>NC_135174.1:25673877-26873877 GCF_041146795.1 Maylandia zebra | reverse complement strand
TACCAGATATTTCTTCCCTCTTTGTTTTACAGTTCATGGATGCAATTTGAAAAGCAAGCTAATTAGCTCCAACTTCAGCTTGGCAGCAGGTAAAATGCTGATGCTGAGACTTGAAGTTGCTGACATCAGTGAGTGACACCACTAGGGTCATCTTTTAAATACAGTTTGAAAAAGAAGAAGAAGAATGATACAATTGGAATTTTATTTTTAGTAACAGAAAAATTGTTCTCAGACTTGTATAGCAAGGAAACTTCAGTTTCTTAACGTAATTATTTGTTAAATATTTTGCACTAACATTTATTTTTAACTGATTGAAAAGAAATCTGTTATTTAAGGGTGTTTTCAGCCAAACAATAGGGTGATATGAATAATACTAAACAGCAAAAACTGAATGAAAATCTTTTTTTTTTAAGAACAAAGATGCAGTCTTCCAGAGATTAAGTGTAAAAAAATCTTTGATGCTCAATCTTGAATTTGAATGACTTTGCAGCTTGATGAGATTTTTACATTTTAAAAACAGAATAAGGGTTTATGCTTTCTTAGCTTTTTGAGGAGCCTTTAAAGCCTCAGCGTTTTGTAGCATCCTCTGTGTGATGTGTCGGCATCTCTGAGAGCAGCTGTCCCTCTGGGTAAAGATGCCCCTGTTTTTCACCTCAAAGCAGGAGCAAGATAGATGGTGTCACTCTTTTCCTGTGGTATTTTTTGATCAAGGAGAGTGGACTTCTGTTCTGAGGAGAACAGGAGCACAGCGAGAACGCGAGAGGAAAACACACAATTAAAGCTTTGAAGAAAACTTTGTTCGCTCTGGTTTCCCCCAGCGAGATGATGCTTTGTAAATGTCTTGAAGAGCAGAAGCTGTGCCAAGACACCAGCAGCGGACAGCGATATTACTCATGTGTACGTGTGTGAAATCTCCGGACCTCATGTCCTGTGCTGAGTGTGAGGCAAATGGACAGGATGCATGATGATGTGTTTATTCGCGATGCTAATGAGACATGACACATAAGTGTTGATCACCATGGAGTCTGAACTGTTTTTTTTTCTCCTCATAGGGATGAGGAAGAGCTGCGGAAGTCGTTTTCAGAGCTCGGGGACAGCCTGTGTGACTCCAACTCCTCCAGATCGATGAAGAGGGTAGGCAGCAGCGGGAAGCCCCTGTCGGATGAGTTGCAGCCCACCGGAATGCTGCTGTACAAGAACGGATTCCTGGTTCGCAAAGTCCACGCCGACTCAGACGGAAAGAGAAGTACGAGTTACAAAGTTCAGATTTAGACAATGCTTTGAAACATTTGGCTGCTGCCCAGAGCATCATAAGTGAAACTGTAGGTCATGTCATGTAGAGCACATCCTGTGTGGAGTGTTTGTACTCCAAAGCGAGATGGTTTTTCTTCAACGGCACAGACTAACACATGCTGAGGATTTGGGATTTTAATGCTTTAATTCCAAGAAAAACAACCAGCATTAAATGTCACATTAATCACTCAAATGTCTTTAAAATAAGCTTTATTATTCAACAACATTTAGGCTGGTATTTGAATTTAAAACAATGAATTGATCTGAGGAAATACAGAAAGCAAAGACCTCCGTTATTCGCTTCATTAATGAGTCACAATCAGATGAAATCATTTGCACATATTATGAATATATATACATAAAAAGTAACCAATATTGACCTCCGTTTAAGTGCGATTTCCCCCCAAAGCATGTACTTTGCTGCTAGTCGTTGGTGCTGGTGCCTTGATGCACCAGGTTCCACATTAGATAGGTTTTCACTCCAAAACCAGTTGGTTAGGTTTAGGCTCTCCCTGTAGGGAAGAGTGTGAACATGAGAATTAGGGTGTGCGTTGTCCAGTGCAAGCGTCCTCCACCTGGACAGACACTAGTCTTTTTGTACCTTACTGAGTTGAATGAGCCTGCTGCTGAAAACACTCAGTTTGATGACAATTTACTGCATACATTAAAACATCTAAGCTTTCTCAAAAAGTAGAGTCTGCTACATTTTCAGTGCAGGGATCTGGCAGAGCTTAGTGGCAGATTTTTGGAGGCATATCTCTTTAATATAGGCTACGTTTCAGGAGGAGGTTGTTATTACTGCACCACTCGAAAACAGTGGAGTTCACCAGTTTCCAGTCTCCTCACCCCTGTTGACACACCCCACAGAGTCTGAGGATTTCTGCGGGTGATGCAGATGTCTGTCAGATCACAGTTGTCAGTGATCCAGCAGGTCATGGCTGTGTCCACCTGCATCCCTATCAACTTCTCTGAATTGTGTTGAAGGCACCTGATATTGGTTAGGTCTAGGCACTAAAACATGTCAACATATCAGCAGTTTGCACCTTTGCCTCGGCAGGAGGCTTTTATGTTTACCTGGGTTTTCTCCTGGATCTCTGCTTACTCCCACCATTTAATAATATGCTAGCGTAATGCCACCTATTTCAACACTGAGCACTCGGTCAGTCACTTTCTGGTTAAATAAAGGTTAAAAATATTTAAAACTAGATAAATAGGTCAAATCAAATATGGGTGGGCCCTCAAAACACAAATCAAATCCATATGAGATGAGATAGGACTGGGGCCTCTCACTACAGTGAAAAACACCAAAAATACAATATAATATATAAATTATACACCAGATTTAGTTGAGGGAAATCACAGATTAGTGATTAGAGTGCATTACTTTCAGCTAAGTGTGGGTAATGTGGGGTGGCTGGAGCTGTGGTTCAATCCCAGGCTGCTCCAGTCTGCGTGCCAAGTATCCTTTGGCACGCAGACTGGATAATAACCCTTGATGGATGCTCTCCGATGCATCCATCAGAGTGTCAATGTGTGTGAATGTTAGATAGAAATCACCAAGTAAGAAAAGGCATGGAAAAACGGGCTTGCATGAATGGGTGTGAATGAGGCGTGTTGCATGAAGCACTTTGTAGCACGCAGTCATAAAGATGTTTATGAGAGTGGCACAAACAAGATTTTCAAATATGTCAGTAATAGACCAGATGAATGTGAGACTGATAACTGTGATGTTCTGGCAGGGAAGTCTGTGTGTTGGATTTAATTATGCGGACAGCCACTACAACACAGATAGCAACAAGTGTGCCCCAGACTGGCAGTTTTCTGTGTTGTGTGTTCACAGTATAAGGGTTAAATGTTAGGTGTGTCAGCTCTCCCCAAAAGTTCCTGTAACTCAAGTCGAGCCCACCTCATGACCTTTAGGCCACAGCTAGCCCAAACAACGAAACAAAATCAAGTGCCATAAGTGGCCCAGATTATAACCTAATGTGTGGACTATCTGGGAGCAGACGACACTGGGTTACATGTGCAGTTTTGATTGAAGGTTTCCTGGATGCACCTCTGACTTAGTGCTGCAAAGCTAAGAGCACGATGTAACTTTGTATCTATGACTGGAAGTCTGTAATTAACATTTAATGTTTTCTGCTCCTCGCAGCACCGAGAGGGAAGAGAGGGTGGAAGACTTTCTATGCCATCCTTAAAGGGCTAATCCTCTACCTGCAAAAAGTAAGTTTCACACAGTAGACATATGTTTAGCTATAAAAACTAACTAAATAAATAAATAAAATCTAAAGGGCTGAGTGAGAAACAATTTGCAACAGCCACTGTTTGATATTCATTATTCAACCTTTTAAAGAACGGTTGACTGCATCTCCATAAACATCCTGTCTTACTTTCATGCCAGCAGCAGATTTTTAACAGAAGGTGGATCTTTATCCCTGCGGTGAACGTCTCTTTAGAAACCCAACAACAACAAAAAAGTTCTGCACCAAATGTTACCTGCCTGCCTGCAAACGAGCTCTTAAGATGATTTATTGATTTATTTAAGCAAAATATCAGCAATGAAAAAAGCAGCAGCTTTGCACTGACAGCTCAAGAAGCAATCTGTCCTTTAGAGTCACGTTTTGGTGCCTACTTCCTGTTTACACGAATACATGTTGCTGTGACATAATGTCCTCGTGCAGGCCGGGCCTTGGCACCGTGCAGAGGACCCATACGGAGCGGCGGTGGGCCTGGGTAACCTCTGCCAACATAACAGGCCACTGCTGCTCCAAATTCCCCCTGAATGCAGAGAAAATTGTGCCTGTAGGGATGCTGTGGCTCTGTTCTCTAAAATAATAACTGAACTTTATTTTTACGGAGGTTTTTTCACTAAGGTCTTCAAGGTTAATTCAAGGCTCATGATTCTTGTGGTGTGTGTCGTCAACACAAGTCCTGTGTAAGGATTTACAGTGACCTTTGACCTCTCCTTCAAGATCAATAGACTAATTTGAAGGTCAAAGTGATAATAATGCTTTATAGAGTTATTATTTTTTTAGACAATAACATAAACTTGTAATTAAACACTTTTTTGACATGTGACTAATTATGCTATATGCAGAGCTATTAATTATGTTTTCATGCCATTGTTATAGAACTAAAAGTGTGGAAATATTTACTTTTTATAAAGGTCACATATGTGATGTGGAGGAATAATATCCATTAGCACGTTTAGGCCTAGGGCGGTGCGGTGGTTCAAACCCACAGCAAGAAGATTTCAGGCTCAAATCCAGCAGCCAGGTATTGAGTTTGTTTGTTCTCCTAGAAACATGGATGTTAGCTTAACTGGTGGGTAAATGTTGGCTGTAGGGGTGAATGTGAGCATAAGTAAATACAATAACATCTAATAAACCTTTGTGAGATCCGCTTTATCAAATAAAAACTTAATGGAGAACGTGAAACTTTGTCAGTATATTTTGGTTATTGATTACCCTGTGATTTGTAGACGTATGCATTCGAATCAAAATAATTAATTTAGATGTTTTTAAGTTAAATTAAATTGTTTCAGACTTTGTCGTGGTAAAAAAATCTTCCACTAGTGCTTCAGTTTAGATATGAGAACTGTCAAAACTCAAGCCTTTAAAGTTAGCTGAGGTATGAGTCAAGTAATATTTAAAAAATAACTTTTTTATCAAATTAAAAATAATTTGAGAAGTTTATGTCCACAGCTTTGTTCTTCCTTAACGAAAACGTATACGTCTGTCATGAAACCAAAATATCTTCAACTCAAATAAGGTATCAAATATATATTTTATATTTTTATTCTTACTGTTGAACGATTTTTTAATAATTAACTAAACTTAAAAAATTAAAACTAAAAGTTAAAACACATATTGTTTACCAGAAATTTAAAAAGAAAAGAAAAGAAAACTAGACCTTTAAAGAAAATCAAAACTAAATCGAATGGTGATTGTGTACATGCAAAACTAACCATAATAAATAAAAATATGTAGGAAATAACTACTTTAAGTATTAATAATAATAATAAGGTCAATACAACCTGCCTGAGGAGGCACTGATCTCTGCATAGCTGCAACAAACAACAAGAAACTAATTAAAACTAGACTAAAAATTCAAAATTAATAAAACTAATAGAATAATAAAACTAATAAAACTGAACCTATTCCATATCGTCACTGTCATTATATTATGCTGCTATTCATACGGTCATCATATTAATGCTGCTATCCTGTATATATTGTACATACTATTGTTTGAGTACTTACGATTGTTTTTTTTGTACTTTTTATATTTTACATTTATATTTATTATTGAAACTTGCACCAAGGGAGTGGCACTCCAATTTCGTTGTACTCTGTACAATGACAATAAAGGCTATTCTATTCTATTCTATTCTATTCTATTCTAAAATTTAAAAAAAAACCTGATGAGAGACGCCTACAGAGCTCGCATTCAGAGCAATATCAGTTGCTTCATGTAAATGTGTATAAGCGTCACCCACTCCTCCAATAAAATATGATCATAGTCAGCATCTTTAATGAGCGTTTGCACCGCAACACACCATTCTCCTTTATACCTGTCGTTCCAGGGGGAGTACAGGCCCGATAAGCAGCTCTCTGATGATGACCTGAAGAACGCCGTGTCCATCCATCACTCTCTGGCAATGAAAGCTTCAGACTACAGCAAGAGACCCAACGTGTTTTACCTGCGGACGGCGGACTGGAGGGTGTATCTCTTCCAAGCGCCGTGAGTCTCTTTATGCTCTTCTCGCTGAGCTTGAACAAACGCACACGCTGTACGATTTATAGCTCCCACGCTGAGCAGCGTGGACAGCTGTGCAACATCTGCAGCAGAGCAGAAAATTCAGACAGCTAAAAAAAAGAACAAATAAGAAACACCCATGTTTTATTCCACTCTTCTCTTAGTGCTGACTTGCCGTCTCTGGCAATGTTACACTGAACAATCAAAAGTATGTGGACACCCCTGTTTTTAACTACATGAGCCCACATGAACAGATACTGGTGGATGTTGGGGTGGTGGAGGGGTTGACTCTGCAGGAAGCGATGCAAGCAAAGAGCTGCGCTGATATTCCAGAGGGGGGAGGAGGTTTGGTATGTGACACAGCACAGCTCAAGCTGCAAGCCTGAACTTGCTTTCAGCCTTTGTTCTGTTTCACTTCATGTCACGTGGAAATCTGAACTGCATAAAGTCATGAACTTACGTGATTAATTCTGGAGTCTATTCCAGCTACCATAGTGCGAGAGGTGTCGCAAACCCTGCACAGTGAAGATAAGTGCCAATCGAAAACAATACATAAATGGTAAAAAGGGCTATAAAACATGATTAAAAGGAAACTCAAATGCAGTATCACATAAAATAGAAGTCAGTAAAGGTGTGTTTTATGAGGCAAATCATTCTTCAAGCCTTTGCTCCTCAGGTAGGTCCTTTTAAAGCCGGGGACCCTGATTACACCCTTGCCCAGCCTTTTGGAACAGACAGAAAGATCCACCTGAAGAATAAGGCTGTGCACTGGCTTAAAAGGAGTCAACATTTCTGCTCTGACCCAGATGCACTTTAAAATTAATCAGTAAAATCCAACCATCCTACAAAACCAAAGCTGGGATTTGGGGTTATTGAACCGATGGCATGAGTAGAGGCTGTTTCGGTTCACAATACTATGGTGTCCACATATTTCTGGCCATATAGTGCTGCTGATAACAGCTGAATGTCCACCCTCAGCAGCACTCATGTGCTTACAGATTAGTGATACATGGAGAGGATGCGCGATGAAGGTGAAGGTGTGTGTCTGTGTGTGTGTGTCTTAGCAGGATCCAGGAAGTGGCACATGATTGGCCACATGTTTCAGGCCCCAGGAGGACCGGCTCTGTGCTCCAGTTGCAGCTTGCATTTGTCCCAGATACTGTACCCCTCTCTGCGCCTTTCTCCTCTCCTCGTCTCTCTCTCCGCCCGTCTCTCCCTGATGATTTAAGCGATGCTGTCTGATTCGATCTGATATTACTCGGGCTCTTAATGGGCCTGTTAATGTAAAACAGGACTTTTTTCTCTCTCTCATCTGTTAATTGGCTCCAAAATAATTTCTTTGTTAACAGCAGCGCTGCTTTCTCTGATAATTATCCCTTTGATGTTGTAAACCAGCCATGAGCGGATGTGAGCGGGCATCGCAGAGGAGAAGCATTTGTACTGTATGTGTTTTGGAGTTTGTAATTAATCGTGTGTGTGCGTCTGTGTTAATCATCTCAGGAACGCGGAGCAGATGCAGTCTTGGATCACACGGATCAACACAGTGGCCGCCATGTTCTCATCTCCTCCTTTTCCAGCAGCCATCGGCTCGCAGAAGAAGTTCAGCCGGCCACTCCTGCCGGGGACGATGTCGAAACTGTCCGAGGTATCCTAACTTTAATGAGTCTGACAGGTGGCTGATTCCACTCTGAGTATATCAAAGTAAATAAAAGATGGGCGTAGCTTCTGTTTAAGTGGTTTAAAGTGGCCTAAGCCTCCATTAATGACCAGCAGGGGGCGACTCTTGAAGTTGTAGAAAAAGAAAAGTCTGATTGTACAAAAGCTTAAGAACTCCACGTGGAGTCACATGGTCTCTTAGTTAAACCTTAGTTCACAAATACAGGAGCAGACTGTACGCTGTCTTCACCTTTCACAGGTGGAAAACGTAACTTTATAATTACTGTCTGTGAGAAACAACAGGGGTATGAAAGCAGTTCCCTTGTTTTACGGTGGCAATAGAAAAAAATACAAGTAGACCCAAACCATGCCAATAAAATGCTCAACCAGGAAATCAGTTCCACCTCTGGGTCAGGGTTTTAAGTTTTTCCTCTCATAATCTTGGTTTTAACTCTGTGCTCTCAGGAGGAGCAGGTCAGGTCCCATGAAGCTCGATTCAGAGCCATCTCCACTGAACTGGCTGAGCTGCGCTCTTATCCACCTGACCGCAAGGTGAAAGGACGCGAGCTGGAAGAATACCGCCAGCGAGATGAGTACCTGGACTTTGAGGTGAGCTGGATTCACGAATGAGGAATCGAGTATTTACATGAAACTGTCTCGCCTTAAATTTAGATTTTCTTCTTTTCTTTTTTTATAGAAAACGCGGTACGGGACCTACGTCATGTTGCTGCGAGCTAAAATCCGAAGCGGCGAGGAAGACCTGTCTGTATTCGAGTCTCAGCTTCTGGAGGACAACGGGCTGCAGAGGGCTCACTCCAGCCCCACGCTGCAGGACAGCAGCCAGGCCAGCCTGGCCAGCAGCACCAGGGACGGCGGCAACAGCAGCAAAGCCAGCGGCTGCAGCAGCAAGCAGCGGCAGGAAGGCCAGAGACACAGCTACCGACAGGCCGTCAAGAAGTGAGACGAGGCGGGGGCGCCGGGAGCGGCACGGCGTTGCACTGCCAGCGGCAGGCTGTCTCCCTGCAGAGGTTTTGTTTGGAGCTCTGCTTGAAGGGGGGAGCAGGAGTGAGGGTCTAACCCACGCCTTCCCCCAAAACACGAGGCCCTACCCGGCACCCCAATCTTCTCATCTAACCGAGGAGGTGCAGATCCTGTGACTGGCAGACAGGCTAGTGCAGGAGGTGGGAGGGAGCGCTGGGAGGTCACGGATCTGCAGACGAGGTGTCTTTGAGAACGTACGCTGGGTGCCGCAGCAGACTGTGAGGCAGAGAGGCTGCTTACGGATCGGACGGGGCAGCGCACAGGGACCTACATCCAGCATCCTTTCCTTTTTTCTTCCCCTTTTGTTCTTTCAAGGCACCTCCGGCCGCGTTCTCACACCTTTTTTCTTGACCTTACACTCCGTTTTTTGGGACCAAACATGTTTACACACACTTTGAATTGTCATCACATTATAGACGACTGATGATTTGATTTCTGTTGAATTTCTGCCGCTGCTCTTGAGGTGAAGCGCTGTAATAATAATTAAAAAAAAACAAAAAACTTAGGAAACATCACCAGGTCTACGGAGCCATTACATTCCAGCTCCTTTTTTTTCCACCACGGTGTGTTCACATTCCACACAGGAGCTGCAAATTCCAGCTTTCAGCTCCTGTATGTTTCGCTGAAGGTGGTTCCCAGTTAAATAAGTGTGTGGCTGCAGTATGCGACGTGGCCGCTGCGTACAGCTCGTCTTTCCTCCTTTCTCTAGCCGCTGACGGCCAACTAGAGGTGACGACGTCAGCAGGAGTTCACAGTCCTCCTGATATGCAGCCAAACACTGCATGACACAAAGAGAAAGAGGTCTTTTTCTTTTTTTTTTTGCTCTACTTGAACTCGAGCATCTCTTGCTTTTTGCTTCTGTCCTGTGATGTGCTTATGTTCTCTTTCTTGGCCGAATGTTGTTTTCTGCAGTGATCCGCATGCCTGCATCCAGCACTGCTTCTTTTAGGGCTTTTTACTACTTTGAAGGCAAAAATCTGAGAGCGGAGAAGCTGCTCTCGGTGAGGGGTGGGGAGCAGGTTCGTTCAGTCACTCTCCTCATGCCAGTGCCATACCCAACACGTGTAATCTTCATCTGTACTTATAAACCCGACTCACTGGACAGACCCTGAATGTTCTTTGTTTTTCGATATTTTTACAGTATTTTACAGTCATTTGTTGGTGTTGAACTTCATGTGTATGTCAAGTGTATGATGAAATATCTCTTTGTAAACATCCAGGATATGTTGTATATAACGCACCATATATTGTAGTATATATGACAGTATATTTACAATATATTCAGCACACTCATGAGAAGCTGCATTGGGTATACACACACACAAGTCTGGAAATCGCTACTTGGTAATCACATTATTTTATTTTTTCTTACAAACTTTATGAATATTATCAAAATAAGTCTATCAAAGATTAGTAAGGGGGAGTTTTTTGCAGGATTTTAGTGTAAAAAGAAAATTCTTGTGAGGATTTAAGCTCCAGTGGGAACTACTCCAAAGACAGATCATGCTCGAGGTTCTTTGAGAGTCAGCAGCCAGCTTGGTAACACCCCCCCGGGCAGTTTAATTAATCCCCCCAAATAAAATGAATTAGGGAGAGAGCCTTAACTCTGATTTAGTGGTCTCTGAGACGCATCAACTGGACTTTTAAAGAAACCGGTCAAAATATTAGGTTTAACAGTTACACTCCTTCTACCCAACACTGTTAACATCTCTGTTTAACCCACCATAGACTTACGCTGTCAATACCATAAGCCAAGAAAAGTACTCTCCTCTTTTCTACGATGAAGAGTACGGTAGATAAACTCGCCACAACACCGATGAAATTTTGCAGATCCAAAGATCTTCTAAATACTTGAACTCATAGTCTCTGCACTTCCTGTTTCATAGGGGCACTTGTGAGATAATCCATGATGATTGGGGATCTACGGAGGCCAAAACAGCAAATTTTGTGGTGTAAACATTTGTTATTGTTATGTTTTTGAAAGAAGAGATTAATCTATAGTTCAGTTTTTTACTATTTTTATCTTATTATTTTTTTTTTATTAGAGATGTAAAAACTACCCTGAGTCACTTTATGGAATCTGTGAATTTGATTTCAAACAGGAAGCCTCTAAAATGGGTGCCGTCAGACTAGAGTGACTGCAGCGTGTCTGTGGTGAATCCTTGTCCCACCAATCAGCATGCGTTAGCAAAATGTCAGCAGTTAATTGACAGTTTTAGTCTTTCTGGAAAAATAAATTGGAAGCATATTTTATTTGCAGACATGTTATCTGTACTATATTTCTAAAAACTAAAAGAAGTGTGTTTTGTATTTTCCTTTGTCTAGAAGCAAGTGTACATATTAATTTTACCTCTAATTCATTAAGGACTTTCTCAAGAGTGCCCCTTCTGCATTCCTTCCTGAATCGCATCAAATTTCTCTACAGGAGTATTAACAGAAAGTGGAATAACTCCCCCAGATCAGCTCTGCAATCTAAATGAAAGGATAAAGGGCTTTAAATTTAATAATTGCGTCACAGAGACAGAAAAACTGGATATTTAGTCAAATCTCATTTTGAAAAAATGCTTCAAAAGTTTGGCGACTTTACACTTCACTTCAAAAAGGGCTCAATCCAAAAGTGCAAAAACAAAAACAAAAGTCTTTGATTATCCTAACAGAGCACTGAATAGCACTGCAAGTGCTCACACATTTTTCTACAATACATAGAAGATAAACCTCCTGCCAGGATACAGCTGAAACAGCAGCAAAACTTTACCGTTAATATGTGTGATGCAACAAAACGATTGGCTCGTATCTCTCCGGGGACTCTGAGTGCCACGGCTTCTCTCTCTTATAATGTCTCATTGTTTGCCATGAGCTAATGGCACGATTCAAACTGGATCAGGGCTGATACTGTTGTAAAAGATGCATGGAAAAAAGAATGAAAACAGAATGTAAAAAAGAAGAAGACAAAGAAACTCCTTATTCAGGAGTGAGTGTGATTATGTGTTTGTGTGTGGGCGGACTGATCTAATTATGGAACCACATAATGTTTGGTAGCCATATACACTTCATAGCATTATTAATGCACAGCCATTTATTACTCAGGCTTTAAAACGACACCTTGAGCAGCTGCAGTGCCAGCGTCCAACCAGCAGGGAGAGCTGTCAGCATTCACCCATGTTCTTTCAGCCATAATCACACCTGCTGCACCTGCAGTGAATATGCACGGCGTCACCCGCTCGCCTGAGCAGGTTGGTGGGGGCGGGTATTGCAGGGCTAAATGAGATAGGACCTGTTTGTATTGTAACTACGGATGTCAAGTCTGAGTGTGTTTTGGGAGTGTGTGCTTATGTGAAAGGCTGCAGAGAGCCTTCCAGACCATCTGACTTTTATCCAGCGCCAAATGTGTTGTTTAAAGCTGTACAGTTTCTAGAACAGATGATTGAATATTCAGGCTATTCAGAAGTTAAATAGTTCAGAAAACCTGAGCGTGTCACGGTGTAAGTCTGTTAATCATGTAGATACCTGCAGCGTAAAGCTGAATCTACCCAGAATTTTTGGTTATTGACTGTCATGTGAGTCATTTTAAGGCAGCATCCTCCCCAGAAGTCATCAGCCTTTATGTCTTTTCTTTGTCTTATGTGACACTTTTACTTGCTTTGGGGGCTTTTTGTAAGACAGAAGAAGCAGTTTAAAGACATTTATGCCCAATTTTCAGCAGCTTATTTCATTTAAAGCTCATTGCCTGCTTCTCTTGTCTGCACCTTTGCGCGCTGGTGGTATTAAAAGGTTTTATGTGTATATTGTTGCCATAACTGACCTCCTGTACATTTCGTGTAACTTTACAGACTTTATACTTGTGTGTTATTAGTAATGTTTGCTGTCTGTTATGTGGCCAAACTGTCAATAAGCAGCCAGACTTACAATGAGTACCTTAACACTGACCTATTCTGCTCATTTAAAGCTATATATCTTCAGTCTTAGACTTAACTAGCGTAGCTTTGCATGATCCAGAGCTCAACAATAATCCTGGTTTAGCTGATACTGGGCCCTTGGGGAGGAAGGCATCTTCTGTCTGAAAATAAAACAGTTTTAGACAGAGGATACCTTCCTCCTTATTGGTTGCCTGTCGTAACACTTTATGCCACAGCAGGTGGGCGGGGCTTCTGTGCTCAGATCACCTCATTAGGAATCACAGAGTTAAGAGTATCAGCAGCCACTTTGGATTTGGTTGATTTATACAAATAATGGCCGAAATATTTTGAAACTATGTCCGTGTTTGATATGAGCATCTATCATTCAAACAGAATATAAATAACAGTAAATAAGGAAAAGCATAATAGGTCTACACAGATAAAATGTGAAAACACTTGTCAGATTTTATCTTGAAAACCTACATCTCTTGTTATTGCATACACAAGAAACTGTTATCTATGTTACCCTAAAAGTAAATGTTTTTTGTGTGTGAGTCTGTGTTGACATCGTACGTGTCTCATAACAAGCAGCCAAACTGCACATGAATTTTGTGCTATTTTTATAAAGATGTATTCAAATTTCTGTTTTCTCTGTCAACTGCTGCTTCTGATGTCTAGGCTCAAATAACAGGAGAGCTGAAGGAAATTTCACTTTTTAAATGTGAGGATTTTCTGCTTTGGAAATCTCTTTGGGTTTTAGAGGGAAGAGTTTTCAATAGCTTTTTCGTACCTTTATGCTAATATTTTATGATATGCCCTCAAATGGTTGATCAGAAATTCAATCAGAAGCTCTCCATTTTTTGCTTAGAGGCCAGATTACCCTGTTAATGGTGCAAATTCTCCAATATATGAGTATAATAATGAAACACCTGGAAGCTCGTGGGTTTGGGGACTCTTGGGGCAGTGGCCCATTCAACCTAATTTTGGTAATCCAGCACTGCTGTCTGCACAACATAACAATAAATATCATCTTTTTCAAGTTTTAGGGCTCCACAGACTCGATGCAAAAACATTTATATTTTTAAATATAAATGACAACATGATTTGACCTGTTAGAGCAGCAGGGCCCTGGGCGGTCACCCAACTGATCCTAAACTGGTTCTGGCACCAGATTTAAACCAAAATTAACCCTTAACCAAGCAACATATCAGCTGCATGCCTCATCTGATGCCTTAACCCGGGCAGCCTTTCATTCAATCAACAAAAACAGTGCTGACATTCAAAAGAGTTTAATAGTTGAAAGGTAACTAAGAATTAAACTCGGTTTGATTCGATGTTAGTTATATAGTACCAAATCACAACAACAGTGGAAAGGAAAAACTGGCAAACGTGGCAAGGAAAAACTCCCTTTTAACAGGAAGAAACTTAGAGGGAGAAGAGCATAGGGAGGGGCGGCTATCTGCTGCAACCGGTTGGTGGTGAATCTTAAACTCATAAAATCTCTTTCACAAGAGTGTCCTAGGCCAGCTTTGACCTCAAATATTAGCTCAATGTTACTTTACTGAGGTCGAACTCCTCTATCAGCTGCTGTGTTTTGCTATCGTTAATGCAGTTATCGGTGCACATAGCCTCCATACTATTGCCAACTCTGTGGCCAGATCAGTTTCACCATTTATTAACCGACTGTTTGGGGGATATAAAGAGCTGCACTGAAGTGCGATCCATAAAGTGCCAAAGCCAAACCAACAACAGTGAGAGCAGTCACTTAATCGTCTGTGGCTTTATATGCAGTACAGATTTAAAGAAGTTTAGAGTCTTCACTGTATCTCAAAGTTTTCCCCTTCCCACCGCCTCTCTCCATGTGTTCTCACCACTCACATACATCACAGAGCAGCAGCTGGTCCTCCATGGCACTGGTTAGCATAGAAATGCCTGGTTCCCCTTGATGACGCCTGCGTGATACTCATGTCAAAGTGTTGCACCGTGTTCACAGACGTAGGATATCTGCAGCTCAAACTGTCTCTTCAGCGTGCACTTGTACATCACAGCCTCATTTCTGAATGTAAATAAAGCATGAGATATTACGGCCTGCTTTCATTTATATTATGATTAGAGTATTAAAAGAAGGCTTAATATATAAGGTAGGTCAGCATTTTTTCCTGTCCTTGAGCTCATGGTCATTTCTCTCTTTTTGTTTTTAATCAATGTGAATGAAGGGAATGGCTATATTTAATGCTGTTGTATGCTGTCGTGTTTTAGAGACTTGAGCCAGCTCATACGAATCTTTTTACATGTAGAGGTCTGGTCTGATCCGTCTCAGTGTTTTTTAGACTGGTGCAGATAAGGCGATGTTCATTTTATGCTATACATACAGTGAGCTACATGTGTCACTGCCTTGTTATAACTCACCAAGGAAATGTTGTTTGTGAGCTTCTCACTTTGAGAAGCATAGGAGATAAAATAAAAGTGTTTTGAAAGGTTTACTGCACGTGTGAACATCATTGCGTGGAATGTAAAGTGCCGTACTTAAGCGCTTTAGTCGTGTGCATTAGTTGAATGCTTCTGTACAAATTTCACATGTGAGACTTCAAAAACATGTGCTTATAAAATAGAGTGCTTTAAAAATTTGCTCCACCTTGACCAGCTGCAGTATTAAAAGACAGCGTACATGTTAATATATGAGTTTGAATGACCCATTAATATAATACAGCACTAAAACAGGTGATTCTTTTACACAATGAGTAGAGTTTATGTTGATGTACTTTTTATCTTAATTATGGTATTAGATCCATCGCTGGTGTGCACAAGGAGCTGATTATACTGTTATCAGCTAAAATGTACTGTTTTTTGCCTCTATTAACACATCTCCAGGGGAAAATGACTGAAAAATCTAGCCAGTTGCCATCTTTTATTAACAGTCTATGCAACCCCTCTTTTCACAGGGGTTTAAGTGTTATTAAAACCAGCTGGTCACAAAGTACACATTTGGGGCTCTTGGGGGAGTTTGCCATTTTGGTCCAAGTTCCACTCTAATGCACAAGATTCAAATTAATGTTTTAATTCTGCAGCTGAGGAATCTGAGTGTCCTCAGCTTACTCACAAAGCAAATTGGGTCTGACCCAGTAACATACGCAAAAAACAAACAAAAAAATCCTCATATACACAAAAATAAAACAAAATAAAGAAAACCGTCCTTCATGTGTGGTCCAAAGAACGGCTGGTAGAATAAGACTGGTCACACAGCCACAGCTGGACCTGCCTGGGTTTATGTCAGGTTTTAGTTCTGGCACCAGGTGTAAGCCTCATAAAACAACTGTCTCACTTACAGCTGGAATATTTATTAAATCACAATGTTTCTGTCCATCCAACCTTCATTGGTTGTATATTCTTACCAGACACCTTTCTAGTGCTAAAAAACGTAACTCAGAGATTTTGGTCACAGATCATTTGAGATCAGACTAATGAACACCTTGCACATGTATCAGTAGTCAGCTAATATAACTGGAAGAATGACCAATATGGCAGTATTATTTTAAAAGTAATTTCACAAGCACTCCACTGTAGGCTTCCGCAAAATCTGCCAATCAGGAAAAAGTGGACATTAATGGGGCGGGCTTTAAGAGCCAGGAGCTGTTCGGGGAGATGCTGGACAGGGGGAGCTGCATAGCAGACTCTGGGGCAGTATAAATATGTATTTTGTTTAACTATGAATCAACAAAACTCTATTGGACCCCAGAATAAAAACACACGACTTAAAATAAACACAATGCCGCTTTTACACAGTCTTGACAGTGTTTTGAACGCAGTGGGCGTTGTGTTTTTGAACGCACCCTCGTTTCATTTTCAAGAGACACAGCCGGGCTTTCTGGTGACGTTTATGTGGGGAAGTCCAGTGTCGCGGTGCTGCGTTGACCTGAAAACAAGACACACTCCAGTTACACCTTTCTACTGCACACGGCTCATGACACTTCCATAGAAACCACAGGTAAGTGTCAAAAAGCGCCGAGAAGCCTTCATATTCTAACGCAAGGAAGCTAATAACCGGCTCCGTCTATTTCCTAGTAGGGCTACCGTTGGCTGGCTGGCTGGCTATGCTGTTAGCTAGCTGCTTGTTTGTTGACAAATATGAAAAACAAATGTGTATCTTGTTGTCTGGTATATTGAGTTGGGTATGTCTTGTCTATGAGTAGGCAGCCCACTTGTGTCACACTGCCACAAAACGTCAGTGGTAGCGTTTTTCCTGCTAAATCATCGAGCTGACATTAGCCTAGCAGCCATTCCAGTATGTAGCCCTGCCCCTGTGTTTGATAGGTTTATGTGATAATCCAAACAGCGCAGTCACTTAATAAACTGACAGGGTCTGCTGTGTTTCTGTCGCGTGACTCAAATATAATTCCCACACTCCGGTACAGGCTTCGTGAACAACAATGGAGAGACCTCCCTTCAGGCAGAACCAGAACTTGGGGGACTGGGAACTGAAAGAGAGGCTGGGCATGGGAGGCTTTGCCCATGTTTACCTCTATCAGCATATGGTGAGTGTCCAGCCAGGAGAGTTCCTAACCCTATACGTAACTTAGGAAAGGAGGATATGGGTGCTGGAAATTGAAATGGCCTGTTTTGAAGTAATCACCACCTGCTTTTCCTTGACTGTATTTGTATAATAATGTGATGTCTGCTGTCTGTTTTGCAGCAAACACACGAAAAACTGGCTATAAAAATGTGTCGCCTGGAGCTTACACCAAGGAATAGGGACAGATGGGGCAGAGAGATCCAGATCATGAAAAAGTTGGTATTTATTTTTTGTTATTTTCCTTCCTTAGTGGCTTTTATTTAAACGTGTCACATCTGTATGTAACACTTCTTAGTGTCATAAAGGTGACACAAAAGTGCCATTTGAATCAAGTTCAGCTTTCTTGTTACCTGGCTTGACAAAACCTGAAAACCCAGTCAGAGATAATGAAGATCGCAGTGATGATTTAGCCAGAATAAATTTCATTCCTCTTGACCAATGAAGCGATGGCTACTAAAGTCAGATGTTGTTAGATGAGTGTGGGATAAAGATCTAGAAAGAATACTAAAAATAAAGTGGCAAAATGCATCACTGGTTGTGCAAATAGGACAAGAGAGAAGTTAATATATATTACCCCAGTTGTGGATAAATGGCACTGCTCCCAAGAGGCAAGGGAAGTAAACCCTGGCAGAATATCTAGAATGGGGTTTTGGCCCTCCTGCATTCTGGTGTATCTCCAGTTGTTCTGACTATGTCCTACACTGGATCCAGGGTGGGCTCATCCGAGACAGTGAGGCGCTCACATCCTTACTTTAATCCAAGTCACTTGCAAATCATGACTACCAAGCCTGACCTGTGGAGTGTCTGCAAGAGCCTTTCTTTGCGCACATATTTCTAATGTGCACTTTAGGTCTTAGAAGGTTAAAAACACATTATTGCAAAATGAGGGTGTTCATAACAGTCACGGCTGTTGTGGAAATTATTTTATTTTGTGTCAACATTAAAGTAAAATAGAATAATCTGTGTTCTTGAATTGTAAAACAGATGTATGAGCAGATGTTTATAAAGCATAAAAATATATTTATGCATTATCTCCATCATCAAATAAATACATGCTATTTTTTTTTCAGTGATGTCAATGAAATACAGCTCAGCAAGTTGCATACTAATACTCTAAAACTAATCTGTATCATACTCATCATATTGAAAATTGGAAAATCTGTGAAAATGTGGTGCTGTAAGCTGAGTTTTAAACCGAAACTCAAGGGTATATGTTCAGCTTATAACCATAGTGAGCATTGTTACCATGGTGATCTAACCAGGTAAAAAGAGAGCCAGCTTTGCGACAGTGAACGCGACACACCTTGCAAAGCTGGCTGGACTAATTTTTTGGCTTCCATATCAGGTTATGCTCAAAGTTTTGGTGTATAATTCACTTTAAGCACCACATTTTGTCTGATTCATGTAATTGCAGTACGCTCCAAGTGTGATACAGATTCTTTGCTGAGGATCACCTTTTGGATATGAAACCTGCTAAGCTGGTTTTCGTTAACACTGCAGGATGAAGGTGTGCAGTATTTACAGCAGCTCAAGCTGTGCATCAAAGGAATTTAAATGTATTGTGTTGTTGATGTAGCCTGATCCTCATTTGCTTCCAAGTCTGTTTTACACTGAAGGAATTACAGCTAACAAAGCAAAGACAGGAAGATGTTAAAGGCAGGATTAGAGTAGAGTACATCAGAGGGACAGCTCAGGTTGAGCAGTTTGAAGACAAAGTTGGAGGCGAGGCTGAGATGGATTGGACATGTGCAGAGGAGGGATAGAGGATATATTGGAAAAAAGGATGTTGAAGGTGGAGCTGCCAGGCAGGAGGAAAAGAGCAAGACCAAAGACCACAGAGAGATATGGATGTAATGAAGGAAGACGTGCAGACGGTTGGTGTGAGAGAAAAAGATGAGGGATAGTTTTAGATAGAGACAGATGATCTGCTGTGTCGATCCCTAATGGGAGCAGCCGAAAGAAGAAGAGTGCAGATTGAAAAATTAATAAGTCTGCTTTTAGGATATTTATTACCAAGAATATTAAATCATTTGAGATGTCCGCTTTGATCTGGCAACAAACAAAAGTGATTCAACCCTCATCTGACATCTCCATGGTGATAATGTGCTTATATTAGCCTAACTAATCTGTAGCTGGAGCAATCTGGAGCTGAAGGAAGTTTTACACAAGGAAATGGTGAATGACGTTAGACTTAACAAGCAGACAGCATGACACAATGTGTGAACAGATAAAATTAAGTTTGCACTAGAGCTTTCTTTCCTTGTTCCTTGTTGTGGGCCTTCTGAGAACTCTGGCTTTATACAGTGTGATCTTCTTCACAGTTATTGGTAGTTATTAATCAATTTGTGAAACCCACAGGCTTGCAGATGCAAGAATGAGTTGCACTGTTATGCAGACAGTGGATGACTGTGCAGAAGTCTGTCTGGATGTCTTTAAAAAGTAATGTGGTTCCATATCTCTCACTCAGGTTAAATCATATCAATATCGTGACAGCCCAGGAGGTCCCAGAGGAGGTGGAGCCCATAGCCTTAAATGATCTTCCACTGCTGGCCATGGAGTACTGCTCCAGAGGAGACCTGAGGAAGGTGAGGGGGGGGGGGGGTCATTTAGATGGGATTGATATTATTTGGAGAGTTTAGAAATCAGAAAAAATATGCAGCAGACTTTGCCAGAGAGCTGTAATATTTTCTGTCCAATGATAGTTTTGTGGGGAGTCATGGGTGCACAGCGAACAAGCTTTTAGTAGGAAATTCAGCGTGCTTTCTGTGGCTCCAGTGTGACAAAATGTGAATAAATTCAGGCTAAAAGTAAGGATCAGAAGCCTTTATTGGTATGTGGATTTAAGTCACTGACCAGGGTCATATTTCACAAGCCCTGACCACAACTCAAAATATAATGAAAAAAAAAAAAATGTTTAAAGATAACAAAGGCAACAGATTAATGAGAAACAGTGAGCAAGACCAGAGCCTGGCACCTATAAAAGAGGATGATAAACAGGTGTGTGAGGCAGGTAGTGTTTGGAGTGTGGTCCCGCTCCTGAATTTCACATAAAGTAAAATCAAAAGTGTGAAATATAGAGGCCACTGCACACAGTGACCAATATATAGAAGGTAATATATGGAGTGATAGTGTGAAGTTAGCTGATGTTATCTATATAGCACTTTTCAACAAGATTGTTTAAAGTGAGTTATATAAGACATACATTTCATTAAGTACACACACAAAGATAAATAGAATTTGAAAATAAGCACATCATATCAGACTTCTTAATTTCAGAACATTTCTCACCCTTTGGTCACATGTTCTAAAAAATACCGCAGCTCTGATAGGATTTCTTTTTCCTGATTTGCAGGTGCTGAGCAAACCTGAAAACTGCTGCGGTCTGAAAGAAAGTGAAGTGCTTTCATTACTTAATGATGTTGGTATGTGCATTGTTCGGCTTATTCATTCAGACATTTCTTCTTTTAACATGTCATTGGCTTTGATTAAGTCTGACTTCTGCTCCAGGATCCGGTATCCAGTATCTCCATGAAAACAAGATCATACACAGAGATCTTAAACCGGAAAACATTGTGCTACAAGACATCAACGGGAAGGTAAACCAGCTACTCTTCCCTTTTTTTGACTGCTCTGTTTGACTACTTCTTCTTTCAGCTGCTCTCTTTAAGAGTCGCCACTGAAGATCTGCCTCCATATCATCTTTAGCATCTTCTCCTGTCACACCAACCCTCTACATGTCCTCCTTCACCACATCCATGAATCTTGTCTGACGTCCTCCTCTTTTCCTCCTGCCTGGCAGCTCCATCTTCAGGATCCTTTATCCAATATATCTACTATCCCTTGTCAGCCTTGCCTCTCAAACTCTGAGCTGTCCTCTGATGTACTTGTTTCTAATCCTGTCTATCCTGGTCGCTCTTAACATCTTCGCCTCGCCCTCCTGTCTTTTTGTCAGTGTCACAGTCTTGAGACATCACAGCAGGTCTCACTACCATCTTGTAAACAAACCCTCCCTGACACCCATCTCCACCCACTCCATTCTCTTCTTCACCTCTCTTGTGCACTGTGTGTTTTTCTTGG
Source organism: Maylandia zebra (assembly GCF_041146795.1). Lineage (NCBI taxonomy): Eukaryota > Metazoa > Chordata > Actinopteri > Cichliformes > Cichlidae > Maylandia > Maylandia zebra. The sequence goes on along the minus strand of NC_135174.1, from coordinate 26,852,586 downwards.
ATGGTTGACCCCAGGTATTTAAACTCCTCTACCTTCACTATCTTTGCTCCTTGTATGTCCACATTAAGACCCGTCTCCCTCTCATTCACAGCCCGCTCTGTTTGACTGCTCAACTGAAATATACTCTTTTTTTAATTTATTTTTTTATTCTGCAGTTGGTTCACAAGATTATCGACTTGGGCTATGCTAAAGACCTGGACCAGGGGAGTCTGTGCACTTCATTCGTTGGCACACTTCAGTACCTGGTAAACACTTAAAGCAAACATTTATTTATCCTCAGATAGTGTATGTTATGTGCTATGTGTTATAGTAATTATAGATTTTAAATCCTTGACTTTACTTTCTACCTTTTTATAGAAATGACTGAACAGGGTCATTCTGAAAAATCAATCTGTGCCTCCCACCTCACCTCTTTATAGGCAGCTTGATTTCTGTAATAACATCAGTATATTGATCTCGAGACACTAGCTCTATAATTTTAGGCCCTTTGATTTGCTGAAAGAATTGTGAAAAACCTTTTTAGGACTAAAAGTTTTTTAATAAATTAAAAATGTGAACACCTGTATTGTTTTTTTTTTTCAGCTCATAGCCACGGGCTACATTCAGGAGTGTTAAATAATTGAATATGACTATATCAGAAAATTATCTTGACTTAGAACACATCATGGCTAGAAGACAAGCCTGTAGGTGAAAAAGCAGACCTGTCATATGATGTAACTTGTTGACCAACCACATGGTGATATAACCCTTAAAAAACTCATTTTTCTCCAGTGAACTATCAGAAAACATAACATACATCCAGGGTGGCAATGCTCGTCTCTTGTCTGTGTCATAAACATTGAATTGGTGCAGTTTTCTTACAGATATGATGGCATCTCATGATACTGATGCTCAAAGGTGGCTATGGAAAAAAAACTAAGATTGTAGCATTATAGATTGTGATACTTGGATCAGATGTTAACCTGATATAGTGGCAGTTTATTTATTTTATTTTTTATGTATATTTTTACATCTTGTTTCTTTCTCTGAAAAAGATGTCATGAAGGCTCAAAAAGTAAAAACTAATAAAAATGGTAACATTTCAACTCACCCCTACGTACAAAGTCAGCCTGTAACTCTGAAATAATATTGAGGGTGTAAATACAAAAGATAACACTTTGGATGGCTTCATTAAATACATAAAAATGACTGTATTAATATATATATTAAAAAAAATAGCCAATTTGCAGGTTCTGGGCTCCACTACAGTTTACCTGGATGAGTGGCTGACCCACGGCTGCTGCAGGGCCGTGGATTCACGTTGAGATCATTTCTTGTGGGTCATTCCTTCCACCCTTTTCTACTTTCCTGTCGACTCTACTGTCACATAAAGGATGGAAATGCCAAATAAGTCTTTAAAAAAGATCACTTCGTGTTTTATGAAAACACGAAACACTGTTGTTGTTTTTTTTCCTCTCTCCAGGCTCCTGAGCTCTTTGAGAATAAACCGTACACTGTGACTGTGGACTATTGGAGCTTCGGAACAATGATCTTCGAGTGCAGTTGCGGTTTCCGTCCATTCCTACACAACCTGCAACCTGTGCAGTGGTAAGTTGATCCTAGTCTGTGTCACTAATGTATGCGCTACTGGAAATTAGATGAGTCAGATGTCTGAGTAGAGTATGCAGGAGCCCAGCTCTGTTCTCACGTCAGATTTTATTCTACATCACATGTTTGTGCTTTAATTCGACTGAGGTACATTGAGAACTGCATCTTCTAAGTACTTCTAGTACTTTGTATTGAAAGAATTTGGTATTGATCCTTTCTGATCTTGTCTTCAGGGCCAGCAAAGTGAGGAATAAAGGTCCAAAAGACATCATGGCAGTAGAAGAACTAAACGGAGAAGTCAAGTTCTCCACACATCTCCCCTACCCCAACAATCTCAGCAGGTCAGCTGCAATCATTTTTACTGAGACATTTCCTTATTTTATTGAGCTGTTTGTCTCCTGTGAGGACAAATTAGTTTCTTCATGGTGTTGTGCTATAGTAATTTAAATGGAACGCAAAATAGCCGAGAGCATGTGAACTGTGGTTGTTGTTAATTACCCTCCCTGAAGACCTGTTTTAAATGTTTTAACCGGTTTTGTACAGGACGCTGTTGGAGCCGATGGAGGCGCTGCTTCAGCTGATGTTAAAGTGGGATCCAGTGCACAGAGGAGGCCAAGTGAACCATGAAACCAAGAAACCCCTGTGCTTTGAACTCCTTGATCAGATACTGATTATGAAGGTGAGGCACTGGAAGAGCTGGCTCTTCAGTCAGTAATTTGCAATGACACGCAGTGCCCTAGAAAGTTTTAGTGTTTTATTTTTCTCATCTTAAAATTATAAAGACAAGAAATACTAAAGCTGCCACCGAAGCTTTCACTACTTTTAGGCATTTTACTGCTAATCTCACTGGACTGATTGTAGCGTTTGTATGTTTGGTGGGCCAATCTGAAAGAAAGAAGCTGTGCACCATCATTGTCACTCATACAGGAATTATTGTCATCTATTTTTCTTTTTAAGATTTATTATAAATCGAAATTCTTTTTATTGTTATGCTCTCTGTTTGCATTTGTTCCGCACGTCACATTCAACATGGGTCACCTGTACGTAACTTAACGGTCACCACCCACACGGCAGGTTTTTGCAGTTTACACAAACACAGGTAAAATCCAAAGTGACATTTAAAGGAGGCCTAAACATGCTAAGAGATACGCAGCGTTTTTTAAAAATCTGTCACATTTTTTTCTGTTTTGTTAGTATCAGAAATAATTTTAAAACTAAACAATATTGATTATTGATGATGTTTCAAATTCCAGAAAAACTTATTATAGATATAGAAGTACAAGTCATGTTCAAAGGTTATTTAGTCATTTGAATATGTTTTATAGGTCTTTACAGATTTGTAGCAATAAATGTTGATAGTAAAGCTTGCAAACTTGTGATGTACATATTTAGACCCATACTTGAGGACTCGGATCTTCTTGGGATTAACTCTATGCCAACCTTTTTTAAGGGAGTTTGGTCTGGAAACTTCTGTTGTCTTGTTAGAAATATTGAAATAGAAACCTTGATTGTTTGTTTGTTTTTTGTTTTTTAGCCAATGGGGAAATGTTTGTTTTTGTTTTTCTGTGCTCAGGATTACCCATATTTTTATATACCCATCCTTTACTTTCTCCCACTTAGTGTCTCAGTTCCTGTAATAGGGAAAAACTGACTTAGGAACAGTATTGATGAGGTGATGCAGAGTCTGTACATTGTCCTTCACAAACGTCATTATAAACTGTGCAGGTAGATAAACCAGACCAGAGGATTTCACTTGTTCTGGTTTCCTTCTCGCTACTCTACCGTAAATATGTGATTAGTGATGGGCTGCTTCTACGCAAAGGAGCTCCAGGCCTCATTCACAGTGACCACTGGGTTCTTGTTCAGTTTGGTTTTGCAACAAAATCTCGAATGTTTCAGTGCTGTGGAGATTTTATATTCTTCCCCATATCTGACACAATCCTGTAATCCCACCTCATTTAAAAGCATCTTCTCTGTGACATAACAGAGGCCAAAAGTCTCAGTGGAGTAATGCTGTCAAAACACAAGCACACACATGTATTGTACTGTTTGTGTAGCAATTCTCCAAATCCATGTTCTGGTTTCTTTTGTCTTCTTGTGGGAAAGTGGTGTAAGTGTGTTGGGATGAGTGAGGGTTGTTAATAAGAATTCCAGTATTTCCAGTTTATGCTACACATTAGAGCTTTCACCAAACATAACATTTAACAACTTGAAATCTTTATAAAAATGAACTGGCTGGCCTCGGCTGTCACAGCCCTCCCCATCTGCCAGTTTTTAGTAATAAATTAATTCCAGCTCTTTGGTGAGGCAGCAGTTAATCAATATTAAGAATAATTAGATTCTTGCAGCCCTCTGCTGGCCCATGTACCGCGATACATACTGCAGAAAATGATAGATCACGAAGTAGTTTAGTTTATACTGACGGGTTTTCTGTTTTCAGGTCGTCCACATCCTGAACATGACCACAGCGCAGGTCCACTCCTTCCAGCTAACTCCTGACGAGAGTCTCCACAGTCTGCAGAAGCGCATCGAAGCTGAGACCAAGATCGAGGTGGTGAACCAGGAACTGCTGCAGGAGACGGGAGTGTCACTGGACCCCAGGAAGCCCGCTGCACAGTGTGTCCTGGATGGAGTGGTGCGTTGATTTAACCACTGTTTAGATGAATGAAAGGATTTTAAATCTAAAATCACACGTGATGATGTACAATAACTTATTATTAAAATAATCATACATAACAGCTTTGAGTTTTTTGATGAATTAAAAAATCATCATCATCTTCATCTTGTTATCCAAGGAGCTAAAGTTGCAGCTTATTGGCGGTGTTCCTCACTGATTGTTATCCCTGGCCATGCTGTCTTTATATTTTGGGATACATCCATTGGCCTGATCCTGTCTCTCCTACATCGGGTGTCCGTGACAAAGGGCCGTGTTGTCCATCTGTTCACTTAATTGTATGTAGCTGTGTTTTATCTGTGCACCAACAGCAGTACCAGTGGTGGAGGGTCACTAAACTGAAAGTATTTCAGGCCTGTGACACCAGTGGCTTTACCAAAGTTTTTTTTTATTAAATAAATAAATAATCCATACGATCACAGCAACATGAATATATAAATATCACATGATGTAGTCTTGAATCACTGTGGGGTTTGCTAGGGTTTTGTTTACGTCACTATATGACACCTATAAGTGTCTGCTTCAGCACCTGTAAATCAGTTCGATCTGTCACAAATCACAGGGCTGAAAATCTTGATTGTTTGTTTTACCCATGCATGATTACGTTCTGTTACCTGCAAAAAAAAAAGAAGCAAAAAACAACCTGTGCTATGTTTTGGTTTGCTTATTGGAGCATATACAACATCAAGCAACGGTGTTTAGAAAAATCTACATCTATCAATAATCATGACTCATTTCCCTCTAACTGCATCTATTCTGAGAGACTTGAAGTCACTCTCTTGAGTTGTAAAAACACTACTTGAGATCTTTGTAATGGTTTTCTTTCCTCCTGTGTAGAGAGGGTGGGACAGCTACATTGTCTACCTGTTTGATAAGAGCATCACCAAGTACACCGGCCCCTTCAGTGCCAGACGTCTGCCTGAGAAAGTCAACACCATTGGTGAGTTCATATGAAGTGACTCCAGTTTCTGAAATGAAAAGGACTGTTACATGACAGTGTTGGCTCTCTTCTGCTCTGTATAAAAACTTTCATGGTTTTTATTTTCCCAGTGCAAGATGCCAAGACGCAGCTGCCTTTGGTGGTGATGAAGAAGGTGTGGGGTGAAGCTGTGAGCTACATCTGTGGCCTGAAAGATGACTACAGCAGACTTTTCCAGGGGCAGAGAGCTGCCATGTGAGTCCCATAACAATCGTGTGTGATGTGCTTTAGCCCAGATCATGGTTTACAATGTGAATCCATGACAGGATTCAGAAATAACATCAGCTTTATGCGTCTGTGCTATTTAAATATTAAACAGTGTAAGTTGAGCTTTTTCATTAAGAGTGTTTTATGTTACATCCTAGCAGCGTACAACCAGATGTTGTGGTTTTGGTGAAGAATAGTTATTGTCAAACACAGAAATAAAACGACCGATATTAGTTTCATATCAAATTAATAATATTAGTTTTTCTTTTCTGAGGAGGAAATAATACTCTGTGTTTGCTACGGATGAAAAGACACCATACTTCATCAGTATCAGTAGTGCATCAGTAGCTCTGTTTATATTAGACTTTAATTTTAGTTCATAATTTTAAACAATTATGTTCAGCACCAGCCAGAACAAAAAAGCAGAAGCAGAAGAACTGAAAGTGGTATAAGGGTACTGTGCGTGAACGTGTGAGTGGACCATTAATGGTTGCATCCAGATTCCTTTTACTCTTGCATAATCCACTTCTGTACGTGCTGTGTGAGGTATTGGTTGACTCTTGGTTCCTTGTTTCTCTCAATGTGGCTACTATGTTGGTTTTTCAGTGCACGTGAGCCTACTGCCGTTTGGGCCACATGTTGCTCCTGTCTGTCGGTGGTTGCCCTCAAAGGATGGGCCGTACGGTCAAAATTATGGTTTTTATGTGGTGTTTTTTTATTATTATTTAAATTGAGTTCCAAGAAATCTCCTTTAAAAAGATATTTTTGTGGACTAAGTTATGAAGTAATCCTAATTACTAATCAAGATTAACCAAAATAAAATAGATTATGATTTCTGCTCTTATCCATCAGCACACTTACACAGGCTTTAGATACCTGCATTATTTTCTGAGTGTGGACAAAGTGTAGAAATGGAGCAGGAAAGAAATTAACTTCTTGGTGACTCATGTGTACAAAAAGCCAACTGTTATTAGGCTGACATCATTGTTTTGAAATGTGACACACCAACATTTATGAAAGAAAGTGATAAGGCGCTGGGCACAGAGTCTCAGCACGGTGGCTCACTTAAAACGGGTTCAAAACTGAAACCGGTTCTCAATTCTGTTTATGCTATTTAAATCATTTCTCTTTGTTACACTCACGACTTCTGCTTAGTAGCTAGGAATCCCAGCATCTCCTTATTTATCTGCAAGTTTTTGTAAACAAAAAAAAAAACATTTAATAGTTTTAGTAATTGCATTTGTTGGTCCAGGTTTTATTATTTTTACCTCGAAGCCTTAAAGTTGAGCCCTGAAGAAACCCATCTAAACATTTTCTGTAAATTTTATTCCAACATTTAACTGTTGGTTGAATATTTAGAGCAATGATTTAGTTGTCAGCTGAATATAGTTGTAGTGTCGTACACACCCTTCAGCTCTGCTTATTTTCCAGTGTAATTCTTCCCGAGTCCTAGTTTGAATTCAACTTTCTGTTGTGTTGCTCCTCACACTCTGGTGCTTGTGACTGTTGCTCCTCTGGAAGCTTTAGCTGGGGCTGGACTGTCAGCCTGTCTTCGTCAGTCCTCCGCCTTCCTCTTGGAGCTTTCTGATTTTACCATCTCCTCCTTCCCCCTCAAGGTTGAGCCTCCTCCGCTACAACACCAACCTGACCAGGTGTAAAAACAGCATGTTCGGCTTCTCGCAGCAGCTCAAAGCTAAGCTGGATTTCTTCAAGAGTAGCATCCAATATGACTTGGAAAAATACAGCGATCAGATGCATTATGGCATATGTGAGTGTTTGCTGGCAGCTGTTTGCTCTTTGTTTCAGTAAACATGTTGTAGGGTGCTCGGTGAGCTCACATTTGTCTGATTTGTCCAAAGCCTCAGAAAAGATGCTGAAAGCCTGGCAGGAGAACGAAGAAAGAGCTGCAGCTTTTGCTCAGGTAACTCATCTCTTAAAAATAAGATACAGACTGGTAGTTGCTAACCAGCTAGTCCAGGCTCTTTCATGTTTTTTGTTTTTTCCTACTGGTTTACTGCAGTAGGTTTACCAGGTTGCTCTCATTTTGGACTGCAGCTGGTGAGAGTAGTTCTTCTGGTTCCAAAGTCACTTCTTAGGTGATCCCCTGACCTACAGTGAGGGCTGCAGACCAGAACAAGGACTACCTTCACCTACTGCAGTCCAAGATGGTGGAGTTGATGTTCATCTGCAGGATCACAGTCACTGAGGAGGCTCAGTTCGAAGCACTTTGCTAATGAAAACATTTGCCTGGATAAATGTATTAAATTCAGTTTAATAAAGAACACGTGTAGGAATCACTGTGATGTTTACCAGTGCAAAGGCTTCCGAAAGCAGCCTTTGGTTGATCCGTTGTCTGTCCTGCAGGTGGCAGAGGTGAGCCATTTGGATGATGAGATCATGGCTCTGCACTCTGAGATAGTAGAACTACAGAGGAGCCCATATGCCCGACGCCAAGGAGACAAGATGGAGCAGCTGTGAGTATTAAAAGGGTTTAACCTGAGATGATTTAATCTGTGGACATTTATCAAGAGCCATCTAAATCCCACATTTCACCTAATTTAAAAGACATAAGTAACAGTCACTTGTTGGCCTTTGATTCTTTTTGGTTGGTGTGCATAATGGTGTCTACAGATGATTTTGACACTTTGGTTGTCCCCGGTTCACCTGAGGAAATGACCGGACGGTGCCAAAAACAATCCTACATCATGAATACATTTACATGCACACTAAATATTTCAAATATGACACACACTTTGACTGTATACTGATGTACTTTGAATGTTTGCAACATGCTTTGGACTTGTGTACAGAGCACATGGAAATGCATCTAAATTTGACTCCCGGCTTCTTGCCTGTTTACAGTCCACTCAGTCACCAGTTTGTAAGGATGGTTGTGTGGTGTGCATAAATGTCATGATGGAGAATTTTTCCAGAAGGTTTCCAGCTCTGTTTGGACGAACAATCAGATGTATAACATTGAGGGAAGAAAAAACCTTCCTTCATGACTAAGAGGTCGAGATCGCAGCAAATAAATGTGGGACAAAGAGGACAATTGTGTGAAAGAATATGGGACACATTACTAATGCTGAAAGGCATTTAACACGTGAAGGACAAATATGTTTTATTTCAGTGCGATGCTCCCAATTGCCTTACCACAGTGATCATAAAGGAAACTGACATCTATATTTAATTATACAGAAATCTTCATATTTTTATGTGTTCTCCTTTTTTTCCCCAGTAACTTTTTTAACGTGTTTACTCCGATTTTTTTGTCTCTAAAAATCCTCTATCTACATGCACGTTTGTTTTTGAGCTTTGCGCTTATAACTGACGAAATAACTGGGGAAAAACAAAAGCCCTGCATACGTTCATTACCTTTATCTAGTTAGTGGAAGTTTCCCGGTCTTTGTCATTGCGGCAACTTTTATTCGTTTTATTTCGTTTTAGGAAGTTTTAGTCATTCCACAAAAGTTTGTGTAAAGCTTGTGACTTTATACTAGCTTGGAATTTCCTCATAGGCAGCAAAAGACGGTGACGTGTTAATCTAAACGAACCCCATGATGACAGTATTTCCTAACAGCAATGTATTAAAAGTCAGACTATTTACAAGCAAATTTTTACGTCTGCGTTAAATCTGTACTGTAGGTATATTGTAACCACAACCTGTTCTAATGTCCTGTGCTATAACTTACACTGTAACCTTACATCCACCTTCGTAGAGATGTAACCACATGTTGCATCTCTAAAGAGAGAAAATGCACATCTACATGCAGAAATGACAAAGGATCACTTTACAAAGACTCTGTAGCGATTCAAAGCAGTATAAATTAAAGTTTTGACTTTAGATCACTGTGTAAGTTCTCAGTCATCACCATGGTAATTTAAGGACTTCTTTTATTTCTCCTTTAAATAAATCCAGTCGCTTTTCTTTCCAAGCTCCTTAGACTTCAGAGTTTTAGAGCCAGTCATGATGTGAGACTTTATCTCAGTAAAAAAAGCTGTGCTGACTCATATAAAGGGGGCACGTGAGCTCCACGGTCTACACCCAAGTCCAGTAAAAGAAAACACTAATAAACTTGGACTGTGGAGAAAAAGCATGCAGGCACAGGGAAAATGTGTAAACAGCACTTAAAAAGGCAAGAAGGTGAAGAATGAGAAGCTGACCAGGAAGTTTGAGTCACGAACCTTCTTGCTGTGAGGCAACTTTAGACCACTAACCATGCCACCATGAGCTTGGCAGATTTTTGTCAGTGAAAAAGTTCATTTACTTTGAGATCTTGAGAACACGCGCAGAGAAAAGGTACAGCAAACAGTTCGATGTTGACTGACCATCAGCTGGCGGACGTTTCTCTACGGTTGGAAAAATGCCTCCAAAATAAAAGCTTTGCTGATGCGAAGACACTAAGCTTGTCACATCAAAATTTATAAAGATGAGGTCGGGAGCAGAGAGGCAGTGTTTAAAATTGGCTTAAAATCTTTTATTTATACTAAAAATAAACAAATAAATTAATTAAAACAGGTTAACCCGGAGATAACATCATCATTTCAACCATGTTCAGCCAAACATAAAGTGAAGTTTATGCAGGACTACAAAGTCTGTAGCAACGTTAATGAGAATACATGTCAGGTGATGTAAATGGAGGCAAATCCCCATCCACAGCTCAAATATCCAACTTCAGTGAAAAATCCACTTCATGCTGTGTCATCAAAGCCTGCCACCTCAGAATCTCTCACAGAGTGGACTCTCCTGACTCAGTGGGAATAAGCATGAAGTCCTAGGATTTCATTTATTTTCCTCCAAGCCCTCTCATTGTCTTTTCCTTCTGTACATGAGTGTAATCGTGTCTGTAGATTCTCCAGACGCCATTGCTGATAATAAACGAAGGCCAAGCTTGTTGGCTCCATTTGTGGACAGAGCTGTGTTATTCGAATTTTTTTTATAAGATAGTAGCAGGGAAAAGGAATAAGGAGATTGCTTTGGAGAAAAGTGAGTGAAATTATTGCATTTTGTGGTAACTGCTGAAAATATGTGACTGTAACTTGATTCCAGCCGTTGGTTGTACTCCTCCTTGTTCTCCTGTCGACTGTGGGAAGGAAATATTTGTGTGTTTTGAACACATTTGGTCTGAACGCACGTTAGGAAGTACCAGATGCAGTAACGAGCCCCAGCTGAACTCTAACTGGGGTCATTGCAGTTATGTGCAGCTGTGCACAGTGAAAGCTTAAAGTGCCCCTTCTTTAAAAAATGTGTTTTCACCAGGTTAGCCTTGGCTCTGTGGGAAAGTTTCTGATCCTGGTGTTGACTGTTGACAGTAGAGACATAATGATGGGCTCGGTGCTCTTCCTCTTTTTAGTAACATAGGGTCTAAAGACCCGGTTCACCACAGCCTCGCTGTCCTCCTTCAGTAAATGATACAGCAGAAACCCCCATGTAGGCCAGACCTCAACATATCACCAAGTTAATAAAGAAACATAATCGCAGTGAAGATAAGGGATGTGGCTGAAGTTTCATACAGCTTAATGAAGTGCTGAAGTGCTGGTGTAACCTCACCTGGATGTATGCATCTTGCTTCACTCCACAGGGAAAAGACTTTGCTCTACATTTTAGTCGATCAAACTAGTTTGCTGTTGGGTAAAAGTTTACTACTTTTTCTTTTGTAAATCCTGTGAATTGCTGTCACGTCATGCACTGGATTGAAAGCGTGCCACTTTAAATTAAAAACCGTCCTTGGTGCTGCTGTGAAAGTTCTGACCAGTGCCTGTCTTCAACACATATGGAGAGGATACCAGTGGTGTTTTTAAACATGCAACTTCAGAGAGTAATCTGATCATGAGCTTAGCTTCAGAATTCAAAGAAGAACATTTTAATGTGATAAAATAATTTTTTGCAGGGAAGAAAAGGCAATCGAACTTTACAAGCAACTGAAGATGAAATGCAAAGGTAAGAAACGTTGAATGGATCATTTAAAACTCTGAAATCAGAAGAGAAATTAATCCATTCTTTAAACTGAGGTGTTGTTTAAACTCCCCCCCCCACCCCCTTTGGTTAGTACCTGACTCTGATGTGAGCTGCGACAGCTCTGAGATGGTGAAGGCCATCATCCAGACAGTCCAGAACCAAGACAAAGTCCTCAAAGATCTGTTCACACACCTCAGGTGAGGGTCCACCCATGCTTGACAGTTTGATTTCACCCTGAGCTTTACACCTCTGATTACTGTTAATTATCTGTGGTCTCATACACTTTTATTTGTTCTTAAGTGCCACGGTACTAGTAATGCATATTTGTAGTACTTTTTTATTTTTTATTTTATTTTTTTAACCTATCTCGAGGAACTTATATGTTCTCTCAGGGCAGGTTAATGCTGAATCCACAGGTTCAGATGTTTTCCTACTCATCTCCATCCACATGAAAATGCAAATAACAGTATCAAGTGCCGCCAAAGCAAAAGGTGACACTATAACCCCAATTCATAGATTCATGTTGACCAGTCAAAAGCCTGCAAACAACAACACAGTGCACACCCTTGATATTGCAAGAAAAGTCTTCATGTTCCTCGCCCACAAGTAAGCACAGAAATAGAGATTATAGAAATCTTGACCCTGGAAGGAGTTTATCTAAAGTTCAGTGACATGAAATAATGTTTATGTGTAGATGAAAATCCCGTGTATGTGAGGACAGGGCCTAGATTAACCCACTGATTTATAAAGAAGTGACGGCTCTTAAACACATAAAACGTCTGCTGGTATTAAGGAAAGTTTAAGCTGCAGACTTTACCCCCTGAATTTTCAGTTACTCCCTCCCTGCTGAGGAGGAAACTTTTGGAGCATAAATTACTCCAGAACTTGAATCCATCCCCGGTGTGAGGTCTACACTGAGTCTGTCTAAAGAGTCACAGTGACGGTGGAAAACATCATTTGTTTTCCCTGATTTGTCTCACCCCAACAGTAAAATCCTGATCAGCAAACAGAAGATCATTGACTTGTTTCCCCGGATTGACAAAACTCTGGAGAACATCAAGGACGCTGACAACACCGTGATGCAGATGCAGATCAAGAGACAGAGGGAGTTCTGGCACTTACTTAAGATCGCCTGCGTGAGTAAATCTACATCAGTCGTTAGCAGCCCGGTCTACTTTTTCCAAGTTTGTGACTTCATTTGTCTTTGAAATGTAGTGTGGGGCATGATGCAAAGAAGTGGGGGAAGTTGTGTAACTGCTGGATAAAACTATTTATGTACAACTAAGAATAAAATGTCATCAGCTTTTCTCTGATTCTACAGAATATCAGAAGTTTTGTCTGATCAGCATCCAGCTCAGATAAATTTAGTGTACTGGTGTATAAGAAAAGAAAAAAGGAAGTCCTCTAATTGCTGGAGCTGGATCCTGGTAATATCCTGGAATAGGTTAAGTTCACTTATTCATTTTCTGATTCCCTTTTCTGCAGTTGTCAGACCCAGTGGTGGTGAGCTTTGTTGTACTTTCTGTGATCTCCTCAGACTCAGCTGCTATAAAGTACCAAACACAGAGTGAGCGGTAGGGTGTGCCGCCTGCATTCCTGCTGTAGGAGAGGGGAGGTGTGTTTTTTACTGCTGCCTGTAACGGTGTGTTTCTGTCTCTCCTTCAGGCTCAGAACTCGTCACGGAGCTCGATAGCAGCCAGTCCCGAGTCGTCCAACCTGCTGCAGGTTTCTCAGTGGTCCCAGTCGGCACAGCCCGTCAGCTCCCCGCACCCCCTGACCTCCCTACCAGGGCCAAATGACAGGTAACGTCCACTCAGCCGTGTTGGGACTGGGGTCAGCTCTACAAGTGAGATGTTCACACTCCTTTAACATAGAATTCAGCAGAAGCACCTTCAGCATTGATAACAGCTGGTAGTTTATTTCACTTGGTGCCAAATTACTAAGGAAGTGTCGACACGGTGAGGTACCTGTTTGTGAATGTGGATGTGTATATGTGAATAAAAACAGCTTAGTAATTTCCTGTTCATATACAGGAAATCTCACATAAAACAAAAGACTTCACAGACATCTTCCTCTCTCGACAAATGGTCATGATTTGACTCACTCAGCCAAATTGTTGAGTGGTCTGACGGGCTGATTGTTGAGCCACAGCTGGACTCGGTCGGTCTCAAACTGAGAAGAGAACGATACAAACAGCTTTGTTCCAGTAGCTATTAATCATATCTTTCATTTCCTACATGATGTTGGTATGTTTTCCTCATTATGTCTCATATTGTTGTCTGATTTTTTATTTTTTATTTTTTTAACTGCATTTGAGGATGGATGACTCGCTGAGTGCAGGTCATATCTGCCCATGGGTACAGCTAAAGTAACCTGAAGCTAACCAGCTGTGGTGCTGGAGCTTGAATCAATGCAGTCGATCAGATCGCCATGTCCAAAGTGAACGTGTGAATCCTTCCTAACTGGTGCATCAACTCCCTGTTGATGTTCCAGAGAGACTGAAGCTTTATTCAGTCTCTCTTACCAGTTGCTGGCTGGTTGGGGGTCATGGTTGTTTCAGGTCTTTAAGCCCTATGAACTGTTTATTAATGGATCGTTTTGGCACTTATTTGGCACACCAGGTCATTTTGAAGCGTTGGAAAAGCTCTAAAAACGCGACACTCTAAAGGTTGTGACTAGCTGTGCAATGCAACAGAAGATTCCCAGGAGTTAAGACGCCACAGGCAATCTTTGTTCCTGTCATATGTCTGTCACAGTTCCAGGAATGACTCGTGTGTCATGAAATCCCTCCATCCTTCTTTTTTTTCCTTCTGCTTTTAAAGTTTGGGCTTGTTGGCAGCTGACTAAGCATGTATTCCTGCCAGAGGTTCTTTTCCCCAGCAACATTTTCCAATTCCACCTGGGGCGATCCTGAGTTATTCCTAGGTCTACCTTTATTAGAGGTCTGAGGTCTCCACCCAGCTGGCTTTTCCCAGAAAATCTTCAAAGAAAGATGAAGAATGATTCAAATGACCCACATGACTCAAAAAACAGAGCTGCAGCACCTGCCAGACCTGGGAGGAGAGCTCACCAGCAGGGAGCTGTACAAACTGGACTGCAGGCAAAAGCTGGACTTAGTTTTTGGGACCTGGAATATGCACAATAATTGAGTCATAATAGTTTTGTTTTTATGAAGCATTAAAAAAGACGCATGCCTGAGGAAGATCCTGTGCATTGGAGCATTGCATTTGGAAAAGTGTTTTCAGAATGCTCGTAGTTGGTACATTATCTTTTTCATTTTTCTAAATATTATTTCAGCCTGTTCTCTTCATTACATTTCCAGCCTGTGTTAGCTAAACTGTTAGTATAATAATAACTGTGCACATGACTGAAGCATGAACATACTGCCATATATATAGTTTGTAGGCCAGTGCTTTGTGTTTTGCCCTTGGGCGTTCTTCTTTCTGTTGCAAGATAGTAAACACATTGTGCATATGAAGGAGGCGTCATGTGACTGAATTGTGTCTGAATTGTGTGCGTTTCCTTCAGTGATGCTGCCCCACGACTCCTGCAGGAGAACCAGAAGTACCTCAGTCAGCTGACCAGCCTGATGCAGGAAGCTGCTGACGAACAGGCCAACAGCATAGTGGTGAGTTTGCTGCTTTTTATCTGCTGCTTTTAAGGTTTGTTTGTTATTGGAGAGGGCTGCATTTAAATCAGCCATAAAGTCTTAATTTATTTTTATTTTCCCTTTGGGAAACTAGACGCACTAGGCGTCTCCTATCTGCATCTGTGAAGGACCAGAGGCCTGTCAGCATGTCTTTAATCTCATTTAGGAGAACAGGACCTCGCTGTTCTCTTTTTTTTTTTTTTTTTTTTTTTTTTTTTTTTTTTAGTCTTGTCATGAAGGAAGGAACTTTTTGTTTCTTTTAAGCTTGCAGATGTGATAAGAAAACAGAATCACACAGAGTTTTCAGTTTCCTGTATATTATATAGTAATATTTATTAGCGTGATAAATATATATTATACATTTTGAATTATATTCTTATCAGTTATTAAAGATGATGACAAGCTAACACTTTATAATAACCAACATTTAAAAACAAATCATAGTTAAATTGATAGTTATTTAAACGGTAGGGATGCTATTAATCATATTTATTCATGTCTTCATGTTTTAGTTATATATTGAGTTATCCTAGCTGATAATCAATTATTTGAGGCTGTTCTCATTACCAAGTACTGCTGTTCATTCGAAGCCATAATGCTTGATTTATACTCATAAATCTGACATTTGACTCCAAAATTTGATCAATACTTTAATAACGTCTTTCAGTAAAAGTCACTTTTGTTCCAAGCTCATCACAAACAGCTCAGTTTGAGCACAACATGATGCACTTCACCAGGTGTTCTTCCGTTCTTCACTGGTCTTCACGTCACACCAGGAGCATTTTGGAAGCAGGGGTCTTTTATTTTGAAATTCTCTCTGTAGTTTTTGTATGCATCTTGAGATCTGAGGTTATTTTCAGAGATGCAGTACAGAACGCTGCTTCTGAAACGCACCGCAGTGCACCAGGTGGAAGCCGGTCATGGTCATGAATGCGTGCAGTGAGCCGTGCATTTCACGGGGTCACTCTAAACGGCACTCTCAACACAGTACTGCAAGTTATGCTTCAGGTTTCCTTTAGCGTCAGTTCCATGAAACACATGTAGCGTTTATAGTCCGACTGGTCTCACGCCTAACCGTGAGAATGCACGGGGCGCCGCTGGGTCGCATTTCAGCTCTGACGCAGGCGCTGAAGCTTATCCCGCCAACTCGCATTAATGCCGGCAATTCTAACTAATGTGCTGCCGCGTGTTTCAGAAACACTCCAGTGGCAGCTTCTCAACAGAAGTTGTTTGAAGTTCAATAGAGCAGGTCACACAGAGAAAAGCTTTTCAAAATAAAAGACCTCACTCTAAAATGCTCCAGGTGTGATCTGAAGCCTTGCAACAATTGGGACAGAGCACACCCAACATGGTGCATCTCTCTTTAAAGTTGCCACTTCCAACTTATGTTAGCAGTGATTTTTTTTTTAACCATTTTTAGTAAAGTTTTATCAAAGACTGTAGATGATTGTTGTAAAGTCAAAATGTTAGACCATTAATTGTTAACAAATATTAGGTTTTTAATTATAATAATATTTAACTGTAAACTAAGGTGTCATATTATCTTTTATTAATGATGATTGTTGTGAAGCGTTATCAAAACTCTGTAAAACGAGACTGTTTGCAACTAACATCCAAAACTTATTAAAAACTCAGAAATTAAGATATATTTGCACTTCAGCACGTTACATATTCTCGGTTGTCTTTTACTAACGCCTCCATTTCCATCTTTCAAGGACCAAGACTGGAGCTGGACGAAATACGAAACTTTAACAACAAAACTAAAAAAGCAAAATTCGTAAAGTCCACCTTCCACCCCCCGCCTGAGTAACACTAAGGACTGTGAGCTGATAACGCGGCTGAGCGGCGTCTAACAGTACAGTAGTACAGTTTGTACATGGACTCGGGATTTTCTCGTGAAAACGACTTTCCTGCTCATCTTTAAAGAAAAAAAAAAAAAAAGCTGAGTTCACGCATGCTCAGCGGCGTCCGTCTCCTCCCATCGTCTCACATGGTGGAAGGTTTGATTATTGAGCTTGTTTTTTATGACAAAACAATGAAGCTGTCTCTCTCTCTCTTCTTTTCTTTATGCTGCACAATATTCATCACACTTTGCTCCATTTTTGCAGTGATAGTAAAAACCAAACTATAGCACCACATTTGAGGGCTTGACGTGGATCAGTCAGGTGGGAGAGCGTTCGACAGGAACGTGGGAACTCGTTTGACCCCGTGGCATGAACGGGAAACGCAGGAAGGTGTCGGGGGTCGCTGGAAGGCGGGTGTGGGGAGGAAATAAGAATCAAGCAAAGAGCACTTTGATACTCCCATGTGTCCTCTCTGTGAAGAGGTGAAACGTTCCCAGCTGCCAAAAATGTTGCAGAATTTAAAGCGAGCAGAAACTGTCAGCGTCGGTTTGATTGATTTACTAGAAACGTTTGAGGGCGCGTGTTGAATTCTCTGTATGTACGTTTTTAAAAAACAAGTGTTACAGGCAGAAATCCCATGGCTGGCCATTATGTTAATACGATGTATATTGTATGTGTGTCTTTTTAACCGTCATGGATGTAAGGCGGGGTTTTCTCGTCTCGTTCGGGTGCAAATAATGTACGCTAAATTCATAGTTGTGCAGAGCTGAAACGATCAGTCCGTAGTTTCCATAGAAATCTGAGTAATTCTGTAATCAATTCTGCATCAAGACGAGCAGGTGGTGGGGCTCGTGTTCAGACTGTGCCGTAAAACCACTGCAGAAGAAGAGGACGGGGTTAGGAGACCAGAGGGCTGCAGGGCGGAGGCAGATTTAATGGGACGGTGAAGGATGGCGAGGCTTGCTTTGTGCTGCACGCATGAGCTGCTCCAGAGGAAGTTCTTTTCAGATTTTCAGATTAAAATGTAAATCTAAAAGTGCACGTTTCCAAAGAGCAATTTATATCGACGAGGTCACCGTTGCAGAAAATAAATTGCATATTCATGATGATTAAGAATAAATAGCACGATTTACACTTGGCCGACCTCCCACTTTAAGATGATCTGGGCCGTCTTCAGCACAGCGGCCGTGTTTGCATCTCTGAGTGAAATTGCCGTTATTCCTCCAAATCAGTGAACACGTTTAATTTTCTGCAAAAGCCTCGTGATGCCCGTCTGTCTGGGAGTTTAGGTTTTCTCGAGTCCAGTGAAAGCTCGGTTAACAAAAACATGAAAAATCTTTTTCACTGCAGATCTGATATCTTTGTCTCCCTGTCAAGGCTGAAAACAAATATTTTGTGCACATCATGATTTATTGGGTAATTCTGCTCATCTTATTATGGATTTGAAAGATCTGAAAGTCTAAAACCTTGTTGGTGTATTTTTGACAGATTAAAGTCAAATTATTTATTCAAAAGAAAATAAATCAAGTGTTTCTGATCTCTCTGAGATGATAATTTATCTTTTTCTTTATCAAATACGGCCAAAAAGAAAACCATCTCAAATGTCAGTGCCGTTTTTGAACAGTTTTATATTCAGACTTTTTATTAAGAGAGATTTTTAAGGATTCTCAACTTTTTTCTGAAATCAGAGAGAAATGAGTGATAGTCAGTGATAACAAATGTGCCATCCACCAGAGTCTGTCATTCAAAAAATGAGGAAATGTAAAACAAATGAGTAATCTTACCCTCTTATCCGGCTCAGGCTTGCAGGGGTGAGTGTGGAAATCATTTCCTCTATTTTTAAATAATTGCATGTGTAAAGCTCAAGCCTTCACTGAGTCACATCGCACACCTCAACACGTTTATCAGGTAAAGAAAACAGGATCCAGGTTCAATTTTATTTCATTAGCCGTCGGCTCAGTGGGATAGTCTGATGCTCTGCGTCCCACCAGTTGGACCCACTCCACAGTTTGAGAACCAAAAGGTAAAACTGGTGTAAACAGAACCAGAGCTGCTCTTACTTTCATTCGTTCCTGTAGGAGGTCACGACTGAAGTTACTGACAGTGAGAAAGTTACATTTGGAGCCTTTCAGTGATAACAAATAATGTCATCTGCCAGAGTCTGTCATTCAGGAAATAAAAACAAATCGGATGCATTTAGTTTGTTTGGATTGTCTGCGAGTCTCAGCTCGAGTTTTCCCCTCATAACAATCAATCTGTCAAAAATTAGGGGTTTTTGTCCTTATTTTTTAAAAGTCCAGAATTGATTCATCCATGAGTAAAGCAGTGATTATTATAATGTTACACGGTATATTGATGGTGCTGAAGAAACGCTTCCTGTTTCTCCGCTTTCTCAGATCTGAGTAACAGGAAGCCGAGAACGTCTCGGGCTAATTTGCTTGAAAAACAAATAAAGACTAGCCGGCTAATCGTTTCAGCTCTCACCACAAACACGAGTCGTTTCTCTCTGACATCCCATAATGACAGGAATGCAACAACGTTGGTGCAACGCAGTCGGGCTTCCTCTAATCGGAGCGATCGAACCCGTGAGCGATGGGTTGAATGTGCTGTACGTCGTGTTTCTTTGGGCCAGAGAGAGAAATGAACTTTCTTGTATTTATGAAGTTAAAGTGCAATGGCTAAAATAATATTTTCTTTTTGTTTTGTATTTAAATAACTCCGTTTGTTTCTTTCCATTTGAGTTTTGTTTCCGTCTGCTGGTTTAAGTATGTTCACTTTTTAGAAATGTAATTGTATGAAGATCAAATGTTTACCTGGAAATAAAATAAATCACTTTGGCACGATTCCTGTGTCGATGCTTCTTTCAGTTACTCGGTGAGGAAAAGCTGGAGCCCGGCCAAACACTTGATTGCGGGCTGAACCCAACATAACAAGAAGGTTGTTATTTCCATCTGCGGTAGTTTATATTTGTTTGGGTTTGTCTCAGCTCCTCTGCCTCGCACTCTTGCAGAGGTTTATAATTTCATCCAATTTGTGGTTTAATCTGATCTATTCAGTTCAACTTTATAGCGCCAAATCACAACAGCACTGCTCTCAAGACACTTTGAGCAGCCAACCTCGACACGATTCACTTAACCGCCCCTCGAATACATCACGCAGCGATCACAGCAGTGAAACAAGCTGGATTTTGGGAATCCGATGAGTACACCTAAAGTGCATCTGTGACGACAGACGTGACACACTGATTAAATCAGAAGCATGATGCAGGTGGTCCCAAACTGTAGACAGGCTTAAACTCATCAGCTTTAAAAAATATTAACAAGATGAATATGGAATTTATGAGAAATGTACAATGCCTTTTTCCTCTGAGGGCTTTGGCTGCCAGACTTAGGATCAGTTGATTAGTTTTGTGTTCAATTGTATTATTCTGTTTTTGTTTTTACATGTACAGATTTAATTTCCTGCTAATTTCTTTCCCTTTTTTGTACTGCTGGGATTCTTCTGGTGGTCCCCGCTGACGTAGCAGCGTCCATATTATTTGCTTTTTGTAACCACGGACTGAAAATGCTTCCCAGATGTGCTGCTCCTCCGCGAGGAGGAGGGCGGATCGTATTTGTTTGTGCTGAAACTTGAGTCTCTAGTCACAGTAATCATGGTCATAGTGGGTCATTGGCTGTGACACTGTGACAGCATGTAGCTCACTAACTGTAATGTTGTGCTTTTACGTTTAAGCTGACTAATTTGTCCTCAGATTTGACTCATCGAGAGTTGAGCTGCTTTTTACTGCTTGTCCATTTCTCTAATTGCAGCATCACTGATAAAAGGAAGGAAACGTCCTGACAGGACTTCCTGTACACGTTAGTGTTCTCTCGGTGTTTCTCAGGACTTCATAACAAACAAGCTTAATGCAAACAGTTTGATTGCACTCAGTGCGGTCACTGCTCTGTAATCGTGACTCAATAGAGGACTTTTTTTTTTTGGTCGGTATCAAAAAAGGGGAAGTTGGTATCATTCGAGATAACTTGACTCGGGTATTCAATAATTTTATCTGAGTCTTTTAAGAGTGAGTCAGTGCAGATGATCATCTTATTCACTCTTCTTCTCATGACCTGGTTTAAGTGTTTCTGGCTCAGCATCAACTGTTTTAGCACACGTCAGGAAGTGATTTGTCAGAAGTGTTACAAGCACGAAAAGTCATGCCAGGTCACAGCTGTCGGCCTCCGGATAGGCTTAGATTACAATCTTATCTCTGCACACTGAAACGTTTAGGACTAATACGCTGTTATTAGTAATATTCTGTTATTTTACCCCGAGTTTAAAATAGTTATAGGCAGGAAACGTAAACGTGGTTTGGGAGACCACACGGAGGTCACTCTGAAGTATGTTACCCTAGAAAGTGTTGTGGTTTTGTCCTGCAAAATGAGCTCAAAGCAGAGTAAACACACAGCTGGCTGCAGGGTTGAGTCGACGCCCGGATCTCTTTGAAGAGAAGGCTTCGTCATCGCGTATCAACTCGTGCAGAATGCGCTCGTTAAGTGGGCAGCAAGCACAGGCGAAACGTTCTGCTGCCAAACAAGCCACGCTCATTGTTAACTGTTGTTTTATTAGCCGTGAATCAGAGTGAATCAGACGAGCTCTCGGAGAGAAACCACCACCAGCACCCGCCCCCTCTACTCAGTCCCACATTCCTCCAGGCTCGACTCCCATATCTGATTTACAGCAGAGCTTAAAGTCACATTTCCCCCCCTTTTTACAGTGAGATTTACACATCTGACATTAAATATTTGTGGGAGTTTGTCTAGCAGAGAGTCATATTTATGCTTCTCTTGTCTTCGTCCTGCAGTTTGCTGCTTCAGCTACTATGATAGTTTGGACAAAAGCGAGAGGGTTGCCGGTTTGGTGTGGAGGTCCTGAGGTCAGAGTCCTGACCTCAACTCCATCAAACACCTTTGCCAGAGCCGGTATCACAGAACATCAGTGTTTGATCTCAACAGAATAAACGCCTTCCAGCTCCTTTCATGACCACTTGAGGCCGACTCCCATGTTAAAATGGTTTAAAGCAGAAATAAGCACGTTTAGGTTTGCTTCTATGGATATCTTCCCCTTTCATAACAAAAATCCAGAGGGTGAACTGCTCACTTACCCCTCCGTTTTTGTTTTTGAGTCCTGCTCTGCTTGTACGTGTAAACCTGCAATCAGCCAATCGCACGCATATCGCATGTAGACACGGTCAAGACAACTTGCTGAAGTTCAAACTGAGGATCTGAATGGGGAAGAGTGCTTGCTGCCAAACGTTGTGGCCTAAATATTTCAGAAACTGCTGATCTGCTGCAATTTTCCCACACAACCATCCCCGAGTTTACAGAAATTGGTCTGAAAGTGGAAATTGTCCAGCGTGTGGGAGGTCTATGGGGAGAAAAAGCCTCGCTGATGTCAGAAGCCGGTGGAGAATGGCCTGGCTTCTTCGAGCTGATAGGAAGGAGGCAGAAACTCAAATAACGACTCATTACAGTCAATGTATGCAGAAGAGCATCTCTGAATGCACACATCAGACCTTGAAGCTGATGGGCTACAGCAGCAGGAGGCCCCACGAGCATCACTCCTGTCAGCTAAGAGCAGGAAACTGAGGCTACAGTTCCCACAGGCTCACTCTAATGAGACAACAGCATAATATACATTGTATGAACAATTTAGGATGCTGCTGGTTTAATGGTGAGCATCATTTAAACCCCTCAGCTTACTGACCGCAGTGTACCTGTCTTCCGATTGCTACTGCAGCATCCTGAACCTCAGATCGTTCGCTGTACTTGAATGGCCTCCAGTCGCCTGATCTCAGTCCAGCAGAGCACCTCTGGGAGGTGATGGAACCCGAGGAAGGCTTCCAAGAATTAGGGAAGTTCAGAAGGGAAGAGGGGGTCCAGCATGGATGTTTGTGTTTTCTGTGCTGCAGTAAGACGTCACTTGAGCCTTTTATTGATTCACAGTGAAAGTTCTTGTTTCTCCAAAGAAAAGTGAGCAGCATTTCAGTTAACAGAAGACATTAAAAAAAAAAAAATGTCTGGATGCCAAACAGGAAACTCAGACGATAAAGTCTGAGTCCTCGCAGCTGCCTCTCAGACCTGCTTCCTTTAGCCGCTCATTAGAGACCAGTAAAGACACTGTTTGCTGGGGAAGAACAATAGAAGGCTGCTCGGTCAGTTAATTAAATGTTACACAAGGAAAACAAATCCAATGTAACGGATGTAATTTCCCTCTCATGTTTTGGACCACACCAATGAATTACACAGTCAGCTGATGCAACATGATCACACTGTCGAAATAAAGTGCACTTTATTCATTGCAACAGAAAGCGCTTCATGGGAATTCAAGTTTTTACATCTGATCATACGCAACTGATTACAATTAAAGAGGACCGTTATCATGTGAAATCATACGCTGTAGTTTTGGATTAATGACTACTTTGCAGTTCAACATATGAAACCTTCACAACTCTTCCTAGAAAAATATCAGTGCAGTTTAAGAGAAAACAAACAAAACAGTAATTTCTCCTCAAGGCTCCATTACATCCACCCATTCCCCACCTCTGTGGGACTGAACGAACAATGGAGCTTAAAAAGGTTTAAAGCTGAACCACAGTAACACACAGAGGCCACGTAACGGACGTACCTTCAAGTACAGTGCAAAGTAATGTAAAAAAAACACTTTGTAGAAGGCACAAAATGGCTGCGAAGGCACTGTAGGGACTGCATGAAAGTCAAAAATCCAAAAAAGAAGGAAAAAAATACAGTTTCCCATTGATCTCTCAGTATCAACTGGAACTTTGTTTAATTTAAAAGAAAAAAAAGGCACAACAATCACAAACCAACAGGTAAAAAACATTTGAGGCTGCGTTTGCGTGCAGCTATTAGTGAAACCTCACCAGTCGCTCTGTTTTTGGTCTCAGCTGTTCATTTGGCTATTTTTACAAGCTGGTCTCCAAAGAAGAATTTAAATAAGAACAATTAAGGATGCAGACGAACGCTGTCTCGTGGTTGGTTCAAAAAGTTTTGAGTCCAGCATTTAAATAAAATAAAGGGTAGCACATCGTTAAAATTTTGAATAACGGCATTACAAAACCACCCGAATCAACGTTTCACACCACTTAGAAACATGTTGGGATTAGTAACAGGTTTACAGACTGGCTGTTGTCACTCGCAGTTAGATTCTTCTACCTCTTTCTGATATTTTGGAGGTTATTTTGTTTTTCTTTCAGGCTGCTGGACTCAGAGTTCCTCCCTAAACCTATCATTTTGCTCACCAGGACATAGAAATTACACAACTGAAGAATTCTCCCATACATTTCCTGACTGTCTCCTAAAATGCCTCCAGCTCTTTTCTCACATGCAGTCTGCTTGAGATGAGTTTTCACTGCTGAATACACTCAGGCTAGTTAGGCTGAGAGCTGCCCGAGCTCCTGCCCATTGTTCTTTTACTGGAGCTGCAGCTTTTTTCACATTCATTATGAAGTTACAGATTCTTTTGTTTGTTGTGTTTTTACTGCTGAGTAAGCAACAGGCGTTTGCCGTCTCACACAAATCTCCATCAGGTAAGTAATAGGAAAGTTGATCACTTCTATTTGTTGGTGATCAGGTATTGTATTAGTATACACCATCAGTCAACGGTCTGATT
The DNA here is from genome assembly GCF_041146795.1 of Maylandia zebra. Classification (NCBI taxonomy): domain Eukaryota; kingdom Metazoa; phylum Chordata; class Actinopteri; order Cichliformes; family Cichlidae; genus Maylandia; species Maylandia zebra. The sequence continues at coordinate 26,828,019 of NC_135174.1, read as the reverse complement.
TACTGTGTTACACAGCAGCCGTCTTTGATTCTGCATGGCCACACGGACATGAACCTAACAGGGCGTATTAGGGCCACTAAAATTTGTTGAAAAAAAGTCAAATTTACAAGAAAACGTACCAAATTTAAGAGAATAAATTTTTTACTTTACAAAAAAGAAAGTCTACAAGCAAATTTGTGCACAAAGACTGGAAAAAGTGGCAAACTGTCTTATAAATGTTCACCTCTGAAGCTTGAGTTTCCCCAATGCTGTAAAAAATGTTAAAAGTGCTCTGACATTATGCCTGTGCAATTTTAACAATGCAGGGTGGCCCATGATTTAGAGACCTTTGACATATAATTAGGATTTTCTTTCTTATTATGTTCAGACTAGTTGCTTAGTTTTGCTTTGCTCCTGTTTAATTACGTCCTAAATGAGTCCCAGCAACATTCAGATCTCTTTATATCACAGTGGAGCTGCAAGCTCAGTTCTGTGCAGGTATCAGGACAAGTGACCCTTTGACATGGACACTTTTTCACATTATCTTATAAAAAATACTGATTAGAGCTGCTTGTAGAGGCACAGAGTGTGTGAGTGTCCCAAACAAGCTACAAACTGAACACATTACCATTCACGAAAAAGATAACTGCCTAATCATTTTCATGCAGTCCCTTAAACACTCATTAAATAAATACTGTAAAACAATATCTTATAAAAGTGCTTTACACGCGTTACACAGGAGGAAAACTGCAGCAGCAGTTAATTTAGAACGAACCCCACCACCAGAAAACAGCCAAGAAAAAAAAAAAATCAGACTTTTCCACAGCAGCTGTGCAGCTGTTGGTCTCGTGTCATTAAAGATACTCTCAGCTGGTGGAGCTTCGGTCTGCACAACATCTTTACCGGCTTTGAAGCGTAAACTTTTCCACAGAGCCGAGCGTCGGCGAGTCACTCGCTTTTAAAAAGTAAAACTACACCCTGGATGTCTCTGCTTTGGTACAAGTCGATACTCTTGATGAGGATTTCATGCGAGTCTGTGAACACGAGGCTTCGCTGGGGGCGGAGGAGGCGCGAAAGGCTTTATTCTGGTTGCCGGCGAAGGGCTGGGCTTGACCGGAGGTACGGGAGGAGGGGTTGGTTTCACTGCTTTGTTCTGAAAAACAAAAAATGATTCTTAGGTGAATTTATGAAAGCAAATTAGCAACTTCTGCACCTCAACACTGCTTCCTGTCATCGGGGTGGATGCTCATGTTAAACTAAAGTTTCAAATAATGATGGCTCTGCATGATGTCATGGAGATCCCTTATATTGTCACGTATTCCAACTCTGTTTTTAAAGAGGCACCCAATCGGTTTGTTTGAGACAGCTGATGAGCTCTAGCTTCACGAAGGCCCAGTGTGACATGCATAAGGATTATTTTGAGTTGTGAATCATGCAAAGCTACTCGAGTAAGTCCAAAAATAAAAAACGTAGAGCTGGAAAATGTTTGGGCAGACCAGTTGATCCCTATTGATCCCCAGAAAGAACATCTAAATATGAATGAATCAATGAAAATAAATAAAACGAGTGACCTTTATATGACGTCCTGGGGAAAAGTGTTTAAAATTCTCTGCCTTGGCGCTCACCTGTGTTTTATTCAGAGTTGGTAAAGGTTTAGATGGAGGTAGAGGTTTCATCTGTGGTGAAAAGGAAGAAGACTGTTATTTAACTGGGATTTAGAGCAGATGCTGACACTTTACAGGCTCCTAATGAACATTAAAGTCCAAGTTTGATCACATGGAAACCAAAAATCAACAATGACATTATTTCATAAAGCCACAGAGCTACACTGATGTTTATCAGTCCTCTGTGACTGGCTGTTCCAGTAAAGTCTGCAAAAATCAACAATCCTAAGCTGTTTTCATTAAACAGCTCAACACTGTAGACTAAACTACGTCCAAAAAAGCTGAGTTTAAAGCTGGGCTCAGTCTACACGATACCAGCAAAGAAACAGCTGACAGTTTCTTCTGATTGGCTGCCCCTCATAAAGATAAGATTGAGTGAGGTAATGAGTCACACAAAAAAAATGAAGCCTGAGCTTTTAGCTTGTAACCACGGTGATCTCATTATAATATTACACAGGGCAGAAAGTAAGGAAAAAAGATGGCAGGTCTCCTTTATGCATGTTATTTAACATAGTTTCATTTTTAAGCTTTAATAGACGCTCAAGTTGCTGCGATCTTCATTTTGCATTATGTCTTTAAAAACAAAAGTCTTACCGGCTCAGTTTCCGACGTGACTGACGATGAAGACGCTTTCAGCGGTGGCTGGAAAACAAAAAGCGGTTTGTCAGCATTTCACAGTAAAACTGAGACCTGCGTACACCTGGCTGCTCGGCGTACCTGTGGGGCGGGTCTGCAGGGGGTCACTCGACCCATCAGAGGGGTGCAGGCCTGTTTTGCTGTGGTCTCCATGAAGGTGGGCTGACTGATCTGAGGTCTTTCTTTACCACTTCCTTCTTGGAACGACGGGTTCAGCTTCCCTTCAGCTGAATGCACTTTCCTGTGAAGACAACATTTATTTATTTAGCCGGGAAGAAGAAGGAAAAGATGAAGAGTCCAGACCGCAGAGGGGGAAAACTACCTTGTAGCGATGTAGCGCTCCATGTCGTCCTTCTTACAGCACATCAGCCCAGCAATCAGCAGAGTGACGACCAGCAGGATGGAGACTGCTGCGCACACACCGGCTATCAGCCCAACCTGATCTGCAGGCAGAGGAAACGTAAAACTGCACTTAAGTACTGATGCGTCCTTTTTTGCACTCTTTATGTCTAAGTGCAATTAAATTCTGAACAGCATTGCCTTCAGAACTGCGTTAGTCCTTCATGGCATAGATTCAACAAGGTGCTGGAAACGTCCCTCAGAGACTTTGGCTCATATTGACTCTCTCCGTTAGCCACAGAGCTCCTGGAGTCATTGAGTCAGATGATGAAATCTGGTCATCTTCTGAGCAATAAAACTGGGTCACGTTTTCATTTTGTTCAGTTTAATTTAAGCTCTAACAAAGGGTCTTAAAGTTCTGCTAGAGCTCTCGTTAAAAGCAAAAACCAGACCCGATTTATATTTGTCCGATCTTCCCTTCAAGGTCGGCTCCTTGTGCACTCTGGACCAACTTCTCCAGCTACTTTGGGCTGCTCCCTTCCTCACCAGTGGGTATCTGGTGTGGTTTTACACCAGATGCTGTTCCAGATAGATTCCCAAAGGCATCCGTTTCTGCTCCCGGGGTCAAACCATGGATCTTTCGCTAGTTAGGTGACTGCACCAAACCACTGCACTATGTTGTGTGTCTTTGCCCCGTCTAAGTCCTGATCTCTCCACTTGAACTCGAGCTTTTCTTTGGCTCGTTCAGTAAGTAAATATTTAGTCTGGGTTTCATGTCGGTTGGTTTAATGGTTGAATGAGGATGCAGGAATCCTAATCCCCTCATTTCATTACTGCAGAACTTCATGTTGAACGACCACAGCGACCACACTTGGGTCACAGTTCTTGCTCTCTGAAAACAGCTGTTTGCTCCCAGCTCTGAGTAACAATGATCCTCGACACGAACAGTTTGTGGCCCAGGGTGAAATCACAAAAGAGCTCCTGAAAGTGGTCGGAGCAGGATTTCCACGGAGCGTTTTACAAACGGCAGCCACGCTGGAAGAAGCGATTGAAGATTATCTAAAAGCTAAATTTAAACCAGTCGCGGTTTTTGCTTTTTCTTTGGCCTCAGGAGCAAAATTTTCTGATCACGGCTTTTAAGTAACAAATAAAAATGAAGATTTTAGTTTAAATTTTACAACTAAATCGTGAGGAAGCTCTTGAACTGTGGCTAAAAACTCAATACGAAGCATCTTTTTCCCGTTTTAACAACTTACCAGCTTCTGATTTTGCAGAACGATTAGACTATCAAATCTGAAAATGTTATTTTCTAAGAGCAACATGAAAATGTTATGTAAAAGGAATTTTCCACACAAACAACAAGAGCAGTGTTCAGAGGAAGTTATGTCATCCTCTTATTTTCTTAATTAGCTTTAGTTTCACTAAATTTTTTGTTTTGTTCAGAGGAAAGTGTGTTTTAGAGTCTCTTCTTCCCCTTTTCTTTGGTACTATGTGGACAGAAAGTTGCACAATCATGAGGCGCAACTCAAGTTCAAGCTTCATGTGCAGAATGTAAATACATTCTGCACATGAAGCAGAGACAACCAAGTCTTCTACAAAAGAGTGTTGAAACTAAATTAGAGCAAACGGGGTCAGTGCTGGGAGGCTCTCATAATGAATCACTCATGTTTCTTATTCACTGGAAAAATGATTCAACAAGCAGCTGTGACCTGTTTTCATCTGAAAGTCTCATTGAGCCTGTAGATTACAACAGCAGCTGAACGTCTCTAAACGTCGTGCTTCATAGTTTATCGTGAACGTTAAATGCACCGCAGCGTCTGTACCTTGAGGTAAATCCGCGTACTGGACGTTGCATTTGGGAGGAGCCCAGCCGGGATTACAGTGGCACTCGTTCCTGTGATTACACACCTGCGGATAAAAAGCAGTTAAATGATTAAAAACACGAGTCGTGGAAGTGGAGCTCATGTTCAACGCGACTGGTTTGGATCGTGTTTGAAAGGCGTTTGCAGTTTTTTATCTGATCGTTTCTTCATTTTATTCAGTCAGTGTTTAAAGTCATTTATAGTTTCTTCCCCCGTCGTTAGGAGGCTGTTACATTCCTTGAGACTAGCTGCATTTGTCCAGTTTTAGTCTGCTGTGATGGCTAAAACAACATAAACAGTGCATTCCTCATCTCTTTTCTCATACCTAGCACCACTTTTAGTTTGACTTATTTGGTAATACCAGCTCTTTCTTTCTCTCTCGCTGCTTTTTCATCTCTTTTTTAATAATTTTTGGCTCTGAAGCTGCTATTGTTCCTGCCCCGTCTGCTCTCTGCTGTTTCTTCTACATCCCTCATTAAAACATTTAAGTTTATGGCTGCCTGTATGTCGCCTGACAGACTAAACTCAGGGCAAACATGGAGCTCGGGTTCAGTTTAACACCAGATGTTGTTTCAGGTGAGGGGATGAGGTGAAGGTTCATGTTTAATGGTGTGAAAATTACGGTTAGTTCTCTGATTTTGAACTTACTCCGTTGTTGTTGCACTTCTTTGCACAGTCCTCCCTCTTCCCGTAGGCTGACACATCCACACATCTGTTATTGAGGCAAACCTGAGCACAAACGTTTGATTCTGAGTAAAACGGCCAAAATATTCAAAGAAAATTAATCGTCCTGCAATGTGTCTCCCTGTGACAGTTTTACCTTATCCGGCGCACATTTCGTGCCACTCGGCACCATGTCCAGGTTTCTCCTCTTATCGTCGTCCACGGCGAGTTTGCACTCTTTGCCGTACATTGTGTTGTAGCTTGCCCGTTTCCCTGTGATAGACTCGCCTCCTTCCTCACAAAACATCGATCCGCACTTAACATCCCTACACAAAACAAAAGCATTAATCCAGAGCTTTGTGGTGCTTCTTCATCACTCTGAATTCAGGGTGAATGACAGATGGTGACACGTACTGTGGAGCACAACGAATGAAGCCGAATTTGTTCTTCCCACAGTTAGCGCCTTCCTCGCCACGCTGGTTCAGGTTGAAACATAAATCTGGTGCCACCTGGGCCCCTGGAAGAAGGCACAGAAGGAAAGCTTCATGTTAATCTGTCATCTATTGTCGGTCTGAGACTCTACATCCTTGCGTTTGCTATACTAATGCACCTCCGAGCACATGGGTTCAGCAGCGTTTTTAAATTCTAAGCGTCCAGAGATGCCAGAGTGGGATCGATGTCAGAGTTAAATATAACTAAAGTGACGAGGCGCCTTAACTGCACGCTGCTGAACTCATCAAAATGGCCAGAAAAGTACTGATCTAATGTGTTAGTCTTGCCTTTTATCAATGGACTGTATTTACAAACCTCTTATGAGACTTTCTTTGCAATCGCTTACATAACAAAATGTATTAAATATTTAGTTGGACAGATATCTTAAAGTTATTTCCACCACATGACAGTAAAATCTAAATGTTTGTAGACCAATGGCTAAAAGCTCCTTGAGGCTTATCTCATCTACTCAAAACAGTGCTGATTTATCCCTAAACGAACCAAGAAGTAACGCCGGAGGGTGGGGCGGGGGACAAGCTAAGGCCTGCAGTTCCCCTCATGGCCACTTGAGGCCCCAAAAGCCAGTCAGTTCCCAAAGACTTCCCTTGTTAAAATGTCCAACTTTACTGGAGCATTTTTGCATGTTTCGGTGTAACAGCTGCAGGCTGGATGATTATTTTTAAATAACTCATTCATTAGGATGCTGTTAAGCCTCAGAGTCAGCGGTGTGGTGCTTTGGTTCACAGGCAGCCTGTTAGAGCTCACCTACGCTAACCCGAGCCACTGAGCTCAACCTGTTCTCTGTGTCTGTGCTGTTGGAGCCTTTCAGGACTTTTTTTAATGGAATCACAAGCTGTACAGTTTAAGCGTGCAGCTTGCTAACCACCAGGTGATAACCTCGTGCTCCATCCTCGTGTCTGGATATGGTCAGCGAGGCTTCAAAATGCACAGCCAAAAACCAAAGTCACATTTTTATATACAAACCCTGAGGTGCACCTTTCTAACTGAGCGTGCAGATATCAGCCAAGAAAGCAAAAGAGCCTCAAACTGGGACTTCCCAAACCAGCAGCTGATGTCTTCGATAGCAGCATGCTGAGCGTACCTGGTCCAAAAAGCCTCCAGCAGTGATGCTCCTGGGTGGGACACTGGCCGTTATAGCAGTATCCCTGGACAGTGCCGCTGCCCTGGAGCGTTTTGTAGCAGGGCTTGCCGTTCATCTCGAAGCTGTCTTCAGGACAATCCGACGACAGTCCGGTGCAGAACTCGGGCAGGTCGCAGGTCCCGGCTGACTGCCTGCACACGCTCCCAGATGACTTCAACTGAACAAAAATAATATTTTAGTGTTTTGACCTTCTGTATGTACCAGATCTGGACAATAATTCGCTTGTAGGTTTTTGTAGCACTGTTCCAGGCCTTGAAACTGTCAGTTGAGGAAGGATGTGGTGAGTTATAAAAAACTGAAACAGCAGGGTGTTATCCTCCCTTTCCTGTTAGTGCTGAACAGCGGGTGTAAGAGTAACCTTACATTTATTAGCCAGAGGCGGGGTGTGTCTTTAGGAAAGGTCCTGAACTTCACAGAGAATGGGGATTGTTATATCCCAACAGCTACAACAGAAAATCGGCATTCATTTCATTTACTGGACAGATTGTCAAAAAATTCTGAAATATTCATAATCCTGAGTATTAATCTTGATCTATTTTAGTGACGCGCTGACTTTCCTGCAAATTTTCAGTAAAATATCTCAGCAGTTACCAGAAGGCGAGCCTCTGATCGTCCTCCAAGGCCTTCATGAAGATATCTTTTGAAATATTTTTGCAAAACATGGCATACTTTGACAGTGCCTGACTTTTTTTTTTAAAATATAGCACATCAATATTTCTCAGTTATATAAAAAAGATATTTCAGTATCTACTCAATGTAGATAAGAGGATTAATGTTCCCAGGAGAAAAATCTTACTCATTACAACATCCAGAACCACCTACTGAGAAACTAGCTGCTGGTGTGTGCAATCGTTTTTGTGACACAGTGACCTTAATGACTGTTTTTCCATAAAACGTCCCCGGTGGGAGCCAGCTCAGCACAAAAGAGGTGTGCTGGGAGCTTCGTGGGTTTCTGTGGCTGAGCTGCTCCATGCACTGCATGTTTTACAGATTCTGGAAGTTCAAATCATTGACAACTTTCACTACCTCACTAAAGTTGGCAACTATCTGTGACACACGGCAGAGAAACTGCACATATGGCTCGAATTATCATTATTTATTCTGGTGTGCTTTACAAAATGTGTCATTGCATTAGGCAGAGCAGGAGTTGAGAAAAACATAGCAGCTTCGTTCAGAATCCAACTGATGTGTGCAGAGATTAGCAGCACACACACACACACACAGCTGTGTGTTGCATTGATATTTGGGATAAACTGTATACATAATGTTCTTAAAATTCTGGAGAAAGCCCGGGAAATTGCTGAGTGAAAAGCATCTCCCACAGCTTTATTTGGAAATTACTCTGAGGAGAAAAGAGAGTCTGGGGTTTGACGTTTTCAGCCAACACGTCGCTAAATTTGAGACTCGGATGTTTTTGTGAATGTGAGCTCTGTTAGTTATCAAATCACAGACCGGCTTCAGAGCCAGATTCCAAAAATGTGTCAGGGAATAATTTAAAACACATGCTGAACGTATTTTTGTCTCCAGAGAGTTTTAAACTTCATCGAGAACTCGATTAATCACAGCTGGACCTGTGATTAGTATTAATGTCCTCGCAGCACGCTGACGCTCTGAATCTACATTCAAATTTAGGTTGTTTTCTGCACCTTTGTTTAGATGCAACGTGCTTTGGAATGAGGCGTCTTATACTGTGTAGGTACAGATTAATATAAAGCCACATTAGAAGGGAGCAGAGCAGCTTCAGTACCTGACACTTCTCACAGCACTGTCCGTGAGCACACTGGGATCCTGCAGTCAACCGACAAGTCGAGGCATCGCAGCAGGGATTGTTGCATTCCTGCAAAAAACACAAAGACACACAACGTTTGTTTCTGTGCACACACTTGATCCTCAAACATGGCTGCAGCGATGAAGGCAGTGACCTCACCCAGGAATTCTCCCCCTTCTGATGAGGTGTGAGCACACTAGAAAGCTATTTTAAATTTGAACTCTTTAAGGCTGCAGCTCTGCACACGCTACCTGCCCTAACCTCAGACAGGAAACCACAGCAGTGGGATAAAATGGAAGAACCTAAATAGCATCTCCCTTCAGCAAAGGACATATTTAAACGTAGCTGGGGTTACCTCCACCGTGCCACAGTCGCACTCCTCTCCGGGCTCCATCATGCCGTTGCCGCAGCGGGGGCCCACGGCGATGATCCTGGAGGAGGTGGGCTTTTGCAGGCAGCTGGGCTGAGCTCGCTCCAGGAATTCAGCGAGCTGAGAAAGACTGCAGCTGCTGAACAACTCCGGGAACATTTGATTTCCTGCCCTGTGGGAGGAACAAGGAGATCTGGGCTCAGCTTAAGGTTCAGCGCACCCCTGCTCTGATTTTAACGGTTTACAAATGGGAAAATGTTTGCAGATGCAAAAAATTCTACATCTGCTCTGGTCTGCATTTTTACCTGAGCTTTTCTGCCATGACACAATCCTTCCCGCTGAAGGTGGAACCGCACGTGCAGTCTGGAGCGTCGTGGGAAAGGCCAAAGTTATGTCCCATCTCATGGGCGATAGTGGAGGCGAGGCCTATTGGGTTTTCATGGTGATCCTGAAGGAGAAAAAGGAATCAGTATCACCTCCATCGTCCATCCTGATGAACGAGAGTCAGACGCCATTACTCCCACCTGATTCACGCCTCCTGAGTTTCCGGTGCACATGGCGAACTTATTTGCCAGTCCGACTGTTTCTCCGTCAAAATCTCTCCAGCTGTTAAAGACAAAAACGCACCGTCAGGTCAAGCCGGCGGCATCACTGCAATTAAAACATCTGCACAAATGTCAATCCTCACGTCACAAACTGGGCGTTGTCGTGCTTCACCCTCAGCAGGAGGTCGTCCTGACGCCACGCCAGGAACTTGTCCAGCGTGGCTTCTGAACTGTGGCTGACGTCAATGAGGTCTTTGTTCGACCAAATCTCCAACCCCACCAGCAGGACGCGGATGTTCAGACGCCGATACAGCTGCGGGCGGAGGAGGAGACCGTCAGGAACAGATGTGCTAAGACACGTCAAACATCTTAAACAGCTGGACGCAAACTCACCTTATCGATGTGATTCACGACTCCGAGGATACGGGATTCAGTATTGCTTCCATATTTTTTATACTGCAGGAGAAAAGGAGGCGAATGTGTCAGATTTACTCAGCGATGAGGGTGAAGTTTTATTTAAAGTGAGACGTTATTACCTCAGCGTTGTCCACCACAACATACAGCTCGACAAACCTCTGAGGACCCGGCGTGGGATTCGATTTCTGAAAGGAAACACAAAAAAAACTGTGAAATACACGCCAACATGACACATCAACCTCATTATTTATTGATTATTTACTCACTTATGTGCTTTTACTACACATCTACACACATTAAAATGGAACAAGGGGACAATAAAAGAGGACCACTCCTCTGCAAATAAAAATGTGAGCGAATGAATTCAAGTCCTGCATTCCAAATATATTTACACAGAGGTTCTAACTGACTTCATCGGCGTGACCCCTTCTATTTGGAGAAATCTAACTATTAATGGTGTTTCTGCTACCCGGTGGAGCTCAGGCAGAGCTGAGCTGCTAGCTGACGGTGCAGAGACGGACCGTGTTTCCTTATCCGCAGAGCAGACTTTAAAGTAAGGTTTGCAAAGCTCTGTGCGAGAGAAGATCCTCGAGATGGGATGAACACACAGGATGAACATGTGTGTTCATCTGTTCTCGATATCAGGAGACGTCTGAACGATCATTTCTGTCCCAAGACGAACCCTGACTCATCGTATGTAACAGAACAGTGGCTGGAATTCACAAACACGCACACAAAAATCAAACTAAGTAAAGGAAAGGTCCCAGCTGACCTCCTCGGGGTCAAGTTTCGATTTTACAGCCAATCTGAACATTAGTATCATTCATGGGATGGATGTTTGATCTGCTTTCTTAAAATTCACTGAGGAAAACGTGCCTATCTTCTAGCTGTGGTTCCTTCAGTGTTATAAAAACTTTTGTATTATATGAAGGTGAAAGAAAACTACACTGGCACTAGAGCATACCCATGATCTGGACCTGAAGAGTCCAGCGACCTGAGGGCCCTGGTCCTGGTCGTAGAGTAGGGTGGTGTTGGATGAATAGCCACAGCTGGGCCTGCCGCTGATTTTCAGGTGCTCCTGTCTGTAAACGGCATGATCGCCATCGTCCGTCTGCCCCAGAGGCTCGATCAGGTAAACCTGCTGCCGGGCTCTCAGGAAGCCACTGCACATCGACATTAAAGAAATAACTTTATTCGTCTGCCAAGAACAGAAGAGATGTGACTTTGATCCTTATAAAAACATAAAAGCTTTCAAACAGACGTAATGGGTCGTTAAGGGGCATTAAGGGTGAAACGGCGGTACCCGGGCACAGAGCAGCAATGCGACGAGCAGAAAAACAACCAGGTTGCTAAATATGAAGCAAGGCGTTTCTCAAGAACCTGAGAAACTTTCTCTACAGATGATGTAAGTGATAAAACAGGAAGTCCTATGTTGTAAAAATATCTATCGCTGCTCTCTTACCTCATGCCAGAACAAATCCCCACGCTCACCGAGGAGTCATCCATGCCTTCGATGTGACCGTGATAGTAGCAATGATCCTAAAAACACGGATCGGTCAGTGAGGCCGGCTGGTACAGACATCGCTCACGCAGAGATTCTTTGTTTTTGCTTCCATAAAAATCACAATTAGAAGTCTAAAATGTTCGATTTTTATCATTTCTGGGGCAATAAAAAGTTTTTGAAACAGCTCCTTCTCCTTTAAAACAGGACTCGAGGCTATTTTACATAAATAAGTCAAATTTTTTAAACATTTTTTATGTTGCAAAAAGTGAAAAACATATCATTTGAGATTGAACAAACAAGATTTTACTTAATCATTTAAATAAAGTTAAAACGCACTTGTTTCGGTGATGTTGTCACCCGTTTGCCATCTTCAGTATAATGTGTTTCAGTGTAGTCTCTCCCAATAAGGTTCCTATAAAATTGAAATTCATTTTCATGTATTTATATATAATAACATATATATAATATTTGCATTTGCTGAGCAGAAATGAAACTCACCTGTTTTTTTCCAGAAGAACTGTGTGATTTCTCCCTTCGATGGCCAACTCGTACCAAACTGTATCAGGATAAAGCTGCAGAGAAACGTGCACAAGTCACAGGGCGGCGTTTAACCTCCTGAACATATTTCACTTGTGGGAAAAAAGGCAAGGAAGGAAAATACCTGTGCAGGTAAAAGTCCTGCACCCAAACATGTGCTTCTGATTTATGATAACACATAGTTTGCACATTTTTAATCTGCAAAGCAGCTAGTGAAACTGCACTGATAAATTAGCTGTTATTAGGAAAACGTTGAAATGCTGAGAACACAGAGGTTGGTTTTTCAGTCCCGGGTGTCGCTAATCTCATCCAAAATGACTTAAAAACACAAAATTAAAGGATGCTTACAATATGCATTAACACAATAAAGATCAGCTTGATGTCAGAGAACTATTGGAAGAATATTCCTATCTGACATGGAAAAACCAGCACAACGATACTCAGTAACGTATGCAGATTCCACTATTTTTAATAATGAATCACATGAGAAATATTTTAGAGAGAGCACCGGTGATGTGCAGCTGAGGCGTCAGTACCTGCGGGTGGTCCTGAAGGCTCCTCCTGTGTCTCTCCTGGAGTCTCTGAGGTCGGACCACCTCGTAACGCTCCACGTGAGACAACGTCCCCGAGCTGTGCACGATACAAACTACACACCACAAACACTGAGTCACTGTCTGTATATGATCATGAAGGAGTAGTGCAGATGCCAAGCAAATTTAGGCAAATTCAGCCCAAAAACAGACTGTCTGATGTAAAAAGAAGCATTCAAGAATACAGAGTCTGCAACATCTGCTCACATCTGACTGCATCAGTGCATGCATCTAGGTTTCACTCATTTGAGCTCTGTGGGAGTCACCCCATAACAAAATCTAGAGCATACAGGAGAAGACAATCATGGTGGCGGAAATGTTCGGGCGTGGAGTTGCTTTGCAGCTTTTAGTAAAATCTGCAACAGTGCTTATGTTTAATATGAGGCCATCAGTCCAAAAGTTAGAAATGACCCAGAAACGGACCCTTTAAATATTGCCTAACGTGCCCTTTTTTTTTTAAGTTTTCTCCAGTGAATATTCTGAAAACAGATCAAACATCCAGGTTTCTGTTTAGTGAAACTATGACTTTGGCTTCAGATTGTGACACTTGGACTGGGTGTAAAATTTATTTCAGAATCAGAATCCTTTATTGATCCCTAGGGGAAATTATTTTGGTTACAGTGCTCCAGTATAAACAGTAACATAGACAGACAATATATACAATATATACATGATTTATATACATATAAGTCACTTATTGATAAATAGCTGAATAAGAAGAAGAGCGTGTAGCTATTGCAGTACAGTGTGTTAAGTGGATGAGTTGCACTTCTTCCAAATCAGAAATTTTTGATTTGACTGTTTTTTGTTTTAATGTAATTACACATACATGTGTAACTGGGGGCCAGACCTGATTGGTCTTTAAAAGTGTAAACTGCAGTGAGATCATTAAAAGCTGATGTTGTGATGCCAGCTTTACTGCAAACAAGTGAAAAAGTATAGAAAGCTAAAATAGTTTCCAGATCTAGACGAGCTCTTTGAATCCTAAAAACAAAAAATGCCACAGCTGTGACAGAAACTGTTGCATTAAATGTGGCATCCCTCAAGGATCGATTTTAGATCCTCTTCTATTGTCGTCTTTGCATTTCAGAAGCACAATATTTACGTTTAGTATCATCTACCTGCCTCACCTCACAGCGACTGATGGCAAAAAAACTTTTCTCAACTAAAAATTAGGCAAAACTGAAGTTATTTTATTTCCATTATTTGACTTAATTTCCAGGTCCTACGTATTTATATTTTTGGCTTAATCATTTTAAAATCTTATTTTATTTAATGATCATATTTTAAGAATTATTTAGATTTTCTTTTGCTTTGTGCTGATTTTTATCATGTTCTTCTGTGTGTTTTATTTTGAAGACCTCCCGGTATTTTAAACTGAATTCACTTGCTCTTTTTAAAAAGCATTTTTTCTTATGCCAGGATAATTATGTGATTTTTATAAAATTTCATATAAAATAATAATAATAATTTAACTAGAAATAATATCCCCTGTTGAACATTTTTAGAATATACTTGTTTTTACACTTAAAGAAAGGGAAACATTAGCGAGGGGTTTTTATTAATGCAGTTGTTTTACTAAACCTGCCTCAGCTTGATCAAATCGTTTTTCTTGGTCATGACTTTCTTACTAATAGATTTTAAATCTCAAATTTCTTCTTAAATAAAGGGCAAACATATCTAAGACCACACGTGTCTACCTATCCATCACCTCAGATGATCTAATTGTTTCATGTTTCCTCCTCTGTACTGCTGAGAAGTTAGATGTATAATCAAATACTGTATTTTAAAGGCACATCAGATCTTTTAAGAGCGTTAATATTTATTAGTAAAGCAACATAACTTGTAAATAAAACAGTAAATTGGTTAAAGAAAAACAACATTTGCGTAAATAAAGAGGGAAATACTGTTATAAACTGAACCATATGTTTTCTTTTACAGGGACTTTAAACCCTTTTTAAACCACATAAACTTCTGCTCGCCTATTAATAGTTCGAAGCTTCTCTGCCAGACTTCATTCACTTTTCTGCTGATTTAGCGGCAGCCTGTTGCTCTTCGTAAAACTTTGTTGGAGTTAAAAGTCTTACCGCATGTGAGCCACAGTAAGAACAAGTCCTCTCCCATCATGATGCGCTCTGCTCGGGCCCAGCCGATCACCTCCCGTTACTCCGTCGTGAATCAGCCGCTTCCAGGCAGCGACTCCCCCGAGCTTCGTTCTTATCTCCGCCCCGCAGACTTACCGGATACCCAACGTTAAGCCAACTGTGGCTACACTTCCGGTGTAATAAAGCTTTAAAAAATAAAGTCAAATTTTATTTATGTGTCGCCAAATCGCAGTTGCCTCAGGTGGCTTTAAGGTGTAAGGTAAGAAATCCCCAGACAACTCCCTATGAGCAAGCACAGTGGGAACACCCAAAATATGTGTAGATGTAGAAATCATACATCGTACTGTAGTATGACACGTGGGAGTCATGTATACGTGGAAACAACAGCTTAAGATTTAAACTAAAAATGTTAATCTTATTATCATAAAAACTATGAGACCTTTAAGCTATGATTAATAACTTGGGTCAGCATAAACCGAATAAAGCTTTTCAAAAAGTTCAGACACCAGTGAATTGAGATTATTTCCCTTACAGTCATTTCTGTCGACCCCAATATGGAAAATTCTCTAAATTTACAGTATATTCTCTGTATTCACAGACATTTCTGTTTTATATATATATATATATATAGATAGATAGATAGATAGATATCTATCTATATATATATATATATATATATATATATATATATATATATATAATGTTTTGGTCCTGGTTTTCGCAAAGAAGGTTAAATTTTTTAACTAAACCTTAGAAAATCTTCAACAATCATAAATCTAAACATCACCTGATTTATTTTTATTTTACCTTTTAATGTATGACATATTAAAAAGTTCAAATAACGTACCAAGAGTAAGAAAACATGTTGAGTTGACTGAAGAAAGTTTTTAGCTCAAAAACATCTGAAGGGTGTTTTTTCTGATCCACAAAGTTAATCAGAAAAAAAAATGATTGTCTGGTTTTTTTTGTTTTACTTTTTTGACACTAGTTTTTTGACTTTTTGAAACACTGAATGATGAGTTATTCAGACATTTTAAATCTATTCTAGATTTGTAACAAAAATTTCCACAGAAGGTTTTATTGTGAAGTTATCACACTTCCTGTATGACTCATGTTTCTCTGGCTAACATCATCAAGGAGTGTTCATACTGGTTTCTTTGTTGCTCACTGCAGATAAAAACCAGTTAAGGCAGGGGTCAAGAGACCAAAATTATTCAGTACATTTTTGTTTTAATTAAGTTCAATACAAACATACATTTTCATAAATTTACAGGTACAATAAGTTACCCATAAATAGTGACGACTCACATTTTCAGAGCTGAAGCACTAAAATGACACTGCAGACATGAATGACTCTACAGGTCATACAGAAATGTCATGTATATATATGAACAAACATACACGTCTTAGCTCTTTGAATCGTGACTGTCTGGGCGGTTGGACTGATGAGCAGGTATGATGAAACTTTTATTTTTGCATATTCACACGAAGCGACGACAGGCTACGCTGCTGCCTTCTGACTGCGCTCGATGGCCATCCTCTCCAGCCGCTCAGTGTAGAAGCCGTTAAAGTCCAGCCTGAGGAGTCATCAGAGGAAATGTAATGATGCACCTTTTGTTTCAAATAAAATTCATTTTATTACAGTCCAACAAATTTGCTATTCCTCAAAAAAGCAGATGTTATCACTGAAAAGTGTTTAAATGGTACTTTAAGGTACATTTCTGTTTTTAAAAACTTAACTGATGATATCAACAAGATGCAAAGAAATAACTATTTTGCCTTTAAGTTCATAAGCCCTATGTATCGTGTTAAAGAGACATGACCTGAAGTTGAACTAGTGTTGGGCTGAACTTTTGTGTAATATGATTTTATATCAGAAGATGTTGCAGTGAGGAAAAACTTTTTTTTAAACCAGATTCATATTTACAGCCGAGGTCCAGAGAAAGCAAATCTTATGATTTGTAAACGCTGTCCCCTGGTGGTGAAAGCTTAAGTATAAATTTAAGGTACCTTCTGTAATTATTGTTGAGCCTTCAGATGTGTGCTGCTGTTAGCTTTCGACATTCTGCATTTTTTTAAATAAGCGTGTGCTCTAACATCCTGTTTTTACTCCGTCTTTAGCATTTTCCAGAGTAAATAAATCGATAGAAAGTTAAATAAACACAGTAAATTAAGTTTTTAATTCTTGTTAAAAATCCAGATAATGAGCTGCTTCCTGTAATATTACACATATATTTGAGAGTTAACCCCAGGACCTTTACTGACTGATTTAAAACAGCAGCTTTTCTGCAGGAAGATGAAACCTGAGTTTTATGCTCAGCAGCTCTGTTTGATTCATGCTTTCAAAATACATTTAAACTTTTCTACACTGAAGGGAAGGTTCAGTCGTCCGGCCCACTGAAGATCAAATTATAGTTGTACGTGTCCGAAGAACTACGCTAGGCAACGGTGACTCACTGCACCATATTGTGGTGCAAAGTGGTATTACAAAAGAAGTGCAACATCACCTGATGTCTCTTTGACACAATACAGACATAAACCCAGAGTAGATGTCTTTTCAAACTCTGTAGTTAGTTCATACAATATTTTTTTTAACTATTTTTAAAGAAAATTATGATAAGAACCTTTAAGGTGATCACATGACCCAGAACCTTTGTTTTTAAATGGGCAGGATATTTTTTTAATCCCCATTGGAGCAGGATAGGAGTCTAAAAGATGCTATCTTAACAAAAGCCACCTACAAAACTGTTCTGGTTATTAAATGTTAACAACTGTTAGTGAATGCAAAGAGAAAATTGACATTCAGCTTCATTTCCATGCAAATGAATAGTGCAGCAACTGCTTTGAGCCTGTGTGATGGTATGAAGAAAAAAATTTAAAGCCTATTACAAACGTCCTCTGTAATGCTGACAGGCGTACCTGTAAATGATGCTGATCATGCTGTGCTCGCAGTCGTTGGTGCTGTAGATGCTCAGCTTGTCCAGCAGGTCCAGCAGCAGCATGCTGAAGTTGCTGTCAAACTTGCTGATGGTGGCTTCGAAGCTGGCGTCGGTCTGGAGGGAGTCTGCGTGATCAGCTAAAAACTGAAGCAGCAGCCAAGAGGAAAGGACGACAAACAATCATATAATGAAAATTTTAGGAGGATGAATGAACAAAGCCTGATTTAGTAAGGTTTACAGCCTCTCTATTCAGTACGTGTTTCTCAGAGGGGAGGCTGTGGTGATGGATGCTTTGTACCTTCGTGGTCAGCCTCTTTTTCTCTGGCTCGTCGGCCTGCTCGCTCTGAGCGGAGGGCTCATCCATCGTCCCCTGCTCCATGGAGAGGCGCTCCAGCCTCATGCTCTGTGTGAAACGCTTCATCAGCAGAGGAGGAGAAAAAAGGGCAAAAACACATCTGTTTGTTTCATTTTCAGGTTTTTCGAGGCTTAGTTATAGCAGAGCTGTAAAACGATGTTCAAATAAAAGGAAAAATGAACATTTATCCGACTATGAAAATGAACAACAATCTGAGTACAGTGTAGGTCCCGTAAATGCTGCACAATAACCACAACATTTTTATCAACGCAACATGCCTGCTGAGGCTTTTGTGCAATTCTGCATCCAGATTTTTAGGCTCTGAGTCGATGGTCACAGAAAAGCTGCAGGCGCCCAAACTAGATTTGCAAAAAGCTATCTCATATTCTTCACATGTCTGGGTTTCATCAAGTCTCCAAAAAGCATGTGGGAATATTTGTTATAGTCTGACGAGATCAAGAGTGATCTCTTCTCCTATTTACCCACACAAAAACTTCACATTTTAACAGAAGTCTGCAGACTTTATTATCCACCGTGTCTAAACAGCTTAAAGGCAGACGTGGCTCTTTGAATGAAATTCAAACTATGAGCGCTTCAATTTAAAAATGTGTGTGCAGCAGTTTTTTGCAGGGTTTAAGCTTAAATACATTGATTCATGAAACTAAAGTAAATTAAAGAGTGCTGTAATCAAATACTACATTATTGAGGCTGTGACTTCATTATCTCTGGTTTTATGCAGTCGTGGAAATACCTGCATGCAGTTTGTGAACATGACGCAGACAGACATGAGCTTGGAGAAGATCCTGAGCAGCTCGGGGTTGGTCAGCATGCAGTCCTTTAGGCAGTTGTCCAGGAAGCTGGTGTGATGACAAAGCACATCATCGATGTTTGAAGCCTGCAGAAAGAAGAAAAGAAAAATAACTTAAGATCACATTTTCCCTGAAACCAGCACGTCTCCTTCTCAGTGCTCCTCAGGGGTCCTTCTTCAATCACTCACCATTTTCAGGTTGTTCTCCATGACGTGCCAGGTGGGCTCCATCACCTCAAACATCATGTAGTACTGAATGTTCTGCACAAAGTTGAGCATTCGCTGTCGGAGGGCGAACGCGGTAGCGAACCTGCACACAGGTGGTAAGAACAAAAGGTAAGAACGTTCTACTGGTTGAAACTTTTACAGGAAGTCACCTCAGATTCGTGGCGGCTCACCATTTGGCAGAGTGTAAGGAGTACTGCCTGAAGTCTTTGTTGCTGATCCAAACGTTGCACAGCAGTCGCTCAACATGTTTGCAGTAAAACATGTGTCTGAACAACATCTGGTACCTCGTCAGTGCTTTCCTGGATAAATAATGCAAACATTAGCTCTTCTAAATAAACAGGTTGGTTTTGTGATTTCCCACTTTTAACAAATTTAATTTAGTCAAACTAAAACCAATATTTTTTTGTCTTTTTTTGTTTTAACCATCTCATTTTTTATTTTTTTTTATTTTACAGCTTGTATTTTTTTTTATATTTTATCACAATTCACAGATTAATAAATATCTTCAGATGTATTTATCTAGAGTAAGATCCACTGGAGCTCTGAACCTGTTGATGATGAGCGAGAGCGGCCATTTGACAATGTAGTCGAAGGAGAAGGCCTCGAGCCCGCTGAGGGCCACGTCTGGCGGATCAGCGTTGATGATGGCTTTCTCTTGTTTGGTCTCGATGGCCAGCACTCGCAGCAGCTGAGTGATGACATCGTGAGGCATTAAGTCGATCTGTGGAGACAGGCAAGGAAGGTCAGACCAGCTAATTGTTCACATTTTACAATCCAAACTAAACAGACACGCCTTCCCCCACCTTCAGGTCATCCTTGAAAGGGTCCGTGTTGGCCGTGCTCATCCTCAGAGCCAGCTCCAGGAGAGCCTCCAGTCTGGGAGGAACGATGTCGTCCACCGGCTTCTTCATCTCCTCCTCCGTCAGGTCCATGAAGTGCACAAAGAAATCTCCTTTGTCCATCAGGAAGTAGTGCTTGATTGATCTGACACAAGAGAGAACAGACATTTGAAAATGGTCAAACCACTTCATAAAATAATCATAGGCTTAAACATAACATAAAATAAAAAACACAAAACAAAAGTGCATCAGGAAGTTCGACTGGCTTTGACTTCACATCAAAAGCAAACAGACTAACGTTAATGTCACTATGGTAATTTTGTCTTGGTACCACAAGTAAAGAAAACGCATGAATGATGAAGGAAGAAATCCTTCATCAGACTGTTTAACAAGCTTAAACATAAAGAAAAGTGAACTTTTCACCTGCTGGTTGGTTTTACAGAGCAGGTTTAAATTAAAGCCGTCTTAACTGCTTGTTTACATTTTTACAAATGTGACAGATTTAAATTGTTTACACTTAAATCTCGTACATTTGTAAAAATTACTGAAATCATATACAGTATAAAAAGATGAGATAAGAAATTCTTTTGTCATACACATGCTGAATGCAGCAAGAGGGACAGAGGAATAAGATATACAATAAGAATAGTAGTATACAGTAATATACAGTAGGATAGTGCAGAATATAATATCAAATAACTCTAAGTAACTATATAACCTGAAAAATAAATTGCTTAGCTATCAGTGAAAGTGAAAAAGTGACATAGTATTGTGCAATTGAATAAAAGACAGTAGCAGCATATAATAGTCATCTGCTCTAGCAGTGATATCAGCAGCAAGCAGGAATCAGTCAAAAATTTATTTACATTTAGATTAAGATCAAATCTAACCACTTGTATTTTAAGTCATTAAAACTTGAGCATCTATAGAAACCTTTGCAGTAACCACACAAAGTACAATAGAGACCCAGCAGAACCTCTGTTTAAGACTTGTGTTTTCTAGAGGGATCTTTTTTTGACCAAAGTATCAGTTTTAGTCATCTTAGCATAAGCTGAACTAAACTGTGACTAAATCTGGGCTGAAAATGCACCACGGCGAAGGCAAAAGGTATATTTGAGTTATTATAACGAGACAAAACAAGCGATTTGAAACAAAAATGGATGCAAACAGTAACCGCCTCATCCCAGTTATCTTGTTTTCATAATCACTGGAAGCTACAGAAATAGCCCAGCCCTAACACTAGACGCTGACTTCAAAATTTACAGTTTTAATCTTGACAATAATTGTGTGTGTGTGTGTGTGTCAAATATAACAGAACAAACTGGTCACACAGCATCTCATCCTATCTTCTCACCACAAAATATCCAATAACCATTAAATATTCACCTCAGACGTGAGACCAGCTCCTTCTCTTCCATGAGGAAGTCCAGAAGCACTTTGCTGGCGTAATTGTAGGCTTTCTCTATCTGCTCCACGTAGGCCCTCTCCTTCAGGGTGTATAGCACCTCCTTAGCATCAGGACACGTCACGTCCCGCCCGCACTCCCGCACCACATTGAGATATTTCCCTGCACGATAGCACGTCTCAACATCGCCGAAAGGATTCCCATTTTATGTTCAACAAGTCTTAAATGTTCTATTTTTACCTGTGCTTAGTATTTTGTCTGCCATCTTCTGTAGAAAGGAGGGAATCCGATGCTGCACAATGGTGTATCTCTGATCCCAGTACTTGTCATTGTAGTCTTCCTGAATCTTCTCCTTTTGCAGCTCGTGCTCCTCCACCATGAACTCACTGTGGAGTCACAAAATATGAGCTTTACATTTTACAACACACATTTTTCAGAGTTGAAACTCTGGGAGCAGCTGAACCTGTACGGATCCTTGATGATGCCCCTGTAGATCCACTTCTCCAGGATCTCAAAGTACGGGACGCTGGCTGCTTTGGTGAGGTACAGACACAGCTCCTGAGCCTGGCTGTCACCGGTGTAATTGAAGGTTCTGTCATGGAGAAGGCTCAACGTGGACCCTCCCATACACTCTCCTTTGTCCACGGAGGACGCTGTGAACACAACAGAAAGCATAATTTAACTAAATATCTGTTTTATAATAGGTGAGATTCTACACTAATCAGGCATTTTCAAAGTGTTCAGTGTTGTTTGTGTTCAGCGTTGGTTAATCTAGACCCAGTTTGATGTGCCATGTTCTCTTCTAAAGTGGGTCAGATCACCTTCCAGTCAAATTAACTCTCTGGTGCTCATTTAAAGAAGCTTAGACTGCAGGTCTTCTACGATCTGTGACCCACAAACTAACGTTTATAAAGTGAAAACATTCAGAACTCCTCCTCACCACTAATCTGCAAATTCAGCTCTATATCTCTACAACAGATCAACATTTTTTCTTAATATTTGCTTTGTTAAACATATGTTTAAACATTTTAAGCTTATTTTAAACAACATCTGAAGACAGTTTAGAAGCAGATGAAATTTTAGGGCTTGTAATTCAATAAACTGTGCTGGTATGCAGAAGCAGAGATAAACAACTTTAAGTTAGAAATCTAAATCAAGTCCACTCTGGCAAAGGAGAAGTAGCACTCTATTCTCAAGAGACTTTCTCCACCCTCTGGTTTGCATTTTGTCCTCCTTTTGCACCAGGATGGTGCCAGAACTCCAGCAACTCCTGATCACTGCGCCCCTAACTCATCCTTCTTTCCATGTTTCTTTGACAACTTTTAATTCATCATGCCTGCAAACAACGACCATGTGTTATCTTCAGTTTCTTACCGATTGATGACAGTATCTCCATGGTGCGCATGGTGGGCTGGATGTAGAACCAGAGCTTCTGCAGGGACAGCAGGCCCTGCCGCTGGAGATGCTCCAGCTGAGTGACCAGGATGAGATATTCCTTCATCAGCGTCCTCATTGCCGCTGTCAGGGCGTGGTTCACCTGGCCGTACTCGAAGGATGACTTCTCCTCAATGAACCTGGAGGGCAAATGCAACACGTCACCTTTAATTATCTTATAACATATAATCTCTTTTAGACCCTTTAAGCAAAGATCATATGATTCTGAATTATTTGATATTTATGTCACTTTTTTCAAGCTCTAAATCACTGAGACTCCCATTGATATCGATCATTAAATATGAATTTAATGCGAAAGAGCAACAGAAAATAGATAAAAGGTTTCAACAGATAAACAATTAAAATATATACTTTGTGTTTAAGGCGCACATATAAATCATACATAGGATCAGATGTCTAAATAATATATATAAATAAACCTTTCAAAGATAATGCAAAAAAATCTGCATTATCCTGTGCCTGCAGCACATTTTAAGACATTAGGAAATTTTACCCATGCAGAAATCTGGAGGGCTGAAAAAAGACTTTAATGTTAAAATTCCCAACTTTACAGCTACAAAAACTGTTTGATCTCTAAAGCAAATTTCCTCATGTAATAACCTAAAAACTTTACAGTATGATTTTCTTCTCTTTTCTTTGTATATCCATTTATAGTTTAATAAAGCTTAAGGTCAGAGGTGTGGATTTTTTGAGTGCCAGCTGAGTCACTCAGCTTTGTTAACTGCAGTCACGTAACTGAAGCTTCCATTCAAGGTTATTCTAAAAACTCAAAGCTGATGTGAAATAAACATTTTAGTTACAAGAGATGCTGTTGGGTTTTTCTTTTGCATTGCATCAACCTTGAGGGTCCCAGTAGTTCATCTGGAAAACTCATTAGTGATTATGTGCATTTGTGAACTTAAGCCTGTTAGCAGTAGCTCATACCGGGCACAGTCTACGCTCTTACCGTGTTATAGTTGAGTAGTACGAAGCGACCGGTAATATTCTGTTGACCAGCTCTTTGACAGACATGTCCAGTGTTGGATCAACGATGAAGGAGCGGTTCTGCCGCCCCAGCACCGGCTGAGCGGTGATGTCTCGCCCGTCGACTCCAATCAGCACAAACAGCAGATCCTCCACCAGAGCTTGTTCCTGCGTCCCCAGAGGCAGCGTACCTGACCACGGACAGTAACCACATCAATACGCACAGGGGGACTATATTCAGACTCCATGCTGCACAGGTGAATGTGTAAATTTACCAACTTACCAACAGGAACAGCTGGTTCTCCTTGAGGGGTGGGGCTGGTGATGAAGTCTCCGATGAGAGCTGGACGATCATACACCCAATTGGGGAAGACGGGGTTGGGCTGGGTGGGGTTCTTCTTGTTGTGTTTGTCCCTCAGCATCTTCCGTGTGACTTCAGCCGGCTGTAGGCGAATTCCAAAAACAAAGAAACTCAGGATTTAAAAGCAGCAGATGGTAAACTGAGTGAAATTTAATGTAATTTTTATCAATAGCAATAGACTGGCCCTTCTAACCTTCAGATTAAACTATTGATCAAGGCAGCTTTTTATTCACAAAAAAATGCCAGCAGATGTTTCTGTAAACAGTGACATACTGCAGGTAACCTTTATATGATAACATGTTATTATTATACCTGATCTACAGCTTCATGATGTTAGTTCACTGTTTAGTTTTTGTTCCCTGTCACATCCTTATGGTGGATTCACACCAAGCCTGAAATGAAGTTTTTCATTACAAATAAAGTACATGCAATGAGGCAAATTCAGGTTAGTTAGCTGTGATGTTCTTTCTGCTGAGCCCAAGTGGCCAAAAACAAATCTTGTGCATGTCTAATCACTCCTATGTGAAGTACACTGCGAATCTAATGTGAATGAGAGCTTCTTTTAACCTCTTTATCTCCCTTATTAACCAGAGATTCGCCATCTCTGATCTGATCTACTTTAAGAAGAAGAAACCTGAATAGCTCTATGAACAAAAATTCTGAAACTTAAAAAGGACCATCTCTGTGAACCTCCAACTCATCTTCATTGTAGGACTCCAGAGAGTAGCTTTGTATGACTCACAGTCCAAAATAAGCCTTCTTTATCTTATACTGGGCCTTTGTGCAGCTTCACAGCTCATTAACCATTTGAACCAAACTGTTTTAGCGCCTCCATCTTCACACCCACTTTCCTCTGAGTGATTGCCCCTCATAAATTATTTGACAAGCAGGTGGTTGGAACTTTGTGCTCTCTTTGACATCACACAGAGCCAAAAGAACAAAAATTGTCTGAACCTGTTTCCACATATAAAATAAACCAATAAATACATCCTATCTTGATTAAGTTTCTAGCTGAACTTATTTTAGCTCCAAGCTGTCCTGTAGAGTTTCACAGGCTAATCTAACCTTCAGACCAGTAACATGATCTGAAGGTAAGAGATGCTCACCAGAGGAGCGTTGGAGCTCGCTGTTACATTGCCAAGCTTCTTACGCAGCTCGTCCAGCTCCTGCATGGACATTTTGGTGCTGGTTTGAGGCAGAGAGTAACTGGTTGTTGTGGTTGAGGTGGTGTTTGCTGAAGACTCCGACCTCTCTTTAGCATTCTGCTGCAGAAACTGGAGGGTCTGCAAAAAAAATATCAAGGCAGGGATGCAAAATTAGATTCAAGTATTTTATCAACCAACTCTCTGATGGAGGGACATAAATCAGCAAGTTTCTTAGTTCATAGAGTAGATTACATTTTTTAAACTACTTTTCAACATTAATAATAAGGAAATAATTGTGATTTTAGATCAGGAAGTATAGAAATATTTGGACTCAATGACAAAAAGAACCAGATGAAAAGCAGCATGTAAATGAGGCGTTACCTCTTTGTCCTCACAGAGTTTGGAGAGCAGATACACCAAAGGGTCGAGGTTCCGAACATTTTTGGACTTAAGCTCCTCATATTTCCTCAAGAAATCCTCCGGGGTTTTAGAAAACTCTGCTAACTTGACCTGAAAGTGACACAACATGCAATATGAAGAAAATATTCAAAGAAACATATCTGTTGTGAACATTGGGTATTTAACTACTTAGAGTAAGTTAGAAAACTTTAGCGTTAGGGAAGTGATGAAGTGATGGCCACTGCAAACAAGAAAGGGGCTCAAGGTGGTGGTGGGATTACATCCCTGACAGACTTCTCAACCAATCCTGACTTCCTCATGCATTACCACAAATTCTCTCTTAGTACCTTATCATATACGGTCTCTAGATCTACAAAAACACACAGTTCAGTTCTTTCTGAACTTCTCTATACTTCTCCATCAACATTCTCAAAACAAGCATCCCATCTGTACTGCTCTTTCTTGGTATGAAGCCATACGTTCCATTCCCCAGGCATCCTTTCACGCTACAAGATTAACTTCAATACTCTGTCATTGGGATGTCAGGTATGTCATCTGAACCAAGAGCCTTGGTTCAGATGACATACCTTGATCCATCCATTGTTGCCTTCACTTACTCCTTACTAATCCTCTGCACTTCCTGATTTCCTACCTGTCCCCCATCTATCCCATCATTCTCTATCCTCATTTTCTTCATTCATAAGAATCTTAAAGTACTCCTTCTGCCTCCTCACCAAACTCCCTGTACTCATTAGTACATGTGAAATCTGGAAGGACTACTGGTCATAATGATGCATTTGGAAATTTTGCTAAAGTTAATTGCGAGATGAATGTCTCTGGGAGGAGTTAACAAACATTACTATGGTGCCAAGTGCAGAAAAACACAGTCTGACTGGGTGTCTGATAAGAGGACAGATGCAAATTAAAAACTAAATTATCAACTGATGAGCCATGAAAAGCACTGCAGTTAAACACAGTGGAGTACAGTATAGCCCACCTTGGCACTGTGCGCGGACACTGTGGTGGTGACATAGGGGGTCCTGTGTTTCTGGAGCAGGTCTATGTAGCCCTCTGCTCCGTCGCCGCCTCGCACATGAAGGAGGCTGAGCAGTTCGTTCACGTCGTGGTGGATCCTGAACTCGCTCATGGCTCCAGCAGCTGCTATAACGACAAAGAGGTTTTATTTTGTAGGAGAGGGCAGAAAGAAAGAGAAAGAATTTAGCTCAGGCGGTCACAATGGATATGAACATCAGAGCTGCCGGCTCACACTGACAAATATCAGCTGAAGCTTAGTTGAGGGTTTAACGGCTGTATGTTTATGACATCCTGTCTTTCAGTGGTGATGCAGAGCTAACAGTTGTTTACGCTAGCTGGCTAGTTAGCCTGCTACAGAGGGGGATGGTATCTAGTAGCTCTCTGAGCCAAATGAAACATGAAATGCCATAAAAGCAAACAATAACGTAACTCAGTAACATGAAGCCCCGTTACAGGTTTAACTAGAGTCTGAAGTCATCACTCTACCTGGCACTCGCCTTTCTGCAGCGTTCACCGGGGCAGATAGCAAACGCGCCCACTACTATCAAATTCTTCTTCTTCTCCAACAGCGCAGTGACGGCGCCACACTGACCCCTACAGGTCAGTGACGCCTGACCATACAAAAATAGCCAGAAAATTATGCATTTATTTATTTAAACCGGAGTGTATATTGAATATTCTGACAAATAAAAGAATAAATTAAATATAATTTCACATATATTAGTTAAAAATTGTAACATTTTGGCTCTTTTGTGCAAAGTATTGCTTATGAAATGTATTGTGCGAGATGAATGTCTCTGGGAGGAGTTAACAAACATTACTTCTTCAAACATTACTTCCTTCATGTTTGTCAGGAAGGAAAAAAATCACACTGATAATGCAGAAGTTTCAAAATCTTACAAAAATAATATTTCAAATAAGATTAGGTTAATAGGTTAATAATATCTTAATGCTGGGGCTGAAAGTCAAATTGTAATACAAATAGGAATATAATAACTACTTTTAAAAATCAATTTGGCAAAAATCTATCAATCATAAAACAGGCATTTTCTCTAAAATCACAATACTGCTTTTGTTACTGTACTTGAACCCGGGTAGATGTCTGCTTATGTATAAGTTTTGTGAACTAAAAGAAACTAATTAAAATAAAATAAGAGGAACTAGCTTTAGTTTTAGTATCTGTTATTGAAAAATTAATATAAATCAACCTACTGTTTATGATAATGTGAAAACAGCAGAAAACATAATTTATTTTAATAAACGCACTAACAATTTAATTCTTTAACTAATGGAAGTAAATCAAATATTAGGGTCTCTAGTTCACTAAAATATCATGGGGTCGTGTGTACTTCTTTCACGCAGAAGCGGAGATCCACGACCAAAGAGACTTCCTCCACCATGGGCATTGTGGGCTGAATGTAGAACCAGAGCTTCTGTCACTGGAGGTGCTCCAGCTGTGTGACCAGATATTCCTTCATCACCATCCTCATCGCCGCTGTCAGGGCGTGGTTCACCTGGCCGTCCTGAAAGGATGATTTCTCCTCAATCAAACTCGAGAAAAAATGCAACACGTCGCCTTTAATAATCACTTAATAATCACCACTTTAAGCAAAGATCACATGATTCGTAATTATTTTATATTTATGTAACTTTTCGGGCTGTAAATCGCTGTCGCTTACATTCACAGTATCAGTTAATCGTTAAACATGACGTTGATGTGGATGAGGAGCAAAAAAAATGATAAACGGATTGATACCTTAAAGTTACCATAAACTGATAACCTGTAAGTAGGCCTACAAGTTCACAAGGCAGTGCTAATCCTCAAATCCGCCAAAATCCTGTACAGACCTCTGCTGAATGATATGACCGTATGTATGCCCTCATAAGAAAAGATTATGGTCCCAAAGAAATTTTTAACCACGCACATGGATTCAGTAGTTTCGTGTTTTTCTGTTTGATTTGGCCTCTTCCGGAAAATTTAGTCTATAACAGAAAAAGGAAACATGAAACCTCTCCTGAAACCAAACTGATTTTCTGAGACTTACTGAAAGAAACCCCAAAAGTTGGTTCTGTTCATCTGCACGTTTTGTTTTCAGTGGGAGAAACGTTTCGTCACTCACCCAAGGGACTTCGTCAGTATCCAGCTGAATGCAGGTTTCCCCAACCTTATAAACAATACATTAGCATAATGACTGAAACAAGCACCACTGACGAACAATGGGCTGTGAGGTCAGTCTCCTGATCATTAATATGCAAACCGTCATAACCAAATAGGAACAGAACCAAGTTTTTTGAGATTTCTTTACCTGGACAATTGCGCATGCATCAAGGCAGTCTATGTGGTTGTTTAGGGTCACAATCACTAGGAGGTAGCAGAGTGAAGCTGACCCCCCACCCACTTGAAACGTAAAGGCAAATAGGCGGAGCGGTTAGTGCTACGTTTGTGCAGATTTGTGCAGGTAAAATTAGCGTTTGTGCTGCTACGGTTTCCGAGATATTAAACTTTATTTTATAGGTCATTCAAAGGTCACCATCCCCCCAGACTGCTCCAAAACGGGCCAAAATGGTCTACTTTTTTAGTGCTACGTTTGTGCTGGTTTGTGCAGGTAAAATTAGCGTTTGTGCTGCTTCTGTTTTAAAGATATTAATGAAAATGTAAAGGTCAACCAGCCCCCCCACATTACCCAAATCCAACAAAAGTGGTATCAAACGTTTGTGCTACGTTTGTGCTGGTTTGTGCTGCAAAGATTTTCGTTTGTGCTGCTATCATTTTAAAGATATTAATAACAATTTCTAGAGGTCATCAGAGGTCAACCAGCCCCCCCACATTAATTAAATCAAACAAAATGGGTGTCAATCAACTGTGCTACGTTTGTGCTGGTTTGTGCTGCTAAAATTTTCGTTTGTGCTGCTTCTGTTTTAAAGATATTAATGAAAATGTAAAGGTCAAAAGGTCAACCAGCCCCCCCACATTACCCAAATCCAACAAAAGTGGTATCAAACGTTTGTGCTACGTTTGTGCTGGTTTGTGCTGCAGAAATTTTTGTTTGTGCCGTTATTATTTTAAAGATATTAACAAAAATTTCTAGAGGTCAACCAGCCCCCCCATATTAATGGAATCAAACAAAATGGATGTCAAACGTTTGTGCTGGTTTGTGCTGCAAAAATGTTTGTTTGTGCTGCTAACATTTTAAAATGTTTAATAAAATAACGTCTTGATGCGTGCTTAATCATCCAGGTAAGTAAATCCCAAAAGGTTGATTCTGTTCATCTGGACATTTTCAGTTGGAGAAACGTTTCGTCACTCATCCAAGTGACTTCTTCAGTCTCAGCTGACTGCAGGTTTCCCCAACCATATAAACAGTACATTTGCATAGTGAAGGAAACTAGCGCCACTGAATGAACAATGTGCCGGGGGGTTAATTCCATGATTGTTAGTATGCAAATTCTTATGACCATTGATCAATGACAACTAATCAAAGCCTATTGATCAATGGCCATGAGTACCATTCACAGAAAGTGGGGAATGGCTACAATCACAGCATTGTAGGATGGCGAAAGATGTACCCTTGGGCCCCCCTTCTCGATCCAGAGATGGTCAGCATCCTGACAGCCCGATGGACGAAGCTGTCTCTCAGTCTGCTGGTTCTGGCCCGGAGGCTCTTCAGTATCCTTCCTGATGGCAGCAAACTGAAGACGCTGTTGAAGGGATGAGTGGAGTCACCTGTAATGGAGACGACCTTCCAGATGAGGCAGGTGCAGTAGATCTCCTGGGGAGGGAGGCAAGAGAGGTCCCCACAATGCTCTCGGCTGCTCTCACTACCCGTTGTCATTTTTTCCTGCAGAACCCAATGCAGGAGTCATACCACACAGTGATGCAGCTGGTGACGATACTCTCAACTGTGCCTCTGTAAAAGGTGCTCATAATGGGGGTTGAATCTCTTGTGCTTCTCAGTTTGCAGAGGAAGTAGAGTCACTGTTGGTCTTCTCCACATTCAGGGACAGGTTGTTGTTGCTGTACCACTCTGGCAGATGGTTAACTTCACCCCTGTAGTAGATCTCGTCGTGGGTCAGCAGAGTGAAGAGAAGGGAGCTCAACACACATCCTTGGGGAGCCCCCGTATTCCGTGTTCTTGGGCTGGAGGTGTTGCTGTTGACCCGTACTGTCTGCTGTCTTCCTGTCAAGAAATCTAGCAGCCCGTTATACAGCAAGGTGCTGATCCCCAGCAGATCCAGTTTGTGAATGAGTTGCTGGGGAATGATGGTGTTGAATGCTGAACTGAAGTCTATGAACAGCACTCTGACATATGAGTCTCTAGTGTTCAGATGTGTGAGGGCTGAGTGAGGGGCAGTTGAAATTCCATCATCGGTTGAGCGTTTTGACTGGTATGCGAACTGAAATGGATCCAGGTTGGGGGAAAGCAATAATTTGATTTGATGCATGACTAACTGTTCAAAGCACTTAACTTAATAATGATGGAGGTGAGTTTGACAGGACGGTAGTCCTTAAAGCAGGAGATAGATGACTTCTTGGGTTCAGTAATGATGGTGGAGGGATCTCCACACACTGTCTGGGGATTGTGTCACCACGGTCTGTAGAGTGGGCTTGTAGTCTGTGATGGTTTGTATTCCTTGCCACTGCCTCCAAGTATCTCTGCTGTCGCTGAAGCTTTGCTGTAGCTGATGCCACGTGACAGGTTTGCCCTTGCTGTTCTTAGACTCACCTAATTCCCGGCTCTGAAGGCTTGCATTTTTCAACTTTAGGAGCATTTAAACCTGACCTGTGAGCCATGGTTTCTGATTGGCCCAGACAGTGATAGTCCTGGTCTCTGTGACATCATCGATGCATTTTGGGATGTAGGCAGTGACAGTTTCTGTATATTCCTGAAAGTCTGTGGTGTTGTCGTGTGTGGCGGCCTGTGGTGGAAAAGCAGTGCCTCTGAGGACCCTTCTGGCCACACCTGTACCTGCTTACGAACTGGTTTGGTGACTTTGACCAGGGGCCTGTGGGAACCCATGGCACACCTAGATTTCTGCCTGTACTGACCCTTATGCAAAATAGGTGGAATTAAGACAGTTCCAAAAGCAAACACAACTGATCAGTGCTGAGAGTGGTCCTGTTGCTGAGGTTGGGATGATCCTGTAATCTCTTATGAACGACCTCCAACGCTTCTATGACTGGGATGCAAGTGAAGACAGATGTAACATCTCTCTCTCACTGTACATGTACTGTTTATAAAATTAGGGAAACATAACCTGCACAAACAAAATAATTTGCAGGACAAATGTTTGACATCAATTTTGTTCGATTTGAAGAAGGTAGGGGGTCAACTTCACTCACGGGTGTTTATAAGGTTGGGGAAACCTGCAGTCAGCTGAGACTGAAGAAGTCACTTGGATGAGTGACGAAACGTTTCTCCAACTGAAAATGTCCAGATGAACAGAATCAACCTTTTGGGATTTACTTACCTGGATGATTAAGCACGCATCAAGACGTTATTTTATTAAACATTTTAAAATGTTAGCAGCACAAACAAACATTTTTGCAGCACAAACCAGCACAAACGTTTGACATCCATTTTGTTTGATTCCATTAATATGGGGGGGCTGGTTGACCTCTAGAAATTTTTGTTAATATCTTTAAAATAATAACGGCACAAACAAAAATTTCTGCAGCACAAACCAGCACAAACGTTTGACATCCATTTTGTTTGATTCCATTAATATGGGGGGGCTGGTTGACCTCTAGAAATTTTTGTTAATATCTTTAAAATAATAACGGCACAAACAAAAATTTCTGCAGCACAAACCAGCACAAACGTAGCACAAACGTTTGATACCACTTTTGTTGGATTTGGGTAATGTGGGGGGGCTGGTTGACCTTTTGACCTTTACATTTTCATTAATATCTTTAAAATAGAAGCAGCACAAACGAAAATTTTAGCAGCACAAACCAGCACAAACGTAGCACAGTTGATTGACACCCATTTTGTTTGATTTAATTAATGTGGGGGGGCTGGTTGACCTCTGATGACCTCTAGAAATTGTTATTAATATCTTTAAAATGATAGCAGCACAAACGAAAATCTTTGCAGCACAAACCAGCACAAATGTAGCACAAACGTTTGATACCACTTTTGTTGGATTTGGGTAATGTGGGGGGGCTGGTTGACCTTTACATTTTCATTAATATCTTTAAAACAGAAGCAGCACAAACGCTAATTTTACCTGCACAAACCAGCACAAACGTAGCACTAAAAAAGTAGACCATTTTGGCCCGTTTTGGAGCAGTCTGGGGGGATGGTGACCTTTGAATGACCTATAAAATAAAGTTTAATATCTCGGAAACCGTAGCAGCACAAACGCTAATTTTACCTGCACAAACGTAGCACTAACCGCTCCGCCTATTTGCCTTTACGTTTCAAGTGGGTGGGGGGTCAGCTTCACTCTGCTCTAGGAGGTGGGGCATGATTTTCTGTGTTGCTAGCACGCACTGTGGTTGAAGCGCTTTTACATGTAAATAAAAGTTCTGCTACATTTAAGCCCTTGTCAGATGAGTTCACACAACGCTAAATAAGCCTATCAGCACCTGTTAAATATCTGTGTAGTTTACATGGGGAGATTTTAAAGCCCAAGTATCTCCCGACTAACTTCCGGTTAGCTCTAGCGTCTACGTAATTGAGCAAGATCAGAACAGCGCCATCATAACTCTACATCTCGATACAGATTAGCCCAAAGTTTCATAGATGGCTACTAAAAAAATTAGGAGTGGGCCTCAAGGACGAAAACACACACACACACACATATATATATATATATGTATATATATTTTTTTTCTTTCTTTTTTTTTCGAGATAGACAAAAAAGGTATGTATGGATTTATTTTTGAGTCTACCTGAATGAATTTGACAGTTTTGTTTCCTACGTCAAAGTTATGTTTGAACATATTTAACTGCCACAGTTAATATGAACCCGGTCTGCTGACGTAATCATTGAAGAGTCTGAATCATTTGTTTCTGAGAACATGCTCGTTTTTGTCAGCTTGCTAGCCTACCCAAGAGGAATTGTAAACAAAATTAATAACCAAATAATCTGTTTGATTGTATGGCTAGTTTTAGTTGTAAGCTACTTACTTACTTAGCTATTTTGTATGTGTGTCTGTGCGTGTATATGTTTGTTCGTTTGTTGTTTGTGTTGTTTTACAACTTAGAGTAAGCTATTAATTTTGAACAAATGAAATTAAATATAGCCACAGTAATTTTCAACTGCAAGCAGTGGCTAGAACGTCATGCATTTATTATATGTTTATTATTCATTCATAATGTGTTTTTTATTAGAACAAGCTTTACTTGCTATTTTCTTGCCAACTTAAGTAGAAGTGCAGCATCATTTATAATTTATAATAGCTAGCTTTTGTTTGTTACTTAGAATTACATTTACATTTCATATAAACCTATGAAATGTTCAAATTGTCACAAATTCTTCCAGGTAAACATTAACTTTCTAACTATATTTAATTTTAGATCCTATTTGAACATACTAATATTCATGGCTCATTTGCATATTAAAAATGCATTTGTTTTGTGGTTAAAGTATAGACCTAATTCATATAATGTACCTATTTAATTTCATCCACCCTATGTATAAAATAATAATCTAATGTATAAAATTCTCAGGGTCATTACTGGAGTATTTTGGACCTTCTTCTGATACAACAAGCACATCTACCACAGCTGACATGACTGCTGACATCATCCAAAACTTCAGAGTCATCTACTCCCTCCCCGAACATAGCTGAGGACTATACTGAGGCACCACAGGCTTCTTTAGCTTTCTCCGACATAACTGTATCTTCAGAGGTAGGTACTGGGGTCTTTGCTGTTTCTAGTTTGTGTGTATGTGTTTGTCTTCATCTAGTTAAAAGCAGTGTGCGTGATTTGGTGGATCTAAATGGTAAATGGACTGGTTCTTATATAGCACTTTTCTATTCTACCTGAGCACTCAAAGTGCTGTACGTGAAGAGTTTTGGGGCTACATATAAAATCTTGTTTAGGACCACCAAATCCTAGAGCCAACCTTGGAAAGGGGTCAGTGCAGCATAAATGGTTTAGGACTATTGATACTGAACAGAAAGATGGATACAAACATTGTCTACTTTTTCAAGGTAGTTGAGGACCTTCTCAATGGTGTCCAATCTGACTAACATTTGTGAAAATGAAAATGTAATGCCTCCCCGTCGGGGAATCGAACCCCGGTCTCCCGCGTGACAGGCGGGGATACTCACCACTATACTAACGAGGAAGATGCCCAACAACTTTTATGTTGCAGTACCGATCCTGGCCACAATAATGTCCACTATGGGATGTCGCTGTTTCCCCGTTTTGATACGTTAGGTTGTGCAGACCTATTTGTGTGTATTAAATTGACGCCTCAACGTAGAGTTCTTTGCCATCAACGAAAGAGGCAACCCCCCTCACCCCCTCCAAACCAAACATATTTAACGTATCATTTATTAATCACAACAGCGCCAGAAGACTAAAGTGGACAAAAATATAGCACTCCCATAGAGAATGAATGGGAAACAGTTTATGGTAAAGGGTAAGGTAAATGGTAATGGACTAGTTCTTATATAGCACTTTTCTATTCTACTTGAAAACTCAAAGCTCTGTTCTTGGAAAAGTTTTGAGTCTGTGAAAAAAAACCCTAAAAACATGAAGGTAGCACATCTGGGACATCATGTTTCACTCCATCCACCAACGCCACGTTGGACCACAGACTGTGGTGGAGTTGGCGGATGCTTTAATCCAGGTCTGGGAGGAGATCTCTTCAGGAGATCATCCGCCACCTCATCAGGAGCATGCCCAGGTGTTGTAGGGAGGTCATACAGGCACGTGGAAGCTACACACACACATCACTCAGCCTCATTTTGACTTGTTTTAAGGACATTACATCAAAGTTGGATCAGCCTGTAGTGTGTTTTTCCACTTTAATTTTGAGTGTGACTCCTAATCAAGACCTCCATGGGTTGCTAAATTTGATTTCCATTGCAATTTTTAGTGTGATTTTGTTGTCAGCACATTCAACTATATAAAGAACATAGTATTTAATAAGAATATTTCATTAAAGGAAAAAAAAAAGAATATTTCATTAATTCAGATCTAGGATGTCTTATAATAATAATAATAATAATAAATTTTATTTGAGGGTGCCTTTCTAAAACCCAAGGTCACCTTACAAAGAGAAAACGACATCAATAAAACAGTAGATTAAAATAGATTCTAATAAATTAAAATACAAAAAACAGGAAAATACAACCACAAACAACAAAAAAACAAAAACAAAACAAAAACAAAAAAACACGATTTGACAGTTAAATCTGTATTAAAGCGAGTAAGTCAGTTTAAACAAGTAGGTTTTGACTTAAATAAGGGAAGGGAATCTATATTTCTTAAGGCTAAAGGAAGTGAGCTCCAGAGCCGAGCAGCAGAGCAACTGAAAGCTCTGTGGTCCATAGTGATAAGGCAAGCAGAAAGAACAACAAGATGAGTGGCAGATGAAGATCTGTTCTTGTTTATATGTTCGGTTTATGTTTTTTGAGCCGTGTTTATGGGGCTTTCCCATCATGTGCAGTCTAACTTTTAACATTTTCCAAGAATGAAAATGTAATGCCTCCCCGTCGGGGAATCGAACCCCGGTCTCCCGCGTGACAGGCGGGGATACTCACCACTATACTAACGAGGAAGGTGCCTGACACCCTTTATGTTGCAGTATCGATCCTGGCCACAATAATATCCACGATTGCTGCATTTTGTATAAGTTCATACTCAAGTTTAAAACAACAACTACACTAAAGCTATTCTGTTATACCTGTATGTTAAAATTTTTTTTTTCATATTTCAGCAATACTGATCAATCTAATAAACTTAAACCTACACCATCCTCCCTATTCTGGTATTTTAAAGAGTACTTAGCGTAAATATTAAGCAACCTAACTAATAGGGTTCCAACTCCCAGCAACAACAAAAATAAAAAAATAAAAAAATAGGGAACCACCCCTCACGCTCCACCTCATGATGCTTAATCGACGTAATCAACCTTAATTTGATGCAGTGTGAAAAAAAATGCACAGAAATCAATTATTTTTCAAGAAATATTAAATAGATTCAACTTCTTTCTTCAACAAAATTGCAGACTGCACAAATGATACCTTCCCAAAGGAAAAAGTACTATAGCTTACTAGGGTATATATATTAGACTTAATAGTCACTATATACAGTAATTGACTTCTATTCATTTTACATCAAATTAAAACTTTGGGTGTCAGATAATTATTTATTAAAAGCTAGACATTTTAAATGAGAATAAGAAAGAAAAGTATGTCTTTGTGCCCCCTTTTCCCTGTTAATGCCCTATCGGCCCCCCTGGCTAAACTTTGCTAGATCCGCCCCTGCACAGTTACCAGCGTCAGCTACGTAGAAAAAAATCCTGGTGTAGAAAGTAATATTAAATAAATTCTAACAACAGCTTATCAAGCTTAAACGTGCTGCTGTTGTTCAGCTGCTGGTTTCCTCTTTCTGGTGCAAAGTGGGCCAAAAACAAACAAGAGAGATGGACTCGCGACAGAAAAGCCGATCAGCTGATCATTAAGCAGTTTCATGATTGAAGTAGCAGCAAGAAGAGGCAGTCGCTTGTTAAGCTTAACGCAGGAATGCTTTACAAACATTCAGAGATGGACTTACACACTTGCTTTACTTCTCTCGGGGATAACTTTGTCGGAGATGAAATGCTGGGTTGGTAGCGAAGCTCCAAATGCTATCCAGACCAGTCCCGCATGCCACAGCCGCTCTATCACGTGATGCATACTGCTCCGACGTGCTAACGTTCTGAGGTGAGTTACGGCGTGTCGCAAGTTATGTGAGCTGCTTTCGTGATATTTAATGGATCGGATTACATTTTTTATTTTTCTCCGATATCCGATCCAGTAATTTAGGTCAGTATCGGACCGATACCGATATGTAATATCGGATCGGTCCATCTCTAGTATGGACATTGCTTGTGGTATACCACAATGGTCAGTTTTGGGCCCAAAATTCTTCAACTTATACATTAATGACATTTGTAAAGTGTCCAAAGTATTAAAAATGGTACTCTTTGCTGACGATACAAACATCTTCTGCTCTGGTGATGATCTGCAACATTTATTGGATGATATGACTAATGAAATAAGTAAAGTGAAGTTCTGGCTTGATAAAAACAAACTATCATTAAATTTGAATAAAACTAAAATTATGTTATTTGGAAATAGTAGTTTAAATAAATAAATGGTGTTGATATTGAAAGAGTCAGTGAAAATAAATTTCTGGGGGTAATAATAGATGAAAAACTTAACTGGAGAGCTCACGTAAGATATATTCATTCCAAAGTATCAAGAAGCATTGCAATCCTAAACAAGGCAAAACGGGTATAAGACGGGACATCACTTCATATTCTCTACTGTTCACTGGATTCACCATACTTAAGCTATTGTGCAGAGGTCTGGGGCAATAACTATAAAACTGCATTACATTCACTTTTTACTCTTCAAAAAAAAAAGCAGTTCAAATCTTCCACAATGCAGGTTATAAGGATCATATAAACTCACTATTCTTGCAATCTGAAATGGTGAAATTTGCTGACCCAGTGAAATTCCAAACTGCACAAATTCTATTCAAAGCAAAAAATAAACAAATTCTATTCAAAGCAACAAATATCAACTGCCAGGTAATATTCAGAGTATGTTTTTTGGAAAGAAGTAAGTTATAATTTAAGGGGTTTTTGTAACTTCAAAAAAGTGAAGGTACGAACTACCAGAAAAAGCTTTTGTGTTTCTGTGCATGGAGCGAAACTGTGGAACAGTTTGAATATGGAATTGAAGCTATGTCCAAACATAAAGCAGTTCACAAAGAGTTATAAAGATATGACCTTCTTGAACTATAAAGAAAGGGAAAATGATGAATTTCCTAAATGTACCTGTGTATTGTTTACATGATCGAAAACGTTAACAAACAGAACAATGAAAAACGTAATGCCTCCCCGTCGGGGAATCGAACCCCGGTCTCTTGCGTGAAGGGGGGGATACTCACCACTAACGAGGAAGGTGTTCAATGATCTATATGTTGCAGTACCGATCCTGGTCACAATAATGTCCACTATGGGATAGTGTCGCTGTTTCCCCGTTTTGATACGTTAGGTTGTGCAGACCTATTTATGTGTATTAAATTGAAGCCTCGATGTAGAGTTCTCTGCCATCAACGAAAGAAGCAAAAAACCCTCCAAAAGAAACATAATTCTATACAAGCACGTGTAGGCCACACACACACCACTGAGCCTCATTTTGACTT
Source organism: Maylandia zebra (assembly GCF_041146795.1). Lineage (NCBI taxonomy): Eukaryota > Metazoa > Chordata > Actinopteri > Cichliformes > Cichlidae > Maylandia > Maylandia zebra. The sequence goes on along the minus strand of NC_135174.1, from coordinate 26,789,074 downwards.
GTTTTAAGGACATTACATCAAAGTTGGACCGGCCTTTAGTGTGTTTTTCCACTTTAATTTTCAGTGTTACTCCTAATCCAGACCTCCATGGGTTGCTAAATTTGATTTTCATTGATAATTTTTGTGTGACTTTGTTGTCAGCACATTCAACTATGTAAATAACATAGTATTTAGTAAGATCATTTCATTCATTCATTCAGATGTAGGATGTCTTATTTTTTGAGTGTACATGGGACTTTCCCATGGTGTGAAGTGTAACGAAAAAGAAATGCCTCCCCGTCGGGGAATCGAACCCCGGTCTCCCGCGTGACAGGCGGGGATACTCACCACTATACTAACGAGGAAGGTGCTCAGCAACTTTCATGTTGCAGTACCGACCCTGGCCACAATAATGTCCACTATGGGATAGTGTCGCTGTTTCCCCGTTTCGATACCTTAAGTTGTGCACGGCTGTTTATGTGTATCAAACGTGTAAACAGCGGGCAAAGAGACTAGAATGACTAGATACCTCAACATAGAGTTCTCTACCATCAACGAAAAAGCAAATAAAACAAACAAAAAACCTCAAAATCAGAAATCGTTGGAGTGTAATGATATTGATATGATAAGTGGTTAAAAGAGTCATTGAGGGCATTATAAAACCGTTTACACTCATTTCAACAACCACCAAACAGCTGAAAACGGAAATGAGAGCAGGTACATGGATTCTGCACAAAGACACAAACACAAAGTGCAGACCGCCTACGCATCGGAATCAGTGATTCCTCACCCAAACGCCGTCATGGCTGAAAGCCGACAGCTCACAGATTCTGTTGCTTTGGCGGTCCGCGCTTTGTGTTTATCTTTTTTGTGCTAGATTCTGCAGCTGTAGGCTTTGTCTCTCTCCAACCAAATTTGACTGAACCAGCAGCAAAAGAAGATCCAAACTACGCTTCATATTTCGCTTCACATAGACATCGTCATGTATTCCTTCTTTGCTGTTTTGCTTCCACCATGGTAAAATGACGCTTCATGCACAGCTCTCTTCCTTTCTCAGTGTACTTCAAGAACAGTTTCCCCATTTAAAAATCTCTGTTTTCTGCATTATTCGCTTGCTTATTACGCACAAGTCTACCGTTATGTACAGCGCTGTCCGCCGCTGTGTTTTTGTTTTTAATTTAACTGACTTCCCACAAGAAAGTCTCAGTTCTGCTGTTCAGTACTGAGGAAATTTAAACTTTTTAAAATTATGCGAAATTGCAGAATGCTTAGCTGTGTCTCTAATCAAACCTCTGTAACTTTGCTCTGCTTCACTTCAGCAGCATAATGTTTATATGTTGATTCGTGGTTTTCTTCAGTTTTTGTTCTACTGCAGAATATTTTTAAGGTTATCTGCTATAAAACGACCAGGCCAGGAAAATCTCCTTCATGTTTTTCTGTGTTTTATGCTCTGTTACTTTGACTCTTTAGCACTTAGCAATTTTCTATCCTACCTGAGCACTCCAAGCGTTGTCCAGGAGGAGTTTTGAGGCTACAGTTTAGAAAAGATCACTAACTGTCATGAGTGTTAATATTATTTTATGACTTAGTCTGTTAAAGGAAACCCTGAAACATTAAAATAGTTGAGAACCTTTCCAGTGGTGTCCAGTCTGACTAACATCTCTAAGAAGGAAAACGCAATGCCTCCCCTTCATTCAGATGTCTTATTTTTGTGTTCCCTTTATTTTTTGAGCAGTGTATATGGGACTTTCTCATCATGTGCAGTCTAACTTTTAACATTTCCAAGAACGAAAATGTAATGCCTCCCCGTCGGGGAATCGAACCCCGGTCTCCCGCGTGACAGGCGGGGATACTCACCACTATACTAACGAGGAAGGTGCACAATATTCTTCATGTTGCAGTATCGATCCTGGCCACAATAATATCCACTATGGGATAGTGTCGCTATTTCCCCGTTTTGATACGTTAAGTTGTGCACGGCTGTTTATGTGTATCAAACGTGTAAACAGCGGGCAGAGAGACTAGAATGACTAGATACCTCAACGTAGAGTTCTCTACCATCAACGAAAAAAGCAAAAAGAACAAACAAAAAACCCCAAAATCAGAAATCGTCGGATTGTAATGATATTGATATGATAGTGGTTAAAAGAGTCATTGAGGGCATTATAAAACCGTTTACACACATCTGTAATTTATCATTTCAAACTGGTCTATTTCCAGACAGAAATTATAATGGTAATAATAATAATAAAATAGTGGCCACAATAATGTCCACTATACGTTTTAAGTTGTGCACGCGTGTTTCTGTGTATCGAATTTAACGTGTAAATAACAGCGGGCAAAGAGACTACAATGAGTAGACGCCTCAACGTAAAAACAAACCCTCCAAAACAAACATAATTGACGTATAATAGATAAACTCTCAACAGCGCCAGAATATTAAAGTTTAGAGTTTAGAAAAGATCAGTAACTGTCATGAGTGTTAATATTGTTTTACTCCTTAGCGTCTTAAAGGAACCCCTGAAACATCAAAATAGTTGACGACCTATGGTGTGCAGTGTAATTTTTACCATTTCCAAGAGTGAAAAGGAAATGTCTCCCCGTCGGGGAATCGAACCCCGGTCTCCCGCGTGACAGGCGGGGATACTCACCACTACACTAACGAGGAAGGTGCTCAGCGAATTTCATGTTGCAGTACCGATCCTGGCCACAATGATGTCCACTATGGGATAGTGTCGCTGTTTCCCCGTTTCGATACCTTAAGTTGTGCACGGCTGTTTATGTGTATCAAACGTGTAAACAGCGGGCAAAGAGACTAGAATGACTAGATACCTCAACGTAGAGTTCTCTACCATCAACGAAAAAGCAAATAAAACAAACAAAAAACCTCAAAATCAGAAATCGTTGGATTGTAATGATATTGATATGATAAGTGGTTAAAAGAGTCATTGAGGGCATTATAAAACCGTTTACACTCATCTGTAATTCATCATTTCAAACTGGTCCATTTCCAGACAGAAATAATAATGGTAATAGTAATAATAAAATAGTGGCCACAATAATGTCCACTATACGTTTCAAGTTGTGCACGTGTGTTTCTGTGTATCGAATTTTAACGTGTAAATAACAGCGGGCAAAGAGACTACAATGAGTAGACGCCTCAACGTAAAAACAAACCCTCCAAAACAAACATAATTGACGTATAATAGATAAACTCTCAACAGCGCCAGAATATTAAAGTTTAGAGTTTAGAAAAGATCAGTAACTGTCATGAGTGTTAATATTGTTTTACTCCTTAGCGTCTTAAAGGAACCCCTGAAACATCAAAATAGTTGACGACCTATGGTGTGCAGTGTAATTTTTACCATTTCCAAGAGTGAAAAGGAAATGTGATTTGTGTGATTTTGTTGTCAGTACATTCAACTGTATAACGAACATAGTATTTAATAAGAATATTTCATTCATTCAGATCTAGGATGTCTTATAATAATAATAATACATTTTATTTGATGGTGCCTTTCTGTATATGGGGCGTTCCCATCATGTGCAGTCTAACTTTTAACATTTCCAAGAACGAAAATGCAATGCCTCCCCGTCGGGGAATCGAACCCCGGTCTCCCGCGTGACAGGCGGGGATACTCACCACTATACTAACGAGGACTGCTACTAATGGACGTGACGCTGTTCTTTTTCTTACTGCATCACGTACACTTTAGGACATATTCGCTTGAATTGTTTACTTAACACTAGATTTACTAAACGGCCCTCAACTGTTTCATATTCATTCTCTATGGGAGTCCTAAACCACTACGGATGCAATATATTTTTGTCCACTATGGTCTTGTGGCGCTGTTATATAAATGTATAGTGATGACTCTCCCCGTTTGTCACGCGGGACATCGGGGTTCGAATCCCCGACGAGGACGCATCACTCCTTGACCTTCAGGAAATGCCTTTAGCTACATGTGAAAGGAGTTTTTGTGATATGTGCCTTGCTGGTAGTAACAGTGTGTTGAGGAGTCATTTCACCCCTTGTCCCATACCATTCAAGATTAGCCGAAGTTAATACCATCATCAACACTATGAGAACCTCTTTCTCCCTCACTCCCATGGACTTCATCCATATCTCATAATCTCAATTCCTTTTTTTCCCATGAAAGCTAGTTTGCTGAGTGAGCAGTAAAAGCACTCCCAGCAGAAAAAAAAACAAGCCATGTCTTTGTTTTACTGTAAAAAAAAAAAGAAAGAAAAAAAAAGTCCTGAATGGTTGCTTAAAGGTCATTACAAATCCTGTGTGGTTCATGTGGTTTTTCCATTTCAGTTCCTTTTCTCTCATTTGTTTGACAGACTTGGACTCTAGTTGCGCTCCAAGTTTAATTTGACATCGTGTTTACACAAAGAAACCTTGGTCTTCTATGAATCAGAAATACTCCACTTATCATTACAGAAAAAACGTTCATAAAATGAAAATAGTACATATAACACGTATGTGTATATAGTCATGTCATGTTAAGATTTGTATTTGTTTCCAGTTTCCCACATTGTTTTTGTCCACCCCACCCTAATTATTTCCACCTTACCAAGTACACCTTTAGTGCTTCCATAGCAATTAAGAGAGTAAATGAGAGGTTCAAGTTAAAAAATTTAACTCTTTAGGGCTTTCATTTGTACTTTGTGATTGTTTCATAACTATTTAAATATAGTTTCCGAGTTTAACCTTAGATTTCGTATTTCATATTGCTCCTTTTTAAAGCAGCAAAAAATGTTCATAAAAGCCCCATTCTTGCACATAAGTATGATTGGTTTGTATATAATTACGGCTAAGGTCTCCTTCCTTTACATAACAGAATTTAAAGCGATATTCTGTTGTTTATGCCCGTTCAAGGAAAATAAATAATTTGCCTAATAATTCTATAATAATAAATAATTTGCGGACGACACTACAGTGGTGGGTCTTATCACCAACGGTGATGAGACGGCTTACAGGGAGGAGGTCAGCGCCCTGACCCACTGGTGTCAAGACAACCATCTCACCCTCAACGTCGCAAAGACAAAGGAGTTGATAGTGGACTTCCGGAGGTGCAGAGAAGTACACACCCCCATCACCATCAACGGCGCTGCTGTGGAGAGAGTGAGCAGCTTCCGGTTCCTTGGAGTACATCTGGCTGAGGATCTTACGTGGTCAGTACACACAAACAAAACAGTGAAAAAGGCGCAGCAGCGCCTCTTCTTTCTCAGGAGACTGAAAAGATTCGGCATGAGCCCCCGCATCCTCAGGACCTTCTATCACTGTGCCATTGAGAGCATCCTCACTGGATGCATCACCACCTGGTATGGCAACAGCACCGCCTACAACTGCAAAGCTCTCCAGAGAGTAGTGCGGTGCTCTGAACGGATAATTGGAGGTGAGCTTCCCTCCCTCCAAGACATCTACAGGAAGCGCTGCCTGAGGAAAGCGGGGAGGATCATCAAGGACTCCAGTCACCCCAGCCATAAACTGTTCAGACTGCTTCCATCAGGAAGGAGGTTCTGCAGCATCCGGTCCCGTACCAGCAGACTGAGAGACAGCTTCTTCCACCAGGCCATCAGACTGCTGAACACGTCATAGACACCTCAGCTTCACTACTGGAACTTTAACATTATGCACTCCATACTGTATATAAATGCCACTTGTTTTGCACATATTCAACTCTGTATATTTTATATATTTTATTATTATTATTATTATTATTATTATTATTTTATTTTTTTTACTATTTAATTTGTAAAAATGTGTATACACACACACACACACACACACACACACACACACACACACACACGTAGGAAAATATTTAGTATACACATCCAGAAATGCATACACTATTATATATTGTACATATATTTATTAGTTTCAGGTTGGCCATTCTTGTGTTTTGCTCGTTTGTGTTGTTGTGTTTGCACATCTCTGTTGCTTGTGGGGCTCGCACACAAGAATTTCACTCGCATGTGCTGTGCCAGTGTGCCTGCACATGTGATGTGACAATAAAAGTGATTTGATTTGATTTTTGATTTGATAATTCTGCATGCTGAATTCGCTTTTATTTTGAAAAGCCGTGACACGGCGGAAGTAAACAGTAATCACGTTACAACCCGGAAGAAATGCCTTTTCTCTGGTTAACATTTGAATAGATGAGAATGACCAATTTAGCTTTTGGAGAAACGGTTAAACGCGATGCTGCTCCTGTTGTGCAGCCTCTCATAGTCGTTTTTGTGTCCTAATCTCTTGGCCTGGAGGTGGAGGCGGTCGACTACGAGCAGCAACGCCCCGATGAGAGCAGGCAGCCCGTCAGAAGGAGAAAAATATCCTCGGTGTGTTTACCAGGCGGTTCAGGGAGGCTGTTTCCCCGCAGTGTGTCGTTAGCTCACCGTGCGGCTGTGCGACTGGTTCTTCAGACGGAGAGGAAACATGGCTGAGCTGCATGTTGTGGAACCTACCGGTGCTGGCACCATAGAGCAGCCCGAGCACCGCGACATCCGGGGCTCGGTGCGCCTGGCGTCGCCCACCCTCATTGTTCCGCCGCGGAGCAGCCAGCTCAGCCCGGGTGGGGTGTCAGGCTGTAGCGGCGGCGGCGGAAGGTCGGTGTTTGGGTTCCCGGTGAAGAGCAATCCCAGCTCCCCGTCCGAGCCAGTGGACAAGCCGGGCTCCCGCTGGGTCCGGCTTAACGTCGGTGGTACCTACTTCATTACCACCAAACAGACGCTGTGCAGGGACCCCAAATCTTTCCTGTTCCGCCTGTGTCAGGAAGACCCGGACCTGGACTCTGACAAGGTGAGTGGGACGCCAGAAAAACACAAATACATACAACACAGGTTCACACAGCAAAGGGACGCAAAGAACACAAAAACCGTGAACACTAAACTGTAAAAGCACAAATTAAAAAGTGAAAAATCAATTTCCACAGTAGTACCCATCTGCCCTGTACAAAATGTTTATAGACTACTGCAGGTAAAAGCACAAGGACGATACGCTTCAGTTTTAAAAATTTAAATTTTCTAAATTAGTCCCACATTTGCGAGAAAAAATTACACGAAAAATGGCAAATTTTACATTAACGAACTTCAACGTTAAAGAAAAAAAATATGGAAATTTAATAGAAATAAACAAAACAAAACATGGAACTTGCTCCTCTGTTAACATGGAACTTGCTCCTTGGAACCTGTTAATTCTTGCAGGACGAGACAGGAGCATATCTAATCGACAGAGACCCCACGTACTTTGGCCCTATCCTGAATTACCTTCGGCATGGAAAACTGATTATGGATAAGAATCTGGCAGAAGAAGGTAAAAAGCAAAAGCATAATGCAGAGCTGTCAGTGAGCAGCATCTCAGACACCAAATAACACATTCATTCGATTTGTGTTTCAGGCGTTCTGGAGGAAGCCGAGTTCTACAACATTGCTTCCCTGGTGAGGCTGGTGAAAGAGAGGATACGGGACAACGAGAACCGGACATCTCAGGTAAACAAAACGAAACCAAAATAAGTCTTAGTGGCTGACTTTCTTCCAGTGCAAATATAACCCAGGTAACTTGTAAAGTGTTCAAACAAAATGTGTGCCTGCCTGCAGATTGTTGATGCTTTTTCAGTAATGCTCTGCGTGCCTTTGCTGTGTCCCTCAGGGCCCTGTGAAGCATGTGTATCGAGTACTACAGTGCCAAGAGGAGGAACTCACGCAGATGGTCTCAACTATGTCGGACGGTTGGAAGTTTGAGCAGGTGCAGAAAATGCAGCTTTTAAAATATATGTCATCTTTTAGTTCACGCTTTAGTTGATTCGACGCTGCAGTTTTAAGCTCCGCTTGCCCTGAGATGTATGCCAGCACATTGTCAGGTATTTATTTCCACACAGGAAAGACTGGGGCACAAAATGTTTTAATCATGAGCAGGAATGGATACTAAAAGTACTTCATTTGGTCTTGACCTGAATCTGTATGCATTCAGACTCTGTCACCTTGTAGTTTCCTCTATATTAGTAATCATGTATTATCAATATGAACCTGTATCAATTTTTTGATCTTCAAAAGACAAAAAAAAAAAAAAAAAGATCTTTGAGCCTTATAATGAAAGTAAGTATGAATTAAACCCCTGACATTAGTAATAGCTGTAAATAATTCTAGTCATTGCCACATGTGACTACTCCGCAAAGGTCTGATTATGACTATTTGGTACTTTTAACTTTAATAGAAAATACCACATTTGTTGCATTTATTAAATTTAAAGAGCTAAAATAACACAACTCATTTGCCTTTTTTAAATTACCAACAAACATGACAGAACTAGTAGCACTTTTAGGCCTACTGTGAAGCAGTTGCTATGAAGCTCTGCAGGAAACTTTGAGCTCTATCCATGTTTGTGAAAAATAACCTGAAGGCCTCAGTCACACTCGTCTAGAGACCGATTGGCAAACCCTTGGCATCCTCCAGTTGCTAGGGGCAAATGTTTAATCTTCAACCACCCTCAAGCACCGGCATGTCACAGTTGGTGCTCAACAAAGCCAATGTGGTCACCATAAACAAAGCATAAGCCAGCGGCTTTGGCTGTAAAGGCACACCTGCTTGTCCACAGACTGCTGATTTATTTTGTTTTTGAGTTTCCCCAGTGATTTTAACATCTTTGGAAACCGTAGCCAGGGTAAGTTAAATAAATAAAAAGTTAAAATTCCAAAATGATATCCATCAAGTCTTTTGTCAAAGCGAGAGTGAGTCACAGGAGCTGAGTTGCAGGGTGGCCATCCTTGCTGTAGGGCAAAGAAAGAGGTCATGAACAGACTACAGAAATGCAGTGATATATGTGCTGAAATATCGCTGTAAGTCTATATTGGTAAATAAAATGTCATTTATTAATTGTATCTAATCCCTTTTTTCAGGCTGAGTATTCAAAATAGGAAAACTTAAAATCATTCAGTTGTTTTTTTGTTTTGTTTTTTTATATAATGAATATTTCTTTGTTTGATTAGGGGTTGTTTTTTTTTTATGTTGTTGTTGTTTTTCTGACATTTTCAACAGTTTCTCTAAAACGACAACAACCAAAAGTAAATAGCATGGTAGAACTAAATTAAATGGAAAAAACACAAGTTATTGACTGAAAAGGTGCAGAGTGTGAAACGTCTTGGAAAAGTAGGCTCTCTTTTAACTCCGGATCTTTTGTTTCTTTGCCCATCTCCGCCCTCAGCTTATAAGCATCGGCTCCTCATATAACTATGGCAATGAGGACCAGGCTGAATTTCTGTGTGTAGTTTCCCGGGAACTCAACAACTCCACTAATGGCATCGTCATTGAGCCCACCGAGAAGGCCAAGGTAAGTCGACATTTCATACCGTTGTTCAGGCTGTCTGAACATCTCCTGCAAACTGCAGCGAAGGACCGTGTTTGTGTATTAAAACCCAGTTTATAAGCCACAGAAGCTACAGGATCCATGTGTAGGAACCAAAGCTGCACTTGAATCGTCCAAAACACTAAATCCTACTTCCTTTTGCCCATAAGTTTCCCATGACTCGATAGAAAATGTCACAAGGTCACTAAAAGATCTGAAGAGGTTTTAATGAGCTCAGAGAGAAGCTAACTGCTCTGACGCTAGACTCCTTAATAATGTGGCCAGATGTTGTTGATGTGAGTCTGCTGTGTTAAAACCACAGTGCCCCAAAGATGGGCAAAAAATGAGCGCATCGTGGATACGTCACCCCATGAAATGTTTCATATAAAAGAGGATCACTGGTGGAAAATTATTACTTCATTATCTAGTTTGTAATCTTAAAGAACAGGGAGTGAAACAGCTTATTAAGTGGAATTAAATGCATCCCACAATACGTTTGTGTTTTTAAATGGATGTTAACGACCGGCAGTGCAGTAAAGCTGTATGCAAGACACTTATTGCGAGATACAGCCTACACAGGTGTCTGGATGTGCTGTTGATTCTTTTCTCTCCGGCATGCTGCCAGCATCCAGCATGCCAACAACCTGGGCTCGGTCAACATCAGTCAGTCTCAGCACGGTGACCTGATGGTTTAGGGTCCATACTTGAATTTCAAATTTAATTCCGATACCCTGGAAAATGATCCATAATCGATGCTATTTTCAATACCAGGGCAAGATTCTTAGCCCATCCTGTGGTAACAGAACTAAGAACTAACAGAAATTATTTTTTTAAAAGCTGGCTACAGCAAAATAATAAGAAACATATTTTTATAATTATTATCTTGTTTACATACAACGTCCACACTGCTCCACCTTGGTCTGTAGCGCTTTACATCCACAGTTTTCTCTTCAGGCCTGAAACCATCCTTGACTAAACCCAGAGACAAAAGCTACTCACAGTGTTGTCTAAGAGATTAAAGTTATGTGCTGGGAACTTAATTTAAAACATCCATTCTAGACATGTTTCATGACATAAAACTTGAATAGTTTATTTTCACTTCCTGCTGAAGAGATGCGCCAGTATAACTTCTGCCTTTATTTTAGGTTCAGTGTGTAAAATCTCATATTTTTCGGTTTGGTCAACTGAATTGTGTAATCCTCCCCCTCTCAATTCAAGTGCTTAACCCGAACTACAGTAGATACAACATGGGTAATAAAGGTAGCACTGAAGCACCTTCCTTAGTGTTTGTAGAATTTAATTATACTTCCATTTTACTTGACTCAGTGAGGAACCTTCCTAATGAAAATATTTGACTGTTGGACCATAAACCAGTCCATGCTGGATAAGACTGGGTAGAGTGGACCTTACCATCTCATGTGGCTTCTGCTCATTTGGGTGTTTTTCACAAGCAGCCTCTCTGAAAGTCAAAATGCATCTGTATGAAAAATGCATTTTCTGAAGTTTGAGACCTTCACTTGGTGGAAAGTTCATGTTATACTTTTACCGTAGCTCAGTTTATTGTGCTGTATTAAATACTTAATGTGGAAGCTTACGCTACAACAAATACAGGAGCTAAATATAACCGTATGGATGAGCTCAGCTAGAAATAGTCTGTGTGCTGGCAGCCAGGATGCCACAAAAGTCAAGAACCTTCTGAACTTTACTGACCCGCTGCTGTTGTGTTCAAATCATTTGGTATCGCTTATCTTCGTAGTTCTTACCTGCTTAACAGTGAGTTAACAAGATCTGCAAGATTATTTTCATGTATGCGATCATATCCATGAAATCAGTGCAAAGACTCGGATTTCATTCATTCCTCTTGTGTCTTTTTTATGGAACTGAGTTGGTTTACCAGATGTTATTTATCAATGAAAGCATGTTTTCTCAACTATAAAGCATTATCGACCAAGTATTCATTATAAACTTTTTTTTTATAACATGCACTCTTGCAAATGACCAGCAGGGGGCCACTCCTGTAGTCTACGTTGTATACAAGTCTTTCGGGAAACGATTTCTACTTCTCACTTGATCCACTAACTTTCCAAGTAATCTAATGCTGTTAATCATTAGTTTCATATTTTATTAAATCCAACATGCTGCTTTTTTTTGAAAATTAGTTCCTGTTTTAGACAAAAATAGGTGATAAAGCAGGGTATGATTCAGATTTACAAATCTGTATCAGGATACTGGCGTGCTGCATCCTCAGTTTCACATCCATAATTATGGTGTCCAGGCTTTTCCCTCAGCGAATAACAATTTAAATAATTTCCTATGCTCTGGCTGAAAAAGGGAAGCTGATGCTAAAAGGAAACTCAGATTGCTTTGACTAATTGTTTGTTTTGGACAGATTTTAGCTGGACGAAAACCCCAAGCAGTGATTCTGCATCTGCATTCATTATGAAAAAGTATGCAAGGAATGAAATTTTGTTACAACTGGCTCAACAGAGGATTAAATTATTTTAAAAATATGTTAAATATATCAGTAAAAATACTATAGTGTACTGGATAAAGCGATGGCATAGAGAGTGGAAAGTTGTAAAAAGTGGAGTACAGCACACTGACTGCTGAAATATTTACTGGATTACAACATTTCAGTCTGTCTGACCTTCTCTTTGTTCTCCTAAATGTCTCAGCAAATGTGACACATAGTTTCTGAAGGGAAAAAGCAAAGATTTGAGAATGCTGTCTGTGCAGGAACCTGAACACCACTGCTTTTTATATCAGTTTAATTAGTGTACTAAATTACTTTTATCCTGTGACTTCATCTGGAAAAAGGGTTTGCTAACACTGCCTTTTTATTGCAAAAAACCCTCAAAATTCAAAGTGTTGTTTTTTTTTCTTGCTTTTTCTTAAACGTCTTGTTTAAATGTTTGAAAGTGGTCTTTTTCCTGTCTGCCTTTCGCAGATCCTTCAGGAGCGAGGCTCGCGGATGTGAAGAGATCCTGAGCTTAACAACAGTTTATCAGCAACAACCACGTTGTTGTCGAACATTTTCTTCACTTTTCATAAACCCCCTTCCACCTTTTACTGTCATCATCATGATCATCCGCCCCTTCCCTTCTCCTCTGGTGTGCCTTTCCACAGCGGGTGCTGTTGGCATCCCCCACAATCCTTCAGTGCTGCAACGTGACCCTGGCTTGTCGTCTCGTCTCTCCTTCTTCACTTTGGAAGAGAGACGACAGGTTCAGGGCTTTTCCTCGTTGCAGCTTTTTGTTGGACAGTGTGACAGGAGCGCAGGCTACGACGCTGATATTAGCCTCTTGTTGTTCTCAGTTGGACGGACAGAGCTACCAGGAATCATCGTCTCCATCTCCACCTCGATTCTGGATCTCCATCATCGTTATCAGACGGGATATTTCCTCTTGTCTTACACATCTGGCTCTGTTGATTTAGCAAAAACCTCCTCAGGACTCTCAAAGGACATAAAGGAATGAAAACACTCCACTTACTGACCGAGAGAGCATCGACTCCTCTGCAGGTGGAGCCCGAGACGGAGCAGTCGCAGGCGGATGATGCACGGACCGGTCACTCATTATGAGCTAACCTGGAGCGGCATCTTTTCCGCGAACCAAGAAGTCTCCAGTGGCTCCTTTTGATCTGTAAGAAAAGAACATACATGACTAAAAAACGGACTTACCTACACTAGTGTACAATTTGTCAAGGCATGTGAGGAATCTATATAAATCTATATAGGCTACATGATGAAATTATATGAAAAATTGAATGCAAATGGTGTAATTATTGATTTCTGTATCATAGTTGTGATATATTTACATATTCTGGTGGTTGAGTCTATTTAAACAATGGAGAAAATATCAGTTTTCCCACCCGCTTACACGGGTGTGAATTTGTGTATGCAGTGCCTCTCTGCTTTCTGTTCATCCTGAAATATCACCAGTTTTTCAGCTGCACGTTTTCTGTAGTGTTCCTCAAAGAAAAAAGAAGATAACACCGGTAAGTTTTCTCTTAAATATCCAACTTTAAACTATTGCATATCTTAAAATTGTAATTAGGGATAAGGAAAACTACTGTCATTGTCATTTGTCCAAGTAAAGCGTGGCGGAGGTTGGACTGTGGCCAGACTGTATGCTGCCTCAAAACCCTGAAGCACCCCTCTCCTCTCGGGCCTCGTGCTATTCTCTTTGCCAATATTCACTCACTTTGCAGCTGCCTCTTGTTGCCACACCAAAATGACTGTGTTGTCTTACACTCTGCAGCACTTGTAGCAACCGTGGCGCAAGCTAAACTGTACCGCTCACCGCTTAAAGCCCTGAGATACCTGAGTTTTATACGCTGTGTAAACAACGCTGCCAGCCGGGAAGTGAGTTCAGTTTTCATGAGCTCGAGAGCGAAGCCTTAGTAGTTTGGCTAATGTGTGTTGTTCTTGTGCTTAACATTATGTTGATATGTTATTGTGCTGTTTTTGACACTTTCAAAAACACTGCAACAACATAGAAATCTTCTGTACACAGGCCAGGATGTGAGCTTGATTTATACTTCCACACTGTAACAGCTGCTTGGTGGTGAATAATAGAGTATATTACTTTTGCAAAGGTAATGCATATAATGGGGTTATGGGGGTTACAGGGCTAATCTAGGAGCAAGTAACCTGCCTGAATAATTCAGTGTCAGTTGCCTGCTTTTTTAAATTTTTTTAGTAAACTATTAGTGGCATAGAAAGAAACCACACTAGCTGTGAATGCTAACAACAGCTTAGCAAAATTGTAATGCAGAAGTATAAGTCAAGCCTTAATCTGTGCACATGTGCAAGTGAAGTGGCTCGTACTAAAGCGAAAACGGTGATTTGTCAGTTGACAGAAAATAAACGGGGATCTGTTTTGGCCATTTTAGCTCTAGAGTTTTATTCTTGAGCTCTGCATGAGTCACATTTCAGACTAATCCTTATTTGTCCTACATTTGGGCCTTGGTTCAGCCGCTTAGCTCATCATTGAACTGAAACAAGCTCCTTTAGCTCCCGGATCCTGGACTCTAGTCTGATTGGCTGCCTCTCGTAAAGACAAACTGAACTTTTGGCTCCCTGGGATTACTTGTACATAAGCTCACCTCATTTCATGAAACTTTAACTCAGCTTGATGATAGAACCCACCACTGTAGCACAGTAGGTCCCCTTTAATCTGACACAATTGGATATCAAGTCACTTATCAAGCAGAAAGGACAACTGATCTTTCAGTTTTCTGCTTTTTCTTTTTCATATTTATGTAAATTGAATATAGTTTGGTTTGGAACTGGATCGGTGCTTCCTTAATTTGTAGTTTATCACATAATGAAAATTTTAAAACATTTCTGGAGTCCAGATGGTTCAAAATGGGTTCATGGGCCTTATCAAAATTGGGTAATTAGTCACATTTATTTTAAAAAGAAAAATCCAATAAAATAGCAAAATACCTTTTTCTTCTTCTTGGTCACACATCTCACTTCTTACATTTTGGCTTCAGATGGCCCACCTCTCACCTTTGAGCCTATTTTCAATCCTTTTTACTCAAATAATCAGTAACTCTTCAGCCAGTATTCGTTCATTTGCTTATGAGCAAGAAAATCAATTTTACTAACAGGTGATGAAGAAATGCACCTAATTCTCACACTGAAAAGCGATATTCTATTTCTGCTCCATCAGTGACTCACATTTGTTAATTAATTATTATATTTATTTTATTCTGTCAGTGACTAATCATTTCACCATCTGGGGTAAATGCAGCTCGTTCATGTGAGCAACTTGATGCAAAGTTTGAGCCATATTTGCACATATCAGAAGGAAAACTGAGAATCATGTTGTTCACATTTTAATCAAAGCTGAGGAGCGCTCTGTCATTATCGCAGACACCTATTACTGGCATTGACCCCTTTGGTAATCCATCCTTTGTATAAAGAATTTATTTGATGCAATTATGTTGTACCAAGCATGGGGAAAAATAATTTATTGCATTGGGGAAAAATGGTACCTTAGACTTGCTAAAAATACTGCTAAAAATGCCCAAACATGTCATTCAGAAGCACTTTTGTTTCCTCCCTTGTGGTTTTCTTGGCCCATTCGAAACACCTTGGGTGTTGATTCCCTTCGTTTTTGTCCAGTGTTGTGCCTTTGACCTGTGTTGTGCACAGTTGTACTCCCCTCTTATCATAATGTGCCTCTCATACCTTAAAAAAGCCAGGAGGCACGTATCTGAGGTATCATGTATACTGTGGTCTTTTTATCCTGGTTTTTATTGTTGGTGTTTCCGTAAGAGGCGAACCAAACGGAAACACTACCCTTGGCGTTATTTTATTATATGTAAATTTTACAAATTGCTGCTTTCTTTGTGCCATTGCGTTCCAGCTCAATCCAACCACAATCTCTCACACTCCTGGAGGTTTTACATTTCTGTTGTGGTGGTGTGGACGACAGGAAGTCCAGTCCAAGCTGGTTTCCCTTTTTTTTTTTTTTTTTTGCTCGTATCTTAGTAAAACTCCAAAAATGCACTTGGCAATTAATTTGATGTCAAACTTATTGTATTGTGGCAGCTTCTTTTCTCCTTGACCTGCATGCTGACGCTACCTACAATGGCCCCACTTTTAAGTGTGTGTAACCAATATTTAAAGCACTTAACGTACCCTTGTGAACCCCGGTTTGGTCTCACCATGGTTGCAGTTTGGTGGTTCCCAACTTGATTTTTTTTTTTTAAACTTTCTTTCAATGTTGCTTTTAGCCCAAGAGCTTAGGAGTATCAGTCAGTTTATAGACTGGAAATGTTGGTATTTAAAATGACAAAAGAGGTGATTACTTGGCAAACGTTCAAGTACAGAAGCCTGGAAAAAAAAAAAGCATCATCGCAGATATTTTGCTAGTGTCGTTAGCTTCCCATTAATGCAACAAAATTTTATCTTTTAATTCATTAAATTTTTAATTCAGCTAAGTTAAAATATAAAAATATTGTAAATAGAACTAAATATATCACAGACTGGTAGGGTGGGAGTTTGGGCTAGCTACTGCTATAAAGGAAAAAGATACACGGGATTTATGAAACAAGAAGAAACATTTTTAATGATAAAACTGCCAATTGAAAGTTTGTTTAGTAGATATTAGCATTTTAAAGCCAAAGTTAGAATTCTAATTATTCAGTGTAATGGGTTTAACACATTTTTATTTAAAAAACACACAATCAGAAGATTCTTTTGGAAATATCTATTTTATTGTTAACTGCCACCTCTGTGTTAAGCTAATTAGCTTTTAAGTTCTTGTTAGCATCGAGCTAGCCACACTATCTTCATGTAGTAACTAGCAAAGCTTTAGATTAATTTTTTCCCCCTGAATTTAAATATAATTTAGTTGAAAATAAACAAAACCACCCGATCATCATGAAACAGAATGTTATACAATAATTTATTTTTTAAATTGTCCTGCTCTACAATAATAATGTCAGCATTTTGTTTAGCCACTGTGAGAGTGTTAGCGTGTTGATGTTAACTCTTTGTTTTATTTCTTGAGGAATTAAATAAACTGTTCAGACAAGCTAAAATGTTTTTAAAAAGTAGAAATATGCAACCAAAAAAGTTGGGAACCTCTGACCGAGCTAAACTTGGCAGTGTGTTTATCTCAATATTTTCTTCAAACCATATTTTCTTTATACAGAGAAACAACTTTTGACCTATTTTTGTTTTTTGTTGGGGTTTTTTTTTTTTTTTTTTTTGGGGGGGGTTGTTTGTTTGTTTGTTTGTTTTTACGTTCACCTGTGCTAGTTACTCAACAAATAACATGCAATGTTAACAAATCTGCAAAAAATTACTCGTGAAAACATGAGAGCATGCATTGTACTAGAGATGTCGTGTACTGGATTTTGTCTGACCTCTGTGTTAGTGCAAACTAAATGTGATGCATGGTGGTGGGAAGCAGAGGGACGGCATGGCTCTGTGGTTTGTAGGTGTAGATTTTTTTTAAGTGGAACAGTTGGTCTACAAGTCGACGTATTCGCCTACTCACAACTTCTGTTTCTTTGTCGTTTTTGTATCTTTGAAGAAGAAGAAGAAGAAGAAGGTGTACTTTATTGTCACGTCAGTTGATCTTAAAAGTAGAAACAAGAGTTAGCTTTAATCACATATTACCCTACTGATGATATTGCAGACGTTTCCACCCCCATAACCTTGGTTTATATAGCATTTATGTGACCTGCAGGTCAACACAAAACTAAAAAATAAGAGGTTTTTTTTAATTGATTGATCATTTTGCCAGTTAACCTGTAAACACCTGCATGCGTTTGTGGACATGCACACTTGTACACTCATTTAGACGTATTGATAATGTCACCTATTAACTTACTTTGTGTTCATTTATCAACAGTATTGATGTCAAATGTGAATATTGTTAACTGAGACTGTGGAGAAACGTCTGGAAGCCGACAAAACATTTTGTCTGATTGTTTGTTTCACTTTTATTTATTTCATATTTTCTGAATTTTGTCTACCATGTAACAATTTTAACAAAAACCCAGTCTGGTTTTTATTCATAAAATGTGTCTGTGTTTTAAATTGTGGCTCACTGACTATTTGTTGGTTCCTTTGAGTGTGGAATAAAAAAAATAAACAAAGTGAAGTTCATAACAAAATATACGTTTTGGAAATGTCTGTTTGCAGCCAAATTTGAATTCTAGAGACAAAGCTTTAAGACCTACCACAATATTAAAACCATCTGACTAGCATTATCTAGGTCTTTGTGCCTTTAGAAACACTTTAATCAGTCTGGGTATGGACGTGGAACCACGATCAGTGGTCCCGTGGTGGTGAGTTTCCATCACACTCTAACAACAGTCCTTTGATATGTGGAGTCTGCATGTTGAAGCCTCTGGCTTAGATTTTCACTCATCACTGCCATATATAGCACAAAAGATGGATGAAGCCAATACAGAAGTGCCTTAAACCTGCATTCTATTTAATGACCAGCAGGGACCCTTATAGTTGCAGGAAAACTGCCCTCAGCTCCCTCTCTGTTACCTCAGTAAATACCCTTGTAATGATTTCCATGTGTTAGTCTCCAGTTTCAGGTCATATTGAGCTTCTCATTAGCAAATTATGGTCATCACAGGTGTGAAAAAGTAGGATTGTCCAGTCTAACAACTAGCCAATCAAGTTGTTAGTCAATGAGCTTGTGGTTTCACAGCCTTCCAAAAGCTCAAGATGTCAGGATCAAAAACGTTACCTTAAGACTTCACAACAGGACTTCACTCACCTATGGGTGGTATCATTGTGGTGGCATCTGAGCCTAGGAGGTTTGGTTATCAAGCTCCATCCATAAACTATAAGTGGATATGATAACTGCTAATTCGTGCTGTAATACTGGACGTACTTCTTAGATGCTATGTACCACACAGGAAGCCATTATATATTTATCAAAAGCAGCGCCAATACTGTGGTGAGATTCAATTCAGTGACTCCATTTAGCACTGCTTTATCCCTTGCAATGAAAGCAGGTATTCCCCCTAACATTAAACCTTAACAGCAAACAAACGGGTGTTCAAAGATCACCCACTTGAGAGCTGGTGTGAGTAGTTGTTTGGTGAGTGAAGCCACAACCTCAACTAGAAGTGTGAACACTTTGGTCTGCAACAATGTTTAGGTGGGTAGCAAAGTTGGAATGCCAGAACTCAAGGTTGTATCAGCTCATTGCTACATTGTATAGCAAACCAGGGGCAGATCTAGATACATTTTCTAGGGTGGCATTGAAATCAGATGGGGTTGATTTTATGTACTGTATAGCCTATACGATGAAGATTCCTTCACAACCACCAAAAAAGCCCCAGCTCAAGCTGCAGCTCTTGCCTCTCCTGAATATGCTGAATTATTTTAGTGGTGTTATGAAGTCTGTCCTTTTTCAGAAAAAAGGAGGGAGGACGACATGTACTGATGAAGTACATTTCAAGACGGGACAACATGGAAAAAAAATCAGCAACATTCCAGAAAAACCAAAGTCTCCAGCATTTTGACGCAGCTAAACATCATCTATGGAACAGAAGGGATCAACATGGCAGCTGGAATGACCTCCAAACATAGCTGGACTGGCCATCGGTATGGAAAGGGGAGGCAAGAGGAGGAGAGACCGAGGCGGCCGCCGGTCATAGTGGCAGAGGAACTGAACTTCAGGCAAGAAGTTATGACCTGCAGTCCATCTGTGTCAGATATAAACCAAGTTTAGTTGTAGTTTGTTTTCGTTGTGCTGACTTTTTACAGTCGCTTAGAATAACTGGTACTGCGTACTAGCTAGCATGACGGAGCTTATATACTGCTGGGCGGGTGCTATGAAGTTACTGATAGTAAATTTTATTTTATGCTAAGGTTAGTTTCTCAAAGTCCTCAAAATCTTAACAAATTGTGCCAATCCTTACATGTTGCACCAGGCTGATTTATCACCAAAAGTGGAGAAGTCCGTGACAGAGGAGACAGAAGAGCAGGAGAGAGAGATGACTTTATGTCATCCATGAGGGATGCATTTGACATATGTTTCACATATTATAGCCCAACAAGTTACTTATAGCAATTTAAATACGAGCAATAACTTTTTGGCACAACACCGGCTATTGCAGTTAATAATACAACAGCTTCTTGCCATTTTTTGTGTTTCTTTTTATCGCTGTGTAACTGAGTTCAATTGAAAGCCTGCATGCGCTAGTACCTCTTGCCACAAGTTCCCAGAATCCTTTGCGGTTTTACCCCTGAATGACGGCACATTTTTGGTGGGGCGGTCTCTAGTCAAAATGCCCGGGCCGATTTTTTGTCCCAGTCCAGCCCTGCCTCCAAAGTACATGAGCTGCATGACTGTGCTGAGGTGGGAAATGTGACTGAGACTCGGACTAGACACTAGGGGGGGCAATCTAACCTTGCAAGTCTAATAGATTATTTTAAAGCTTAGAATATTAGTAACAGAAACTGAAAACATGCACATAAATTAAAATGCTGGATTTAATGACACTAAACCCAAAACAAAAAACATCAGAGTGTGATGTGTAATTGTTCTAAGAAGTGTCAATATACAAAATAGGATGAACTGAAAGCGTTTTCAGATTTTTTTCCTCAGTTTTTTTTTATTTTGAAATAATTGCACTTTGGGTTCCTGCAACTGTGAATTTCTTAGCCCCATGTTGGCTTCTGCTGTTTTAATGCATTGCAATAGAACAGCATGTAAATGTTGGAGGGTCAAAATGTAGGACTGTGACAATGGACCTTGGTTCAAGAAATATCCCTGTCACTGAAATCTATCAGCAACATTTAAATGGTGCCTTATTAGTTTTTAACGAATTTAGAAATCCTGATTTGATTTTTTTCTTTAGAGCTAAAGATTGCAATCCTGTACTTATATATTAAAGAAGTGAACTTCAATTCTTAGAAAATAAATTACTTGAATTTTACCACAGATGGCCTTTGCTACAGGGAATGAATATCAGTTCTGTTAATCATCAGCTGATTTATTAGGTCAGATCTTGTAATATTTCTTTATACCTTAATCATTTGTAACTCTGGTTTTGCACATTATAGCAACATAATTGTCTTGTTGATCCTGCCAGACTATTGCTGAACATTAACATTACCAGCAATTGCTATTCCAGTGTTCTATAAATCCTCCATAAATCCTATATAAGTCCTCTCTCTCAGGTCTGACCAGAGGACAAGAGATGGTTGCCATGGTGAAGTGGGAAGAGTTGCCTTAATATTACAGTGAAAAGTTCACACCATACAGGGCGTAATATGACCTGAGGGAAAAATCCAAGACAAATAGGAGGAGCCAAGTCTAAAGCCACGGTCTTCTCTCGACTTTCTGACCAAGCACATTGGTATTGAGTTTTTATGGCACATAATAAACTGTTTACTATTTGGGTGCGGCATCATTTGTCTCTAGGATTCCTTGAACGACAGAAAAGGTCTTTTTAGGAATCGTAGAATTAACTTGAAATAACAACTATTTAATAATAAATTTTGAACACTTATACTTTGAGCACTTTTGTCTTTTCACAACAAAACACAACACGACAGATGCCATCCCACAGCAGCGTGTGACCAAG
This sequence comes from Maylandia zebra, assembly GCF_041146795.1. Lineage (NCBI taxonomy): Eukaryota > Metazoa > Chordata > Actinopteri > Cichliformes > Cichlidae > Maylandia > Maylandia zebra. The sequence goes on along the minus strand of NC_135174.1, from coordinate 26,767,659 downwards.
CTGGTGAAAGGAAGCATTAGGAGGAGGTGCCAGGCTGTTGTGGCTGTGTATGGCTCTTCCACGTGCTACTAAAGCTCCAATTTGTTAAAGGAATACATTGATAAATTGCCCATATGTCTTGTTTATCCAGACTTCAATCATCCGATTCAATAAACAGCATGAAAAAAAATCACGATATTGTTTTTATATTAAAAGCTCACTTAATATTGATCATTTTAAAAAAATGAAATACCTTGTGTTCAATATGACGTGTTCAGGATGGTTACCTCACATCTTAAAATGAAAAGCCTGGTCTTGTACCCCTGTCTTTCTGCAACATAAAGACATTTTCCCAACGACACCACCAATCAGCTCAATAATAACCACAATCGTTTTACAGACGTGACATTATGTACAGCTACTCTCAGTACCATTGATATTTATTTAGAGCATTAATTAATGTTTCAATCTTAAATATTATCAACCTATCTCTAATAATTGTACCACAGGCCTTCAAGGTGGCAGTGGTTAAACTGTTACTTAAATAGCCATCACTGACCCAGCTGTCTTAGCCAGCTCATCATCTGCAGAGGAACTGAAGAGTTTCAGTCAGGTTTCAGAGCTCATCACAGCACAGAAACGGCTTTAGTGAAGGTTACAAATGATCGTCATATGGCTTCTTACAGTGGACATATCTCTGTGCGTGTCCTGCTTGACCTCAGTGCCGTGTTCATTACCTTCAACCATAACATTTTATTAGAGCAGAGATTAGATTATGACATTTTAAAGGTATTAAAGGTACTGCAATGCAGTGGTTTGAATCATACCTATCTGATAGACTCCAATTTGTTAATGTAAATGGAGAGTCCTCTTTACACATTAAGGTTAATTATTGTACTCAGCCCTATACATCTTGGAGATATGGTTTCTCACACTGTGAACCTTTGAGCCATTTTTGACCAGGATATGTTTTTTAAATGCACATATTAAACAAATCTGTAGGATTGCTTTCTTCCATTTTCCCAATATCACTAATATCTTTAAAACCCCTAACCGTACAATATCCTTTCTCAGAGTCATTCCAGAAAAATAGTTCATGGATTTATTTTTAGGCTGGACGACTGTAATTTGTTATTATCAGGATGCCCTAAAAAATCCCTGGAAAACCTTCAGTTGATCCAAAATGCTGAAGCACTTGTACATACAGGGACTAGAAGGAGAGAGCAGATTTATTCTATATTGGCTTCCCTTCATTGGCTCCCTCTTAAATCTAGAATCAAATTCAAAATCCTGCTCCTCACATATAAGGTCTTGAATAATCAGGCCCCAACTTGTAGTTCCTAGAGCAGGAATGTCCAACTCCAGTCCTGGAGAGCTACTGTCCTGCATTTTTAGATGCCTCCCTACTCCAACACAGCTGAATAAAATGGTTGGATTACCTCTTCAGCATGCCATCAAGTTGGGCAAAGGCCTAATAACAAGTATTCATTTGATTCAGGTGTGTCAGAACAAGGATGCGCGTAAAAGCTGCAATACAGTAGCTCTCAAGGACTGGAGTTGGACACCCCTGTTTTCAGGCTCCTTTTTTGTGGAACCAGCTTCCAATTTGGATTCAGGACACAGATACTATCTCTACTTTTAAGATTAGCCTTAAAACTTTTCTTTTTGCTAAAGCATATAGGGCTGATCAGGTGGCTGTAGCTCAGGTGGCAGAGCAGGTCAGCGACTAATCAGAAGGTCGGTGGTTCAATCCCAGGCTGCATCCTGGCTGCATGGCAAGATACTACTGGTGGTGGTGGTCAGAGGGCCCGGTGGCGCCTGTGTCCGGCAGCCTCGCCTCTGTCAGTGTGCCCCAGGGCAGCTGTGGCTACAATGTAGCTTGCCATCGCCTGTGTGTGAATGGGTGAATGACTGAATGTAGTGTAAAGCGCTTTGGGGTCCTTAGGGACTAGAAAAGCGCTACAAATGCAGGCCATTTACCCTGAACACTCCATTAGTTATGCTGCAAGTGGCCTAGGCTGCTGGGGGATTCCCATGATGCATTGTGTTAACAGACCTCTCTGCATTGAATCATTCTTAATCTCTGGCTCTCTTCCACAGTGTGTCTTTTGTCCCGTCTTCCTCCCCTCACCCTTAAAATAAAGAGCAGTTTGGAGTCCATGGAGTTCGTTTTTCTTCTCACATGTTTACAATGATTTACTTGTTGCTGTGCAGGTTACCTGTTTGAATAACATGCACAAAGACTGCTTGTGTTTTAAAAGATATAAAGAAAACTTCTAGGCTTTTTTGATAATGTCAGTGATGCATCAAATCAAAACACAGTCATGGAATGTGGAAATATATTCCCAGTTGTTGCTGTTGTGGCTTTAACAAAGCCTATATTATTAAAACCTTTCATTCATAATAATAATCACTGGTTCAAATTCACAGTGTGTTCATTCCTAAACTTATGGATGTCTCTATCTGAAAAATAAATGGTATTGTTACGACCTGTCTAGGGCCAGGCAATAACATGAGTGAGGCAGTCTCTCCCCCCCCCCAAGACCTAAGCAGCCACATGAAACAAATCCGTCGTTATAATGTGATTTATTTACAATGTGGAAAAAAGGAACAACAAAACGGGAGTGTCAACACTTCAGGGTGAGCCAAGGCCAAAACAATAAACAAAACAAATCTACACAAATCCTGCACCCCTGACCTTACCAAAACAAAGTCAAAAATAAAGACAGAGGCTGACCTCCTTAACTAAGTCAAAACGGGAGAAAACGGGTGATCAAAAGAAACGGCAGCTCACCCCTACCCACTCCACTTCCACAACTTTTAAGCGCACTGCAGCCAGCGGCTGCCACAGGAACACCGCTTGGTCATGAGGAGAAACGCGAGGACCTCTTCCGCTGTAGCGCTCCAGCCTCCTTTTAATGGGCTGGTCCTCCAGCTGGAACCAGTCACATCGGGGTGGTGTATCCACGCACCAATCGGAGCAGGGCCCTGGCACAGCTGAATTAACATAAAAAGATATAACACCTGCACAAAACAAACACATGAACATGCAAGTTTGTAACAGTATACATTAAAAAAAAATCCCCTTAAAGTTTGTCAAAGGAATGTTTATTGAATGTTAGATTTGTGTTCTCACGAGTTTATTAATATTAATTTTTCTTGTGTTGTAAAAGATGTTTTCTGATTGTCATTTTATTTTGGAAATGATTTTATTTTGGTGATTATAGGTGACTTCACTTTCTGTTCCGTATGTTGTGAAGCGCGAACTGCTAAAAATGAATGTATGGTTTTCCCTCCGGTGTTGCTGTCCGTAAAAGAAACGGGAAAAGTAAGCAACAAACAAAGTGTGTGCATTATTGAGAGAACATGGCCGAAGAAGAAGTAAACTCTTTGAGCTCAACAGGTTATGGGCCCAGACCTGACACAACAGGAGGAAGATGGCAGAGGTTAGTGTTCAACGGAGACGAAAACAGTTACGAACTTTGGGAGGCAAAGGCTACGTCCACACGTACCCGGGTATTTTTGAAAACGCAGATTTTTCTATGCGTTTGCACCTTTCGTCCACACGTAAACGGCGTTTTCGGTCACTGAAAACGGAGATTTCTAAAAACGCCGGCCAGGGTGGATAATTTCGAAAACTCGTTTTTGCATTTATGTGTGGACAGAAAACTTAGCGTCAAAGGTGTGCGCCTTTTCTGACGTCACACTGTGCGCCACGTTATTGTTTTGGTGAAATGAATTTCTACAATACTTTTACTGTTAATTGTACTCTCTGCAGTGTTTAAATGCCTACATATGCACACACAGTTACTGTCCCTCCACACATACGACTGTGCTGCTTCTATGCCCCAGCTTTGTTTACTATGAGGCTTCTAGACTTCTGATTGGCCAACATATCGCCACCTGTTGCTTTGGCATGTTCCTAGCAGCATTTTCCTTCATTTCTGCGTTTACGTGTGGACGGAATTATTTTTTTAAAACGAAAAAGGAAAATCTCAGTTTTCAAAAATACCCGTGTACGTGTGGACGTAGCCAAAGTTTCTCGGCCACATACGGATCATTGGTCTAAAGGACACTATATTATCAACCACTAACCCAGATGCAGAGAAGAATTCTGAATGCTACGCTGAACTGATTCATTTTCTCGATGATAAAAGCCTTTCACTGGTAATGAGAGATGCGACTGACGATGGAAGAAAAGCTTTAAAAATACTACGTGACCACTACGATAGTAAAGGCAAGTCCAGAATCATCGCACTGTACACGGAGCTGACGTCTTTACAGAAGAAACCAGATGACACAGTGACAGATTATATTATCCGAGCTGAAAAAGCAGTGACCTCCCTAAGAAATGCAAAAGAAGTTATCAGTGATGGACGACTTATCGCTATGATTTTAAAGGGGCTTCCTGAAGCTTACAAGCCATTTGCTATTCACACAACTCAAAGCAGTGAAGATTTAACATTCACACAATTTAAAAGCAACCTACGAAGAAACAGAGAAATTTGATAACAAAGGAAAAGCGGAAAAGCGCTTCTCGTTTGACTCTCGGCGAAGGCAGTCGCACTTTTCTCCTCTCCTCCTTCCCCTTATCTTCCCTGCTTAGCCTCTTGTGTCCTTGTCTTGTCTCGTGTGTATTACTTTCCCTGGAACACTCTCTCACAGTCTGTTCTCTAAAACCTAAAAGAGAATTGTGGATTTGATCAACTGGTCTCTGAATGCTTTTGACACCCTTTTCTCAACAAGAAGTCTGGGCTCGGGAGAGCCTGAGTTCCCTGGAGGGACTTTCCCTGCCGGATACACGATGGACGGATGGCAGAAATGGAGGGTCGTGTGCCTGGCGGGACTGTCGATCGAGGACGCTGAAGATATCTACCTCTTCGGAACCATGATAACAGGGTTCTTGCTGATCGGAGCTGGCTTGGCCCTGGCTTATCGGAGAATTAAGAGAGCGGAACCGGCTGTTCAAACCCCCCCAAGGCTGCCCGCTGGGATTGAAACGATGGGACGAGGCGTGACTTCTCAGAATGGGCTCACTGAGTGCAGCATGGTTAAGAGCTTGGAGAAGCTTACGGCTGCCGTGAATACTCAGAATAACACCTCTGAGCGAAAGTTGGATTACATCGTGGAACAGCTCACTGCAGTCGTGAGTTCTCAGAATTGGCTCTCTGAGCACAAGAATGACAACACCACGGAGCACAAGTTTGATAACATCATGGAGAAGCTCGCGGTTCTCCAACGGGAGATTGAGAGACCAGTGTCGGAGTGTTAAAGAACAGCTTTGAAATTCTCATGAGCTGCTCGCATAAAAGAAAAATCAACAACATCAGCATCATAATGCGGATATCCCCTCAGCGCCAGCTGTTGGCTCAAGGCTTGAACCAAACAAAAACTCCCTGATAACGACTGTGTGTTGACTGTTCTTCCCACTCTGTGCAAGGCCACCTGGGTTGGCTGGTAGACTGTTTACTTAGCCTGATAGGGCGGAGGACACTGTCTCAGCTGAACTATGGACACGCACACACATACACTTACACTGATAAGCACTCACACATCCCCCCTCCCCTTCCAATGCCTTCGATGCTTATTGGCTCCTGGGAACATGAGGCGGGTCTGGGCCCGCGCTGGAGAGTCGGCGCAGTGGCAGGATGGCTGCTGTGTTGCCTGGGATTACTCCTTATCCCCTACCCAACCCTGTTGCTGGTCACGTGCTCTATAATGTTGTGTGCTTTCTGTGCAGAGGAGTTTTTTTGTTTCCTGTTCTCATGCTGTCCTCTATAGCCCAGCATGAGTGGAGGTCTCTTTTGTTCCTCTTGTACTTTCCCATTGTAGTGTACATTTCAGTGTTTTTCTGTAATGCAACCGTTCTCTGACTTGTATCCCCATGTGATGTCTGTGTTGTGTGTGTAAGGTCGGGGGGCGGGTTCATTCCACTGCAGGGCAACCTGCAGTGGAATGAACATTGGTCTTGCAACCACTACTCAGGAAAGCATGTATTTAACCCAACTGTTAAATGGCATGGACAGAAAAAGGTACACATGTACTAAACTGTTTGGGGATAACCAAGGGGCCATTGCTTTGAGTAAAAACCCAGTGAACAGACAGAGGTCGAAGCATATTGATGTGAAATATCACTTCATTCGTGAAGCGGTAAATGAAGGGAAAATCCGCATTGAACACTGTCCCTCAGAAGAAATGGCTGCAGACATACTGACAAAACCAGTTACAAGAGCAAGACTCAGAAAGTTTAAAAAATGGTTCTTTGGAAATGCATAAGATGCTATGGGTTAACAGCATGAGAACAAGGGGGTGGTAGATTTGTGTTCTCACGAGTAAATATATTAATTTATCTTATGTTGTGAAAGATGTTTTCTCATTGTCATTTTATTTTGGAAATGATTTTATTTTGGTGATTATAGGTGACATCACTTCCTGTTCCGTATGTTGTGAAGCGCGAACTGCTAAAAATGAATGTATGGTTTTCCCTCCGGTGTTGCTGTCAATAAAAGAAACGGGAAAAGTAAGCAACAAACAAAAGGTGTGCATTATTGAGAGAACATGGCCAAAGAAGAAGAAAACTCTTCGAGCTCAACATTGAAGGATGTTTCAATTATCAGCAATTCGTGCAAGAGCAAAAGGTGTGATACAATTGCATTAACCAGAGTTAGGTGATGTAGTGCAGTTAGAATTTTTAAGGTTTAAAAAGTAAACAGAACGTCATAAGTAAGGTGCAGCACAGCCAGAGTAAGCAATCTCCTGTGCCAAAAGATGATCATTTGCCAAAAAAAAAGTGATTTCTGGTTTTTAAACTGCTATAAATCACCCTTTGGCCTGTAATATGTGAAATATATGTCTAATATAGCCCTCATACGTGAAATCAGCAAATCCCCTGAGACAGGTAGAAGCCACACCGTTTTTGGCAAACTGACTTCTTTATTTATCCATTTTAAAAATCTCACTGACATTAACCCCCCCCCCCCCTTTAAGTGTGAGGCCACGAGGGTAGCAGAAATATAACAAATATAACAATCGTTCTATGAAGATATTTTAAGTGTCCAAACATGGACTAAATTGATTATAATTTGGGTACAATAACGCGGTCATGTAGATAATTCCAAAACAGGTAACTTCTTTATTGTAGATATAGCCCCTTTGTAAACCCTGTTCACTAAAGTCTATTAACAATATAAATAAAGACACACATTACACATAGAAACACCAGATATCACTTTGGCACAAACACACAAACATCGGTGTAGCAGCTGGGGCCTGCGCAGCTCGCATCCCACCCTGCTGCTGTCTCCGCCCACGGACTGAGGATCTCCGTGACGAGCACACCCGCGGACTGCTGCTGCTCCTCCGACAGTCACCGTGGAGAGACGGCGCCCGTGGAGCTGCCGTAAAAACCCGGACACGGACGACCAGAATCGGCTCAAAAACAAGGCGAGTAACGGCTTTTATGTTTGTGTAGAAATTCACGGGAGAGGCTGATGTTTAAATCGCTTCCTCCTTGCTGCGAAAGTGCTGGATGTTAGGAATATTCGCCTGTCTGTTACACAGAAGGGAACAAAGCATATTAAAGGAACATTTGAGCCATTTCGATGGGGTCTGAGCTCTAGATATGCTTTAGAAATGCTTTCCTGCCATAAATAAGACGAAAAATGACGAGCTGCCACGTGGGTGAATGTGTGTGTGTGTCGGGGGGAAGTACGCATTTTAATGCAGATGAAATGTGGAGCAAGGGGAAATTCAATTTGAGTCTGATGAGTATATATACAGAGATACGTTAATATTAAATGCACTGAGTGACAGTTAGGAAGCGCTGCCATCCTCTCCGTGGGCTGTCCCACATGAAAGATCAGCTGCTCAGCATCTCTAATCAGCTGCTCAAAAAAAGGGAAAAAACTCCAGATTATTCTCCTAATATTTGCTTCCCCTCCTTTCAGACACCTCCAGCTACAGTCATGAGATGTGTAGAGTATCTGCAGGCAGCTGTGCAGTGTGCAAAGAATGAAAATGGGGAAACAGGATGTCAGACCTTTCATTTTCACCCACTCAGAAAGAGAGACATGTACACTTTATAGGGGAAAACACAGGAGGAGATGTAAGGAGCTGAAGCATGTCTCCCTCATAATAAAAACAAACAACAACATATGTGTGTTAAATTGTTCCCTGGGGTCTGATTTTTGTTTTTCTTGACATACATTTTCATCATAAATTAAGTGACAGAAGCTCTGAATTTCCCTGTGGGTGACTTCACTACTCAAACAAAAGCTGCATAGACGCCGGTTTTGCATAGTTGTTCAAAGCATGCCTAACTTTTAGCTCCGCGTCACAGAGCTAAAACCAAAGTACAATAGTACTGAACTCTAAAAGAGCGATGTAGCTTCCTGGGTTAAAAAAAAGGAACCGCTGTGTGCTAACCCTGAAAGTGATATTAACAATAAATCAAATGTCTAACTGTCAGAGTCAGTTATTTAGTTTAAGGTTTTGTTATAGTCGAGAAGTCAGAAAGCTACCACCAAAGTTATTTTTGACTAAGGTAAATCATCATTTATCAGTAATAGTTGTTATTAAACCCGTTTTATCCTCAGACACGAGATTTGACAAGGTGCTGCAAACATTCCTCAGAGATGTTAGTTCATGTTGACTCGATAGCATCACACCGTCGCTGCAGATTTGTCGGCTCTGTGATGCAACTTTCCTGTTTCACCACATCCCAAGGTGCGTTTTCCAATTGAGATCTGGGGACAATGGGGACGTCATGGTACAGTAAAGTCCTTGTAATGTTCAAGAAACCAGTTTGAGATCTCAAACTGAGCCTCACTTTCTTCCCTAGCAAGCGTGACAACAGGGCAAATTCTCCCAGAGAAGTACCACTCACTGGCTATTTTCTCTTTTTGGGATAATTATCTGTAAACCTGCAGATGGTCCTCTTGAAAATCCCAGCACATAAATCACCTTTCTTCGCCATTCTGATGCCCAGTTTGAACTTCAGTGGTTTGTCTTGACCTTATCTACATGCCTATTGCCACATTCCAGATACCTCGGAACTTGGATATTGGAACTTGGGAGTGACGCCACTCCCAAGTTTCAGGAAACTTATAGCATAATACTTATTTTTTTGCACGTAAAAATCAAATTCACAGATAGAGCCTGGTCAGTGCTCTGCATATGGCTTAGTAAGTCAAAAATACACAACAATGGCTGTACAGATTCAGAGTTAACAGTTTTGGCACGGTTTACACTGTTTACGTTCAGTGCCGCCATCTTGGAATGCTAACTATGTGTGCTAACTATATGTTGGTCTGCTGGTCTCTTTACTAGTGGAAAATTCGAGTGAAGGGCATGCTCCACTAAAATTTTCTGACTTATCCAGAAACACACTGTTAATGCATTGCATATCTGTCAACTGATTGGCAGATTAGATATCTACATTAATGGACCATTGTAACATTAATTGAACATTGTAACTTAGCTGTAATGTGAATACAGCTAAGTTTAGCTATTTTGCTACAATTCTTTCTTTCAAAGTGATCATTTACCCAATGGAAAAAACATTTCAGGTGTCACCGAATAAAACAAAATGTTCACTTTTTAAAACATTGTCCACATTAGAGTGACAAAGGAGAATAAACCTTTTACTGGCTTGTGATTGAGTTGCTGTATGAGTGTATAATGTCCTGTTGTTTTACAGTTATGTGAAGGGGTTAGAAGGGTCTCAACAAACCCTTTAGTCTTTACCTTCACAGAAGGTGGCTAAGCAACATTTAATGTTATTCTTAACAGGTGCAAGGTCTGGAATAATGCTTAGGTGGGTGGTCTGGGCATTATAACAAGCTGATCAGGGTTACCAGTAGGGCTCGGTATCGTCACTGATTTCTAGAATCGATTCAATTCCGATTCACAAGGTCCCGAATCGATTTGATCCACGATTCGATTCAAATGATTCGATTTAAATCTGGGAAATTTTGCCTCAGACAGTCAGAAATGTTACAATTCAGATCAGTACATTTGCATATTTTTGTATCTATAAAAGGGAAGCTGACACTCGTAAGACTTTATCAAAGGTGTCATACTGTGTATGGTTGTGTGTGTGTGACAAATAAAATTTGAATTTGAATTTGAATTTGGTTCAGTCAGTATTGTTTGGAGAGAGATAAAACTAACAGCTTTAGAATCAGCGAAAAAATGACGTAAACACAAAGCGCGGAGCCGCCAAAACATCAGAATCGGCGAGCTGTCGGCTTTCAGCCTCGACCGTGTCCCTGCCGTCGGGTGAGAAAGGCGACATCTCACTGATTCTGATCTGCGGATCCGCGCTTTGTGTTTACGTCTTTGTGCAGTTCCTGCTCTCATTTACTGTTTTAGCTGATTGGTGGTTGTTGAAATTTTGTGAGGTTTCACCTGAGATTCTGGCATTTTGGGCAAAATAAATTTATATTAAAAAATCGATTCAGGATTTAATGAATCAATATCACGTTATCCAAGCCAGAATCGATTTTAATCGATTACCAAAACCCACCCCTAGTTACCAGCTTCAATGGTAAGTGGTTGTAATGTGCAAATTTCTGTTTGCATAGCACACTGGTGGTTAGGCTAGTTATCATGGCTTATTAAAGAGAGTGGAACTAGAGGGTGATGACTTTCGATGCCGTTGATGCAGGGATGTCAAACTCATTTTAGTTAATGATTGACACCCCTGCCTTTAGGTAACAACATCCACTTAAAACTTAAAGTTATAGTTGCAGTACTGTAAAGGTGCAAAATTGTGTCCATGTGAGTTGGGAATACAATCCGTGAAGATATTTCTGTGCTTTGTAGTTGACACAACTGGAAATTGTATCTTTGGGAAATGTTTTGCTAGGGTACTTACAGTAAAATAGGGCTATTCATTCAAAGGTTTGCGTGAGTTCATGTTAGTGTAAACTTAAGTCTCCCTTTCCACGCCACGTTTGTCCCTCAACCTTTTTGACCCTTCTTTTGTCAGTGCGCTCACAGTCTAAACTTATTTTGAAATGCTGATAAGTGAAAGCCTTTAACTGGAAATGTAGACGCTGTAGTCCCGTGGGGGCTTTCATTCTGCACACAGGAGAAATCATGGGATGATTCATGACTGCAGCTAAATCATTCCTAATGATTGTGGCAACACAACAGTCACCCGTCTGTCGGCTGGTATGCGTTGCCAAGTTTAATTTCCTTTATTTCAGGATGTACAAACCTTGATTCCAGCCAGTGAGGTTATTATAACTCGGACATTTCCCTGGTTTTCCGTAACTGATTACCTGTTTTAATAAAGAGTCATTGTCTGATTTCCTTGTGTTTATAACCTTGGCTCTGCTGGCATTTTGTGAGTCCTTTAGGGTCAGAGCAAAGTGAGTAAAATTACAGCAGACAGTTTACCTTTTTACGGAGCCCTGCAGAGGACATGGGAGAAAAAAAAAACTAAGACGGACTTTTGCGAGATCTCGCAAAACAAACTCGGGATCTCGCAAAAGATCTCGCAAAACATTTTGAATTCCAACAATGGCGGCAGCTACTTAGTTGTAATATTACTCTTTCTGGGTCACAAAATACACTTTTAAGATATTTTGAGGCGTGAATGTAGTTGTGTAAACGTCAGATATCTGCTCGGTTTACAAGACATCACATATTTGCAAAAGTGCTCCGACGTTTTCGGAGATGTATGAAACTTTTGCGAAATCTTGCAAAAGTTTTGCGAGATCCCGAGTTTGTTTTGCGAGATCTCGCAAAACTTTTGCGTCTTAATTTTTTTTTTCTCCCATGTCCCCTGCGGGGCTCCATACCTTTTTCAACAGTGGTTTGAGGTAAATATGGGTTCAATTAAGTTTTAAAAGCACTAATATTGATGAGATTTAATTGGCATTTTGTTTTTATTTTGTGTTGGTATTTAAATTTTGTTTTTAATATTTTCTTTTTTATTCTCATGTATTTTTATTTCTATGCTCCCCACTTTGGTCAGTGTTGCTGCTTTAGAAATAAAGATGACTTGGCTGAACTTTAAAACCTCTGGAACAGTGTTCAGTTAAAATGCGATGAACAAGCTCAAAACCCTTTGTTAAAACTTTACCAAGGCTAAATTTGTTTGTTTGATGTTTGTAAACATGCCCATGTGTCCTGTAATGAAGTTTAACTTTATAAAGGGATCTTAATGAAAGCTGCTTAGCTTGCTAGCATGGTGGTTACCATGATAATAGGGCTATTAATTAAATTCAGTATGTTTAAACCACCAACTGAAAGAAGCACCTTAGCTTGCTAGGATGCTCGTCAGCATGCTAATACAAACATAACAAAGAGGGTTAGCTTGTTAGAACAAACTCAATAAAGATGCTTAGCTTTTTAGCTGAGAGGCTATTAACAAACAAGACACCTTCATTTATTTATTTTGACTACTGTTTCAGGTTTTGACTTGTCATTTAATTAAATAGCTTTGTTATATCTTAAGTATAGTACAGTATAGCATTTTGCTGAATGATATTCAATATTAGACCTGTTTAATGTTTGAATGTTTTCTTTTTTGTTTAGCTTGTTAGCATGCTAACATGTAGTAATATTGCTTGGACTTTATCCTGAGGTGAACATAAATGCTATATTTCTTAATCTCTCCTGTCATTTCACTTTAAACTCTTAAGACTTTGTTTAAAACATGGTTGGAGCCACTATAAAGTGTGGACTACTGCATTTTTATTGTTTTTTTGTTATTAACCAAAGTGACCAAAATTGAGCTCTAGGGTGGAGTGCTGAAGTTATCAGATAATGTTAGCTAGCTTAGTTAGCAAGGTGTAAAAGGTGCTGTTTGCTAAAATCATTTAAATCATAGCCTAATAGATATTTTGGACACCAATAAATCTGTATCGGCAAATAATTTTTATTTGTTGCCTGATAAATGAAAAATTTAAAAGTAAGAAATATGAGCATCTCCCTGTTAAGGTGTTTAAGAAATCAGCCGAGTCAATTTAGGCTAAACATAAAGGTGTAATCCACAACTTGTTGTGATTGTAAAATTAATTGATTTTTAAATGCATTATCGCATTATTTTAGTAAGATAAAAAAAATACAAGTATCAGATTTATAAAACACCAAATATAGGTATCGAGATTGAAAATTATGTATCAGTTGGGCTCTGGTTTAAATCACATGGAGATCAGCACAGTATGTCTGTCGGTTATTTAGATAGTCCAACTAGTGCCAAAGTTTAACATTACTTCTAATGAAAACCACTCACAATTATACCTGACATGTTGTTTGCTTTTTTTGATTATAGGGTCTATAAAGGTTACAGCAGTTTCAGTGACATGGACAGCAAGTGCAATCACACACCCTCCAGAACTAACACAGGAGCCTTGCCTGAACTGCCAAGCAGAAAATGACTCAGAGAAATGGAATCAGCGGGACGAGTGATCGCATCCTCCACTCGGAGGCCTCCAAGGTCTTCCAGCAGGCCAATGGTATGGACCATGAGAAAATCCAGGAGGCTGATGATTGTGAATTGGAGGAGAGGGGACAGGAAGGAGGGCGCCGAGTATCCGTGGCTGTAACAGGAGCAGTCGAAGCTCCAGATGGCGGCTGGGGCTGGATGGTGCTGGTTGCCACTATACTTGTCCTGGCTTTGACACTGGCATTTCCCTCCTGCGTGGGAATCTTCTACACTGACTTGCAGAATGAGTTCCACGCAACCAACAGCGAAACCTCCTGGGTGCCCTCCATCATGACGTCAGCGCTTCATGCAGGAGGTAAAGCTAGAAGACCAGGAAATAAACCAGACCCAAGTTTTTCCAAGCCTAATTTACTCATTTTGGTGTAATTTAAGAGAATAATAACTAGAATTTACCATACTACTGAAGTTGCCCTTTAATGCCCCCTGGCCTGAGGGTAGTTTTTAGTTTGCAGTTGCTGTTATTGTTCAGGGAAAGTATGAAACCAGATAGAGAGAGAAACTGAGGATGCTTTAACCTGTCTTGCTGTGTGATGTTGATTTAAAGGTTATTCCATGAGAAGCTGCAGTCCTGTCATTTCCCACAGCCTCAAGTGTTTCATTGACAGAAGAAATAATGCAAACCTTAGAGTGGCTATTTTCCTTCTGAAGTCTTCATTCCTGTGCTGATGAAAAGTAAAACTCAAAAGAAGCTCATCCTATCATAAATCAAAACTTTCAGATTTATTAGATTAGTTTAAAATAGCTGATTTAGCAATAAATTGTCACTTTTAATAGCAGTTAAACAAAACTAAACTGACGTACTTAGTCTGGCATGATTATCTAAGGTCTAATGTTTCCTGACTTTCAGAAGATATTACTGTTGACTTATTATTTACCGTGATCCTCTCTGTACTGTGTAGGGTCATGATAGACACTGGTTACCAAGAATAAAATGTACTGTATATAAATTATGAATATAGCCACGGTGACATCACCCACATTTTACATTCTCTTTTCGCACCCCCAGGCCAAACGGGTCAGAGAGGTCCAACAAAAACTCAACAGCGAGGTACTAGAAGTATAAATCTCAGTTATATTCTCCATAGGGATGTTGGTAATAAGCCATAATGTTGTATCCATCCAAAGTAGATTTACTATGAGTATGACATTGTAAAACTATAGAAGTCTGTATATATCATCCTTAATCCTGTATACAGATGGATCGGGTATAAAGCAAATCAACCCACAGCTGTTAGGTGGAGGAATCCATCCACAGGGGCCAAAACTGAGAGACAGAGACTAAAATCAGGGACCAAATTATAGCACTTTTTTTAATTTCTGATCTTCATATCTTCATCATCTTCATATCCGCAGATTGTAGATTTATGACAAGAAGGCGTCACACAATTATTCTTATTCTGTTGGCTTCCTTTTAAATCCATCCAAAAACGGAGATTAGTTTGGAGATTTAACCCCTGGAAACACAAGTTGGAAGGATTATGGTCCTTTATCTATGTCCAAGAGTCCTTTCTTCATTAGAAAGATTAGAAATAAGTTTTATGTGATGAGCGGGTGCACATAGTGCAACTTCTTATCTGTCTTATAAGTTTTGAACTGTCAATATTTAAAATGCTAGAATAAAAAGATAGTGGAAATCAGCCCATGGTTTATCTCAGTGTTATCGCAATGGTTGGATAAAGTTCCTCCTCTTTACAATTTCTTCACTCCCAAATAAATTTCAACAACATTTATCAAAAAAAAGTAATAAGCATCATAGTTTTTATTTGAGATGAGGGAAGAGTTCACACATTCAGTATAAAATGCAATTATATGCGAGCGTTTGATCAGAAGCAGCCTGTGGCCTACAACACCTGAACAACTGGTAACTGCCTGTTTAAGTGCACTCCTATGCAACTTAAGTTCCTCTCCTTCAAACTTCTTCCTTCCATTTTCTGAAAATACAGCACACTATTAGCAAAAACCCTTCATAAGGGCCATTTAAAGTCCTCACACGTTTACTGTTTACTCGAACAACATTACATCACGATGACTGTTAAGTATGAACAGGCGACATGCATTGAACAAAACGCAGACACAGAACGTAACATCCCTTTCACGGGGGGATAGTAAAATGAACATAATATATAAGCTAGTCAAAATAATCGGGATTTATAATGAATCTTTAAAAAACCCATACAGATAGTGATAATTGTTGTATGTGGCAATATTAGATTGACCGATAACAACGAGATCAACAATACAGGAGCTTTTGATGAAGAGGAAATTAGCTTTTATGTTATTTATGAAATGTAAAAGCAGAACTAGAGCATAAAAATGCCATTTGATACACATCAGAAAAATATGGGCTTGGGAAAGCTTTAACACAGCAGCACTTCAAGTTTATTTTTTAAGGTTTACGATGAGGATGTTATGCAGTAATGTCAGACTCATCCTTTAATGCTGCTCTGAACAAACCAGAGGTAAATGTATGTTTTGGTCTAAGATGTACACAATAATAGTTGTTTTGTTTTTTCGCATCCATTTCTATTCAAACAGTCAAGATGTGACTTGTGCAGACTTTTAGCTTTTTTAGAGGCTCAGAGCTAATTGGACAGGCTTAGGTTTATCTCCAGTAAATTGCATGAGGGAGCCTTGTCCCAGGCCTGATTTGTGAGCTTAAGAAGTGATTCATGAGTTATTAAAACTGTAACTTTAGAATAAACACAGTCTAAAAGATTCTGATAAAGAATAGCGTGATTAAATTTTTTTTTAATGGCGCAAAAACTGAAGTTTTAAACATGTTAGTTCAGTGATTTTTCCCCCATTAATATCTAGCAGATCTGCTGTTTAACAACAGAGATAGGCCGTGTTAAATTTGACACCCCTGTTAGTGACCTTTAAACAGTGTACACTGCTGTATTTGCTCAAGCTTTCAAGTATACACAGTGAGATTTTTTTCATGGCAGGCAGGTGAGTCAGGATGATGTGTTAGAGATTGAGAAATCTACACACAAAAGGTAGTGTAAGATGAAATCTAATCTCACTGGCAGGCAGGTGAGTAAGAAACAGATGTGTCATCTTGTGCACAGTGTAAATGAATGAGCAGACATATTTTCAGTCATATGTTCGGTTCTTTTGAAGGTCATCCAGTCGGTGCAGATTACAAGTTATGTGAAATGTGCTGGAGGATTAAGGCCTTTGCCCACTCGGGTTCTGGTATTAAACTAAGAGCATTAAATTTGATCCACAGGTCCCTTTTGTAGCATGTTGGTGGAGAAACTTGGCTGCCGAGCGACAATCATGTTGGGAGGGGTCCTGAGCGGGCTTGGAATGGCTGCCAGCTCATTTACCCAGTCAATCACTGAGCTTTACATCACCGCCGGGGTCATTACAGGTCAGCAAGCACTCAGTAGATTTATTATCCCAGCACACATTTCATTGCCATGGGTACACACAGCTACCTGCCGAGCATCAAAGGGCAGGCACAGGTAGAGTTCAGCTGTGCCGAATATTTGTTTGGTTGTTGTAGACCAAAGCAGACAGATTTTGGACAACTGTAAATGCATCATTACATCTTTTATATCACTTAAATTTGACATACAGACATTCAAAAGAAGTTAAAACTCTAATTTCACTTCATAACAGCCTTGGTCTAATTTCCATAGTTGTGGCTGTTCATTTTTGTGGTAAACTCCTAAAGATACAGATACAAAAATTTTACTGCTTTATCTTATTTTTTTTAAAATGTTATCATTGGTACTCCCTGCATAAAAGGAGAAGCCTTACCCAAGGTACCTCTGGACTACTTCCATGTCTTTCCTCTTGGACTTATGCATCTGCAAGTGTTTCAAAATATAAACCTTTCATCATGATTTAATTTTCTGGGAGTGGACGAATTCGCAGTAAGTCAGATCTGTATAGTAGCACAGATGTTGAGTGACTTGTCTGGGGCCAGAATATGATATAAGAGGTTGGTGGACCATCTCTGAAAGTATTTGTCTTAAACTAAATAAATCGTCTAAGATAAAACATGTTTTCCATAGTGGAATATGGTTTCATAGAACCGAGGTTGCTCATGTAACCATGTTTCCTGGTCATGTTTCTGTCCTAATGAACTACACTTCAAGCTTTGTCATAGCTGGAGTATAAGTTCTCATCACGTGCCCTAATCCTAAAAATGAAAGCTAAATGTTTTAGTTTGAGGTTTGCAGTTAAATCACCGCACATGGTCTCACAATGGTCAGTACATGACTTCTACCAGCTGTTGTCCAGAGGTGCACAAGGAGGTTACCTTGAAGGGAGGTCTGACAAATTTAGAATAATAAATAATAAAAATAATAGAATAAAAATAAAAGCATTAGCAAAAAACATTTAGTGTTACTCAGGATAGATTAAACATAATAGAACTTTTCTACATTTATACTTTATAATCCATTAGCACTATCGCTGATAATAAAAATGTCACTCATCTTTCATTGTTTCAGGTCTTGGTTTCTGCTTCAGCTTCCAACCAGCTGTGACAATCCTGGGACACTACTTTGTGCGTCGCCGTGTATTTGCCAACGCCATGTCCTCCACGGGCACCGCCTTGGGACTGTGCGCTCTGCCTGTCCTGGGAAACTACCTCCATACAGAGTACGGTTGGAGAGGAAGTTTTCTCATTCTGGGGGCCGTCCTGCTGAACTGCTGTGTGTGTGGAGCTGTGATGAGGCCCCTCCAGCCCAAAAGGCATCGTGGCCAGCCGCTGATGAACCACGGACCTCCTCCGCCAGATGAGAATAGTGAGAGCAAGAAAAAAGGGAGGGCGAGGACGATTTGGAGCTCCATGTTAGCTTTCCTGAGCAAACACATGGCCTTCAATCAGTTCTGCAATAACTTGCGCTACCGCGTGTACTCCATCGGCATCACGTGGACGATGCTCGGGTTTGTGGTACCTCTGGTGTATCTGGTTCCCTACGCCACAGCAAATGACATGGAGCCGAGTCAGGCTGCGTACCTGCTGTCCATCCTGGGGATCGTCAACATCGTGGTGCGGCCACCGTTTGGCATCGTCTTTAACATGCCATGGTTCAAAGGGCGACACGTTTACGTGTTTTCTGCAGCTTTGCTTGTCAATGGGCTCAGTAACAGCATCTGCTGCATCGGGCCCAGCTTCCATGTACTGCTGGCTTACGTGGTGATCTACGGGCTTTCCATGAGCGTGGTGGGCTCCCTGATGTTTACTGTCCTCATGGATGTAGTGGAGATGAGCTGCTTTCCCTCAGCCCTTGGCCTCCTTGCTGTCATGGAGAGTGTCACGCTGCTCATTGGGCCTCCACTGGCAGGTAAAGGAAATATAGATATTATCATGAGTGAGAGATGTGAAGAGAATGTAGGTCACACTTTTTTATCCCATGAAACCATAACCATAAAGCCAGTAAAAACCCTGGAGGTATAAATATGCAAAATAACTTTTGCCTGTAGTCTCTCTTCATGTTTTCTGCATCACTGGCTTAGATTTTGCATGATGTATGGGACTGGGGGAACAGCTAAAGAGCTGCTTAAAGGATTGGCTTAAATTTTTTCAGGGACTTCAAGGCAACCTCATGAACTCTGGAACAGGTTTGCTCAGGTTTATACTGGCCCTAAGGAGATTCCATCTAAGAGCACCATAGTATAAGGGATGGGGAGAAAATCCAAAGCCCTGTTAATACAATTAAACCTTCAGACTGAAGCTAATTTATGGTCTCAGGTAGACAGAAAGTATTTCCTCTTTGTGTTACTGTGAACTTTGTGTAGTATATATTCCAGACAAACAAAAGGAAGGACTCTGACACCTTTTTGTTTGGCTGCTGGAGCCTCATAACAACTTGAGACCTTTACCAGTAAGAGTCTGAGTGATGGAGCAATGCCAAAAATGCATGACTGTTTACAAGTTGCCAAAAAAGGGGAAAATACTTTCTATAGAAGTTTATCTTCAGTGACTTAAAAGTCCTTTCATACCCACTTTGGCCTTTCTCAGGACTTCACGTCACTTAAAGTTATTGCTTAGTTTAAAATGGATTTCGAGAAAAAAAAAAAGACCAACAGGCTACAAAATCAAACATATCTTTCTAAAACTGACCAATCAACAGTGGGCCGCTCAACAGTGGGCCGCTCAACAGTGGGCCGCTCAACAGTGGGCCGCTCAACAGTGGGCCGCTCAACAGTGGGCCGCTCAACAGTGGACCGCTCAACAGTGGCCTAAATGTGACCTTCCTTTTGAAATTAAAAATGAAACTGTTATGGTTAGATGCAACACATGACGAAATCTGAATCTGGTCTGTCTGGAAAATGTGATATAAAAATCAGTTGGTCTTAACCTCCTAAGACCCGAACTCTTCCACGGCATGCATTTTTAATTTCTCTTTGATATTTTGGCATATTGGGGTCTGATGAATGTAAAAACAAAGAATTACCAGATTTTTTTTTTTTTTACCTTATTTTTGTTTTTATGAAAAATAAGAGCCACATATGGCTAAAATTTAAAATTTTGATAGAACAGTAGCAGTATAATGTCCTCGTAAGTGGATATCAGGCCCTTGTACAGCAAAATAGAGTATTTTGGTCTAAATAACCCAAAATGTGATGTCCACATATGTGGACGCCAGGTCCTAGGAGGTTAAGCAGGCTCAGTTATTCCCAGGTAACCAGTATCATAGTTCAGACAGGGCAGGTGTAACAACAAAAGGTGCGTTTGATGAAGTAAATGTGTTGCTCAATACAGGCATGGAAACAATCCAAATGTGAAATGACAATGAGGCTGGGTAACGGCAGAAGCATAAAGAGAAACTCTAACAAAGGTAAACATAAGATTAGATAAGCACACTCAGATTAGAAAAGGTGGAGAAACCAGACACAAGAACCAGAAACGCCACAGAAACATCATCAAACCCCGATCTGAGGGGTGAAGCAAATTCAACATAGCCAGGCTTTCCTGGCAGAAGCTGATTTGACAAAAAATAAAACTCCCGTAAGAATGAGCGATTATCATGCCGACTGCTTCACTCTATATTCACATAAAAGTTTGTAATTCAGGCATCATTTAGCTGTTTTCTTTCACTAAACGGACAGATTCAGCGCCGCCTACTTCAGTCAGAGAAATGATCAGATAATGAAGATCTGTAAAAAATATAAAATATATGATGGGTAGCACAGGTGCTCCACTCACACAGGTGCGTGATGCTGCGGAAAAGCATTAGTGATTCGTAGTTTGCCGATGATTTTAAACCACAACTCCAGACCAGGTTAACAGTTCAGCTTAAGATCAAGCCAGGCTAAAAGAGCACTGTACTGAAAACTCGTCTCTCTAATTAGTTAATCTCGTGGCAGAAATACTTTCAAAATAAAAGTGGAGGCCAAAAGAACGCAAACTCAAACATATGACAAAAACATGATAGTTTGAGTCTTTGGTGAATTTTCATCCATTTTTTGCACCAGGTTGTTTCTTTATGGTTATTTTTTTCATCTATCCTCATGTTTCTTATCAAGTTACAGTGCACTGACCTCTATTGATCAGTGGCAGAGCTTTGTTGCTGTAGATAAGTCAGTTTAAAAGCCAGCAAGTCAATATTAATCCAGCTCCATCTAAATTCCTGCTCCATACTCATCTTTTCCTTTTATCTGGTTCAACCTATAAAAAAACAAAAAAGTAAAGCCTTCATGTGTGATTGCATACGCTTCAGTGCAAATGTTTTCACATGTGTGTTATGTGAACGGCTGAAATGAAGGAGGAGGCGGCACTGCAGGGTGTTGAGGCCATTTAGCACAGAGAGAAAAACAGTTTGTTCTTCTCAGTGGAGAAGCGAGCTCGAGCTGCAGCAGAGTGAGAAAAGGGCAGAGGCTTCCTCTCCCTCTCAGGGCTGCTTCCGTCTCAGATGACAGTTATGCTTAGACTGTTTATCTGGCTGCTTCTCCAGCTGAACAGTGACATAACCACAGAGACAAGTCACGGCAGGATTATGTTGCTTGTACATCTGACCTGATGTGCTGCTGATTATAACGGGGAAAAGGATTTTCCGAGGTCACAGTTATGGAAGATAAACACAGTTTGAAAAGATGTCTTTTTTTTCTTTTTCTTTTTTTTTGGTGGAGTCAGAATATATTATGCTGATTTGAATAGAGAACTTGCCTGTGAACAAATATCACACTGACCTCTAATAATAATAATAATAATAATAATGGATTGCATTTATATAGCGCTTTTCGGGGCCCTCAAAGCGCTTTACAATTCCACTATTCATTCACTCTCACATTCACACACTGGTGGAGTCAAGCTACAGTTGTAGCCACAGTTGCCCTGGGGATGACAAATGTAAGCTCTGGGTCAGTGATTTTCCACAGGTTTGCGCTTATGAGGACTGCACTATGAAACAAGATTAGTACAACAGATTTAGCCAAGAAAAACCGCCAAGGATTTCTGGACGTCTCTGACGAGAAGCTATCATGAGTCAAAATGCTGACACTGTTGATGTTTTCTTTATTTCCAGGAATCCTGGTTGACAGAACGGGCCACTATTTCCATGTTTTTTTTGCCTGCAGTGCCGTTGTTGCCTCATCCGCCGTGTTCCTTATGGTGTCGTTTTGCTGGCTGGATAAAAAGGAGAGGAAGGCGCTGAATCAGGTGAAGCCACCCACGGCTCCCGACCCGGCGGCACCTACGATTGACATCGTTCCTGGTTGCCAATACAGCAGCGTGTCCACAGAGGGAGATAAAGACAAGGCCTCAGCTAACGGGGCGGAGTATATCACCAGCGTCTGAACCTGCTTACACTGTGTGTCACCTTTTAGCACACGTCACACCTTCGGTCAGACTGTTCTGCAAATGATTCCTAATATTTGCGGCCGCTTGCCTGGTGCGTCAGATGTGTCGAGGTTTATTTTTCTGAAAGATGCCACACATCCTAACATCTGGAGCACCATAAAAGTCAGAACAAATAGTACGAAGAGTAGGGATGGGTATCGTTTAGGTTTTATCCGATACCGGTGCCAAACCGGTACTTTTGAAACGGTGCCGGTGCTTAAACGGTGCTCAAACCGGTGCTTAAAGAATGGAGAACACAAAATTGATCCAAAAACCTCTCATGTTCAGCTGTTTTTTTTGTAAAAAGATAACAATGTTAGCCTTTTCTGCAGCTATAGGGCATATATGGTATCACTCTTGGCTGGAAGCAGTGCTTAAACAATGGAAAAAAACACAAACTTTGTCCAAAAAAATGTTTAACTGTTTTCCACTTTTTCTTCGGTCATTTTAGCCTTTTTGGCCAGGGTGAAGGGAGTATCTGCCATCAAACAAGAAGACAGCCGCATGTAGCTATGATGATGTTTGCTAGTTCACCTTACATGCATTAATGTAATAACGTGGTTAGCCTACTCAACGTAAATTACACACGAACAACGTTAAGCTACTCACGCAGAGAAGAAGTGTATCACAGCTCAGAAAAAAAAGCACCGAAATGTGTGCTGCTTTTCGGTCTGGTTACTACCGTTTATGTCAGAACCTACCGGTACCCATCCCTAACGAAGAGTTTGCACTGTTTGACCAAGGTTGCATCAAGAGATGTGCACTTAAAAACCACGACGTGATTGTACTGTTTATTGTCAAATGCTGCTGATTTTATCTACACAATCTATCACACATGAGGTATATCACTCTAATAAGCCAAGATACGTACATAATCCCTCATTAGAGAAATCAAATCTTTAGTAGTTGTTTGCTGGAACAGTTTTTTTTTTTCAATGGTGTGTTAGTGTACGATGAGCTTAGAGACACAGAGAGTAGATACTCTTGAGCTTTGAAACAGAAAGGAAGGGGACGGTGCAGTAATATCAGTGGGAAACATTGTGGTGCAGCAACCTAGTGAGGCCTTATCAAGAGGGACATGTTATGTTTTTTTTCTATTTCCTGTCATGTTACAGTGGTGAATAGTTGTTAAATACAGCCAAAACCAATGACCAAAAGATTTGAGTTTCATCCAGATCTTTCGAACAGTGTTTCCCACACCTAGACTTCACTTGGGTGTGCAACACAGGTATATGTTGCAATCATTTTTTTTATTTTTACAGCCATCTAACATCACTATCAAGCCCCTCACTCTTATTTTGACATTTCAATCGCTGTTAAACAGCTAGCTCTAGTCCTTTCTCTACAGGCAAGCTGGTCAAAGCATTATTCTGACAGGAGGTTGGTACTAGTTCTGCTCTGGAGCTCTTTCACAGCCCCGAGGGGCAGCTCTAGTCGACAGTTGGTCACTAGAGGACATTCGCTCTGTTTGCCTAGGTAACTCTCTAATGTAGAGTTTATGGGCCCTGCTTTGCCACAGGTGCATAAAATCAAGCACCCAGTCATGCAGTCTGCTTTCACAAACATTTGTGAAAGAATGAGCTCAGTGCACTCCAGAGTTGTCCTGTAACAAGATTCCTTCCTAACTATTCCACAGTCAAGTTTAGGTGATATAATTGCAAAGTGGAAAACTTTAGGAACCACAGCAGCTCAGCCATGTGACCACGTACAGTTACAGAATGGGGTTGCTGGGTGCTGAGGCATATACTGCGAGCTCCAAACCTCCCTGGCATTAACATCAGCACAACAGCTGTGCACCAGGAGCTTCACGGCATCTAGCAGCTCCTGTAGGTATAATGTGTAGGTGGCTCAGCACTTCTGTCCACCTACTGCGTCTATCACCTCTCGTATCAGTCTATTCTGCATTCTCACTCTTGTCTCAGCAGTTGCTTTAATCATTGACCGCAAAGTTAAACTTCACAAGAAGTCGCTCGACGTCACTCAATTTCTCAGTCTCTGCTTTCTGTGTGGGCGCCTCTTTGTAGACCATTCCTCTGTGGGATGAGGAACTTTCTTGAGAGCCAGGTGATGGCTCGGTATTTAATGTCTCAAAGTAGGGCTGGGCAATATGGCCTAAAATTCATATCGCGATATAATTTGAAGCATGTGCGGTAACTATGTATATCACGATATATTCTTTTCTTCTGTATAACGTATTTTCCACACTATAAGGCACACTTAAAATCGAGAGTGTGCCTTATGTATGAATTCTGGTTGTGCTTACTGACCTCGAACCGATTTTGGCTGCAGAAATCTGTTAAAAATGTTTTAGTACAACTTTGGTAAGCCGCACTGCTTGATGGATTGTCGGAGCATTACGGCTGCCGTAGTGAGGAGCTTCGCGGAGTAATCTGGGTCCAAAACTCAGTTGCATCCTACATCTATCTTGGCCAAATTTATATTGTTTCTATCGTATATCGTTTCTATCGCCCACCTCTATCTCAAAGTGTGATTGATATTATTTATTTATCAGTTTAGGACGGCGTCCTTTCACCTCTTTCTCAACAAAACCAAGAATAGATTTTTATTCTGTGGGAAACACCATTTCTACTTTAAGTATGATGTTAGAGGGGATAGCCTGAAAGTAGTCTCAAGAACTGAGTTGCGGTTTTGAGCATAGAAGCCCCACCCACTTCAGTTTCCAGCCAATCAGTAGAAAGTTGGCTTACCAGGAGAGGAATTAAAACACCTGGTTTGAGACAGAGGATGAGCTGAGGGGCAGCAGAAAAGCCCACTAAGATAAATGAGGATTATTTTGAATTGTGAATCATGCAAAGCTACTCTGGGAGAGTAAAAGAATAAAAATATGGAGCCAGAAATGAGCAGAATAGGTCCCCTTTAATGGATCAGGGTTGTTTTTATTTTGTACTTATGACATTATAAAGACATCTTAAAAGACCAAAACCAACAATTTGTTATAGCCTGAGGATTAAGCCAGCAGACTGCACTATACACATTGATGTTAACAATCATAGAAAAGCTTTTCACATTTGGACTTCATGTTTTTTCGTAAAGTACCCACAGATTACTGAACACCGTGTACTTTAATGGCAATGTGAACAGCACAGTTAGACCTGTCGCTCACACATTTTTATCACTGATACCTAATCCAGAGTAAACAGGGGCGTGAAGCGCTTTAATGCCCTTCCGTGTCAGTGAAACTAAGCGAAAGCTGCACAGCAGAGTGTCGTGACACTTTTATGGTTTAAGGCAGATAATTTCAGGGGTGTGAATACTTTTAAACATGACTGGTGCTAAATAAAAAAAGGCTGTAGCTCTGAATGTGAGTTTGTGGTGACCTGTAGAAGGTGTACTTTGATAAGTGATTAAGAAAATAAATGAATGGATGAAAATTTAAACAACACCTCAGTTTAATGCGTTATTGGTTTGCGCACGCAACTGTTTTATCAGTTGCCACTTTAGCTATATTTCAGCTGTATTGAAAAACTCCATCTATTCTCCTTCACTTATTCACTGGAAACTATCACAGGAAAGGCAGGAAGTCAGGATATTTCCACAGCATGTGAAGTTTAAGAATTTTTGAAATTTATGTGCAGTTATTCAGTTTACATGATGTGCAGTGCCTGACATGGTGTTCATGTGTCCTGCTGTAACTCCAGCCTTTCATTCATCTAAATCATTTTAAGGTTAGACCTTTGTTGGTGTTGGCTGTGCGCCAAAATAACTCTTGAGAAGCCGCACCTGTTGGTCAGTGCTCACCTGATTTATGTCTGTACAGCACAAAAACACTGATAAACACACAGTTCCCAATATTAAAGCCTCTGCCTTATTAAATTTAAGTTCAATGCATCCCGTACTCAGTCTCGTGTTTGATAACAACTGATTACTTACTGCAGCATCACATGCCGGCATTGCCAACCTGGAGAACAGCCATACCGATTATGTTCAGCTTGTTTAAAAGCTAATTACCAGGAGCGGTCTGAGCGAAACTCAAAATTTATATCTTTTAAAATAAACCACAACTATACTTTACAAGTCCGGTTTTGTTCGTAGAAAGCGCCGAATCACTGCTGTCGTTTTTTTTTCTTTTCTTTTTAATGAAATGTTTGTTTGTTTTTTAGCGGGAGTAAGTACCGTATTTGTTTGGGTCTATTTTCAGCTGCGGATGAATACATACTCGTGGCAATGAATGAACTGTGAAACAGTGGAGCTATATCAGACTTGTAGCATGAATTTATTGTTGCTTTTATTCTTGTTAGTGGTTGGTTCGTTTCAGGAATGATAAAGATGAAAAGGAAAGCAGACTGATAGCCCTGTGAGGTCTAAGTCATCATCGATGGTGAGAAATGACCCAGATTCTGCATTTCAGGAATAAACAGGAGCTTTGTGTTTAGAGGTGCTTAGACCTCAGAGGGAATTTTAACAAGGTGTAGTAAACGATATATTACTTTATTATTTTTGGCTTCTTTAAAGAAGAATCATACATTTTCTTCCCACCTTGCTGAGCTGTTTGGTTCACTCAACATGGACCTAGAAAATTGTTGCCTGCACTTCAGAGTCATATATAGCAATTTAACATGTACTGTAATAGCAGTGAATTAATGATGTTTTTCTTTTCTTGTGCTTGCTTTTCATTCCTCAATGCAACAGTGCCTTTTTACATAGCTGCCGTGTTTCGTAAAAATTACCCACACTGATAATTTCACGTGCTTTCAGAAACAAAGAAGCAGATGGTTTCGCTTTTCATGTCAGACATTTGAAACATTTCTTCGAAGGAATATTTCAAAGGCGCTGATCACAGCTCACACTACAAGTACAAGCTATTATAACAGAGTATTGAATACACTTTTCAGGTATAAACTGTATTGCAGTAAACAAAGATGTAAGCACCAACAGAGGATTTTAGTAATTTTTAGATGCTTGTCTTGCTTTAATTCAAATAACTTTATTATAAATTCTTTATTTATATATTATGATTCTGGAAAATAAATGTTTGAATATCAGAGATGTCTCTTGGGATTTTTTTAAATTTTTAAATTTTATGTATTTTTACGTGCCTCGGTTATTATTGGAGAATAAAACACAGCCTCTCAGACTGAGAACTAATGTTCTTCTTATTTTTTATTAGTACACATAATATTGGTGCGTATTTATTTGAAGTATACTGAAAAAGGTTTGAGAGGGATTTAAGCTCCTGAAGCCCAGCAGTTGTTGGTAAGTGCCCAATAAATTAGTGGAAACAGTCAAAGTTTGATCTTACTAGGAAAAAAGACCATTTGATTTTATACCTAATAAAATTATAAAAATGGATAAGAGACACTTGGGAGAAACTCTGTTTCTCTGCTGACATTTTTACTTTGGCCCAATCAGTGACACTGTGTGTTTACACACTATAATACCCTTAATATAGTCCTTAGGGCTCCACAGCATATGATACCTGCTGAACTTGGTCCTCTCTCTATGTGCAAGAATCATTGAATGTCATGCTGAGGAGAAAGTAAAACTATATTATATGTGTTCTCTTCAAACTTGTTTTCATAAGTGCTTGTTTAAAAACTAGAACAAAAATAACAAAAAATATCAACATGGATGTAATACAAGGCTTTATTATCAAATATAAGCCTGTATACTGTTTATTTTTTCTTATAGTATGAAAGGGTTGACACTGATTTTATATTTTCTTATAAGAATTAATAAATTCCACAAAAAAAAATTTTCATGGTCAAAAAGTTTGGTGTCAACATTTTATGATCAATTGTTCAAAAATGGTTGATCGGTCTCTGCTGATGCTGGTAAAATTGCACTAGTGTCTGTCTGTCTGTCTGTCTAAATTAATATAAAAAACTGGGATCTGACTTGTGCTGTAAAGGCCAGGCAATATGATAAGAAAATGACATCCAAGTGTCCCCTGTTATGCTACAAGAATCATGTGTAATGTTATTATTATGCTTTTATGTATTATACTATTTTTAGAAATTGCAAAAATGGGAATTTTCACCAGTAAACTGTCATATGAAATATATAAAACCTAACTTTCATGTAAAAACATTTTTTTAAGAGTTTTTGCCAAAATTAGTGTCACACTGTCAAAAGGGTGTAAATCTTTCCTACACAGACAATTAAACAAACCGCCGTGCCTTTATTGTGAAAGGGAGGAAGTAGTTTCCAGCAGCATAAGCAACGACGCAAACTGCTGCCATCTTGTGGCCAATGTGTGAAATGAGCCGTTTTCTTAGTGTAAAACTTTCCACAGCTGTCCCACAAACGTTGATTCGTGGTACAAAAACGATAGTTGAACAGACATGAGGACAGAGTTTGATATTTTGTGTAATGTCGCTCTTTTTTTTTTTTTTTTTAACGTGGTCTGAGCCGCGCAGGTGTCAGCTAAATGAAAGTGAAAGTAAAAGTGAAGCGGGTGCTGCAGACACTTAAGCTAGCTGTGCTCTGTGGAGGAGAGAGATATACGGTAGGTAATCTAAATCAATCCCGATTAACTCAATTTTAAATACATTTTAATGCGTCACAGGTGTATACACAGGTAAATGTGAAACGGCAGGTAGGAGAGCAGGTAACCTAAACGGCCTATTACTGAAGTTACCACCTCAATTAAGAAAGCTACAATGAGAACCAGCAGCTGCAGATATATTTTATGCTCCAGTTGCATTAAATATCTGTAAGGCTTTGTTAATATAACTATAACAGATATTAGTGTTAACGTTTTGCTCATATTTTCCATAAGTGTGATGTAGACAGTTTGAAAAACAGCACCGTTTTATCCCCGGAGTCACAAAATGTGTCTCTGTGGTACTTAGAGTAGATTAAATTAAAAATGCAGGACCTATATTTTTACTTTTTTGCATATTTTATTCAGTGATTAAGGATATATTTGTTGAGAGTAACCCTAATACTGCGAGAGTGGGTGTAAATAAACAAAAACTGAAACCAAAAAACGACACAAAGTATAACAAATAGAGAGGAAATGTGGTTATTTTTAGCCTTTTATAGTTTGGTCCAGTTTGTTATTACACCGTCTCAGGTGAGGTTTTGGTCCAGATGTTTGAGGCTTGAGGATGACCTCATGATCGTGAGCCAAATGCTTCACAAAGCGCTGTGTTTGTACTGTAATCTCTCCTCTGAAGTCATGAAAAATTAGGCTCCTGACTAGTGTTATTACAGTATAAAATTTCATATTACTTTACCTTTTTTTAATTTAAAATTTTTAGTTTCAGTTTACGCTAGTTTCACTCTGTTGCCAGATTTGATCCTTCCATTTTGGAATAGGAAAGGTTTAGTTTCAGTTCAGTTTTACTTTTTATTTTCTCTGATATTTTCTATCGATATTTATGTTCTTATAAAACCACTTAAATGAATGTTGGGCCACAGTAGCAAAAGGTCCTAAATTAACCAAAAGTAATTCAGGCACACACACAGTCATACATACACACATTAAACTTGCGCAAATTATGTACCAATGAGATAGAATATCTTAAAACAGAATTACATGGAGAAAAAAAATAAAATAAGAAGATGAAACAAATTAAGCAAACACTAGAAACTAAATGAAACTAAACGAAACCAGATAGAAATTAATAAAGAAAATGTCTATTTAGTGTTTACGTTTCTATTTTCATCTTCTTGTGGAAGGAAAAATGTTAAGGACCATTTACACAGGGACCAATTAACTCATCATGCATTGCTTTGCAGATGATGGTTGGCCACTAGTGGACAGTCCGGGCTCCATGTAGTATTTACTACCAGGTCATATGCCAGTCAGTGGTTTCCTGTGCACTCCTTGTTAGTCGCTCACCTTGAAGGTAATGGCCGTTTGCTTCCTGTATGAACGGTTTTTGGTTGAAGTAGAAGCTTTTCAATCTGATTTAACTATTTTCCTGAGAGAGAGAAAAAGAAGATACTCAAATCAACCAATCAGAACGGTGAAGTTCAAAAGAATCACCTTCCCACTATGAGCTGCTCACACCTGCAATAGTTAACTCTGAACCTTAAGTCCTGTTTGCCCGATTTTCCCCCTCTGGCAGTTTCCACTGTCATTGAGATGATTGGGATTAATAGTTAAATATTTTACAAAAAGACACACGTTTGGGAAATATAATTGTTTTCCTGATAAAGTAAATCTAGATTTTAACACATCTTTTCTGAGTGACTGTAATACTTGCTGTTGTAGGATCCGATTGAGCCTCCTGCGTTTTCACCGCCAACCGAGGGTAAAATGACGGATGTGGCAGCCTCAGGATTTTTCGTCCTTGTTTTCGATGCAGTTCTGGGTTCATCGATGTGGACCGGGCTGCTGCTGCTCGACTGCTCCAGCTGTGGTGGACTGGAAGGCGTGTGGGCCTTTGGAGCTGTAAAATGGGTTTTCCTCCATGTTTTCACCTCTGTGTTGACTGATGGAAAGCCCCAGCCTGTTCTCCACAGGTTGGTGGCGCTCCTTTGCCTTCTTCCTCCCGTGTTTGAAAGTGGACGCTTCCTTAAAGCATCTCCATCTGAGCCTTACTCGGGCCCATCTCCCAATCTCAGCATGCTCCTCTTGGGCCCGATGGCCTCATCTCTGGCCTGTTTAATTTGGGAAAAGGGTCTCAGTGGGAATGGAAAAACAAAAACGGACAGCGTCAAACTGGATACCAGTGGGCTGCTTATGGGGACATTAAAATATTTCAAACCAGACACTCTCTACCTGATCGCAGCGTTCGGTTTCCTCATCTTAGGAGTCATCTGTAAGTATAAAACATTCCCATTTTATAGTGTGTTAGATAGAGCACATGTGTTTATTACAGTGTAAGACTTATGGATCAGAAACATGCAGGCAGAAGTAGCCGTGTTAGGATCAGAGGGTGGAGGGCAAGCTTGTTAGCAAGCACTCCCTCATAAAATATTTCTAAGAGACCGGACTTGCTGTTCTGTGTGCATCAGAGTGGAAACAGAAGCTGCAGAAGTTTGTTTATAGGTTAGGAGGCCTTGAATGTATGTATTTGTCTTTTTCTTCCTGGATTCCAAATCCTGTTAGACCTGAAAGGTCCTGCATGTTACTTAATTCAGAGAAGTAAACAAAACTTCTCTTTTACTCTGTTTAAGGTTTTTTTCTAATCAGCTGGAAGAGAAGGGACCTTTGAGTCTACAAATCCTCTCTAAAACACAGTATATAAGTAAAAATTAGACTGTGAGAGCAGATTTTCTCCTATCATTGTTCACTGATAGAGTAAAACCATCGATTCCTGCTGCTGAGTCTGTGTGCTGGGATGGCAGAATTAGCCACGTTGGAATATTTGTTCCAAAGACCAGCACAGATTTGAACCATTCGTTTATGTCCACAAAAGGGCAAATCAATACGAGAGACGAGTTATGTCAACATTAGCATGTTTTATAAGGTCCACGTGCAGGTTTTGGCATTTTAAAAAAATAGGCTGGGCAAGATGATTTTACCATGACAGCACTTTTCGTGCCTGCAGCATGTCCCGGCACCTGTACACTGACTCCACCTGCTCATCCAAGATTTGTCACTTCTGCTAAGAAACCCCTACAAAGAGGGGGCTGGCTTAAAAATGCACAGTCTGTCCTTTATATACGGTCCATCATCAGCACTCATAACCTAGTCAGTAACAAATGTGATTTCCACCACACACTACATGTCCTTAAATACTCACTACGGTTTAATACTGCTTTCGAAATAAGTTTTTAATAAATTTGTTGACTTTGTCCCTGTTTACCTTTGTACCTGTCATTCATCTTTCCTCACAGGTGATACGTTTATCCCGTTGTATCAGGGGAAGGTCATTGATATGCTGAGTGGTAAAGTACTTGAAGCCGGCTTCGGTTATGCGCTCGGAGAGCTGGTTCTCATTTCTCTCGGAAGGTGATGAACCAAAACTGTTCCCACCATTTCTTTGTCTCTCAGATATTTGTAGGAAGAACATTTATTTACTTGGCATCTCTCTGATTTTTTTGTCTTTCCATCTTAACAGCGCGCTCTTCTCTGGCATGAGAGGTGGTATATTTATGTGCACCTTGGCCAGACTGAACAAGAGGCTGAAGCATTTGCTGTTTCACACCCTCCTGAAGCAGGAAGTGCAGTTCTTTGATGATAACAACCCCGGTGAGAGGAGCACGACATGTCTATTAAGATATTTAGGGACTGCATGAATTTGCAGGGTCAACAATGCCAAAGGTTCCCCTAATGAAAATATTAACGCTGATTTAACCTTCGGTAAATGGAGCGTCATCTTAAACTGCAATTGGCCTGACAAACTAGCGTCTAAAAAGCCTCATAATCTAAAACAAACATTGAAGCTGTGCAGATTTAAGCGGTTACTGAACTCTGTCCTTTTCTCTGTTTCACCATCCAGGTCGTCTTTCCTCCCGCCTGCACTCTGATGTGGACAGGATGGGCCGCACGGTAGCGCTGAATGCTAACGCCGTGGTTCGCAGCACAGTAAAAACCTTCCTCATGTTGGTAGTGATGTTACGCCTGTCCTGGGAGCTCACTGTGCTCACCTGCATAGAGATGCCACTCTTAGCTGTAGTGCAAAACAAATACAGCACCTTGTATAAGGTAGGTGTAAAAGGAAGAAAAAACAGCCAGACTTTTCTTTATCTTTTTTCGATGACAGGAAGAAAAATGTTTGCAGCTGGAAAGAATCAAGGATATTAAAAGTGGGAGTCATGAAGACTTTATTTGTTGATCCTGATTTGTTGTCTGACAGGAGCTGAAAGAGCAGATTCAGGACTGCCAAGCTCAGAATGCAGACCTGGCTTCCCAGACGGTCAGCGGGATTCAAACCGTCCGCAGCTTCAAGGCCGAGAAAGACGAAATCAGGAGATATCAGGAGGCTCTGGCGCAGATGCGCGTAGTCAAGAGACGTTCAGGAATCTACAGTTCAGTCTTTCTCCTAGTGCGGAGGGTAAGGCGACAGTCATGTTACAAGCAAGGGAACATGTTTCATTCTCAGCTCTAACTGCATATGTGCTAATATTTAAGCACCAAGAAGAAACGGTACCCTGGTTTCTTAAAGCATTTTAGTATTTCCCCAGTATTTGATATGTGCTGACATGATAATGGATCCTGCTTTGTTTGTTTTTTAGCTCCTTCGCAAGTAACCCTCCTCTCCAAACTCTCTTTATTTAGCTGGTGTCTCTGGGGATAAAGATACTGATGCTGTTACAGGCCCGCACTCTCATCTCGTCCGGAAAGCTCAGCATCGGCAGTCTTGTGTCCTTCTTCTTGTATCAGAAGCCCATGTCAGTCAATTTAAGGGTAAGCCGAATCATTCTGGATATTTATTAACATGTAGTGCCTGTTTTTGATATTCAACGGGTTATTTATGTCGCAGGAGATTTTGTACTGCTATGGTGAAACGGTGGCCACAGTTGGAGTGATTTCCAAAGTGTTCAGCTACCTGGACAGGACACCCAAGTGTAAGGAGGAGGGAGATTTAGCTCCTGACAATCTGCAGGGAAGAATTGTTTTCCAAAATGTCACCTTCAAATATCAAGAGAAACTTGCCCTGAAGGTAACAGTTTCCTAGTGTTACAGTGATGGTTGTGTTCATCCTACAGTGTCACTGTTGGAATGGTGTTAATCATTAATTTGTGAGAGGTGGACAGATTTATGAATGCTGCACTGACGTCTTCTCTCCAGTCAGTGTCGATGGAGCTGCAGCCAGGGAAGATGACGGCGTTGGTGGGTCCCTCCGGCAGTGGAAAGACCACCTGTGTCAGCCTCCTGAAGAGGCTGTATGAGCCCCAGGAGGGTGAGATCCTGCTGGATGGAAAGCCGCTCCACCTTTACAAACACAAATATTTCCATCAAAAGGTACAGACGGCTCATTGTACAGCTTAAATCATTGTACTAAATCAAATAATGTAGGGATGCTCCTGGTACATATGATCTCAGTACTTAATGTGTCTTTAATTGATGCAAACATGTAATCGTATGTTAGATATAGATGCAGTTAATGTTTAAAACTGTGGGTCTAATCTAACATCAGCTTCAAGTCACAGACCTCGGTTCCTCAAATGAATGACACAAAGAGGTCGTCAGAGGGTTTCTGTAAAGACTTTTCTTGCTTGGAAAGCTGCCGTGTCTAGTCTTGTCTTCAGCTCAAACACTCTTCAGAGTTTTGAGGCTGGAAAATTTTTGTTTGACTGGAGCAGCTGGACCAGTTCTGGGGACGAGGGTGTAAGTGTATTTGATTTACTAGTAGGTCTAGATCTTAAAATAGCACGTGGACAGTGAACCTCCTTCTTTCCACATGTAGCCCAACAAAACTTTGACTCTCAGGTTTTGTTCTTGTGAGACGCGTCAGCTTATTTACTTTAATTGTTTAAATGGTGAAACCACATTAATCCTTTCTTTGTGCAGGTAACCCTGGTTTCCCAGAATCCCGTGCTGTTCTCTGGCTCCCTGAGATACAACATTGAATACGGCCTGCAGGATTGCGGCATCGAGAAGGTGAAAGAAACTGCAAATAATGTCAACGCACACGACTTCATCTCTGAAATGGAGAACGAGTACGACACAGGTACAGAGCCATCTGTGGTATTGTGCCTCACCTCAATCACACGGGTCTAGAGACCACTTGGCAACTGTCTGCCAACCACTGGTTACAGTGGAAAAATGAGCATTACCTGACCAGTTCTGAGTTGTTGCTAAAGCTAATCAAAAGCCTAAAGAGCTGTCAGTGAGCCCCTGGTAACCGCTGGCACTGTGAACCTCGAGCAGGTTGCTTGTCTTTTCTATATGACATAATTGTCTGTTGCTCCTTTTGAAATGTGTCATTAATGCACAACTTTTATTTTGAAGACAAATGTCCTCAGTTTCCAGGAATGTGGAGTAGAGCAGAAAAGTAATAACAGTAGCTTTTAAAGAGATAAAATTAACATTGAGACGAACTGAGTTCAGCTTATTGGTCCACAGCAGTCCCAGTTTATCATGTGACCCCTTGGGAAAACGAAATCCCACCCCTGAAAGACCAGCACGCTTCTGCATATTAACTTTGCCCACAGCGGTGAAAATAATCACTGAAATTTGAAGAGTGTTATTAATGAGTACATACCTACAACATGGAAAAATTCAGATTCATGTTGTTTACTTTTGCTTGATTGCCTTTCTTTACATTACTTCTCTATCTACTCATACTGCATATTGCAGTGAGATATTTCTCTTATAAGCCCCTCGTGTGTGTTTTTTCTTTTCATTACATTCATTACATCAGGAAATAAAAATATATGACAGCTACAGAGGTGATCTAACAAGAAGAAAATGCTCAAGTCAGTTGACAAAATAATCAAGTACAGAGGCACATGTTTAAAATAGATCATGGTGAGCTGCAGATAGGTTTATGAAAGTTAATATTAACTTTTTCTGACAGATGTGAAGTAAGGAAAGTCAGATTTTACAGATGTAAAATATCCAGCTGGAAGCTGGTAGCCAGGTAAACCACGAGCTATGTTTCAGTAATGATTAACTGTAAAGTTGTGATGGAAAAACCTGAAGCAGGTGCATGTTTTCCACTGTAACCTTGGTCTGTGTTGTTTGTCCTCTCAGATGTAGGAGAAGGTGGGGGTCGTCTTGCAGGAGGACAGAAGCAGTGCATCGCCGTGATCAGAGCTCTGGTTCGAGACCCGCAGGTCATCATTCTGGATGAAGCAACCAGTAAACTGGATGTCGAGGCGCAGCATTCAGTACGTATATAAAAATAAAGCTCAGAAACTTCCATACGACCCTCAGCTTTCCTCACGGTGACCAAACAAGGAAATCCTGCAAGCAAGAAGCGTGAATGGGTTTTCTCTGTGTGTGGGTGTGAGTCAAGCAGCTGCTCTTACATATCTGGCGATGAGAAAGTTTGGGCAGTGGGCCAATAACACAAAAAGAAAAAGCAAACCTCCCCTGATTTAGATTTGGCTGGTCTCCTGTTCCTCTCAGGCGAGTCTGGACCGCTTCCATCATGATTTTTAATCTCTTTGATGAAGTGCACCTGAACTTGTACCTCTAGTATGTGTCAAAATGCAGATCCTTCAAAGTTATTTTGTTTTGGAAGTGGACAAAGTCACGGGGTTGCAAATCCATTAATCCACACAGTGGCCCACACCTGATGTGAGTATGTTCACCCCAGATGACTCAGGACAGTCTCACCCTGGTCCCTCTCATCACCCGATCCACCGCCTTCAGGTTTGGAAACTTGTCAGCTCGCGTCCTTCACTCCAGAGTCGTATCAGTTGGTGTTTGCTCTGTAGGTGTGAGGTTTGTTAAGAAATGACAGAGCTCATAGTGCACGTGGTCAAAATAGGGGTTACAGGAAGTGATCTAAACATAAACTCAGGGCTGTGCTCAAAGCATCTCTCCTGACCTGTGGCTCGCTCATCGAGAAGATGAGCGAGCCACATTTGAAACTAGAAAAATTTGCATTTCCTGCGAAAATGCTGTGTGGATGCCTTAACGCTGAAGATGTATGCCGAAAAAAGCTGAAAAAGTTGAGAAAAAAAAAAAACTGCCCTGAGCAGGATTCGAACCTGGCCCTCCTGGTCTAAGGGCTGCTATTTAGCTCATTCTCACAAAGAAGAGG
This sequence comes from Maylandia zebra, assembly GCF_041146795.1. Lineage (NCBI taxonomy): Eukaryota > Metazoa > Chordata > Actinopteri > Cichliformes > Cichlidae > Maylandia > Maylandia zebra. Next base: position 26,730,845 of record NC_135174.1, on the reverse strand, counting down.
TGGAGAGACTGACAATTGTGCTGAAATGAGCAGAAGCTGCTGAGAATTGTGCTGATAAAAGGTGGAAAGGCTGAAAATGTTTCAGAAGAGGTGAATAAGCAGAATTTGGGCAGAAAAGAGGTGAAAACTCTGAATATTTTGCTGAAAAGAGTTCAATCAGCAGAATTTCTTCTGCATAGATTTCAATCAGCAGAATTTCTGCTCAAAAGAGTTTTTTCTGAAAACAGCTGAGATTTGTGCTAATAAGAGGTGAAAAGGCTGAAAATTTTGCAGAAAAGAGATGAAGCAGCAGAATTTCTGCTGAAAAGAGGTAAAGAAGCAAAACGTTGCGCTGAAAAGAGATGAATCAGCAGAATTTCTGCTGAAAATAGTTTTTTTCTGAAAACAGCAGAAAAAACTGAAAATTTTGCTGAAAAGAGTTCAATCAGCAGAATTTCTGCTAAAAATAGGTTTTTGCTGAAAACAGCTGAAAAAGCTGGTATTTGTGCTGAAAAGTGGTGAAAAAACTGAAAATTGTGCTGAAAAGAGTTTTAAAAAAGTTTAACTGTTAACTGAAAGAAATTTTGCCATAAGCGGGACTTGAACCCGGGCCTTCCAGTCTGAGAACGGATGCTCAACTCACTGAGCTAAAACACAGGTCAACCCGGCAAGGAAAATCAGTGAGGCCACTGATAATATGGCAGAAATGGGCAAAAAATATTGCAAAAAAAATTCAATATCTCAAAAAGTATAGAAGTTATGAGCACCAAAAGTCATAGCCAGAAAGAGCAGAATTTTTTAAAGTTTGAACGGAGAAAATTGGCTGAAAACTGAGGGAGTAGTTAACGTCCAAAAAAACGTACGGAAGCAACTTGAAAAAGAAAAATAAAGAATAAAGAGAAACAGGAACTCAATAGTGTGGATGCCTATTACTATAAGACAGTTTTCTAATTTTATGGGCCTGTTGCTGGAACTTGAATGAACATAGCTCTGGCTGTGAGTGCAGAAGCCCCACCCATCTGTTTATGAGTGGCAACCAATCAGATGAAGGGGCTAAACTTGTAACTATAAATTAGAATAGAAATAACACAGAAGCTTAAAGCAGCAACACCCCCAGTCTTGACATGGAAAACAATAGCCCAAAGATATCTCTGCACACCTGAATCAGAGGCAGGTCGAAGGGAAACCTAAAGCTTTTTGGAATTTTTTAGGGTTTTATGAGTTTAGTATTATTGTAAAGTTGATTTTTTTAAGACTAACCAGTTAATCCAGAAAGTATTTAGCTGATAAACTGATAATAAACACAACCACTACCTGCAGCCAAAGAGGGGAAGAGGTCCACAAAAGAATTGTGTTTGTGAAGTGGCCTCATATTTCTGTGTTCAGGTGCTGAAGGAGATTTTTGCTCGTGGCCGGACGGTGCTGGTCGTGGCTCATCAGCTGAAGACTGTGGAGCAGGCTGATCACATCATCTTCTTGGAGAACGGCGAGGTCGTAGAGGAGGGGACGCACAGTGAGCTGATGGCCAAAAAAGGGCGTTACTATCGTCTGAAGGAGGAGCTGTTCTCTCAGGACAGCCAATGACCTGCTCGTGCTTTCGTCGCACAAATACTTTCGTTTCTAGACAAAGAAGAAGTGATGTTGTTTACCTGTTTGTATCATGAGAAATGAACTGTTCATCATCAGAAAACTTCAAACGGCAGAAGTGTTACTGCAATGTTTGGTCGGTCAGAGGAGCTCAACTCGTCCATCCTCGTTTATTTATCTGGGAGGAAACGTTTGAAGTGGAGAGAATATTATAATCATGACCTTTAGCTACCATGGGTAACTACATTTTGAGAGTATAGTTTATATATGCAATTTATTGGCAGTATTAGAGGAAAAATGTGGGGTTTCCTGCCAGTAAACAATGCAAATAAATATGAATACTCCACATGGCAGCAGAACGGTCATGACATAAAGTGACTCAGATTTAGAGGTCGTCCTCTAAAATGAAGTGTTTTCTGATTCAGTCCTTGACATTCAGAGCACACCAACACTGAAGCCCTCCATCATTTTAAGGCAATTAAAATGATGGAGGGCTTCAGTGTTGGTGTGCTCTGAATGTCAAGGACTGTTTTTCTCACTGCCTTTTGTGCTCCATGTGTTAAAGCTTTGCTGTGAATCACGGGTTAAACTCCTTAAAGAAGCCCTCGCTCTAACAGAAGCTCCTGTTAAGGTGAGACTTTGTCACTGACATTCGTCACTCCTCCTGTCAGAGTTATCATCACCTGTGGTTTCCACCGTGAATCATGGTGTCTTTTCCTGAAACTCCAGAAATATTATTTTTAGTGGATTTTGTTCACTGATGTACTTTTTTAAACTATACTTATTAAAATTGCTTTTGAAGAAAAATTGATGGAAATTTTTGAGTCCTGATCCGTTCCAGTTTTTTACTTCGGTCGTTTCTCTTCCTTATTAAGACTTCCTCATTGGAGGTCAGCTTCATTTAATGTTGAAACCTCATGTATACTGAAGGATAACTTAGAGGATGTGTTTTTATATAAATCAAAAACTGGATTTTGTTCCTTACGAGCTCCACAGTGCAGAGGAGACACAAATCCCTGGGACTGTTATGGCAGGAGTCCACTTAAATGTTAATATCTCCTCCTGCTGCTGCCTCCTTTTCTATCCATGGATGATCACTGACAAGCTGATTTTTGCCTGCAAACTTTTACTGGAAGATGGAAAGAAAACAAAGCTGTAGAGACCAAATAAGTGGAATAAGATACCAAAAAACCTGGCTGAACAGAACGAGGTTCAAACACTGAAAAACAAGTATAAAATAAACAGATTAATTTAAAAACAACAAGTGTTTTCATCCAAATTCCCTCCAGGGCTATGAAAGGATATTTCCACATTTTTGACTTGCAAATATGTTTCTATTCTTGTGCAGATAAGCCTATTTTGGCTTCACTTCCGCATGTTCTTGGCAGGCTTTTACATCTGCTTTCTTGTTTTTATGTTCATGGGAAGACTTTCACGTTTCCTGTTTTGCCGAACCCCTCCTTTATCATTTTATTTAGCATCATTTGTAAACGCCGAAAAAATCTTAGGTCTTCAAAAACAAATTCTAAAGCTTTGAATAGTTCCTCTGTGTAGAAAACATTAACACTAGTTCATACTATGTAACACAATTTAATGGGCTACATGTTTAACTTCCAACACCAATAATAGAGTTGCTATTGTAACCGGTGTAATTATAACAAGATGTGATTTATGACCCTGTTACACTATGACACTATCAATATTCGGATCGATCCACCTACTTCGGCAGGGGTTCAACGTCCGAGTGAGAGAGTGTAAGCGGGTTGAGCCTTATCAGAAGAGGAGTTAACAGCCTGTCGCTCAGTTCTCTGCTGGAGACGAAAAACCTCAGCTCAAGCTTTGTGTCCCGGAAGCGGCCAGCTGCACACAATGATCCCCACCGTTGCCTTCTGCACTCCAACTATGCGCAATTGCGCTTTTTTCAGAGGTTTAAAGCTTTTTCAGAGGCCATGGACACGCCAGCCAGGACTAACTACATCCACTCGGTGAGTGAGCCGTGGAAGGTAAAATAAGAGAAAGCGCTTTCGCTTTAACGCAAAGCTCCTGGGCGGGGGTCTTGGAATTGGAAGTGAGTAAACGCTCCTCAAAATAGCATCAACCGCAGAAAAACTAATGCGCTCGGTGGTATGTTAAATGACCGTCTTTTCTACCAAGAAACATCCGTTTGTATCGACTTGAAAGTTTTGTTTCCGTCTGCAGAACTCACCCCCAGGATTAGTGGTCTCGGGTCTAGCGTTGCGCTGTCTCAAGCTCGGATATTTTGTGCGCAGACTTTGCAGCTAAAACTGTTAAAATCAGAAGGAAATCAGAAAACTTCACAAATCCCTGAGGAAATTCTGTGGTCACAGTCGCTCCAGGATTTTGGAAACGGCGATAATACAACCCATAGCAAAGTGTGCATTATTGCAGTGTGTGTTGTTGTTGTTTTAGATGGAGGAGTTGTGTGGAGAGATCAACAGGCAGGGAAGTTTTCCTGTGGCTCGGTGGTGCAGCACGTCAGGGAGATCAAAGAAACTGAAGAAAATCTGTTTTCACAATCACGGATATCAACATTATTTCCATTGTGTAGAGATGCAGATCACTGTGTCCACCTCTTGCATCGATGTGATACTTTGAACAGACACAGTAAACATTGATTTAATCAGTGTGCAGAAAGTTCTTTTCTTTATCTTTGGGAATTTTCACCCATGCTCAGCAGCCCTGAATCTTCCTTCCTTCATCTCTGCATGCAGTCAGAAAGTATGTAATGCAGTAGATTCATAAAAATCAAGTCAAAGGCAGTTTTTAAATAAAACAAAACCAAACCTGCGTTGTTGTGATTATAATAATAATAATAATAATAATAATAATAATAATAATAATAATACATTTAAAAATAGCGCCTTTCAGAGCACCCAAGGACACTGTACAACAAATACACAATATACACAATTATAAGAGTAACAGATAAAAGTTAAAAGGATGCAGAGGTTTAGACATAAGCAATTTTATGAAGAGAAATGTACCTTGTACTGTCCGGCTCTGCTTAACTTGTACAGTCAGCTGTTATGTTACATCCAGAATTGATTAAATCCATGAAAAACATGATGTAAAACTAGCAGATCTGTAACTTTTTGGGTTGTGACACATTCAGCTTTGTTATTTGAGGCCACGTTTCAGTCAATCTTTCACCAGTTTTACCCTGTCCCTCCAAACTCTTCAAATGATTTGACAAATAAGATTTTCATGTGAAATTGTTTAATATTTAACATAAACCAGAAGTGAAAAATACAATATATAGATATAAGGGGTGCAAAAACCAAAACAAAACTCCAGTCTTATTGTCTTACGATGCTTCAGACCGATCGATCCCGTCACTCTGTCAGTAAAAACTCGCCACACAATTACCGCATGCTTTGGCACTCATTTAGGTTGGTTTTAATTCTTCTGCCTGAGCTTGTTCCATCTCTGCTTGCCAGTAAATTTTGTCTTTTGGTATCGTGCCTTCATTTAAGCACCTGTAAGCAAACACAGTGTGCAAAGGCAGCCAGGGAGGTCAAAGGTCTAGAGCAGGGATGGGGAACTTCAGGCCTCCAGGGCTGGTGTCCTGCAGGTTTTAGATCTTACACACACCTGATTCAAGTGATTCATTCATTACCAGGCCTCTGGAGAACTTCAAGACATGTTAAGGAAGGTAATTTAGCCATTTAAATCAGCTGTGTTGGATAAAGGACACATCTAAAACCTGCAGGACCAGTGTGGATTTGTTTGTTGACCTTTAGTCTTTTTAGTTTTTTTTCCCCCTTCTCTGTCTCTGTACACATTTTTCTTTTTTTTTCTTTTTAATTGGTTGAACTGGGATTTAACAACCCCGAGGTTAACTAACATGTAATCAGCATGCAGGGCTCTGTGGGGACTGGTGAGACACACAAACTGTTACTTAGTTTTCAGATCACTGACTGAACTCATTTTGTGACTCTGGTAAAGAGGGTAATAAGGAGAGATCTGATAACCAGTGATAAGCAACAGACAAATAACTGACCAGAATTTCACTCAACACAGCAAAAACTTCTTGGACACTCGGTGTGGCACAAGAAATCTTATTCTTTGTCATTTAAATACTCGAAAGGGACCATCGGCTCATACATGGTCAGGAAGTCGAGCTCAGTGACATCTCTTTAAACCTGTTGAGTGTATGGTTTTCACAAGGAAGGGGGGGGGGCATCCATGGAGGCCATAATGGCTCTTGTAGTGTGCTTAAAACGTGTATTTCTTTTTTCTTTCTTTGTTTTTTTTTTCGCCTGTTCCGTTTGGTTCTTCTGTCATCAGAATTATTGTCTAAAGGCAAAGAAAGATGTCCAACATGTTTACTTTACCCGTAAATGGGCCTCCATACCTTGGAGGGCCTGAGATGTCCCTAGACATATAGACACAAACAAACAGGGGCACACACAGATACAGACATCCATTCCACCCTCATGCTCTCAAATGCAATTACTCAGCACAAAACGTGTATTTCTGCTGTAAAGTTGTACATTTTAACACTGGGTCTCTGTTGGGACTAGAGGAGTTGTGGCTTTAAGTATTTCAGCATTGGTTTTATTTTTCAGCCCTGCAGGTTTCTGCTTGTTCCAGACTAAAAACTGTACACAGACACTTGAACTTCCTGCTGTAGTTTGCCCCTATGCTACATATTTCACCGTCTATCCCTTTTTTTTTCTTTTTTTTTTTTGCTGCCTAGCCTGACCTGTCTCCCCAATGTAAGTTTTTATATTGTATGTATTGTCTGTATGGTCGACTAGGTCTGTCATTTCAGCTGCAGGCAACTGACAAATAAAGCTTATCCTTATCCTTAGTCGTAGGTTTAAAGTGTTTCTAAGCGTCCGAGCTAATAATGTCAGATGAGACCTAAGAAGATTAAATGTCTAACTCATTTCATGGGTCAGTTGGCTTTTGGTTTTTATTAATGCATGTAGATAATAATCAAGGAAAAATCCAGAAGAAGAATTAATAAATCTGATGATGGAGACCAATTAGTCTTAGAGGTCATCCAGGTCTTTGTCTTTAACTTTCTGCTTCCAAATTCAGATAAAACTGAGGTTATTGTACTTTGCTCTAAAAAATCTTAGAAATATGGTATCGAGCCAGCTGTTTACTCTGGATGATGTTACTCAGGCCTGCAGTAACACTGTGAGGAACCTTGGAGTCATTTTTGACCAGGGTATGTCCTCAATGGAAGCCATCAGTTGATCCAAAATGCTGCAGTGAGAGTATTGACCGGGACCAGAAAGAGAGACCATTTCTTTCCTATACTGGCTTCTCTTTATTGGCTCCCTGTTAAATCCATAATTGAATTCAAATCCTGCTGCTCACATACAAGGTTTCGAATGATCAGGCCCCATCTTATCATGTCCTCTAAATTTTCTTGCAAAGCTTCCAGTGTCTGAAAATCTTACTCTTTGCTTCACAGCGGCCTCCATGTGGACGGTCCGCCCATCATCCCGACTCTCACCACCAGCTATGTCCATGGCACGTCTTCCACTTCGCTGCTCCACATGACGGTAGCAGAGAGCCTGCAGAGGTCGGTGGAGCGCTGGCCCGACAGAGAGGCCATGGCTTTCCTACAAGATGGAGTCCGCAAGACCTTCGCACAGTTCCAACAAGATGTGAGTCCTTTACTTTAAAGCACGTAGAGCAAGTGTGTCGAACTTATTTTAGATGATGGCTCGCATAAAGACCAGTTTGAGCTCAAGGTTGATGGAATAGTAATCAGCTGCTTAATTATTTAATTTTCAATTATTAAAAAAAAACTCTGACTACTATCTGGGCCAGTCAGGTGACAGACATCCCTGTTCTACCCGACAACTGGAGATGCCATTTCCTGTTAAATTGTTTTTCTTGTTTAATAAACTAGAACAGCCCCTTTCTGCCTTTTATCAATATCTTTTTTTTTAATGAGTCAAAGTACTCGACCAGAAGATTTGAAACATTGTTGCAAAGAAGAAAACAGAAATCCATTGCATTGATAAATTGGGGGATTTACTGAAAGCCATCCAGAAGAACTGGACCCCCTCGTGATCTGTTCACTCTTCCCTCAGTGTCCATAAATAAGAGATCAAACAGTACTGTTGCCCGAGCATGTACTAGTTGTTAAATGGGACCATAGTTCTTTTCTTCTAAAACCAAATCTGGACCCTTGATCACATCAATCTAAAAGGTCCCTCGTGACCTCATGAAAATTTTCATGGTGTTGTCAGGTTTACTGTTCTTCCACATGATCGAGGTGATCATCAAATCAGGTCTCAAGTGGATTCTGTGAAATGTCTGTGAAGGTTCTCAGTCATCCAGGTCATCGTAGTCAAAGGAGCTTGCAAAGAAAAGCGTCTGGACTTCTTTAAGTTGCTTGAAGACGTTTCACCTCTCATCCGAGAAGCTTCTTCAGTTCTAAGGTCAAATGGTGGAGAGTCCCAGATATGAAATATCTTGACCTTAGAACTGAAGAAGCTTCTCGGATGAGAGGTGAAACGTCTTCAAGCAACTTAAAGAAGTCCAGACGCTTTTCTTTGCAAGCTCCTTTGACGATTCTGTGAAATGTGCACATATGGTTAATGCAGAGATTCATTTTCTTGTTTAGAAAATCTGCACATTTGCTCTTTGATTTTTTTCCCCTGCTTTTTCACTTCTTTTAAAGACTACATCTTTAGATTTAGAATAGAATAATCCTTTAAATCCCCACAAGGGGAAATTTAAACAGGCACATTTGATTGCTGAGTCATCACTAGCTACATAAGTCATAACAGGAGCTTTAAACTGACACTTCACAGCAAACTTTGACTCCTGCCTGAAAAGCACCTCCGCCACTGATGCCCTCACCTTTTATTTCATCATGTTTAGTGTAAACATGCAAGTCTAAAAGTCACTGGTCAAAGTCACAGCAGCACCACAGACTGTTTGCATTAACTTGGCACACTACAATCCCAGTATGCCTTTTATGGCGATACCTCTGCTCTACTTGGCAGCTCTGCTACGCTCTCCCTTCATGACATAAGAGAGAATGTGTTTGAGTTTCTGATATCTTCCTATGCCTGGCTCTGCCTGACTGCTTTATAGCAAAGCTAGAAAGGCGTTTTGTTAAGTTAATATCCTCATGACAGGATCTTAAATGACTTATGAGGAACATTATCCATTTAAAAAAGAAAAACACTCTTTAATGTATGAAAAGTGAGGGTAGTTCCTGTATGTTTCAGCCAATCAGGTGTTGGCTGTGGCTCTTTCAGTCGTGCTGAGTCTGCATCTCTGCTGCTGCTATCAGAGGAAATGAGGACAGATCCTATTTCAGAGCTGAGCTGCCTACAGCGTCCCCAAAAACCTGACTTTACATAAATTACTTTAAACAGCTGTTTTCTTTATTTGAAAGGGAAGAAAACTGTAGTTGTCACATGGAAATGTTGCTTTGCTAACACTATCGGTGCTTTCTCTGTAGCTTTTCATTGTGACGTGTGTGAAACATGGCAGACTGCTCTGTTGCTGGAGTAATGTAAAGCACAGTAATCTTTGGACCTGCAGCATCCCCTGGATGTTTGATGGTCTCACTGCACAGAGTTGTTTGTGTCTCTGCAGGTGGACCAGGCTGCAGCCGGGCTGCTGGCGCTCGGAATGAAGAAAGGAGACCGGCTCGGCATGTGGGGACCAAACACTTATGAGTGGGTCCTGTTCCAGTTTGCAACAGCCAAAGCTGGGATTATACTGGTGAGTTAAAGCTGGGCATGTTGCAGTATTGAGATTTGGTAAGTTTGAAAACTAAGTAGGGGCTGGTGACTGGCTAAAGTCGTGTAGATGCCTTCAGATACCTCACAAATGTCACTTATGTGTTAAGGAAATCCTGTTCAGTGGGTCTAAGTTGTGGACCCCGATAAGCAGGAAACTAGATGGATATCCAGGTCTGCAAAAGTCCTGCTGTGTGAGCCAGACGCCAAGAGGTGGCGTGGTCGGCCAGCCTGACCCTCAGGAAGTTATTGACGAGGACACTGGACTGCAGATCAATGCTTTCTGTCTGCCATGCTTCAAAGAGATGCCTGGACTGAAGATGATAAAGATGAAACTTAGTTTCTTGAAAGCTCTAGTTTCGTCTTCTTCCTAATGTTTACCTTCCACAGGTGGCTGTGAACCCAGCATACCAGGTGCAGGAGGTGGAGTTTGCCTTGCAGAAGGTGAGCAGTTTTCTTTTCAGCCTGATTATGTTTTCTTTTTTTTAATTCTTGGACACAGAGACACATGCATATGTGTGACACGTGAAAGTTTAACTTCTCTGCTCCTTTTTTTTTTTCCCTCGCAGGTTGGGTGCAAAGCTGTAGTGTGCCCTACGCAGTTTAAAACCCTGAATTACTGCGACATGCTGAGGAAGATCTGTCCAGAAATCGAGACGTCCAGCCCAGGAGACATCAAGAGCAGCAGGTACAGATCACCCGTCAGCCCCTCAGGTCGAAATGTGATGTTCCCTCCAAGCATGAAGGCGGCAGGTTTAACGGTTTAAAGATTATTGTGACACTAACACTGGCCATGAGGCTGATTTGTATCCTTGGAAGAACCAAAGATGAGCTTTTCAAATTCGACTGTGGAGAGACGTGGTGGTTGGAGGCTTTTAAAACAGAAGGTTTTGCATTAAAACTAGTGCAAAAACATACATGCTTCATATGCTGATAGCTTCTTTACATTGGACATTGCAAGGTTTGCTGTTAATCCTTTGGTTGGTTCAGTTCCTTTAAAGTTAACTGATTTCTTCAGAACACGTTGCTATTGTCTGTTTACCTGACTGATACTCTTTACTTACAGCTTTGCCAACCAACAGATCACAGCCTGACCGTCTGATTGTTTGCTTTCCTTCCACCAGACTCCCTGAACTCCGCTCCGTGATTGTTTTGGACAGCCGACAGCCGGGCATGCTTCACTTTGAGGATGTGATGCAGGCCGGCGGCAGTCAGCACATGCAGCAGCTTCAGGATCTGCAAAAGAAGATCTCGTTCGATGACCCCATAAACATCCAGTTCACTTCGGTAAGTGATGCGCAGTCACTGTTCTCTTCTCACTGTGGCTGGATGGCATGCAAAAGATTTTGTTGCCACAGGAAATATTTCAGAGTTCAACAAGTAATTATTATAAGACCTTAAACGACCTGCTGCAAGGTCATTAAAACTTTGAATGTTAGTAAAGTTTAAACTGGTGAGTCAAAGATTCACACACTGTACAGCTGCAATGAAGGGGGAAACTATCCACAGAGAACAAACTGTTTTTGTTAGAGGTGGTAAAGAATTTTTTTTCATGTCCAAAGTTTGATGCTTTAACATTCACGTGTGTGGTGCCTGACCAAGAAGCAACCTCCTGAAGAATGGAGCTGAGATTCTTGTTGACCAGATCCCACCCACAAGGATGCTGCAAATAATCCATAGTGTTGTAATCTCCCAGGGACGATGGGAAAGGATGGTCTGTGTCCCTCCATGGATATGCTTCTGCAGACCATCACTGACCCACCACCACACCAGTCATGCTGAACAGTGTTGCAGGAGCCTAATGTTCTCCACGGCTTCTCCAGAGCCTTTCACGTCTGTCACATGTGCTCAGGGTGAACCAGTTCTCATCTGTGAAAAGCGCAGGGAACCATTAGTGGACCTGCTAACTCTGGTATTCTATGGAAAATGTCAATTGTGCTCCACAGTGCTGGGAAGTGAGCACAGGGCCCACTAGAGATCCTCAGGTCACCCTCATGAAGCGTGTTTCTGATTGTTTGGTCATGCACAGTCACACCAGTGTCCTGCTGGAGGTCATTTTGCAGCTCTGGCAAGTCTCATCCTGTTCCTTCTTGCACAAAGGAGCAGATACTGGTCCTGCTGAGGTTAAAGGCCTTCTACGGCCCTGTCCAGCTCTTATAGTGTTGCTATCTCATGGAATCTCCCATATGCTCCTGAGACTGTGCCGGGAGACGCACCAAACCTTCTTGCGTTGACATGTTTTGATGTGCAATCCTAGAGGATCTAAACTACACCGACCCTTGCCAAATGCAAAACTAGTGAAAAACCATTAGAAAAGATGAGGAGGTAAAAAATGTCCATGGCGTCCAGGTGTAAAACTATTCCTGTTTTACTGGTTTGTCTCATTGTTGAGCCTCTAGTGCACATGTTGGTAATTTCATTAACACCAAAGCAGCTGAAACAGATTAACAACCTGCTAAACAACACAGCGAAACACCTGCAGTCATAATGAAGACAAAATCAATCATATCCATTTGACTGTTTCTTTCTTTTTTCTAGTCAGAAATTGTGAATATCTAATCTTACAATCCTAAACTCATTGCATAATTTCAATGTATTATTATTTTCTTCAGTGTTATCTGGTAATAAGGTATCATGCTGTCTGATAAACGTCTGCAAACACAAAGACAACAGATTAAGTCCTACTTTATGGCTTTATAAGTGCAGTAATGTGAGAATAATATTTTACCAGGGTACAACTGGAGCTCCAAAGGGTGCCACCTTGTCACATCACAACATCATCAACAACTCCTACTTTATTGGAAGAAGACTGGGATACCACTGGAGAGTAAGTGAATTAATCAGGAATTCACACCATTAAGACCTTTTTAAATAATTTACTGATTTTAATTAATGTCTTTGTTAAAGTTTGGGCTTTATTTTATTTCAAAAATCCACGAAAGGATTCAAACTAACGAAGAACTGATCCTGTTATAAACTACTGTGTTTTTGCTTAAAGTCTTTTCATTGCAAAGTTTTTTTTTTTCCTAATTTTGACTCCTTTATTTCCTCGTTTTCCAGCCTCACACTCGAGTCTGTGTGCCAGTGCCTCTGTACCACTGCTTCGGCTCTGTGGGTGGCGGGATCTCCATGGCCGTGCACGGCATCTCCACCGTCTTTCCTTCCAGGGGATACGATGGAAAGGCAAACTTGGCAGCTATCGAGAGTGAAAGGTAATGTCAGAAGTTCAGGCTAGGATTTAAAAAATAGGACACCTCTAAGCCTACAGGGCTGTGTTGTTGTGCGAGTTAACAGAAAGATATTTGATCTTTAATACGCTTGAACAAAAGGTCTGAGACTATAATCGCCTTTAAATCTGGAGCAGTGTTGTACCTTTGGGTTCCAGGATACCATCAAATTAAAGCAACACAAACTGGTTTCCACACGTCTCATGTTTCCCTGCTTAACGATGATTTAAAAAAAAAAAAAATTTTGTAACTGTAATCTGAGTGCATCTCAGAATCAGAATCAGAATGGGTTTATTGCCAGATGTTGAGGTTTACAACATTAGGAAATTGCTGCGGTGCTTCAGTGCAGACAATAAGAATTAAAGTGCTATGTAGAAAGAAAGATATGTGCATGAGATATACATGAGATATATACATGAGAATAAGAATTATGAGTGCTACGTAGAAAGATATATACATGAGTGCAGGTGGTGATCAGTGCCAAACTCATTACTAACACAGAGGTCTGTGTCTGATCCTTTCTTACGGAATAATGGAGATTGTCTTGTGTATTTGTGGCATGTCTGCTGATTAAAGAAATGAGCTTTAGTCACCATTTAAAAACTTTGTGTTCATCTGAGTGTTGATCTCAGAAAGTCAAATATTGTTTTACTGCATGAGGCCGGTGAGCCTTAGTCTCAGATACTTCATGAATGAGATCAGATATTTCCCAAAAGCACTTCCTGTGGCCTTGTAAACTGCCCCATTAGGATAACATAAACTGTGTGTGTGTGTGTGTGTGTGTGTGTGTGTGTGTGTGTGTGTGTGTGTGTGTGTGTGATGTCTCCCACGCTTGCCAAAGCGCAATGGATCCATGTTTTCATGTTTACAGCAAATTCTGAAAATTTAACAAATGTTGTCTCGTCTGACTCTCAATTTCTGCAGTGAGCGAATGTGAAGTGAAATTTAGTTATATTTATAGAAAACAAATTCAAAACAACAGTCACCTCAAGGTGCTTTATATTGTAAAGTGAAGACCCTACAATATTAGAAAGAACCACAACAATGAGATGACCCCCTATGAGCAGCGCTTGGGGTTAGCAGGAAGAAACCTCCAGCAGGACCAAGCTCAGGGAGGGGCGGGGCCATCTGCTGTGACCGGTTGGGTGTGGAAGAAAAGAGGAGAGATGTGAAGTTTGATAACTGCTATTTAAAATGTAGCTTCAGTTTCCTGATATTAGGTGACGGGAGTTGCGGCATTCCTTTTTTTTTTTTTTTTTTTTTTTCTTCTTCTATTGACAATTCTCTATAAACCTTAGAGATGGTTTACAGAAATGCTCAGTCCTGTGTATACACTGCCACCCCTCTTGTAAACGGAGTAGAATTTATAATTTATATTAGTATAGTATTGTCTTGTTTATTTTTGTCTATTTTTTTTCTATCGTGCTTACTATGACTGGGAGAGTTCTGCACAAGAATTCCAGTGTGCCTTGACTGCTGGTTTATGCACAAATGGACTTTGAGGCCTCAAAGATAGAGCTGAATGTGTGACATCACGGCGTCTGTGTACATCATTTATATACAGTCTCATCTGTGGTTACAGTTCTGCTTTCTCTGCAGTTGTTGAGTTCTTCTCAGACTCCTGTAGTCACCTGTTTGATAACAAAAGTGCATCATAACCTTGGATACAGCTAATTTGCACTTTTGGTTTTGGGGCCATTTCACACAGTTTTGTTTTTGTTTTGTTTTTTGTCCAGTTGTTATCATATGCAGATATTACATTTATATAAATACGTAATCAGTAACAAAAAGTGTTTTTTGTTAACGAATATTTTAAACACTGTCCAAATGTTCTCTTCTCAGGTGCACCTTCATCTATGGCACGCCCACCATGTATGTCGACATGCTCAACCAGCCGGACCTCACTAAATATGACTTGTCATCAGTGGAGGGAGGTGAGAAAAGAAAATGATTTTTAAAGTTCATTTTCTGATATATATATATATTTTTTTTGCATTTATTTGCTTCTGTTTGTTTACATCTTTGAACTTTAGGCATCATGGCTGGTTCACCCTGCCCTCAAGAACTTGTGAAGAAAGTTTTCTCTGACTTGAATGCGAAGGAAATAACAGTGAGTCTTTTTTTGTTTTTTCCCCCCCAGTATAAGGTCAATGTTTGATTTATGAGTGATTTAATGGTGCAGTTTAACCTTTGCCCACTAGGGGGAGACAAATCCTCAGAAAAACGACATAATGGAGTGAGTTCTGATTTTTAAGGTAGAGACACAGGAAGGAATCTGTAAAAAGTTTATTGGATGTTAGCACTTCCAAAAGTCCAGGCTGAATATACATGAGCTATGTCTGAGGAAACCCTCTGATTTGCTGTTAGATGCTTGTTTAAAAAAAAAAGTGAAAAGTGACAATGTCTCACAAAGAATTTGCTACAATGATCCTGCATTCATCTTCTTATTGACCAGGGTAGAAAAAAAATGACGATTCACTGATCTTGTCCTCACTTTCAGTCTTTTTGGCCACTCTAAATGTCAGTGAAGGTGTGCATGCAGAAACGAGGATAGATAAAGTGTCGTTGTTTGTGCAGCTCTTCACGTTATCCTCTGTTTGAACTGAGCTGTTTTCAGCTCCTCCACCTTTTAAGCCAACTTTTGCCTGATAGGCTGTGTCTTGCAAACAGAAGGTTGAAACAGGAGCTGAGCGGGGCTTCCTCAAAGAACCACATTGAGGATATCAGCTCATCTGCTGGGGCTGAACTCGAGGCTCTTTAAAAACGTGGTTTAACATGTTGAAGAAGACACTTTTACCAAGAGCTGAACAGGAAGAAAAACAGACAAGCAAGCAACCACGCACAGGTGATTTTTGGTCAGTGGTTGATGGGTGTTTCCAGTCTTTCTTTTTAAAGCTTTAAAGACAAGAATGGAAACAATCTCCTTGACACATGAGCTTATTTTAAGCTCATGTGTTTTGTTTTGCTTAGACTGATTCACGGTTTGTCCATTGTGCTGAAAAATTGAATGCGCAGGGACGGGATGGCGAATCTCTCCTCAACATTTTCCTCATTTACTTAAAAGCATCCCTTTTTTCCATCCCATCTGCTTCCACTTCATGCTGAAGTCTTCATCTTTGATATAAATGAATGAGAATTATATTTAAATCAAGTCGATGCGTGTTTGTGTGTAACTGAAGCAGACCAAGGGCGATGTGTGTGTCTGTGTTTATGCTGCTGACAGCCTCTGGCAGATGAATAGATGGAGAGTCTTTAAGTAGAAACAGTTAGCATTGCTTTCATTGTAGCCGGTCACCTGGATGGGCTCCTGCTCGGCGTCTCCTGTGGGAGAAAAGACACAAACTCAGCAGCCAAGTCAAACAGTCGGCCCTCCAACCAGAGACCCCGCGACCTGGACTCGGTGTGCTGGACCCCAGGGCCAAGATGGAAACGTTCAGTCTGGGATAGAGGGGGAGCACACGGAGTTCTGTGGTCAAAAAGAGAAAATCATAACAGTGCAACGCCAAATCTGAGCTACTCCAAAACCACCTTAAACCTCATTTGGGAAGCCGCTGTCACAATGCACCAAAGTCCAGCTGAAAACCTTCCATCACAGCCGAGATGAGACTTTATACTTGCACAAAACTGCACATCAGGCGTTTGTAAAGGCCAGCGAGCGTTTAACTGTCATTTAACGGTCTACAGTTTCCAGTTAATTATCGCTCTTTCAGAGATGTTTTCACAGCTATTTGTTTATCTGTCAGTAAGGCTGTAGAAAAACTACAGGGCTGACTGTTATGAAACTTGGAGAGGTGGAGCGGAGACAAAGAAAGAACTCATTAAATTTCTTCATGTCAGAGTGCTCTTCTGTTTTAAAATAAGCATCGTTTCACAGCCTGTGTGGGAAGCAGATTCCTCTTTAGATGTCTTGTCTTTAGGAGCTTTTAAAGATGGGAAATTTGCTGAGAGTTGACACTGATCACATGTTAAACGTTATGATCAGCTTGGCATCAGACACTCAGAAGCTGCTTTGCATACTTTGCATTCTCTAAAATGATTTAAATACAACCTCAAAAGAGCCACACGTGACAGATTAACTTGTAGTAATGACTTTCTCTGTGACTTGATCAGACTCTGTGGAGGAATTTTGGAGCACTCTTCTAGTGTTGCTTCGGTTCCCACCAACGTATTTTAATCAGTTTGAGGTCTGGTTCATTGCAGTGTCTTGATTCTGTTGTAGATTTGCTGCTGTGCTTTGGATCGTCGTCCTGTTTCATGTCCCACAGCTAAAGCTCGGCTTACAGAGGTCCTCACATTTGACTCTAGAATACTTTCGCGTTCAGATGAGTTTATGGTCGACTCGAGGACTGCAAGGTGCCCAAATAGCGACTTCTCAGCCACTGTGCTGACAGTTGGTACGAGGTGTATGTGCTGATGTTCTCCAATCTGTGCATTATAGCCAAACATCTTCACTTTGTTGCAGAAATCTTTCTTTAGCTGCAACTTTGCAAACCTGACCCAACTCCTGGCAACCTTTGCAAACGAGCCATCATTGTTCAGTCTTTCTATCTGTAGTGTCTGAGGTCTAGCTCTTCTGCAGTTTTGCATGCTCTGATCTTGGGATAATTGTTAAAATAAAGGACGACACAATTTAATGTGTCACTGGTTGAATTTTCTGCTGAGTTTTTGTCTGCAAAATATAATTAATTTCTTTATTTTGTTTTGCAAATAAAAATGTTAGCATTTATGTCTAAGTTAAATTTGTCCTCACATATAGTAGTAAAAAACGTTGTGTTTTCTCAACTAGAGCAACAACATCATCACTGATTTGTTATCTTTTTCTCTTATTCTGGTCTTATAGAAGGCTTTGAGACCTGATTTGTTATAATTTACATCAGAAAAGCTCAACTTAAAGTGGCGGCTGCTCTCCCTGGAGTCAACACAAGAAAACAATCAGATAATTACAGAAAAGCTCCCTGGTATTTCCTAAAGCCCAAGTTAAAATGTTTAGATCTTATTTTTACTTGGCAACAGGAAAAACAGACAAAAGAAACAGAAAAGAAAACCAACAAAACTGTCTTCAAAACTACTTAAAATTGCTGACATGATCATTTAATTTATCAACTACTGTATTGTGTATAAAAAGAAAAATAAAAAAGCCTGGAAGTCAGTGATCCCAAACCCTCCCAAAAAGTCAGAATATTAACACCTAAAAACCAAAAATAGTTTTCTTTAGAACTTCTTTTTCGATATTTTAATTGGTGATCTTTAGAGGTGCTGATGCTCCAAGCCCAGGTTTCTGGTCTTCATGCACCACTTCCTGGCTGCAGCTTCATATTCTGAGTAGTAATCTACATTTCCTCTTCTCGTCATGGCTTGTTCGGTACCTGTGGGCCGTGAGTTCATTGGCGCATGCCCTTTTTGGCCCTCGCTGTCTTCGGTCTGCAGCGCTTGAAGCCAGTGATGTCTCTGACCTGCTTGCCCTTATGCTGATTCGGAGATGCGCACAGTGCATCTGGACGGTTCAGGCTTGGGATCGAGTCCATCCACCTGGAAGAAGCCAAAATATGAGAAGCATGAAGGAGCATGTTTCTTATTTAATACAGTGTGTGAACCTGAATAGACACTGTTTCCTGTTCGATAACCGTGAAGCTGCTCCTGTGTTTGTAGCTGTCAGTGATGCTGCAGGAGTTTGCTGGTTGGCTGAACAGGCTGATTCTTTAGCCTCGACAAATGCTGGATGATTTAGCAAAAAACGTCGTGCAGAAAGTTCCCAGAGGAGGAATCATATGGCTTTAAAGTCAGTGGCGCTACCAGCAGAGTTTAGCGTAAAATTACATGAACGATACGAATGGATTGTATGTTACAAATTTCATGGCAATCAGGATGAAGAGAAGCAACGTTATTAAAGTAGCACAAAGACTTCATGTGAGAAACGGATGTATCCACCATATCATCTTTATGTGGGAGATTTAGCTTTTTGGGACCTCAAGGTTTTTATTTGTTTTTTGAAGGGACCATATTTAGGTAATATTAAAGTATTTTTTTAATGCAGTTATTTTATGCAAAAGAAACCTTGCATTCTTTCCAGTGGCCACTAGGGGGCAACTGACTGAAGGTTGAAGAAATCTGAGAAACTCCTTTACATTTCTTGATTTTATGACCTCGGGGGGGGGGGGGAGATTCCTAATGAGTTTATTGTATTACAGAAATCTTATTCAACCCAGCATGATGTTCACTTTGTGACCGATTGGCTCGTGTAGAGTAAAAAAACAGATGTGAGATGTGAATTACTGCTAAACTGAGTCACTGTGAGTAATGGTTGTTTGAAGCACAGTATAAATGTGCTTTTTGTGTTGTCTTTAAAAAAAGAAAAGGTGAAAATTCTGAAATTAGAAGAATAGTTGGATTTTTTTTACAACATAAATGTGCAATTCTGCCACAGTTTGTGTTTATAACATTTAAATATATCACAGTTATCATCACGTGCATATGATGACATTGCTGCTTTATAATCTGAGCTCGTTACAGTTACAATATGCATGAATTCTTTTGTGGCTTTTATTCTGTTTTTCTAATTTCTTTAATTATTCTTTTTTTTTTTAATTTTTAAAAAAAAATTTTTTTTTGGAATGGAAAAATATCAAAAGTCAAAATATTTAAAGATCCCCTCATTCCAATAATCCTACTCGATCGTTAGTTGAAGATCAGCTTTGAGTCTTACTTGCGCAGTGGAGCTATCTGGCAGCTGCAGTTCCACGGGTTGTTGAAGAGGGTGAGGTTGGTGATGGTGTTGAACTGGAGGCTTTTGGGAATCGACTTTAGCCTGTTGTTTTCCAGGTGAAGCACCTTGACCGTCGTCACACCGGTAAATGCGCCGTCGGTTAACTAGAAAAATGCAGAGCAGCACATGAGCTGTATTTTATTTCTGTTTTTTTTTTTTTTTTAAGGGAGTGGAAATCTACCTGAAACTTGCGTGAAATATTGGTAAAAATCTCGGGATATCCTCCATATCTGTCCAGGGTGTGGGGGGTAAGGGCGGGGGTAGAGCGAGGGAGTCGTGCCAGCGTTTTCCTCTTTGGATAAGTGTTGGTGCAGGAGGAAGGATGAGAGGTGGCTTTCATCCCAAACACTGACAGTCTGTGAACTCTTTCTTTCCTTCACGGGTGCTAAAAGCTTCAGAGAGGTGCTACATGAGCTGACGTACATCAAGTGTCGTCTCCACCAGCAGGAGGACACGGGCGGATGAGAGGGAAGCAGAGCTTTGCTTGTTTTATGTAAGACTGGAGGAGAAGAGGTCGTTTGGAAATTTCCACTGCAGAGTGAGAAGTCGCTGAGGCGCTGGTGTTTTGAAGGAGTGAAAGATGGATGACTTCCAGCCTGGTCGAGGTGTGTTCACTCCTTCTGTCGTCTCAGTCTTCGGGATGCTGCCATGAAGGCTCGCAAAGGCCCCAATTGTCCATTCAGCTGGGCCAATGGCAGGCTAAAAATACTCCTCTTTCATGCACCGTGGAACACCCTGCCTCTATTTACCTGTCTCCTCAACCCTCCTGACCTGTTTACAGGACCCTCACAGCCAAAGCAGAAAACGCCTCGCTGAAAATAACACTTGTGCAATAATTAGACTCGGCCACGCTTGGCCATACTCCAGCAAACAAAAACAAACCAAAAATACCAGCATTTGGCTGGAAATCTGCTTAATCTGCCCCGGCCGTGTGTGCTGGAGTCGGCGCCTCCTGCTGCTTCCACCTGGCTCGCGCACAGCCTCAGCGTGAGAAGCTTGTTATTTTACAGTTTACCTTTCTGGGATGCCTCCATATTTTGGCACAGGTACACTCAAATATTGGATTAACCCTGGAGTATGAGGCAAACATGCTCTCGAAGAGCTTAAACTGTACGCGCTCCTGCTGCAGCTGATGTGGAGGAACAGACGGGCGTCCCACAGGCTGCTGTGAAAACATCTGTCTCATTAGGTTCAACTCACTTTCTCATATGGGGCATTAAAATGGTTTGTTTTAATCTAATTTCTGGACACGTTCCAATTTAAATACAGCAGTGATGAGTAAAACTGCACTCCAGGGCACAAGGGAGGATCCACAGTTGGAGTCACTTCCTCTGACATGTTTGTATTGTACTTTTTGACCTGCCGTCATTGAAGAGGCTGATTGGAGCGTGTTTTTAAAGGCACTGTTGAGACCATAAATGTAAAGTCCAGCTGGAATAACCAGTAAATGCATTTAACTCTCATTTCCCCTTAAAAGCTACAAAGAGGTTCAAGTCTTACCTCTTTGCTGACTGACAGGATTGGCTTGTTCCACCCTTTAATTAAATCTGTAATTGGATGCCAGGTGCCAAAATACTGAGTTTGTGCTTAATGGATGACACTGAATTATTTATCCAAAACAGTTTCTCAGTACCTGGTTACAGCGTGAAGAAAAAAATAAATAAAAACTAAGGGCCTGGTTGAAGCTTTAATGCACACCCCTGCTCTCAGATTCTGTTGTTTGACAGGCTGAAGAAAAATCATTCTTTACACGCCTGCATGTCACAAACTTCTGACTTGTGACTCCTCAGATTAAAGTAAGCATCTCAAATTCCCCTGATTATGCAAACTGTTGTGCTCCTTGTCTTTGAAAAGACCTGTTGAATCACAGTTTTGATCACCACAAATCAAATCTCGTACATTTACCCTGACACCTGTCCTGCTTTATAAGTTCACTTATGCATCTGTCTGCATTTGCTAATTCACTTCAAAATAAAACTGAAGCTCAAGGTCATACTTGTAGAACGTTTTAAGACCCCACAAATTGAAATGTAGTACAGTTAGGTTTAATACGCACACGCTTCTCAGTAGATCAACTCTTAGAACTTCACAGCTTTTTGCTAAACTCCTGCTCTGATCTGCATCCGGAGAAAGATCCCATTTGGTTAAGCACATGTGTACCCTTGAGCATCAAACATCTGCTGTTTTCGAGAGATAGAAAACTGCAGCAGCAGCTTTGCATTATAAGCATGAACTGAGACACGTGTGGAGGAAGTGAGAACGCCCAAGAACACAAGACTGGCTTAAATCTCACTCTTTATGTAAGCTGTAATCACGGGATTAATGAGAGAAGACTATTGTGGGGGCACTTTTGTTCTTACCTGTTACAAGGAGGATGGTTTGGAAACTGCACTCATATAAATTTGTAGTTTTTTAGGGAAGCAAATATTAAGTCAGACATGCAGAGACCTTATTATGACATAACTGTTTTAGTTGGGCACAATGTTTTCTTAAAGCTGAGCCAATTAATTCAAAAGACCTTTACAAAGGCTGTCTTGTACGTTTCTTCTAAATAACCTGAAGATATTTAAGAGTCTACAAGTAGTTTGAAAAAGACCTAATTTCAACAGGTTGTTTAAATTTCAAGCCAAAACTTCTAGCAGTGACGTTTGCCAGGCTTGATGCTTTGCCAGTAATAAGCCCAGTAAAACCACAGACTGACCTTCTCCAGACCCATGTTGTCCAGGTGTAGTTTCTCCATATAGCGCCCAAAGCTCTGGAAGGCGTTGTCAGGGATAGTCTTCATGGGGTTCTTCCCCAGCGTGAGCTCCTCCACCACCCGCAGTTTGCTCATTGCCACGCTGGGATAAGTGGACATCTTGTTGCCGTCCAGGTGAAGTTTGGCGAGGTTCTCTACGTCGTCCAGAGAGCTCGCGTGCAGTGTCGTCAGCTCGTTGTTACTAATGTGCAGCCAGCGCAGGTCTTTGGCGCCCGAGAAGGTCCCCTGACGCAGCTCCCGCAGCTTGTTGTCGCTGAGCTGCAGAACAAAGAGGTTGATCATTGGGGAGAAGATGCCCTTTGGCAGGTCGCTGATCTGGTTCCCGTCTAGGTGGAGGTAGGTGAGCTCAGTGAGATCCTCAAAGGCACCGGGCTTGATGGTGCTGATGTCATTGTTGGACAGGTAGAGGTAGACGAGCTTGTTCAGTCCCTTGAAGGCCTGGGATCCGATCTCTCGGAGGTGGCAGTGTTGCATGTGCAGAGAGATGAGTCCCTTGCTTTCGCTGAAGGCTCCCGTGGGTATGCTGCCCAGGTTGTTCCTCTGCAGGTTCAGCAAACGGGTGGCCTCCGACACCCGAGGGATCTTCTTCAGCCCCACGTTGTCACAGATGACATGCTGAAGGTCACCGTGGCAGTGGCACTGGCTCGGGCACTGGGCCGGGGCGCCCCGCACTACGATGCCCAGCATCAGGAGGCAGGTCCACAGCAACAACCAGCTCACACAGCGCATCCTGAAAAGCTTGTAAATGTAACTCAGGTCAGTTAGAAAAATCCTGCAAAAGTCTCAGAGATCTGCAGAGAAATGTGAAGAGCAAAGGCGAACGCTTGATCCTGTTTGTTTGTGCTGAGAAACAGACGGACAGAGGAGGAGAGAGGAGGTGGGCAGAGCTGAGAGACACTTTGAGAGGAGGATGGACAGAGCACACAGCACTATTTATAACATTTACTTGAGGAAAAATACTGAGGAGGGCCTGCCAGGGTGTTGGACTGAGAGATCTGCAGGAGGAAGTCAACTGTCTGAGAGTTTAACCCTAAATGAGCAGAAAGGTGAACCTCAACTAGTCTTTTTCTTTGCAGCTGGCTTCGTTTTTGCAGGATTTGCAATGAGCTTGCTGCAGGATGCACACCTTCAGACAGTTGATAAGAGTTTGTAACGTTTGATTAACTTCTAGGTGCATGTTAGACAACGTGGCACGAGGTCAGCTTGGCTCTGTGCTTGCTCCCAGACATCGCTATTGTTTTTTCAGTCTGCGGTGGCAGGAAAGGGAGCCACTCCTGTGTAGCTGTTTTATAACCTATAATAGTCTCCAGATGGCTTTTAATCCTATTGCAAAAAAAGATACTTCCATCATCACAGCAGTGAAAGTTTTAGATGCCACTTTACATTCCTGTGTGCATTCCTTTGTTTTGTGGTATCATGCAGTGGTATTTTTCCAGACCTCTGTGCAAATGATGGAGTGGCTTAACTTTTTTTTTTTTTGTAATGAATATGATTGGCTCAGGTTAGTGGATGGTTTGGCTTCAGGTGTGTGCGTTTATGAGATGAATGAACCCACCCAGGATAAACGGAATGTAGAGTTTACTTAACAAATCTAACATTTTATTGGCAATATTGTTTCCTGTGTGACTTTCCAGGTGAACGTTCTCACTGTAGCTCCTGTAAATTTCCCTAAAAGTCCCGTCTCCAGCAAAGTTGAACCTTTTTCTAGTGCACCTCCCGCTTCTTATAAACGTAGTAAAGAAAGTTAAATACATGATATATACCATAAACCAAATTTTAGAGGGTAACATGGTCAGAAATGGATGTAGTGCATGGCAGTAATTGAGTGAATATAAAAAGAGCTAAGAGCTCACATGTGTAGTTAAAGTAGAAAAATGACTCCATTAGTTTGACTTTGTAAAACTTTATTTTTCTGCCATGATGGATATTTTATTTTGAAATGTTGAATAATGAAGTACATTAGCTGTGTAATATGCAATAGAAAATAAAACACTGACTATGGTAAGAATTTATTACTGCTAAATTATTTTTATTAATTCATTTTTAAGTAATAACATCAGATATTTTCCATTTCCAACTTTGCCTCTGAAAATTTTAAGCCTTTTTCTCCTTTTATAAAGCACTGAGAACTGCTTTATTTTAGATCAGTGTGAGTTTTCTTGCTTTATTATTTTAGTTTGTATGTCTTTATTGTTTAACTGTGGTGGTGTCTAGTTTTATTTTTCCTTAACATTCATTACAAACTGTTCTCTTTGAGTGTTTCATTCATATACAGTATGATACTATGATGCAGTCATGCGTGTCGTCATAGTATCATAGCATTATGTGATTGGTCAGATCAGCCGTGTTGGTCCACTGTGTGCTGCCAAAAACCCCTCTGAGCCACTGGGGCATGGCTGGATACAGGACCTCTGGAGGCGCCCCCTAGTGTCTGACACTGGCACTTTCTTTGTTTATCTACAGGATGCATCAGAACAATTTGGTTTTTATTGTGGAGACTTTTGGCGTTTGTTTGTTTGTTTGTTTGTTTGTTTTTTTAAGTATTATTTGGACTCCACTGTGTTTCAGTCCCACCTGCTCATATCATTGCTTGTTTGACAGCTTGGATATGGCACCACAGAGAACAGCCCCGTGACGTTCCTCGCCTCCCCACTGGACAACGTGGAGAGAAAGACTGAGACTGTTGGCTACATTACAGATCACTTGGAGGTAATTTGGCATGCTTCTCAATATAAATACTGAAATGCATTAAAATAAGATTTATTTTGAGTGCAAAAACTCATCCAAACAAAACAATTTGGGGAGGGCTGAACACTTGAATAAAAATCAGCAGGGAAGAAAACTTTTATTGTGACAAACAGTTATCGATGAAGGTGAATATTGGGGGAATATAGGGCAAAAAAACAAAGTAACGGTTTCAAAGAAAGCTTGTACTAGCCTGATTCACTCAAGGTTCAAGGTTCAAGGTAATAATAAAGAACCTTGAACCTTGAACCTTGAGTGAATCAAAACTTCACTTCTTTAACTCTGTGCAATACACCAAAAAATGTTTGGTGAATAAAAGTATGAATCATGAGTCACCTGCTCCACAGGCTAAAATAGTGGACCCTACAACCGGGATGGTCGTACCTGTGGGTACCTCAGGGGAGATTATGATCAGAGGATACTGTGTGATGCTGGAATACTGGAATGACAGAGCAAAAACAGATGAGTGCATCACTAAAGACCGGTGGTACAAAACTGGGTAAGTTTAATATCGTTGACCATAGTATTTTATTACAGCGATTGGAGTATTCTGTTACAGGTACTGAACTGTGGTGGTTTGAATCATATCTTTCTGATAGACTCCAGTTTGTTCATGTAAATGGAGAGTCCTCTTCACACACTAAGGTTAATTATGGAGTTCCACAGGGTTCAGTACTAGGGCCAATTCTGTGTACATTATTACACATGCTTCCCTCACCAGTATCATTAGAAGGCATAGCTTATATTTTCACTGCTATGCTGATGACACCCAACTTTATCTGTCCATGAAGCCAGATAACACACACAAATTAGTTAAACTGCAGGAATGTCTTACAGATATAAAGACCTGGATGGCCGCTAACTTTCTGCTTCTAAATTCAGATAAAACTGAAGTTACTGTACTCGGCCCTGAAAATCTTAGAATACGGTATCTAACCAAATGCTTACTCTGGATGGGATTACCTCAGCCTCCACTAACACTGTGAGGAACCTTGGAGTTGTTTTTGACCAGGATATGTCCGTCAATTTCTTATATTAAAGTTTTAGCTTTTTTTTTTCCTTTCCATTGTCACAAAGCACTTGATCATATTCTGATTGTTGGGGTATTCTCTGTATCATTGTAGACCTCATAATATAAAGCACCTTGAAGTGTTTCTCTGTGACAAGTTTGAAATAAAAATATAAATTAAATCTAATTGAAGTCTTTAGTTAATCATCACTACTTTACAGCTGTTAGTATTGTCTGCATTTTCAGGCAGATAGGCTTTAAATATAACATCTGATTCTGTTAAAAGGCTGATTCTCTCCCATCCTTGTTCTTGGGCATTTAACTGTTTCTTTGTCCTCTTGGCCAGCGACATCGGCAGCATGGATACATACGGCTACTGCAGGATAGACGGCAGGATTAAAGACATGATCATCAGGGGAGGAGAGAACATTTACCCGGCAGAGATCGAGCAGTTTCTGCACAGACACCCCAAAGTTAAAGAGGCACAGGTGAGCTCAAACAGCAAGGGCTGAGCAGTAAACCTAGAGGGTGTTATAGGAAAATGAGAAGGGAGACTAACTGTACTCAATTATTCACTAGAAATTCTGTCGGTGAACTTCAGAAGTGCATAGAGTAAGTTTTATTTTAACATCAGACTGGCGTTCACTAAGATTGCTACAGCAGAAATTAAATTTTACTGAACATTGCTGCTTCCACACTTCAGAACAAGTCTTGTTAAAACTGTGTTAAGAGTGTGGCTTGATATTGTGTGTCATCAGTCTGAATTTCTTAACTTTTCTTAACGCCTATTGTGCATTACTTACAAGTCCAAAAGGCAGGGTGACCCCTCCAACACACCACTCCCCCCATCGATGTGGCTAGGTGCATAATTGTTGGAAAGACACAAGTTTAGTCTCTGTACACCACCTCAGTGGATTTTAATCCAGCGGTCAAGAATGCACTTTCACCTTTTTAATTTGGTGGGGAGTTTTTCGCATTCCAGTTTCAGTTAAAAGCCAACAAGAATGAGAGCACACATGTGATTTAGATTTTTAAAAAAAAGTGTTATAAAGAACACGTTTAAAGTTGCACGAAAACCATAGAGTCAGTGGAACATGCAAAGCGGCCTCCAGACTTTGCCAGGTTTTCAGTTAGGACACCCCCAAGAACATTTTAAGAAAATGTTAACATTTAAAATATTTGTTTTTTTCCTTTAAATTTTTTTTTATTATATTAACCCCTTAAAGAGTGTCTTGACTTGGCTTAATCTTTTGGCCCTTCATGTGATGTCTAATCCTCTGTATTTGTCTTAGTTTCAATCTTCGTGTGCAGCGTTTGAATGTCCAAAGTTCTGTTCAGATATTTAAGATTTTGTACTGCTGACTGTTTGCTGTGTGATTCTAAATGTTCCTCGTTTCCTGCTGTTTTTCAGGTGGTGGGAGTTAAAGATGAGCGTATGGGTGAGGAGATCTGTGCCTGCATCAAACTGGTGGATGGAGCAGACTGCACTGCAGAAGAAATCAAAGCTTACTGCAAGGGACAGGTGGGGCACAGTTCCCGTCTTATATTTCATAATGAGCTGGAATTGTGTTGCACCATAATGAGCGCTGTTCATTTGCTCCTTTCAGATCTCCCACTTCAAGATTCCTCGTTACGTACTTTTTGTAACCAGCTACCCACTCACGATCACTGGAAAGGTAATTTCCTCAGTCCTGGCTCCTCTACCGAGTTCATAAAAAGCAGGAATTTCTTCCAGGATTCTTACAAATGACATAAATTAATCAGCAGGTTTAATAAAATGTCATTCATCCTGAGTGAAAAACATCTGTATTTAGCAGCTGCTGTAACAGTCTGCAATAATTTAGGGGAAGGAGAAATCCAGGATGAAAACACAAACTCCCCTCTGGTTCTTGTGTTTCTCTCGTGGGATGCTATTTAATATCATTTACTGTAGACTTGGCCCTGTGTTTGAACAGGCCTGCCCTGAATGCTCTCAGACAGGAGGGACGGGAAGCTATTAGCTCGTCTGCACGTACACTATGGCCTGTTAGATGAATCCCAGAGGGCTGGCAGGCCGTACTCGACCTGGACCATCAGATCAGATAAAACCAAAACCTTGATTTGAGATTCCTTCTAAACGGAGCAAGTACGATATGATAAAACTTTCAGAAAAATGCAAAAAATGTTCTGCGTTCGTGTTATAATTGTAACTACTCATTTGTGTCTGCTCAGATCAGCGGGTGATTGTTTGTGGCATTCAAACACATGTGGGAAGTTGCAGAATGCCCTCTGATGGACAGAGTATGCGACATCAATGCAACGTTGATTGAATGGTGTTTCTCTTGTCGTTTGTTTAATTTTAAATTTTATTTATCGTGGAATATTTTAGTTGAGCTCTAAAAATGAACGTCACTCAGATAAATATGAAAGTTACTGGTGCATTTTTGGTTTGCTTGGAGATTTCTGTGTGAAAAGAAAAGAAGCCAAACCACAGGAAAATGCTAAGAGTTCACAAACTGGGGTAAATCTGACCACAAGGGTGACGTCAGTAGTTTGTATATTCTGCTCTGATGTAGCTAATGCATTGTGTCGGTTTAAACTGATTTTTGCCATTTAAGAAAAAAAAATACTGTTGGTATTTACGTAGAGAGCAGAGTGACAAGTTGCATGTAAGAGACTGATCCTTTCATGTGTATTTCTGGGAGTTCCTGTCTTGAGGCATAAAATATGGGGTATAATTAAATCAAGTGTGCACACTGATTTACGTTTACCACACGCTATTTAGCACTAATTCTGCCAACATTTAACGCAGAGAAAGAGCACGTCTTA
The DNA here is from genome assembly GCF_041146795.1 of Maylandia zebra. Taxonomy (NCBI): domain Eukaryota; kingdom Metazoa; phylum Chordata; class Actinopteri; order Cichliformes; family Cichlidae; genus Maylandia; species Maylandia zebra. The sequence continues at coordinate 26,702,224 of NC_135174.1, read as the reverse complement.
TTTTTTTATTTTTAGAAAACTGCAAATTATCCATAGAGGTCAGACCAGGCTTGTAAACATGTTTATTTATGCTGTAAAATTGTAACATGTAACATGGAAGTCTGTGAGGACTGACTCACTTTTGGAGGCAGCCTTAAGTGGTCATTAGAGGAAGTAATCGAATTAGATTCACTTGTAGTTTTGGCAATTTTCACAGAGATGCATTTGACATCTGAGTGCTCAAAGCTGTTATGAAAGACTCTTAGATTGATTTAAAATAATTATTTATTGTATTGACCCCAGTAAGTGACAGATTTTAATTTGCGTTCTGATTTCTTACGAATTAAATGGAATCACCAGCACACAATAAAACACTCGGCCCCATTTACTAATAGGTTTTTATATATTCATATACTTTGACGCTGCAGATTTGTCCATTTAGTGCTCCTGCAAAAAGTTGTTGTTGATTCGTGTCATTCTTCTTTTTGTCTTTCAGATCCAAAAGAAGAAACTGAGTGAACAGGTGGAGAAGCAACTGAAGGAGTGAAAATGAAAAGCTACAAACTGTACAGAGGGAATTTAATTAATACGTGTGCGTATATCAGATACCAAAGATACAAATTGGGATTGTCAGAACTGGCCAACAGAAAACGCCTCAAGATCTTGTAACGAGTGGTTACAGGGACAATGTAACCCCCCCCAAAACAGTATCCTGTACCTGCTGCAGAAAATAGTCCCATATAGAAACACTATTTACTTGTAAGGGCCCTTTTTAAGTGCTTTTGTCTGTATAGGCAGGACAAAGGTTGTAAGGTTTTTAAAATGTTTTTTTTAATGATTTTTAAAAATTTATAAAAACAAAAATCTTCATTATATGAACTTGAAATAAACCTTTTTACAAATTATTAAAACCAGGCATGCAGGTTCCTCTTGTTACGGAAAGAATGAAGGGGTTTTTTTGGGGGTTTTTTTTTTTTTTTTTTTATTGTCCTCGATGGCAGGTGCAGGCCTCTTAAGCCTGCCATTCAGAAATATGCACACATGTTCCACTTTAAAAAATATGAGCTTTAAAGTGAGTGAGCATTGTTCAGAGCTGTAAAGAATTTCCTGACCAGGCTACATGTGCAGTTCACCTGACGCTGGGCTGCTGGATCGGATGTCATCTCCTGTCTAGACCTGAAGGACTCGGCCCAGAAATAGCCCTTAAGAGCCCAAATGAAAACAAACTGTGCTCCTGGCTCTTAAGAGAGAACCTCAAGGTTTATTTAGCATTTTTTATTTAACATATTTTGGGTTTGGATTAAATGTTTCAGGACATGGTATTCCTACCATGCGCCAAGTACAGGAGGTGGTTTTAACAGGGAAAGGCAAAGGAATGCACATTTCAAGGAGGAAAAATGGGATTTGAGACAAAGAGTGAGTTTGTTCTCCTTTTAGACTCGAGACTTTTGTTTTCAAATTGTCACCATGCATTCCTTTGACTGGGAGGTTATTACAGGTGATACTAATAACCAAACTGTTCTCCCAAGAGGTGAATGCATTGGTGGAGCAATGCATACAAAAGTATCTTGGACTCCCTCATGTGGCAGGAAAAAGCACACAAAAAGGCCAAAAATTTGTTGAGCAAATTTATTTTGGATGAGGAAAAACATCACTTGCGTTCTTGTGGCATTGAGTTAGGTTTGTCTTTTTCCTGCTTCAAAATGACAACGCCTCAATAAAGAAATGCTTGTCCCCACTTTGGTGTGGAAGAACTGCACCGATCTCTGAACCTCAACCACATCCAGAACCTCTGGAGGAGTCGGAGCAGGTTCAACATCTGGGGCCTGATGTATAAATACGTACACAAAACCATGCTTGGATTTTTTTTTCCCTCTACACATAATGTGATATTTAAAGAGGAACAATTTGCAAACGACATGCAACCTTCAGGCCATGTCTACGTGGTAGTTTCAAACCTGAAAACTATTTTAGTGGGGAAGGTTGTGTTGGCTCGCATGTGGTGCACATTTATGCACTAAATCCAGAAAGCTGATCTGGTGACTTATCTCTTCCAGTCAATGACTGTTAGATTAGAAAAATGCAAGCCATTATTATACAAAGTCAGGCAATTTTAGATTGAGAAGACAATTTAATCCTCCTCCCTTGTTATTTCAAGTAGATGACAGATTTAGAATCAATCTGAAGTGGTGTACTTACGTTTTGGTGGACCTAACTGTATATAAATGATGCATCATCTTGGTATTTTCACCGCCTTCCAGGAGATAAAACACAAGATCCGAACATAAGCCAGTAACAGACAAATACTGAGATATTCTTTGATGTCACATGTTAAGCAAAGAAATAACATGTTATTAGTTAAGTCTATTCTTGGTTTAGTATACAAGACGATGGTTAAGAGGGACAATAGCATTTCAAGTAGCAAAGGTGGAGTTTTATGTATTTCTGGATGTAGCAAAAGACTTGAAAGAATATGTGATGAGTGCAGTGATGTCAGGCTTTTGATTTAAAACGTATGATATAATGTATGTGCATTTCAACAGAGCTTAGGTTGAGTGTTTAGAATACAAAGCTAGATGAGATGGAGGCAGATGACCCCCCAGAGGGAGAAGTGGGAAGAAGAATAATTTCCTGATCTTACTGACCACTGACAGCGCTTCAGACATGAAGTCAAATTTAACCACACGCTTTCATTTTAATCCAGATTTACTTAAATAGCACAAAATCACAACAATAGTCACCTCAAGACATTTAATACTGCAAGACCTTACAGTAATGCAGAGAAAACCCTAACAATCAAACTGCTGCCTCTGACCAAACACCTGGTGACAGCAGGAAGAAAGAACTCCCTTTAAAGAGAAAGAAACCTGAAGAAACCAGGCTCACAGAGGGGCAGCCATCATGTGACTGCTGTTTTGGTATTTTAAGGTATCTTGTTGATGCCTTAAAGACCTCAAACTGGGAGTAAACTTTTCATAATGAAAGGTTTACTCACAGTTAATGAGAGAATTACTTTATTAATTCCAAAAAAGCAGCATAATTTTTGTCAAGTGAATCCATTACTTCTTACCAGCGGATGTCCAAAATGTTTTTATTTTTTTTTGAACAACATTTCAAATTTTGGCTCCAGCGGGTGAAACATCTGTGACGCTCTCACAGAGAGTGAATCACAGAGAGAGCAAACTTATAAAAAGATAAAGGTCTGTGCTGTGTCTTTAGTCTTTGGGCAGCGGGATGCCGACTGCCGTCTGCTGCCCCTCCATCTGCTGCTGCGCCTGCGCCACCTGCTCCTCGCTGCAGGAGTCCTGCAGAAACACGGTAGCCAGGTTGCGCAGACGCGGGCTCTCGGAGAGGGAGAAGCGCAGCATGCACTGCAGGATGGCGGGATCGGTGATCTGAGAGCGTGACGTGGGTGTTAGGAGGTTCACGAGGGTGGTGATGGCTGACAGGACAGTCTCTTCCCTCTGGCTCGACAAGCAGTTTGTGACTAAGCGGATGCCGTCGCTCTGCAGGACGACATCTCTGCACTCAGGGTCCATGCTGAGGTTACAGAGCCCTCCTGAGATCACGAGAGACAAAATCAGAGATAAAGGCTTGACAGTTGCTGCAGACAATGAAGGAGATGTCACTGTGACACCCACCCATCCCAAACTCCACAAAGTTCTCATTCTCCTCAGTCAGCATGTCCAAGAAGAGGTCAGTCACCTGCAGCTCTCTCAGATACTCCACGTTCTTTGGATCGTATGCAAAATTGGCCAAATTAGCCAGAACTTGTTCCTTTGCCTCTGAGGAGGAAAAAAAATCATCACATGTAATGTATGTAATCACATAAAATGAGAACTATGGAGTGCCAAGATTAAATAGGCAAATATTTAGTTAAAAGTCTAATTAATTCATTCAAATATTCATTTCAAATTATTTGTGGCTGGTCAACAGACCTTAAAATCTGATTGGTTACCCTGCACAGCAAGTTAAGACGATTGATCCCAGATAATGCTGCAGTTCATGCCCGGATTGCCTGCGCACTGCTAATGTGCTACACTCATTGAATTAATAATTCATTTTCTGAAGCTGAACGGCTGGACTCCTTAGCGTACTTGCTATTGAGAAACACCCACCGAAATAATCGACTCCCGAAAAGGTAAAGATACTGACCAGATCAGCATTAGCCCCGCCCCTGACTTTGACAGGTGAGGTTGACAGTAGAAATAAATTCATGACGTGTTGAAGCCCAGAACTATGAAATAATAACAACTGACATATATTTTAAATAAAACGAATTATTTCAATTTAATAAATGTGTATTTAATAATTTCAAATTTTGAATAATTATTTGATGACGTACGTCTCCAAAGAGGAGCACCTAGGCTTTCTGTAGGCACCTATTTTTTATGTTTTTGTTCTATTTACTTTATTTTATGATTCATATTATTGTCTTGTGGATCTTGAGTTGGAGCAGAAAGACGAAAAGGCAAGATTGGAAAAAAGATAACAGAAGAAAGCAGAGTAGTGAGTTTAAAGTTGAATCCAAACACAGCTGTTCCCACCGTCGCTGTCGGTGTCCTGAAACTCGGTGACCAGAGTTTGTAAATACTCAAAGCGGTCAGAGCCTCCGGACGAGCCGCTCCTCCACATAATCCACTACCAGCTCCGCTCTCCGCTTTATTCTTTTCAGTTCGTTCCCGGCGCGGTCTGACCATGAAATGCCTCCGTGTAGCTGCGTGGATAAGACGAAGGTTCCGTTTAATAGTTTTTGTTTTAAAATCAGTTTCGATCTGATAGCATACGGTCAAGCCGCGCTTACACAGAATCAAATCTAATTTACATTTTTCATACGCAGTTAAAGGTCTTCTATCATAGTTTTTTGTTAATGTGGCCCTAATACTCCCTCACACAACATGACACAAAATAGAAATACTGTCAAGCGGAAGCTAGTGTCACGTGGTACCGGAAGTTCCTAATAACTGTGGGACACGAAGGGGGTGTGTACAGCACCTCAGCCAACTGTAGGGGAAGGTCAGTGTTTAAAGTTCAAAATAAAGCCACGAAAATGAAGCAGCACAAACTGTCAGCCGGGAAACGGCTCGCCAAACCGATCCTGTTCGGGACGATCATCGTTGGACTCGCTGCTGCTTTCATTAACAGGTAACGTTAAAGCGTGTTTACAGCTCAGCCACCTGTACGTAACAGGCATGTTGTGCGTGACATTTGCACATGCAAGTGTTTACTGCACACCTTATTAATAAACATGCAGCTCCGAAAGAGCCGATCAGAAGTGAAGATTATAAAAGCAGCACGACTTCGCTGTTAAAAGGTACTGCAGGGGAAGCAGTACGACTGCGTATTAGGCCCATTCTGCAGTCCTTTGGAAGTCAAAGAGAAAAAGCTCAAAATTTTAGAAATTCGGCGGACTTACGAGAAAAATGGATAATTTACAAAAAAAAAGCAAATTTTTGATGAAAGAAATGGGCAAATTTACATGGAGAAAGCATTTAAACTTAGGAGAAAAAATGAAAAATAAATAGCTAGTTTATTGTTTTAAAATGGCAAACGATCAGATTTTTTTTTTTTTACCAGAAATAATGGAACAATAATGAGAAACAAGGACAAACTTATTTGAAAAAAGGAGCAAATTTATAAGGCAGTAACATGCTATACATACATACATACATACATACATACATACATACATACATACATACTTTATGAATGTCAAATTCCTGAGGTAGCAATGAGCAAAGTTCAGACGTATTAAATTACAAAATCAAAAAAGGTAAACTTATTAGAAAAAAAATAGGACATTTTAAAGAAGAAAATGAACATATTTCAAAGAAATTAGCAAAGGATAAATTTAAATTTAGTTCATTATGTTTCCAAGAAAAAATGAGCAAAGTTCCAAGATAATAAATACCAAAATCTGAAAGAAAAAAAGACACATTCCCAAGGGGGGAAAAAAGAGAAGAATACATTTCAGAGAGTCTGGTGGAGCATTTGCGAGCGAGGAAACTCAGTATGTGGTGATGTCCATGGGCTCCCTGACTGACAAATACATTTCTAGTTCCCGTTTCCCAGCTATGAAGATTTGCTTCAAGGTTATTACGAGGTCTCATTAAGCAAAATTATTGTCAGAAATGCCGACAACGCCACGAGTAAGGTGTAACAGGACCTGGAGCTGCTCTGTCCCCTGTGCAGGAGCGTTATAAAATCAGTTTATGTGATATATTTCCTTATGATTTTGTATATTTGGTGTATTTTGAATGCAGATTTATTCTGCTTGTTGTTTTTGTATTGCTCTTTGTGCATGATTTCTGGTAAGCCTGTCTGTAAGCCAGCTTTAACAGCGGGAACAATCTGTGTTGGGCCTGCAGCAGACTGATAACCTGCTCTGTAACAGCTGAGATGGGCTCTAACCGCCTGCCTGGCTGTATCTAAAATGCCTTTAATCATATTTAAATCATGTTAAAGGTATTGAATTTGCAGATGTTGTTTTTAAGACCTCTAGAAAAGCCCTGTTAATACAATTAATTTCAAAGGTTTTTTCATTAACTTTTAGTCCCACTAACTCGTTCGTGCTGTTAGTGCACTAGAGACTTTACAGCACACTAGAGAAGCTCTGCAAATTGAACAGCTGTGTTTTGTCTGACCAAAAGTCCAAAGAGAAATCTTTACTGTTCAGTGCTGTGTTGTACAGACTGGACATTGTGGCACAGCTGGTTGTGTCTTTTTAATTGACATCCCTAAAAGCTTTGAAGGAGCCCTAAAATAACCTCATTATTGAAACTCCTGAAACTATTGAAATCACCGAAATCATTCTTTGGTCAAAATTCAACAAAAGAGAAAGAAAAGATGAATATTTAGTTACAGTGGACAACTGCTTGTTTTGGGGTTTTTTTTATTGTTAGAAAAATGGAAACAGAGTAGGTTTCCATACACACTCTGGAGACTAATTGAAACAAAACAGAGAAAGTGAATATCCAAAACATTTTCTTTGGTAAAGCTATAGTTTAATATTTTTCCGTGAAAGTAAAATCAAAATCTGTTTTTTCACACTGAACCACCTACGTCACATTAGAAGAAAGGTTGTAATCTTACCATTAATCTTTTCTGGTTCTCTAATTAATTCTCACTTGTCATTTGTTTTCATTCGGTACTTCCTCTGTTGCGCAGACACAGGTTTTTTGAGGACGTCGTTGAACTCAGGGCTCAGGAGCGAGCGCGTAACGATGCCAAGAGGTTGGAGGTCCTGGAGAGGCGGCAGAAGCAGATCGATGATCTGACCGAGAAGAAGCAGCAAGGAGGGAGCGGCTGAAGGGGGCAGCAGCCTGAACCTCAGTGCCTCTGCAGCAGACTGTAATACAGAGCAGGTCTCCACAGGTGGACGCTGCACATGTCCACATATGCAAAGATGGCTTTGCTGAATATTTTTACTGAGGCCTGCTTACAGTAATGGATTTATTGAAGTAACCCTCACAGATTTGTATAGACATCTGGGCTGGACACAACACTGTCCAAGACGCCCAGTAAAGGAGCTTAAACAGCATCTTTCTTGTACTTGCGTGTTTTTCCAGCAGGGGGCAGAATTGACTGCAACCTAATGGACTGTATGAATGAAAATCTCTTTAACTATAAATTATTTGTGATATACATTGTTAAAGATCATTTATTTAAAATGCACGCCACAGAGGTTTTCATGTTTATTTTATTGGTGTGAGTTTAGTTTAATCAGGATTAAAAATCAAAGCACAGACGCTAATGCCGTACAACAAACATCAGCTCTGCCTTCAGTTTTTGCGCAATGAAGCAGGAAAATCAGACTCCTTAGTGTTGGGATGTATTCAGTCTGATGGATGCTAGAAAGTAATAACTGATGCTGATCTGTCAAAATAAAGGTTTTAAATTCACTATCAGTGTGACATGAAATAATTATTCACTCAAATATAAGATCTGTAATTTGTAACTAATAACTAAACATTGTAGATAGAGAGAAAAGGCCATTTAGAGCGAGTCCAGCATTCTACCGTAAAGAAGTACAAAATTTTTAATTCTCAAGTAAAGGTTTCAAAAATTGTGCTTAAGTTCAGTACATGAGAAAATGTGCTTGTTTGCTTTTCTCCACTCTAAAATAAAGAAAGCTACTTTCAGTTTTTCCGTTATTCACAAGGGATCAACACAGCAGGTAGCGCCGCATATTTGATTTGGCAGATTTTTTTATGCCAGATGCAACCCGCCAAGGGATTTGTGTCTCCTCCCGGGATCCAGCAGGGTATCTTTCGCTTGTGTACATCAGCAATTATGATAGTTAACAATAGAAAATAACAGATGCAGTATAACCACAGACTGTAAATACAAAACATGGATGGGTCTGCCTGTGCAGAAATCCCTTGACCAGCAGGCGGCATCTCCTCTGAGATTGTAATGTGCAATACCACCGATTTCCTTTCTGATCAGACACCAAGTCAAATTCAGGGCGGTATGGACGTTACCGATCCGATGTTGATACTTTGTACAAAAACATAATGTGTTATTGTATTTCAAATTATAGCTTCATAATGATTACAGGACATCAGACTACTTGTTCTTATTGTTTAATTATGAAGAATTATCATATAGAAATAAAAAAAACTAAATTTGTGTGTTAATTGATGCTATTTGAACACACTTTCCTTCATTGTCACTGTGCCACACTACAAATTTTGGTATTGATCCAATACCAAGCAAATACAGGGCCAGTATTGCCGATATCAGTACCAATAATTATAAGTTACTCAGGCAGCTAACTGGGGGAGAGTAGCGTGCCATGACTTATGAGATGAATTCTCAAGTTTCAAATTCTGAACACATTTTAATCACCACTATGTCACTGTGATTATTACTTTCCACAATAATTAGTTAACACAGCAAAAAACACCTTTCAGTTTTTCATGTGTTTTGAAACTTGGTTTTAGTGTTGGTATCGATACTATCGATATTTGGATCGATCCGCCCACCTCTACTGCATACAAGTCTAATACTCACTGTGATGATAGTCATCAGTGTTCTGAATTTCAGTCACTAGTGTGAATTCTTATTGTATTAGGGTACGTGCAGGGCTTTCCCCTGGTGTAGTGGTTAAAATAGTTGCCTTGCATGCAAAGAGCCCCAGTTCAAGACCGGTAGGATACATGACATTCCTAACTAGCTAGTTAGGAAGGTTGTTAGGAATGTCATGTGGTGCAAAACCTGTGTGGCCAAACTTTACCTGTGTTTTCTAGTCTAAAAACTTTTTAACAAGCCGATTGCATTTTGTTACACAGAGTTCTGCTATTCAAGAACACTTTAACACACAGCCTGGTGGGTTTGAACCAATGACCTAACTAGCAGACAACCCACCCTACCTGCTAAGCCACAGCTGTCCACAGGTAGATGCAAACACACAGGCCTTATTTGTCCATGAACTCCTCTTACACGATGTGGAGTTGCACTACCAAACTTGGTACGCTATAGCACCCTGAAGGTTCTTATCTGCATCAGATGTTATGTCATCATGTTTCCTAAGAACAACCTAGTAACCAGCTAAAAGGACCTATTTTTAGCCTTTACGCACATGTCACACATTTTAAAAGCATTGTAGAATTTAAATTTCATGACATGAAAATTAAGTTTCAGCCACATAAGTTGAATAATAAAAACACTAAATGGTTCTTATATTATAAAGCCATCACGTTGCCTGTCAGCCACATAGCAAGAGGCCAAAATGAAACATTTTCAGCATAAAAAAAAAATATATCTACAACCTATTTTTTTTATTTATTCATTTTTTAAAATCTTTTACCTGAGAGATTAAGCAGAGACGGACCAAATCACTATTGTAGCACAGGCATGTACTAGTAGAATAAAGCAGGGTAAGATTCAGGGCGTGGCTATGAAACCAATAGGTGACATCACTGTGGTTACTTGTATCTTGTATCTGAAGTTCATTAGTATAGATATATGTAAGAATCTTCTTAGAGTATTTCTAGTAGTGGAACAATTTAAAAAAAAATTTTTTTTTTTAAATCCACAGAAATAATTTCCAGTTTTCAAGTCTTCTACAGTCTTTTTAGACTGACATAAAAATATAATTTGACAGCATCAACACATCTGAGAACTGGGTATGGGTGTTTTTCCTGACGACGGGGCGATCGTGGCTCAAGAGTTGGGAGTTCTCCTTGTAATCGGAAGGTTGCCGGTTCGAGCCCCGGCTTGGACAGTCTCGGTCGTTGTGTCCTTGGGCGAGACACTTCACCCGTTGCCTACTGGTGGTGGTCAGAGGGCCCGGTGGCGCCAGTGTCCGGCAGCCTCGCCTCTGTCAGTGCGCCCCAGGGTGGCTGTGGCTACAATGTAGCTGCCATCACCAGTGTGTGAATGTGTGGATGACTGGATATGTAAAGCGCTTTGGGGTCCTTAGGGACTAGTAAAAGCGCTATATAAATACAGACCATTACCATTTACTTATAGATTCAGTCAAATCTGATTTAAATAACATCTTCAGTTTTCTTGTTATTTTTCTGGACTACCAAAACAACACTAATATGAAAAGCTCACCGTATTCTAATTTCTAAACTGATACAACAGAAAAACAGCAAACATTAATATTTGAGAAGAGAATGAAAAGTAGTCTTTGCCTTGAGAATAACTTCAAGAACCAAGTAAAACATAATCAGTGTGGTATAATTACATATTTTATTGAAACATGCTATAAAAGAAATTTAAAATAAATTAAACCCACAAACAGGCAATATTGCACTCGAATGAAAAAAAAAAAAAAAAAAAAAAAAAAAAACCCAACAAAAAACAAAACAAGGTCAAAGTGCTTCACTTGCAACTGAGAAAGGTTTGTGCATCAATTCAAAGAACAAAATGTGGATAAAACGTTTCGACTACAGGCTGTAAGAATGCTGGTTAACTGGTCCGAACACTATGACAGCACTACTTTAACTGGCTGCCTGTCAATAACGATCAATATGACCAATACTGTACACGTCATGTCACACGGTTCAGAAGTTACATGGTGTGTTTGGCTCACTGAAAAACTCCCGACTCTGTGGAACTAAATAAGAAGTCAAATACAAGCGCATGAGAATGGCGCCAGAAGCCAGAATCACCCAAAAATCACTACCTGGAAAGGCTCTTGGAAACCTCAATAATTGGTGGAGTCACAGGCCACATGGCACAGTTATTTAGGACATCTGCATCCAATAAACCTGCTGATTTTTATAATTAGAGGGTTCAGCAGTGGTTTAACTGAAGTAATTTAAGTTAAAGATCAGTGAAGAGGCTGCTTAGATTTAAAAACAAAAAAGCAACTCATCATTTCCAAGACTAACTGCATAATATTTCCCTTTCCAGATGATATGCCATTCTTAGAAACCACTTCACATGTCAGGGGAGATCCTTGAGGTAAAAAAAAGCAGAGGGGGGGATTTAACAGTCTTTGTGAGCAAACAGTGGATACAGTAACACATCATATACAGACTAATTTACAGCAAACAAAGCACAAGTGAGGACAGACAGAGAGAGAGGCAGCGCGGGAAGACGAGGAGATGAGCCACAGTAACAGTAAGTTTTACAGTATTAGCCTTTCGTGATCCCTCTTTTTGCGCCTTCTCTTCCTGTTGTGTTTCATGTTGGCATCACAAAGCCAGGGGCACTAAACCGTGGGAGGAGGCGGCGGGAGGCGCGGTGATGGCCATCCGGGTACCAGCTTCGAGTCCGTTCACGGTCCTGCTGCGAGAAAACAGACTTTTGAAACAAAAGGTCCCGGAAGCAGATACACGAATCCACCCGTTACCAGCCACCAATCAAAGCCTCCACACAGTTAAAGCAGTTTAATTTGAATGCAAACAAGGTGGTCAGTATGGAAGCCCATTGGTGCCAGATTATGAAAGCCAGGAATCGGATATAATAAAAATGATCAGTCATGAAAATAAATAAAGATAGATCAAATGTATGTTTTTAAAAGCAGCTGAGATAGTCGATATAAATGTGTCCAATAATCTGTATGTTCTCAATCATAAACATAAAAGTAATAATCATCAATAATCAAAGGACCACCTGGCTGGCTGAAAAGGTTTTTAGCTTTCACTTAAAAATGGATAAAAACAGCTAAATTCATGACATATGTCAGCTGGCACACTTTCTATGCCAGGAGCTACAACTAACATAAATACAAAGATATAAATTTGGTAGAAATGTAAAAAATAATAATAGTATCTCTCATCCCAGTACAAATATTTAATGTGGCTCTAAAACACATGATTACGATTTCTCTACATCTACCTATTATATACCCATCCACCTATACTTTCCCTCAACAGCTGTTTTTAAGATGCACACAATTAGAAGTAAATTGGCTCAAAGTTATGGTGGCCCCAAAGGGGGAAGATGTCAAATAAATAAAGAAATAAAAGCTTGTTTGAGACAGAATGAACAGACACGCATCAATACTCTGTATAAAATAAAGACAAATTATTTTCTGCTCTAGTAGAGACTTAAGTATATACTTACTAAACTACTGTATTCAAGTAAAAATTTATCTACTGTATTGTAGATACATAAGGGAAAATGAGATCAGATAGCTTCAAAGCTTTGGTCGGTTTTACTTTATCAAAAACTGCCAACACAGGTCGAAGCACCGACCGGCGCAGCAGGAGGTGGCTCTGTCCTCATTATCAAACGCCCTTCACCTCACACAGGACAACAGCTGCATAGCAGACATGAGGCAATATTAGCAAACACAGGCATGTGCCGCTAAAAATAAAAGTTTAATGCAGAAACTGGGAAGGAAGCAGGAGAGTCACCCAGAGTTATCCAACTGGTTTCACTGCGTTCTTTTGTGGGTCACAGTTGGGGCATGAAAGGCATCCTCTGTGTGGTAGGAGTTTGAAAAGCACAGAAATATGAGCTTTGGAGGAGTGCCAGTGAAACTACATTTTCAAGACTGGGCTGGGCATTGTGTGGAAGTTTTCTTTACTGGTATCGAACTGGTGTTTCTGTGTATCCAAATTCCTGTGCCGACGGAAAAGCACATTTCTCAGTGTTACAAAGTTTTTCCATGAACAGTGTGAATAAAGTTACAAAAATCTGTCTGAATTAGGCCAAAAAATAAAAAAATAAGTCTACAACCCTAACTACGATGTATTGTCAATTATACTACCTGACACTTTTTACTTGTCATTTTTAAATAGATCTTGAAACAAAATTACTTTTATTGCAGCTCTGGTGATTTCTTGGAACTTCATTTATTGAAGTATAAAGTCATTTTTTCTTAATAAATGGCCAGACATAGCTGAATGTGACTGTACTCTTCATAAGACCTCCCTGCTCTGAAGTCACCCAGACAATGCCCTTGTTGTGCACACATACTCTGCCTATTTATATTTCTCTCGCACAGCAGAAACACTACACTTCCTCTGGCTGCCAGTCCCCACAGTAAGGATCTGTTGGCAACATAAGCATGAAGAGCAAAAAAATTCAAGCTGAACAAAACCGTTGTCATCATATACAACAATAAACCAACACCTGGATCCTGTTAGCAGGTGTTATTATATACTCATATTAGGTAGTGCTTACTAATAAGGTTCTTGAGCCACTTGTTGCTATATTTCCCAACTTCATCAGGACGTTGGTTTTCATTTTATGTTTGTTGTAAATTAAATTCATAAATATGTACACATCCATGTGGGAGGTGTTAGCACCCTAAATAAATCCAATCCGACTGAAGATTCTCTCGTGAATCATCTCCTGAGGGACTTCCAGCCATAAATTAAAACAAATAAAAAGGTATGGCAAAAACGGACTTTGTTAATAGCATTACTGGTTAGATCTGGAGCTGAAAACAAACACTTTATACTAGTATAGACAAGAAAAACATGAATCAGGTCACTTTAGAGTTGAGAGATTATTTCAGCAGCACCACGCCACCACCACTAAATGGTTATCCAGCCCACACTTATTTCTATGAGATGGGAAAAGAGGCTTGTTAAGGAGCAGCGGCAGCATGCATGGCCCTCTACACACTTGCATAACAGGTGAAGGAGCTACAATTACCCCAAATTAATGCAGGGAATATGACCATCTCAGTCCTGCTGGGGGGAAAAACAAATGCACACCATCTCAGATACTCGTCCTTATTCACGCAACAATACAACCATGCTGTCCACACTTACATGTGACAGTAACGGGCAATAAAACTACAGACTGAATGTGCTTTCACTCACGCTTTATCAAAATATGACGTATGGAGCGCTTGGGAGTAGTTTGCATTCAGCGCGTTGCTGTTGTCGAGAGCGAACGTCTTCCGAGCTTTCTGGTCTTTGGCAAAGTTCCTGCAGGCGGCGAGCTTCGACTCGAGAGCCTGTGAGGACACAAAAGATGAAGAGGAAAGAGAGGACTTCCGACATGAAGCCAGAGGTGGAAATGAGAACCAGAAACAGGGAGGAGGAAAGACTCACCCCAACTTTCCGGAGCAAATCACTGACAATGTTGAGGGCTGATATTCTGGCCGAGGGGGTCAGAGGTGAGTTGCTGCCATAGCCATTTGATAGCACTAGTTAGAAAAAAGTAAAGAAACCAATTTATTCCTCCAATTTTTATTTTATTAAATCTTTTACAGAGTTCAAAATCATTATTCTGTTTAAGCAATTAGTTCCCCCTGTTTAATAACCTCTTGGCAGATTTCAGACACTTATTTATGAATATTTGTTAAATTAAAGACATTAAAATCAACTGTTAATCTGCTATATTTTTATAATTGAGCCAAAATATATTAAAAGGTTTTCATGGGGTCTTTGCTGCACTTTAACTGCACAAGAACTGGGTCATTACAGAAATAAATGTTTTCTGCATGCAAATATACGCGCAGCACAACATTTAAATAAAGAGCTACATGTCTGTACTTGCATGTTGAGGGGAAAGACGTTGTGCAGCTACCTGTTTGGTTGGCAAAGGCGTTGTCCAGACCTTTGCTCAGTGGGGTAGCCGGCAGGGAGAGGGAGGCCTGCACAGCCGTGTCCATCTTCACGTTATCCTGTGTGGGTGAACTCGGAGCGGACATCCTGGTTACGTCTGCCTGCCTCTCTCGCACGGCGAGCTCCTGCCGTAAATCTTTTTTTAAAAAAAAAGAAAAGATAATTGTAACAAATATATATAGGAAAACCCAGATTTTAACCTTCAGAGGAAAAAGACTGCAGCAGCTGCACATTAATGAGCTCGAGTTCATGAGTGAGTAATCACCTCTGGCTTCATCCTTTAATCTTTGCACTGAGACCAGCAGCGACTCCTTCTCATCCAGCTCGCTCTCCAGGAAGGCATTCCTCTCAATGGCCTGGTTCAGACGCTGCTCGAAGTTCTCAAGAGACACGATAGTTGCTCTAGAAGAAATATTTTTAAAAAGGAAAAAGACTTCAGTAATTATGTGCAAATAACCTCAGAGGCATGTTCTCTGCAGACACTAGTGCTTGAATAATAATGAGTAAGTAATCAATATCTGAGGCTTATCTATTGATTTTAATCCAGCTTTGTCCAGCAATCAATTGACTTGAAGCCATTTGTTAATTGCAATGAGATCCTAGAATTTTATCTCTTGCAAATTTTTATAAAAATGTAACCAACATCACAAAGTAGGCAAGAAACAGAAGTGTGTTTGCACTTACTTAAGGTAGCGTCATTTGTTTATTATGCTGAATATTCTACATGATCCCAGCAACAAAGCTAAAACCTAAAAATCAAGTTGAAACTTTCAGAGGCTGAAAACAAATGAAGTCAATGTGAAGTAGCTACAGCTGCAGTTCCTCCAAAGGCCACTGGGGGCTGGCGCTGAAAGAGTCATTTTCTTGGCTATGCTGAACTGCTCTGCTCTTTGCAGCTTCACCCTTTACTGTTAGATGTGATATATTATCATCATATACTGTACACAAAAGATGGATGTAACTATCACGATATGACTTTTAACTTTCAGGATACCACCATATTATTGTTGTTGTGATTTTTGTTTTGTTTTTTTAGCTGTAGTTACCACATTTGGAGAAGAGGGTGGAGTTAGAAAAACGATGTTAGCAAGCTGTACCAGAGATAGATTACTGCTTTGACTCTTGCTCATCAAAACTGAAGCGCACATGACTGGGTGGTCTAGTAGTGCACGTAAATGCACAGTGATCTGTATTGTTTGTCCGATATTTTCATTAAAGGTGCATAAACACCACAAACATGGTCAAATGGTTCACACAGCACAAAGGAAACTTTGAGACTGTTTTATTTATTTAGTAAGTATTAAGAGTCCAAACAGACCTTTTGGCTCTTTCCAGATCATCGTTGGACTGCTCGAGCTCTCTGACGTATTTGTGAAGCTGCTCCTTGATGCTGCGCGTTTGGCCGAGGTCGTCCTCCAGCATGGAGATCTGCTTGTAGCTCTGAGAGTACTGCTGCTCCATCTTCTCCTGAGGAGGAGAGCAGACAACATGTACTGAACATCTGACTGCATGCATTTAAACACATGATTGAACAGCTCCCAAAGCACGCCGCCATACATTTTTCAGTGCTCCATTCATTTTCCCTTTCCATTTAAAAAAAAAAAAAAAAAAAAAAAAAAAAAAAAAAAAAAAAAGCGCAGCAGTGTGACCCATTTATCCACCAGCTCTGAGACAATTGGCATGATAAACACCACCGGGCCTGTCTGTGTGTCTGACCTACATCTGCTGATAAAGTAATGACTGAGCTGCAGCCAGCCGCAGAAAGGCCAGACAGTCCTCTCGTTCAGCAGGTCCAATTAACAGAGTTTAAAAGCACAAACGCTGAGATAAATCTGAAGCTCTGATTCTCGTCCTTTTAGATCTGAGCTCAGCCTTTGACACCATTTCTCACTCTGTCCTTCTAAGCAGACTTTCCTCTCTCGGCATCTCTGACACACCCCTCGCCTGGTTTCAATCATATCTCCTCGACCGTTCCCAGTTTATTCAACTAAGATCATTCCGCTCTCATCTATTCCCCGTCACCTCTGGTGTACCCCAAGGCTCAGTTTTAGGCCCTCTTCTCTTTATAATATACATCCTCCCTCTAGGTACCATCTTCCGCAAATTTGATCTTCACTTTCACTGTTTTGCTGATGACACCCAGTTATATCTCTCTTGCAAACCTGATTCCTCCCTCCCACCTTCTTCCCTTACAGAAGGTCTATCCGAGTTAAAATCCTGGTTTACCTCTAATTTTCTAAAGCTCAATGAGGATAAAACTGAGATCCTCCTTATTGGCACCAAATCCAACCTTTTGAAGGCAAACCATTTCTCACTCACCATCGATAACTCCACAGTTCTCCCTTCTCCTCAGGTTAAGAGCCTTGGTGTCATCCTAGACAGTTCACTTTCTTATAAATCACACATCAATAACCTCACCCGTTCTGCCTACTTCCATCTACGTAACATTAACAGATTGCTTCCTTCTCTTTCCACCCAGTCTACGTCCATTCTTGTACATAGTCTTGTTACCTCCCGTATTGACTACTGCAATTCTCTTCTGCATGGTCTCCCCCAAAAATCCCTCCATAAGCTTCAACTGGTTCAGAACTCTGCTGCTCGCATTATCACCAGAACCCCCTCCTACCAGCACATCACCCCTGTTCTTCAGGAACTTCACTGGCTCCCTGTGAAATTCCGGATAATTTTCAAACTTCTTCTGCTCACCTTCAAGGCCCTTCATAACCTCGCTCCTTCTTACCTTTCTGACCTGTTAACCACCACTTGTTCTGCCCGTTCACTTCGTTCTTCTTCTTCTGTCCAGCTTACTGTACCTTCCTTCCGCCTCACCACCATGGGAAGCAGAGCTTTCAGCTGCTCTGCTCCCAGGTTGTGGAATTCTCTGCCCCCTGAAATAAGAAATATTGGTTCTCTCCCCCAGTTTAAATCCCAACTCAAAACTCATCTGTTCAAATCTGCATATTCACTGTGAATCCACTGTTTGTTCATTTTATCTTGTGCTTTATTTTATTGTTCTTATTCTGCCATTGTTTTACTAAGTGTTTTATCCTATTGTAAAGTGTCCTTGGGTGACTTGAAAGGCGCTCATAAATAAAATTTATTATTATTATTATTATTATTATTTTGCAGCAGTCTACATGCACAAACACAGCACGAGAATATTACTCACAAATCAGAAAATAACACTTAAGATTAGGTTGTGTTTCATGAACATCTGTAAAGGACTGCTTTCTTAATCAAACGTTTTCAGAATGTTAGTATATTTTCTGAGATGTGATGCATTATGAATGCTTTTAGTTCACCATAAAGAGTTTGATAAATGTGCATTTATAAAAAACGTACTTGGCCCCTCACCCAGGACCAATTTGCTTTGAGATAATCTGTGGAAAATGGATGGACGGAAGGAGAGAGGAGGATTATCCAGGATATGTTTGTTGACTTGTCCATTAAAGGTTTTTAGCCATTGAGCGTGTGCTCTCACGCTCGTAACGGCTTCAAACTCCAACATGGCACAGACATCTTTTCTTACAGTCTACGATAAATATTCACAACTTTATTCAGTTAGTTTTGTGCAGTTTATCTTTGTGGTTTGTTAGTCAGTCCTAGGCCATTTTCTTTGTACCCGTGTTATTTTATAAGGGTGCTGTTTTGTGTCCTTTTTATGTTTTAGGAAAAATTCAATTCCTACATCCTGTTTCAGAAATTTTTCCTTTAAAGCTTTGTTAAGATACAAAGCTATGGTGTGTGTAGTAAAATTAGAACCATGAGACATGCCCCAGTGTTGCGCCAACATCTCACCAGTGCTGCATTTCCTCCAAATCAAAGGTGTGAAGTCAGCACTGCTGAAAGTGAAACCTGTCAGACACCTTGGCACAAACATGTTTTCCCTGCAGGTGGCTCGACTCACCCGGCTTGAAACATGGACTCAGAAATGAGCCACTTGGATTTGGTAATTATGGAGTGAGAATAACAGCAAGACACAATCCGATGCATTATTTATGAGTGTGGCACAGATCAGCTGCATCAGTATACAGCCAGATTAGGGCAGAACAGGTGGTGAGATTGGAAGGATATACCTCAGATTCCCACTGCAGCGAGATTACCATTTAGATTGCACTTTAAAACATCTCATCTCCAGGACTGTACTCAGTTTTCATGGAGGCCAGTAAACTACAGGATAAGGTTACAGCTAGAAATCCAACAAAGGCAGGGCCACAAAAATAAGAGGTGTTGTTCTTTGAGAAGGCAGCCAATAAACATTTATTCTGCAAGACATCGCTTCTACAGGAGCAGCAGCTGTTACAGGCCCACTTCTCTTCACTCCCAGGAGACTACACTCAAGGGCAGCAGATGATAGATGGCGACGAAAAAAAAAGCCCTCATATTTATTTCAAGGATACGTGTGAAGACACTCGCCTAATGTCTTGTTAATATTAGAAACATATATACATAATGCTGGCCTCATCATAAATGCAGAGTGAGAGAGAAAGTCACAGTGAAGGTCTTCTTTAGGTTCACCACATAAATCTGAGAAGCTTAATGAGATACAGTTGGATTGTTAAAATAAGCCATTATGGCTCAGTAGCAATTATTCTATCAGGCTTTTAATTAACCAATTAAAATCAGTTTGTTCGTAAAATGCCAGAAAATGGCACGAAAAGCTCACAAGGATTTTCCTGACCACATGGTGGCACTGACATGTTGATCACCTGATTCTCAGCTCTTAAATCTAACCCATCAAAAACATGTTAAAAACATTCAGGATGACTAAATTAACTTAGAACATGACCATTTATGGTTTAGGTAAATTAACTAGATTAAGAAAAAGGTCATTAGAGAGGCTTAGAGGTGCTGGTTATAGCTAGCTTTTAGCATGCTAAGCTATGCTAAACTACCAGGTGTTCTGGGAATCCATCCTACCTGTTGTTTCTGCACATGCGCACAACACAAAATTCAGTGCCAAACTGTCCTACCTATTGGAATTTATGCTAGAATTATTGTGCGACAGCGGAAATGTCCATAAACTACAAACGGTAGGACGGTTTGCCAAAGTGCGCAAACTTAAAATAATGTATTCTAGCATGCAGGCCTCACAGTGAGCACAACGACCTATCAGATAAAGCGGTTACTCTATATAGATATTAATTACGTGGTGTCATGTATATATTGCTGAAGTGTGGTCGGTCACATTGGACATGATTACAAGGGGAAATTGTGCATTTCCTGATGGGTTGGTGGAACAAAATTGGGAGCACTGCACCAAAGCTTACAGATTGCAAACCAAAAAAAACAAAACACTGCTGTGCCAGATTAGGCCCCCAGGGCTTTAGTTTGACACCAAATAATGGATGTAGCCCATACAATGCCACCCACTAATTAGTAAAAATCACATTATGATGCCTCAAAATATCTATGATGGAAGTCATGTCCATCTTTTATAGAGTCTATGGTCAGCTTTCCACAGACTGCAGCAGTTACCTTGAGAGTTTCAACCTCATTCTTGAGTCTGTTGTTCTCAGACTGCAGGTCCTTCATTCGATGCTCGGCCTGGCCAAGCTGTGCTTCCAGCTCAGCCTCCAGCTCCCTGCTCCCCTCCTGAAACTCCAGCAGCTCCTCCTGAGCCTCCTCACAGCTGTGGGCAGACACACAGAAAGCCATTAGACGACAAGTCGAGACAGAAAGAGGTAGACGTGCAAGCCTGGGAGACACGGCTGGTGGATGCATTCATCAAACTTTACAGCTGGATATGGTTTTATTTTTATCGCCGTTGCATCTCCTCTGGGCGCTCGAGATCTGACCCAGATACAATTCCCCAAACTCGAATGCAATTTGTGTCACCTACTTTGTAAAGGGGGTGTTTTAAGGGTTTTAACCCTTTAATTTCTCCTAAGAGATGAACTGCTATAAAATATTAACTTAGGAATTAATATTTAAAGACTAACAGTTGCTTTTGTGCAAAATTTACTTCTGCAAATAGTGACCGCTTTACCCCACATCCACACACCCGAACTACAGCGTCACTATAAAAACTGATTTATTCCCTGTACTTTGCTCCTTTTCTGAAATCTCAGATTCAGCTTTTGTCTTCAAGACTTTTTAACTGGGCCGGTTTTTACTCGTCTTTATGTTTATGAGACAAGGGTTGAGAGCAAGACTGAAGCCCATCCATCATCTGGATGGAAACTGCACAGATTTCTCCTGATGGAGCATGATTTTTTCAACAGAGTACAGAAATTCTTGCTTGTCAAGTCAATTTTTGATGTAATCTAACACAACATAATTTACCAGAGACGCTCAATCAGATTAAGATCTGAAGAGCTTTCAGGCCATGGATCTGAAATGTTTTTGATGATCTCTGAGTCACTTAGTTATCACCTTCTCTTTGTGACATGGTCCTCGATTGTGCAGGAAAAATGCAAAGATTGTCACCAAATAGCTTGAGGGTTGTTACAAGTTGAGGATGTTTTTAATATAGTCAATCTTTAAACAGCAGGTCGGACAAGAAGAATCCACAAATGCCAACGAAACAAACCCTGGTATGCTTGGAATTGACGTCACTGTTGAAGCTGCTGCTAACTTCTTACCATACCTTGCGAGTCTGTAACAGTCTGTTATGAAACAGTCAATGATTTACCATCTTTACAGCTTTACAGGCCGCTGCAGTCGATCTTGTCTAGTAAAAACAGCTGACACTATTGTGCCAGCTGACATGCTGGCAGTGAGGTCAAACTGAAATTTGTGTTTTAACCAAGAAGTGCGTCTCTGACTCTCCAATGTAACCTTCGAAACATACAACGAGCCACATGATCCTGGACCAGCTTTACCGCAAAGTGCTGATTATGTAAGTGTCTGCTGATGTGGTCACTGAGAGACTGATACACGGACACACACACACACAGCTGTCTAAAAATGGCATCATGGGAGCTGAAGTGCTCGGGGTGGCACCGAGCCAAGGCATCCATTTGTTTTCAAAGCCACCGCGGTAATGTCGAGCCAGGCCGGGCTTTGAACTGGTTTCGCTCTGAAAAGGTTGGCTGTCACACATTTGCACACTGGTGCCTCCTCTTTCCCTACGTTCAAAACCAGACAGCATGACAAGGGAACCCTTTGTGGGCCAAACACACTCATGTCATATTGTTTTGCTCATTCAAAGTTCAAACCCGAGGTCCTCTGTGTTATCGCTGTACAGTGGTGAAGAATCATGGTATTGCTTTGCTACTTAGCGCACAGGACAGCACTGCTGGGCTTTGTGAACAGCTACACAGAATAATACAATGTACCTCTGTACCTCAGAGACACAAACTGGGAACTGTCCTTCACTTATATGACCCCAATAAACATGGCCTCCACTCTGAAGGAAGCCCATTGTCTTACATAATCAGGCGTAGGCCTGAGCTTGTTTCCTGTAGCACCTATTGTTGACATTTCAATCAGCTGATCTTAATCAAGCAGCATATAGAGCACAGAAATAGGTTTCATACAAATGCAGCAATCTTTACACGATGAATGAACAACAGTGAGAATCTGCACAGAAAAATCATTCAAAGATGGGACAAAGAGACGTGGGAGCCTTTTATGTTTAATGTGAAATATGAGCTGCCGCTGTGGGAAGAAATTGAGAAGGAAGATTTCACTGCTTGTCTCACAAGTGTCACCGGAGATGCCAACAGCGGCTGCTAATTGAAAGTCTAAGACTGACAGATAGCAGATAAAGCATTTCTCCCACAGACACAAAGAGCGGACTGGTTACCATCAGATCTTGTGATTCAAATGTCGCTAACAAAGACATCTCTCAGTTCAGAAGTAGCTGCACAGAGATCATTTACATAGGTTAAAGGTTGCAGCACCAGTAAGAAGTAGTAGGACTTCAGCTAATGACTGCATTACACTTGACACAATCACACGCACGTTTATACAAAAAGCTTTTTTCTATACTTAAGTGCTCTCAGCCTAATTTTAACACACTCACACTCTGATGGATGTGTCAGGGGTAACTCTGGGTTCAGTCCCTTGCCCAGAGATCCTTCAAAACAGACTAGAGGAGCCGGGGATCAAACCCCTGACCTACTGACTGGTAGACGACCTGTTCTGCCTTCTGAGATATAAAGGTGTATGTATAAAGATAAAATAACCAGTGCTAATCAACTGTAAACTGAAGTTTAATGCTCATTGTTTTACTTTTAACAATAAAACTCTAATCAATCATATTAGCTAAACATGTGTTGTATTACCAATTAAGTTTGTCATTTTAAAATGTTAAAGAATTATGAATTATATACATTTTACTGTACAGCATCGCCATGCTGGTGATCTCAAAGATGTTGGGTAGGTTTGAAATACTGGGGAGATATGGTTACTTTATGGTGCCTGCTTTGTGTACAGGGGAGTTGTCATGTTGAAACAAGGATGGGCAAAAACACCATAGTCTAAAACATCACTGAACTGCACAATGCAGCTTTGTTATATAAAGAATCAAGATCAAAACAACCTCCAACCTAAAGCAGAAGTCACATAAGGGGATCTTTATTTAAAGCAGTAACAAATGTATACTGTATGGGGCAGGGATAGCTCAGTAGGTAACGTGGTGGCCCCATGATCGGAAGGTCAGCGGTTCGAATCCACTTAACGGCTACCCTGAGGTACCCCTGAGCAAGGTACCGTCCCTACACACTGCTCCCCGGGCGCCTGCTTAGTGGGCTGCCCACTGCTTCACTGAGTGAATGGGTCAAATGCAGAGAAAAACAAGTAATTTCCCCATGGGGATCAATAAAGTATCCATTATTATTATTATTATTACTGGAATAAAAATAATGCTTTCATTTTAGCTCACATGTTCCAGTTTTGAATGACAATACCTCTGAAATGAAGGATGTATTGCATATCTTACCGATTACTGGGAGGAACAGTGGCACATTTGAGCTTTTACTTCCCATTAACCTTCATTTCAATGCTGTGCACGAGGAGTTGAATATATGCTTTGGTCGCCTCTGAGGAGGATTTTTCATTTTCCCCAGGTACCATATAAAAGCTTGGCTCACCTGAATTTTATCAGGTTCAATGTGCATGAAAGAGACAGTGGTACTTGAGCATCAAGGTGCACAATAACCAAATGTACCTACAGTTAAAAGATTAAGTTTGTGCATTTTTTCCTCCTGTCAATGCATCTTCTACCACAAGTAACTCTTGACCAAAGAGAAGTTAAAGCCCCAAACGCTGAATTAGCAGAGGAAGAAGATGGGAAAACTAGGCTGGACTTCACCAGACAATCTTTTCATGAGATTTGTTGATTATGAGTAAAAAACACAAAACTATACCTGCATTATTATTTAACTAAGTGTTTCCAAAGGGCTGAGGCACTGATGTTACTGAAGGAGAAACAGAGCCTGCACAGTGTGTATTGTACATACCTTTTCTTGTACTTGAAGGAAAGAGCCTTCCAAAAGTCGATTTCCTCATCTTTTGAGGAGAATTTCGGTATCATATCCATTTCCATGGCAAAAAAATCTACACAGGAGGGAATCGGGAAACAAGCGTGATTTCAGTGGGATAAAGACAATCCTACAAAAGACGAAAGGTTAACAGATGAAGTATAAACATTTGAGAAAAACCCATTTTCTTCTCATAGTCGTTCTTCTAAGCCTTAAAGCTCTCTCAATCCCCAACAAGGCAGCAAACATCTAAAGACACAACATCAAGTGAGAACTAGACTCACAAATCAATGAGTCAAACTACAGCTGGGAGCTAATCATCAAAAGGACTCCCTACAGACTGCAAGAAACCCAACAGAGGCAACTGCAGAGCACACAGCATTCAAATGTGCTTTCCAGGCTTTAAAAAAAAAATAAAAAAAAATAAGAGCAACCACTCCTGAAAAACAGCATTTTTAATTTGATGTAGAGCCTTCTGTATGATTAAATATATCATAGATTGGCCCAAATAAGACTCCACAGGCTTGTTTAGGCTGTGTATAATGCCTCCTATGCGTAGCACCCGATGGGCCTAGATGTTAATGCAAAGCACAGTTCACAGAGGTAACAATGAGACCGGGAGCCTCATTGATAACTTTTAGGGGGAATTTAAATCCCCAAACACCAAACCAGTTGTGAGCAGGAGCGGATGGGAACACTAGGCTGCAGATCCAGCAAGAACTGGACAAATGATTTTGGAGGATAGTTTTGCTCTCGTGAGATCTGCTGAGGTCTAAGTTAATCAATAGGCAAAATCAGTGAAGGTACCAGTCCAATTCCAACTCTGTCTCACCTTCTCTTAGAACATGAAGAATACCCGATGCAGACAAGAGAACACAGTGATAGTATGAAGCCTGACATTTTTCACAGGGGTAGCACAGCTTCTCTTTGGTGCTATGGATGTAATAGCTCCCACAGTGGGTCTACATTTCTAGTTTATTTGCCACATAAGGGAACAGGAACTGCTAAATGAGCATCAAAGCTCAAATTAATCTTTAATCACTCCTCTGTGCTCCACCACTGGGACTCACTCCTGAGATTCAAAACCACTGCTTTAAGCTACCCTTCTTTTTATTGGCTGCCGCTCATAAATAGAAAGGTTGACCGGTGAGTGGGTGGGTGGGGCTTCTGTGACCATATTAGCGACATCTGCTCTCTTTGACATCAAAGACCCAAGAGCAGGAAATAACTGTCTGAAATGAAGTGTTTAGAGCAGTGTGAAGTCTGGGCCATATCATATCTGGGCCAGCAGGTGGTTAGCTTAACTGAGGGAAACATCTGGACGAATTCCACTAAATCTAACAAATTAGCAGTAAATTTCACATTTTGAGTAAAATAACCGAATCTAATCTTGAACTAGGGGATGAAAAAAATAATAAAATAATTTGAAGGCCATTCAAGCAGAAATCCTATTAACTTTTTATAGCACAGGATGCAAAAATGTATTCTGTCATCCTTTGAATAATTCAGCTTTATATTATAGCCAACACTCACGGCTCGAAGGAGAAATTATAGCCGGGGAACAGCAGCACACACTGGAGCCGCTGTTTCCCAAATTAATGGGATTATTATTTTTCCATTTAGTTTTTATGAAGTCTGTCGATTTAAATAGGCGTAGGTGCAAACTAAGGGTGGTTTGAACAGGCCACATCACTGCAGGGTGAAATATTAACCTTTAAATAACCTGATCTCAATTCCTCACTCAGAAAAATGACCCTGTTGAACACGGACCATATGTCGAGCCAACCACAGCCCCGCCGAAGGTGATAAACATTTTCACTACAAGAAAAGCAATTAAAAAAAAATCCACCTCAAATTAAATAATCGGGTTAGCGTTGGAAACATAACACAGGATTGGAGATGATACCAAGCTTGGCGGCTGAAAACGTGCAGATGATGTTGAGGAGGATGATGATGATGCGCTCAGCTGTCAAAACTGGGTGTGCAAAGGAGCCGAACGAACCGACGACACGCTGCTCTCAGTGTTTCACCTCCATTTGTTTTCCACTACAAAAATAAAATAAAGGATAATGAACTCGGTACCTGAACATCGCTTCGAACAGAGCTGTTTATCGGTCCATCCTGCACGGCTGCCGAGGCCGACCGTCCCCTCCAACGTCTGCTGATCTCTGCTGCTCACAGGAGCGTTTAAAGGGAAACACACCCTCCACACAGATCCTTCTTATTTCCGCACCTCAGCTATAATTTGGATCCTTATGCCAGAATATTCACAAGGCTGAGAATATGTGGAGAATATTTTACTGATAATAACAATAATAATAATAATAATAATAATAATAATAATAATAATAATAATAAATATTATTTTGTCTGAGGTGAAAGATCCTCATAGTCAGTGAATAATGAGTAGATCAGCTCAGATGATAAAATTAAATATTTAATTTCTAATACAGTAAAGAGCTCTGTGTTTTGGTTGGCTGGTGTTTATATAAAGAAAAGAAAATGCAATAAAAAATAAAAAGTAAAATTATGGTTAGGAGTGGATTTCATCAACTCGTGCCTTTTTTGCTCGCGAGCTTCACTGCTGCTCACGAACTGCGCATAACACTCAGTCAATGTTAAATTATCATCACCTGGCGGCAGTGGGCTAGAACAGCAGTCTGTGTAGCCTTTGAATTGTGCCTGAAGTCATCTAAAAATTAATGCGTGCATATAATTAAGTATGCTTTTCTTTAGAGATATAAGTTCACCTCCTACATCGTTCCCTCGCTCACCTGGAGACCGCTGGAAGCACTGTGAGAATCATGTTCTTTGATTTCTCCAGTGCCTTCAACACCATTCTTCCCTCGGTTCTAAAGGACAAGCTGGTGAACTCTGGAGTGACCCTCTTACGGGACACGCCCATCTGGGACTTTACACCAGTTGCACCTAAGAACTGAAGAAGCTTCTGGGATGAGAGATGAAACGTCTTCAAGAAACTTAAAGAAGTGCAGACGCTTTTCTTTCCAAGCTCCTTAGTCTAATAGTTTACAGATTAAAATGAGAGAGAAGAAAATAACTTACAGATGCTAAATTACAACACAGTTCCTCAAAATTATTGCATGAATCAACGTTTTGATTCTGCAAGGTTTTTTTTGTTTTTTTGTATTTTATTTTATTTTTTTTTTACAAATAAATTAGTTATTCATTGTACTAAAACATTTTGAGATAAAGAAATAACAAATAAGAGCTGTTGAATGTAAAATCCTAAAATAACAGCTTTTTAAATGTACACACATCTAAACGCTGGAAACTATGGTGGAGGGTAGCTCACAGACTCAGCTCTGCTGTCAAAAGGAAGCTTACAGGAAATAACAGCTTAATGTCTGCAGAGTCCACACGTTAGTTTGTTACGCTGAGACATTTGAATGTTTTCTGGCATTTGCCTTATTTTAGTAAAACATTTTTATTTAGTTTTATTTAGCTTTAATTCACATGTTGAGCTATTTTTGTACGATTTTTAAAATATTTTGCTCACATTTTCACTTGTTTTATTAATTTTCTTTATTATTTTATTCTTTTTATTCTACCCATGTATATTTTCATTTATGTTTATGCTTATTTAAAACATTGCATGTTAATTAATGTGAGCACTTAAACATAAGCAACATTTTAACTTTTTATTTTATTTTGTCGACATTTTTGTTTACATCCGTTTCCTTCAGTTTTTTGTTGTTGTTTCTTTCTTTTTCAAATTCAGGATCATATTTTGGCTGCTCTAACGGGAAGCTTGGGACAAATAAAGTGTATTAATAAGCGAACAGACTCTAGTAATTAATGACTACGTATGTACTGACGTCAAACGTATGCTGTAGGAGCGTGTTGCGATGGTAACGGACAACACACCGGACAAGAGCCGCTAAACAGGGTCGAGATGACCATGTCGCAGCTGGATGTCGACGGTTTTCCAATTTCGTGGAAAGATCCACAGGATGCAGACACAGTATCCATGTTTGATGTGATTTACGGCAAAGTGAGAGAGGTTTGTGTTTTTAACGGACACGTGGGTGATGTGTGAGTGAAAATGAAGCTGAAAGACCCCAAAACATAAGCAGCAGTATATATACACGCGTTGTGTTATGAAATGTCATTTAAATGACATCACACAGATGAGTGAAGAGTTAGCTGGACAAGATTTAGGATCGAAAACGAAAACAAAGATTTAAATAAAGACATTTTACTATTTCAGGAAAAATATGATCTAATGGCAGCAACAGGTCTCAAAAAGGGAAGGGGGAAAACAAAAGACTGGACAAGTAAATGGGACTAAAAAGAAACAGCTGGAGGAACATTTTACAAGTAATTAGGTTCATCAGTAACGTTATTGGGTATAAAAAGAGCAACTCCGAGAGGCACAGGCTCTCAGAAGTAAAGGTGGGCAGAAAACTACATCTACAAATTGTGGAACAGTTATAGAATATTCTTCCTCAGTGATGGAGTCAAAATGAAAGAGTAAGTTACAAGGAAAGAGTATGAATATCTCATCATCTACAAATAATACCATCAAAGAAATCTCTGTGCATGAGGGACAAGGCTGAAAATCAACTTTAGCACCAAGGGAAATGGCAGCTTGCACATCTGGAAAAGCAGTGCTGGAATACGTATACAGGTTTTAGTGCAACATTTACACCCATTCAGAATATTGCAGTATGACAATGCATCATCAGCATCATCATAGTATAGACAGTAAGAGTGTGTGTGCAAATCACCATGTAGACACCTGCCATCCCTACATGCACTGTCCTTCTTCCTGTTGGGGTTGAAGCACCCTGATTATGAGGCTGTGGTGCTCTGCGATTGGCTGCTGTGTTAATCGCACCAGTGTGTTTTGCAGCAGGCTTTGTTTAATAGGACCTGCAGAACAATAGGTTTCTAGGATATGCGCTTTTATAAACAGTGAAGGCGGGCAGCTCGCTTAGCCCTCACTCAGTCAGTGCTTCAATCGGACGGCGAAAGAAGTCAGACGGAGATTAAAGCAAAGAGATGGAGAAAAAGGGTTTTGAGGAAAAGGAGGAGGAAGAAACTAGGACTAGTTTATTTCACCACTTAGTGACACGGAGGAAGAATCTGGGGGATGATGTGGTTTGTATTTAGCTTAATATGGAAAGGAGCTCAGGTTGTAAATATTGGCACACGGCCTTAAATTTTAAATGCGCACCTGACAATGATCCTCCTTTTGTGCCTGGATTGCATGTCAGAGCTTATTCTGTTGTCACTCTGCAGGCTTTCTAAGTCCCCCCCACCTTCTCCCCACAGAAGATCATCCTGCAGCGGCTGATAATGATTTCTCGGCTCCCCCACGACCTTGCTGATAGGACAGACCTGGGAGGTCAGCCAGCAATTACCTTAGAGCTACAGAGACTGAGGGACTAATCACCTGATGCCAACTGAACCCAGTTTTTCTTTAGGGGAATGATCCTGTTATACTGGCAGGACAAATTAATACTCCTACTTAATTTGCTGCCCTGAAATACCGAGGCTTCTTGTTGAATCTTAACAAAAGCAGTGAAAGACTGTCTCGCTTCCTGTGTTTGGTGCTTTTATAGCTTTCACACCTCCATGTGTGAGTGAGTCTGCAGGCCTTACCTGTAAAAAAGAAATAAATTCTTTGACTAAAGTCAGAATAGAAAGCCCACAGAAGCCCCCAGGAAAAGCTGTGCCTGTGTGTCGAAAACAGAAGGAAGCCTGAATACAGAGTTTTTAAAAACTGTGATACTTAAAAAAAAATAAGGTCTTAATTTTTTTAATGATTTTCCAGTAATGAAACAAATAAATTATAGCAAATAAGATTCTTTTTGAAAATTATTTTTTTTAAATTAACCTCTTAACCCTCACCAGAAGTGTGTGCTATGAAACAAGATGAATGGGTTTGTTGGATTTGTTATGTTGCGATTAAAGTCAGACTTCTGTGCCGTGAAGGTGGCTCTCTTATTTACCTGGCTAGATCACCATGGCAACTGATTCTGAACACATAATTTGGTTCAGAGCAGGTCGTGTTCAGAGTTTAAAATAATCTGAAAGCGCCATATTTTCTACTACACTTCTGGAATCGCAGCTAAGAGAACACAGATAAGAAGTTTAATTAGTCTGTCTGATGGATATTTATCTGAGAGAATATTAATCAGTAAAATCAATTTCACTTTGATTTGGCCAAAGACTCACCCCAGATCAAAGGGACTTCTTGAATCTCTGTTCAGTGGCCTAAAAACTGAAGAAATATGCCATGTTCGGTCTTATGCTTAGCTAGTAGTTGTGGCTCGTTTGTAAAAGGCTGAATATAATACACAATTCTGCAATTATTAGGTCTTGAAAAGACTTTAAAGGCATTCATTTTGCTTTTTAAAATGATGAACACTAAAACAAGAGGGTTTTGTCTTCTGTTGTTTCCACGCAGCTCATTATGAAAATCTCAACTTTCAGCTGAACAAACAGTACATATGGGATCACATAACAGGCCTGCTGCTGATTTATCCATCCTACCTGCTGCACATCATTGAAGTAAGTTCTCCTGCACAGAAACAACAAATGTATGGCTGAAGTTTGTGAAAGTGTGTGCTCAAAGTTTGCTGTGCCTCTCTCTTCCAGTCGTCCAGGGATATTCTGACTTCTGTTTTGAGAGACGTCAAAGTCATGCAACAACAGCCACACCGGTAATCTTTCTCATACTGCGGGTGACTTCTATATATATATTATACGCTGAGATACGGTGCATCCCATTTCACTCATATTTATTGCTTGTCTGCTGTCTGTTAAGAAATTCATGCCACAGAGCCCACAGAGAGGGCAAATATAATCCCGTGGTTGCCTTGCATCAGTTCAGATTCACAAAAGCTTATGATGATGTCTGAGCAGTCGACTCCTTGCAGTGTGTTTTAGCATAAAGACGCAAAGCTGTTGCATCTCTGCTGCCGTCATCTCGCTCAGAGTGTCTGACCATTCCATACTTTTGTGCTTCCTACTGTTCTAACATGTCAAAACTAAGCTTTTGGTATGAAAAACAGCATTTGAACCTTAACTATCATAAATACATGTCTGGCATCTGTAATAATTCAAGCTGCATGGCAATTAGTAAAAAAAAAATTAGAAAGTTCTGGACTGAAATGATGAGGCGCTGTTGCCTCGCTCCAAAACGGCCACCACATTGACACATCTTTCCAGTCAACAGCAGTGGACCATTGTGGCATTTTTGTGTATATTTCTATGAAGCAGCTCTAGCTGGTCGGCTGTTGCCAGTGTGGCAAACCCCCACAGTGCTTTTGTTGCTTTAGACCAACAGCTGCTCGTTCTGGCTGCAGGCAAATAAATATTTAAGCTTTCACACACAACCTGCTGTTGTGTGTTGTGTGAGCCATAATAATTATTAGCACATCCTTTTTAGCACCTTGCTGGAAGTAAAGATTGTGTTTTTGGATCACAACCCTCAAAGAAGGCTGTTCCAGCAGTGGAGCTACAAGGTTAGCTGTCTTTTATCTTTGCACTTGATTGCTTGAAGTACTTTAATGCATGAGAGGATTATGAGAATACAAACGTTTTAGTACATAAATGAGACATAATAAATACCTTCAGTTGTAGCCAATCTCATGTTTTTAAAGTTCAAGACATTGGATTCTCTGATTGTCTCCTGTGTGTATGTATTGCTGTGTGACTGAAGGTGCTGGGTGCAGATCAGGTGATCAGGGATCCCGCAGTTAAGGTACTGGAGGATGAAGATGTCAGCATAGAGACCCTTGTATGCAGCGTCCTGTCAACGCTGCAAAATCTGAGCAAAAAGCTTGAAAAATCTAAGGTGTGTTTCTTTGCAGATGATCTTTTTCCGTTTTGAAAACCAAAACTTTCTCAGAGTTTTTCTATGACTTCATGATTGCAATCTAAGGCTCTTCCTGGGTCAGTGTTGGATGAGACACCGCAGCTGATCGTCCATCAGAAAATTCTGGAAAGGCTTTTGGGTCGAGAGGAACTCCTGAGCCTGCAGCAGTACCTAGATATGTACAAATCCACCTTAAACATCAGTATTGAGTTTGGTAAGTGACAGCTTCCAGTTGGTGTAAAGATTTATAAGAACATTTCCAATATGAAAATATTGGAACTTAGTAAATACGCACTGATCCTTGTGTTGGATCAGATACATATGAATGGAGATATGATACATACGTAACTCTGTCAATTTTCTGATGGTTTAACAGGACAGCTGAATCCAAGAAACCTTTTCTCCGCTGTTTAACCCCTGAACAAAATGTCAAAGGCCAACTGTTTCCTGACTGACTGTTTCCCTGTAGTGATTTTGGTTCCTACACTGAAAATATTTGCTGCACTTACTGTTCACTTATTCTAGTGATACTTGTGGTCGTCAGACATCCTCTGCCTTTCCTGTCTTTTATGATAAATAGTACGTGTCCAAAAGATCCATTCACTCTTTGCTTCCCCTTTATTGTCTGTGTACCTAGCCATGTATTGCAATCTAATAGTGTGGCATTGTTTTCCCATTCTAAAATAAAGACATATTCAAAAAATACATCACTTATGTCTTCCAACAGGTTTTTGTATTATAACAAGTCACGTGCAAATTGTCATCTGTCACAGTACAGTGGTCTACTACATCCTCAGTTAATAAATGCCAATAAATGAATAAATGCTAGCATTCTGCTACTGCTAACACATACTTGTGCTCAGTTAAAGATTTATAAGGGCACTTCCTTGAATCTGGATTAGTTAAAACAGATTAGAAGCTTTCATGTGTGTATAAGAAGCTGGTGGTTATGCAGGTTAACAAGGACAGTTAAGGCTTGATTATTTTCCTGCTGCTGTGTCTGCCTTGGTTTGAATGACATTGTGAAACTGATCATATGGGTTCGTCTGGACTTCTATGTGCCGCCCATCAGAGAATTTACTTTAAAACACAGCAGCTGCAGGTGGTGGAGTTCATGCTCGGCTGTGGTGTCTGCAGCTGTCCACGTTCCTTAAATCAAAATGACAGATGCTGTAAAGAGGCTCCTGATGCTGTGGTGTCCCGAACACTCACAGGAAGCTGTTTTACTACAGTCAAAGGGGTCTTCATGTTTTGTCTTGAGCTCTTCTAATAAAAACGTGAAGAAAAAGTTTACCTACAAAGTTTTCAGTTTTTGTTCTATAGTTCAGTATCTTACAGGCTCCCTAAAACCGAACATCGGTGAGCGGAAGTGATATTAGAAGTTCTCTGAAATACCCCGTGAGGATTTAAATGTCCTTTTTCACTGTTGTACTTGCCGGAAATATTTTTTGCACTCCTGATATTCCAGAAGCCTTTCTGTCATCAGTTACACCGATTTAAATGACATTTATTTGGAACAAAAAGCACAGAACATCCGAGTAATATAAAAAAAAACATTTTTAATAGTTTCAACATTCGGATGAGGATTAATTTAATTTTTTTCTCATTTTATCTTACACTGTGTTCCACTTGGTGACTGAGAGAAAGCAAGTCCAAGAAAAGGCATTTCATCTGTACTCCAAACTTTAAAGAGTCCACAGCATCACTACAGTTTGACACAAAGAACTTTTTAAAAAAAGATTCCTTGATCGATCACGTTTTCCCTTTTTGTTTTGGCCCCCGTTACTTGGAACTTAAAGTTATGCAAAGAAAAGGATGAATGGAGATGGCTGCATGCACCACAGTGTAATCTACAGACTGCGCGGGTCCACGTGACCCTACACGTCACAGTTTTTTTCTCATTTGTAGTTGATTTTAGCAGATGTTCAGTCCTCTGAAAGTGAATTATTCTGTCTTATCCTCCATGTTGTTTCGTTGTTGGTCTGTTTGGAGTCTGATGTGCTTTTCTTGATTTGCTATAGATAAAACCGGTGGAACATATGAGGATACGTGGTGAAAGCAAACAGGAAATCATGAATGATTTAAATAAACTCTTAGCAGAACTGACGGGGGAGCTTGACTCAAAAAGGTCAAAGGGCAGCACTGAATTTTCTTCTTTTCTTGCAAAGGTCGATCTATTCACTTATAAAAAATAAATACAAGCACATTTAAATAGGACCAAAGATGAGACGCATTTCATAGGCATGGTTAAAAAGCATGCTTCCGACTTCCACACAGCACAATGTCGATATTTGATACCCCTGCACACTCTTACTCTTGAAACTATGTCACAACACACACAATCCGCCTTTATCACAACCTATGTGGTGGACATTGTCTATCAGTACATTCCACCGATGTAAAAAAAGGCCTTTGAAGTTTAGTGCTCAAAGGGCATGCTTGCAAAAGCTGCAATACTGAAAACTGTCTCTGGAATCTCTTGCCGGCTGTCTTTGCTCGACTGGGTTATTGTTAATAAAGTCGTGTTTGACGTGTTCTGTATGTACAGGCTTTGATCTGAGACCCTTTAGTACAAAAACGAAGAGCAGCACATTGTAACACAGAAACAAAGACAGGACAGACCATTCACCTCAGCACAGCCTAACTGCAACAGCAAATTTGAAAAAGAAACTTTTTTCTAAATATTAAATTTATATTGTAAAACCATGCTGCATTGATTCAAAATCAGCATTTCTTTTATGGCAAAAAATAAGAAGTTGGTAGATTCAAAGATCATTTGAGTACCAGGAAATAATCTGAAACTGTTTTTATCAGTAATTAAATGGATTTTCCAAACATAACAGAGAAATCTGCTCAGATTTGACAACTTTTCTTGGTGCTAAGTGATAGAAAGCTTTCTTTTTCTACAGTTTTTGGAGGAAGCTTAATTTATAGTCCTGTGCTGAATCTGCCTATGCTAAAAAAAAAAATCAAGGCCCTGAAAATTTAAAATCCGGGCCACACATTTAAACAGGTTCTTAATGTTCGGCCTGGCCAGTGTTCTTTGTGGTCTGCACAGCAACAAGCGTCCCATCAAAATGACATAGACAGGCAGACATCCACAGCACCTGCAAGCTAACAAGCTAGCCAACGAGGAAAGCAAGAAAGGGCTCGGTCTCGTAGTAATAGAGCTGCTTCATTCACTGTTATGTGCATCCAGAAAGGCTCGGCTATGGTACAGGGAAACAACACGATCAAAGATCATGATCAATCTACGTCTCATGACGGCTTTATGTCTACAAAGTGAGGAGGCTATATGAGTGATACATTATTAATTAAAACTACAAATTAAAAATGTCTGGATCCTCGTGTGATTTCTCTTTCCTATCATGGTCCTTTAGTGACTCCCACGCCATAATGAGTGGCGTGGTTTTACAATCATACTTGTGCGCTGTTGTGTCTGCAGTGCTCTGCTGTGTTGGACTTGGAGCTGATAAATGCGGAACAACGGGAAAGAGAGAAAAACACCACACGATTACGGTGGTAAATCAGACCCAGCGTTGCTTAATCTTACTGCTCTCATCAGCGTTGGTTCAGACTAGATCTCAGGACCAGTCATTATGAGATCACAGTGGAGCATTTAGTATCTTGACAGCCAGACATTCCTCTGAGGAGGTGGTGGAAAGCGAAAACACAGGTAAATAGAGAGCAAATAGATAAAAAGGAGCCAGAAACACCTGCCCAGCTGAATGGCAATGTGGCTCCGCAGCTACTGGATGTGTAAAAACCAACTGTTTAAAATGTCCTTGTTGGAATTACAGTCGTAATATAAAAAAAATAAACATGAATGGAGTCATTTCCCCAATATTCAATTCTATTAACTGTCAAAATGAGTTGTTTTTCAGTGTTACATTAACACTGGGTAATGAATTAGCACTGTGAGCACACTAAATGCAACTAGAGCCTATTACACGTTGGTTCACAGAGGCATTATCCTTGTAATAATCAATATACATTTTTGAGCATATTACCGCCACTGTAGGCTGCGTTGCCACAGCAGCAAGGTGGATGCCAGACTATGCCAGAGGATATAGGGTCTCTACAGGTTAATGCAGCACTATAAATTAAGCTTTAGTCAGATAAAAGAAGCATCTTGATGGTTTGGATGACCTCTGGTATTTCTTTTTTGTACCAATTTAAAATTTCCTGCTTGTAAAAAAATCTGTTCTATGCAAACTGTTGTTTAACGTCTGTTTTCTCTTAAACATATAACCTCTGTTGCATTGCTGTCTGGTTCTGCTGTCTAAAAGACAGTAATGCAGCAGTTTTCATGCAGAGTCTGTTTAAACCTTTCAAACTGTGATCGATGTGTCACTGCAATTGCAGCACCCCACAGACACTTATTTTTATTTCTAAAGAACACACAATCACATTTCCACGAATCTCAAATATACCAGGAAATGTGCTCAAAGCTGCACGAGACGTCTTGAATTTTCACGTAGCTGCAGTGATGTGTTGTTGTTTTTTTGTTGTCTAAAATCAAATCTAAAAGTTCAAGAGGTTCATTCTGAGGTCAGAAACTGCAAAACAAGCACTAGATTTGACCTTTCAGTCTGCTGTACCATGTTAGGCTTGTGCTAGTTCCAGCAACATTATAATATTATACATATAGTATGGATGTTCATCATCATTTATCCTTTTCAATACAGTATTTGTATATATCTATATATTTATATATATATATGAATTTCTCCCTTCAGTATATACAGAACAAACTGTATAGAGGCTTCGGTATTTACAAGAGTCCTGTGAGTGATATCGCGCTTTAAAGAAAGACACAGGTAGAGCAGCACAGTGACTTTGAGGCCATGTGTAGTGGATGTTTTCAGGACAAAAGGAAAGTCGTATAAATCTGGATAGGTCACAACAAAAACCCACCGCAAGGCAAATAGCAAACTACTGCTGTCGTACACAAACCTTGTTACTCCAGTTTAACTGATTTTCAAGTTTCCTCTTAAACTGAACCTGCGATTCCTGAAAAGGTTTTGATGCGGCAGCAGAGCAATTCTGGTCCCACGTTTGAATACTTGAAAAAAAATTCCTCGGATTCATGTGCAGCGGAAACGACCACAGCTCCTCATACCTAGTAAAAAGTATTCAGAAATATATCTGTATAAATACTCTCATCAAAATAAACACATATACACACATATCTTTGCACTTGCCTCTGGTTCACTAAAATAGACCAAAAATATCAGCATCATCAGGCAGGGTTCCTATAAACTGTAATGTGAATGTGGCTGAAAATGACAGAAAAACTGTGCTTATTTATAAGAGACCAAGCACCTTTTTTCTGAAAGTGTCTCTAGACTGTTTTCTGGCTTTGCTACGATATGATAGGATGTTAAATGTGTCAGGGCTGTTGCTCTTTCCCAAGAATGGTTCAATATGTCAATACAAGTTTGCACTGTATGAATCCTGGAGTGTGATACAGCAGGTTCATAATCTCTAGAATCTTTGTTTTTTAGCATCTTTCCACCTGTTGTTTGCGTTCTGTGTCAGTCTTACTGGTTTCATCAGTGTTGTTTCAAACAACATCTGCTAAGCTAACAGGAAACACAAAGTTAGCAGCTGGCCGGTGCATTTAATGGAGTGTTGGGCACCTAAAGAGCCAGATATGTCTCTCTGAACAAGTGGTGGAGACCAAAAACTGAGCTAAAAAGAGAAAAAGTATAAAGAAAAGCAGATGAATTGAATGATATTGCTTGCTAAGGGTGTACGGCAATCACACATGCCTAAATATGACTGCCTAGCAACCACTGATCGCTAAGGAAAAAGTTATATTGGCCGAATCGTTGGAGGTGAGTGACGGGTGAAATTGGTCACAAAGAGGGTGTTGCACCAAGAACCTCTGATCTAAATTATTATTGCATGGCACAAGCATGCAATTGGGTTTCAGAGTGCAGTGAAGCACATGCTACTTCCTATGTGGAAAGGAAACTAAGACTGTTCACCATCAAAGTAAAAGTCGTGCCTTACAACTGCATCCAACACCTTTCAAAACATGAAACCTTTTTACTTCAACTGTTTTTAAGGCGAATGATCTCCATTTCCACTTTGCATCCCACTTTCCACAGTTTCATTACTGCTCAGCAACTGTGGCAATCTGCAAGCAACCAAAGCAATCACAAGGTGGTCTTTGGTGCATTACCGTATACCGCTTTCTGACCAATTTCACCTAGAGACTGCCAGCAATTTCTAGCAACCATTTGGCAACCAGTTGGGGAATACAAATTTTCCCTAGTGACCGGTGGGTACCATGGGATCACTGACAGGTCTTTAGGCCTGTGCGACTGGGACCTTAATCTACAGAGTCAGGATGAGGAGGTTAACCATTTAGGAGTTCAGAGTAGATCTGCCAACTCAGGTGGTTTGATTATGATGCCTCCTAAGTGAAGTGTTGTCGGCATGTCTTACTGGGAGGCGACCTTAGCCCAAAGCCAGCAGATGCTATTCAGATTTGAGCTCTCGGCTGGCTGCAGAATTCCCCGGTTTCCCACCAGAAAACCTGGAAATTGGGAGATCTGGGCATCTCTGCCTACCATGGCCTGAACCCAGGTAGGCAGCAGAGAAATAATGGATGGGTGGATAGCAGGTCCAAAAGTGATACAATATAAATTAATTAGGTTTGCCAAATTATTTAGCATAGTGTTTGAGGACAAGCATCGAATCGCTATCGAGCTAATGCGCTGACCAACAGTTAGTGGGAACAGCACAGCAATGAGCCCAGCAAAAGTAAAGAGAGGACAACTACCTGCCAGCAAACTGCCAAGTAAACAATGCAAAATGTTTAATATTTAATAGGTTTCTGTCTAATGTCTCGTGACAAAGGAAACACACAAGAAAACCCCACAGGGCACCCCACCCACAGAGCTGGCCATTCAGAGCCTCCGCTACTGCTATGTGGATGAAGTTTATTTTATTTTTAAAAAATAAACGATGTGGTTATGCACTCCAGGCTTCACAGTTACAAACTTGTACATCCTTGAAACTGAAATGACGCCTAACTCGACAAAGAAAAATGAAAGATCTCATTCGGCTTTGCGTCCTGCCAAAAAATATTTCTGAGTAAACACAATTGAGTTTTTCATTTTTCATACTGGTGGACGTTTCATAAACTACAGCATGTATCTCATATACTTTATAGCTCCCTGACAGCATCAACTATATAGCTCTCCCATGGATACAAAATATGATCTGGGTTAGATTGTTAATCATATCATACACTCTGAAAATGTACAGTATAAACAATAAATA
This sequence comes from Maylandia zebra, assembly GCF_041146795.1. Lineage (NCBI taxonomy): Eukaryota > Metazoa > Chordata > Actinopteri > Cichliformes > Cichlidae > Maylandia > Maylandia zebra. The sequence goes on along the minus strand of NC_135174.1, from coordinate 26,662,688 downwards.
TCCAGTGACTGATATCCTGACTGAATGCCTTGTTATAAAGAGAAAGGAGTGATTGGGCGTTTAACCGCTTCCCAACCTGCTTAGTTAACTTCTAAACATCTAAAACATTCATTCCTGTTTTTGCTCCACGACACCGACAGTGCAACATCATATAATACAATTACCACTTCACTTAACACGTCACACACACTAGCAAAACACACACGCGCGCGCTTTCCAAAACGACACACTGGCACACTCACAGTGAACGCTCAAGTGGGACTGAAATTCGGGGCGAGAGGCGTTTCAAGCCAAGAGGAGATGAACGGTGAGAGAAGGAAGTTAACAGGACAGATATACAGCACTGTGTTAGTTTGTTCTGAAATTCACTCATGAAAAGCAGCAGCAGCAGCAAAGAGCACTCATCCTCCCAGCAGCCTGTTTCCAGTCTCGTGTGAGTGAGGTTAAAGGCAATATTGCAAGTGAATCAAATAAGGCAGAAAGAAAAAGAAAACATTAAGTTAAATTAAAAAAAACAAACATCCAGCCAATGCAAAATGTCAAATCTTCCCCTGACAACACTGTCGCCAAAACCGTGTGTATGTGTGTTCACCAGATTTTTTTGTTTTACTGTATAGAAGTGCTTTTTTCTTTTGTACGCGCTGGCCCCTCTGGATCGAGCACAGGTGAGGCGTGATGAGGAGGTCCAGAGGTGGCCGCTGAGGCCGAAGTTAATGCAGCTGGAGAGGTGAAAGGTCAATGAATGATCGAGACGGCACAGCAGTAGCTTGACGGAGAGGGTGGGGGAACTCGGTGGCGTCATAGCACTGTGCTCTCAGACTCTTCCTCCGAGTCCTCTTTGCTGTTGGCCGACTCCAGCTGTGCCACTGAGTTCCTGAAGGGGGAGATGTGGGTCAAGTCAAAAATACTGTCCAGTTCCATGTTAATGACGGGGATGTCCAAGTTGCAGAGGGAATCTGGCAGAGCAGAGAGAACAAGCAGAGGATAAGCAGACAGATAAAAACCGTGCAAACAGAGAAAAAGATCCTTCCAGATGTGATTCATCAGCGCTGAATGATGTCACACACAGCAGACGTCCAAACCAAGGTTGGAAGCGTGAAGAAATAAATTAAAAATGCATGACAGGGATTCACAGTGTAAAAAGTGTATGTGTCTGTTGAACATCACCATTCCCTAATGGTGGGCAGGGGTGTCAAACATGAGGCCCAGGGGCCAGAATTGGCCCAGAGAAGACTCCAATCTGGCCCGTTGGATGACTTTGAAAAATGTGAGAGCTTGTGTCTGTGTGGAGCTAGCTCTGTGTAGAGGGGACAATGACACAACAAACACTAACTATCGATAAAGTTAGATCATTTTGACCAAACTAGCATTTTATGCAACACAATTAAGATTTCCTGTCACTGAAGGCTATTTGTCAAAATCAAAATCCTGCTGATGTACCACATGGACTTAATATATGCAGGCAAAACAAAATCCAAACAATATCTGTGCAGTTTACAAGCTCTTTTTATCCACTGCAAGCAAGCAGGCAACAAAGGGTCATGGCTTCTGAGGCAAGGCAAGTTCAGCGTACCCAGGATCTCTTTCTGTTATCTGGATTCACCCTAACGTCAACAATCAGGCTAAACCCCGGCATGCATCAGTCTAACTATGAGAATCTGACCAGACACTTTTATCAGTAAGACTGGAAAACAATTGCTAAAAAAACAAGGTTTAGTCTATATTAACCCACAAAAGAAAACTAAAAACTCAGACTGTAAGGCTGACAGTAAAAATTTGATGGTTTACAATCAAGAGGCTCAAGGAAACATGATGCTATTTTACAGAGAACTGATTGGTCAGTAGGTGGTGACTTCATAACTGTTAATGTCTAATTTTAAACATTTTCTGCTTCGATCCAGGTTAAGTCTACGCCATGTTACCATGGTAATATACCTAGTAAAGGCAAACAACCTACATAATACTGAAAACCCCAGGTTAGACCTGAAGTTACCTGGATAAGCTGAGCTCTCCCTTCATATATTACAGACCTTTGGTGCTTGTGCTTACCTACCTATATAGAAATTTGGCTAGTATGCCATGCAGTACATGTGTACTTATATAATATATTACTATAATATTGACAGTGAAGACATCTAGTGTACAACATGTGATGGAAAACTGGTGCAGACAGGAAGTGCGCTGACTGAGGGGCAGAGGTGGAGTCGGTGGGAAGCGTGAGGGGTGTGTGGGTGGGGTGACAGATGAAGCCAGGGAGAGGAGGGGCAGCTGGAGCAGGGCATTATGGGTGGGAATCCTAAGCGCAGGAGAGGTTGGGATCGGTGGACAGTTCGGTATGCACGCCCATGTAAGCCATGCATCAGTCTCAGCCACCATGCAAAGGCCAACAAAATGAGTAAAAGGTGGACTGAACACAGCGCCTGTATGGTCATATGAGTGAGGCTGCCGTAGAGCAGCGGATAATCTTAAACCTGCATCTACTGGCAGCTTCACTGTGTTGTGAGCATGTCAGCGGGCGGCTCCATGTTTGGGGTTTGAGGGTACCGAAGAGGAGGGGAAGGGAGGCTTTAGCACAGAAACTCCTGCTTACCCTAAAAGTCCCTCTCACACACAGAATCACACTGAACCTCTCGCCTCATACCGCTGCAGGTGAGACGATAAGAGGGGAAGAAATTACATGAAAATCATGATTAGAACCTGCAGGTGATGGAGAGGCAAACAAATGCATAATACACGACTCCTCTCCTGATGGAGAAAGACACCAAAGGATAGTCTGCTGTTATCCTACATCTATCATTATTGCCAATAAATGTCATGAATAGACCAAAAACAGTGCATATACATCCAAGTACATGAACTTAAATAATAAGAATTCATAATATTTGTCAAACTATGGCATATTATTTATCAAATCTACATATAGCAAAAAGAATTACGAACACAAAGTGCTTTAAAAAAAACGGTCAAGTTTAGCATTACCAGTGGACATGCTTTCCCCAGGAGAAAGGCCGTCCAGGAGCCCAGATGAGTGCTCCAGAGGCTGGGGACTAGTGCCAGGTGTGGATGGAGGCTGAGGAGGAGGCAGGCTGGGTCTCTGCCGGGGCGGCTTGGGGGTCGGTCTGGCCTTGGTGAGAGTCCCAGCCAACGAGGGCGGAGAGGACAGAGACGGGGTGGTGACCATCTGCAACTGACCCGGGGAGCTGATGGTGGCATATCCCTGCGGGTAGCTGAAGCCATATGGGGAGGGGGTGCTGGGAGGAGTGGGAGACAGGCTGACTGGAGACGGTTGACCTGTGGACTGGTCGGACATGGCTCCCGTTGGGCAGTAAGGGCCTTTAGGCGGGATCGGAGCCAGCTTCTTTGCTGTAGAGAGACCACCAAGAAAGAACACAAGATGATCGGGGTCTGCAATATTTCCAAAATAAAAGGCATTTAGGAGTCTGCTAGCATGTCTGTTTGTCAAATTAAAAGTGTTCAATTTTTATAGAAATCTGCGGTGATGCTTTAAAGTACCAGATTTTCAACATAAAAGAAAAAAAAAACTTTGACATGCCCATTTTTCCAAAGTAAAAGAAATTTGCTTTAATTTGCCAGATCTTCAATATAAAAGCTGACAGTTATAAAAAAAAGTTACCATGATAACAAATGTCTCTATATTTCTGAAATAAAAGCAACCAGTGTTCTTTAAGAATAAACAAATGTTTTGACATGCTATTTCAAAGTAAAAATCACTTTTTAGTCATCAAAGTTTAAGTGTAAAAGAGATGCTTGTCTCGTCTTCAGTCTAATAAACTCTGAAGTTCCCCAGACAAATTTACCCATCAAATTGCTCATTAATTATAATATCTGCCTTAATTAAACCCTTCAATCATACAGCATCAAGTCAAGTTTATTTCTTCAAACTAAACATCGCCCTCTTATCCTTCGAGTCTGAGGATATTTTAGCAGATAAAACTCTACTGCAGCCGTCAGTCAGTTATTATGTGGTTTTCCAAGGACCTTTTCCCCTCTTTTGTGCAGCAACCAGAGTGGAAACAATGAATGAAAACACACTTTTGCAGATTTACATCCTCTCCACACGAGAGGTTCCACTGTAACTTAAAATGACCTCATTCACAGCACTGACTAATAGATTAGACAGATTCTATTAGAGCCTGAGAGACAGCTAAATGAACACAGCGGGCTGCATCTTTTTTTGCTGTCACAGTACTGGGCAAGGTGCAGAGTTTTTAAATCCCCAAAAGTAATTACTTTTACTATTTTTACCATGTTTTTGAGACAAGCTGAGATCCCTGTCATACACGCCCAGTTAGTTGTATTACCTCTCCTCAAGGTGTGTGGACTGTGGTCAGAGAGCTGCGACTGTCCACTAGAGGTCACTGCTCCCTGGAGCCCCTTCTGTCCAATCACTGGAGACAGCTCCTTGTTCTTCAGAGTACTGAGGAGAGAGTGAAGGACAAAACACACAAACACACACATTATGATATACTTTCTTCTGTAATTTACTAACCCTGCCTCCATAAATCTCTTTGTTTTATAAAAAAAAAGGAAAATATATGAGAGCAGCCATAATTCCCGGTGACCACTGTTGCAGATGGACATGTAGCTTATACAGTTGAGCAAAAAAAGAAGGAAAGAAAATTCAAACATATCCTGACAGCTTAATACATTTTCCTTACTCCTACAGCACAGTGTAGCCAGAATGCCAATGGGAAGAAGGTCTTAAGGTCAAAACATAACCAGTTTACTCTCTGATCGACTGACTCTCCTCAGCTACGCCTCAACACACTCTCACTCTTCAGCAAACGAGACATGGAAGGCGACTGAAGCAGCCAGCATTCAAAGGGAAGCTATTATGCTGATACGATATCTGGATTTTCATATTAAACATGGCTGAAGTTTCAAATTAATGAGGTCAGCATATGTAAAAGTAATATCTGTGATACTACTACTACTTACCTTCTGCCCTATTTCAGCCAGTTTTTCCTGCTCTTAGCTCTGAATGATGTCAGAGAGAGTGGACAGACCACCTGCTGTTCAAATCTGTTTATAAGCGGCAGAAGATAGCAATGTTTTCTGATATTTACTAAGATGTATTTGACTGTTCAACACCTCCAAACATCTCTTACAGGACTGTGACCTCATCTTTTTTTAAAGGACGCTTTATGAGACTGTGGTTGTCTTTGGTTTTGTCTGACATGTGGTAGTTAGCAGTGTGTACTTCCTCCCTCTTTTAATGGTTGCTGGTAATCAGCTTGTAGATGGGTAATGCAACCTTACATAAGGGGAAACTATTTATTCTCTATCAGTGCAAATATGTATAAAAAAAGCAAAATAGGTCCCCTTTAAACTCATATGAACATGTTGCTGTAAACCAAAGCAGATGCTTTTTGGGGTTTCCTTAAATATCAAACAGTGCTGTTTTGCTCCTGCATACATCATTGCCTTCGCATTCAAAATCTCACTGACTCATTAACGCTGACTTTTATAATCATTGACTGAAAGCTTTGGATTTCCTTTGTTGCCTGGCAACAGGCTCCTGAATACCCTGCTCACATGGAAAGTTATGGATTGCATACATGGCAGCAAAATTAAAGATGGATGTGATAATGGAATCCTTAAAGCGCTTTGATTTCTATAAGTGACAGCTGCAAACCAAGCGAGTTAATAGGACACAGAGTAGGGTGGCACTGAAGGGAGTTTCTTTTTTTCTTTTTTTTAAAAAATCACCCCTCTCTTGTGCTTCCTTGTCCCTGCGGGGGCCTCTCCTTATTTGTGTGTGATTTGTGTTAGTGGGAGCGGGTTGAGCAGGGCTCTGTATTTACCTCGTCAGCTTGGCTCCTCTCTCCCGGCTACAGGCACAGGCTGCCCATGGAGGTGGAGCAGGGAGAGGGGTGCTGGGGGTTTTCGGGGAGCCAAGGAAGAGATCGTGACGAGTGAGAACGAGCGGGGGTTTGATGTAAAGGGAGGAGCCATTCGTTTCGGACGGGGGCCCATGCGGAGCAATAGACGGGGAGGCCGGTTTGGGCAGATGCAGGGAGTTAGGTTTGGGGTTGGAGTTGACGTCAAGCTGCTGAGGGGACGGGCACAGGGAGTGAGGGAGCGGGGGCGGGCTGTACCCAGTGCGGCGGGGTGGAGGGGACGGGCCAGGGGGCACAGATTCGGGGCTGGGGGCAACGGGACGCATACCCGGAGGTGTTCGGGTGCGGAAATGGTGGTGAGGGAGCGAGTAGGAAGAGCAAGAGGAGGAGGAAGAGGAGGAAGAAGAGGAAGAGGGGTAAGGGGGAGGCGGCCTCTCCTCCTCTGGGGAGGGGTAGGCGTAACAGGAGTCCGACCAATTGGAGGATGCATCGTCTGAACTGCAATGATAGAAATATCAGTGATTCAAGCGGATGAATTCATTAGTTCTAGGACGAGGGATGTGTGGATTTGAAACTTTACGTTTGGTCCATAACGAGGGAAAAATCAGGGGAAAAATCAGGTGAGGAGTAATCGTTGTTGGGACAGTGAAGTGAAGGCTCCAGGAGGGGAAGAGCACAAAGAAAACAAAATAATAAAACAGAAAATCAGCCACCTCATCCATTGCAGGCTCCTGCGACAATGGACCGTTATGCTGCTAATGATGCTCGGACTGATGGCAAAAGAAAAATAGAGATGTGATCCATGCACATGCAGCAATAAATAGTTTTCTACTGAACTGTGGATGAACCTTTCAACACATTTTGGTTAAACCCAGCCCTAAGTAGAAGTGAAATCTTCACATGATATGCAGTATCACCACTCAGGCAGAAAATTAACTCCACGCGTGACTCAGGAAATTCAGGGGGTGAGGAGATGTTGAAATGAAAAGAAGTTCTAAATGACATGCCTCATCAGGGTGGGTTCACACAGAGGTGAGGATGAACGACAGACAAGAAAACAAGGGGTGGAGGTGGGGTGGGTGGGGGTTGGAAGGGGCAGACAGCGCAGTTCGGGTGTCATTTGCAGGGCGCGGCAGCAGACGCGGTGACGAGCGAGCAGCGGCAGCAGGTGTGTGTGCGGGCGTGGAGCAGGAGTAAAGGAGGGGTGGGGAGGTGAAACAGGAGGACGGGTGGGGCCACAACTGCCTTACCTGGCTCGGTCGCTGCTAGTGGGAGGAGGGGTGGGGGAGGGGGAGGCTGAGAATTCCCCAGGCTGCTCGGGGATGAGCGCGTCAATGGGTGGGGTGGGGGGGTGCACACTCGGTGGCGTGGACAAGGATTTACGCGTAGACGACGATCCCCTGCGCGACACCCAAGAAGTGTCCATCACCCTGACACCCATGCTGCAGTGGGACAGAGATGCACAGCCAATCAAGTCAAAGGGCGTGTTTGTCTGTGTGTAGTTCAGGGGTCAGGTTTCCACACCCAAAACACATCATCCGGGGGGTAAAAGGGATCGGCTTTCCTGTCTCTCATTTATATCAGTGCATTTAAAAAAAGGCCGACCCCAGACGAGCAGGTAGGGTCGCTCAGCTTCACTCACACGATTCCCAGCATGCAACAACACACATTCTCCTGCAACATGATGGAAAATAACTAATATATATTTTAAATAACTCAACAAACAAAAATTAGTTTGGATGAAACAGGATGTGCGTTTCCGTCCTTTTCATTTTAAGTGCAAATCAGCAGAATTAATTGATGGCTGCATGCAAGTGGAAACGTCCAGGACTAAGGAAATGAGGCCAGAGCAGGACTTCGCGAAGCAGTGTGTGACATCACAGTTGCTACATCCATCTTTTCCACTGTCTCCTGATGAGAACGGTATGTTGTTTCAGGGCTTCAACTTATATATAATTCAGACGGCTGGTGCTAATCCAGTGAATTTTGCAGGGTTTTTAATGCATTTATCCCACTGTGGGCTTGATTCTGCTAACTGAAGAAAACAGTCATTGTCAAACTAATTAATTACACATGTACTTTCCTGTGTCATTAAAACAGAATTGATCGATCTCATATAGGTCTCTTGGCTGTCTAGAGTTTGAGGAAGATCGATGCCACACTTAAGGTTTGTCAATTCTTCTTAGGGTTTGAGGTAGTTTAACTTAATATGGCACAAAGTCTGTTGAAACAGCAGGCCCAAGGTAACTAAATCCACCCACCACTCCCTTCTTAGCTGCTCTTCTTCTGTATAAAACCAAATGTGGTTTTATGTATTTTATATCTAAGGTGACCCTTGCCTGGAAACAAATGCCTATAGAAAAAAAAAGAAAAAAATGTAATTGAATTCAAAAAATGAAAGAAATCTACACAAGCCAAGCCAAGCCAATACAAACAAAATAAATAAATAAAAATAAAAAGATGGATATGAAAAGATATGAAAGTGAAGCCAATGCATCAGACCTGCATTCTTTCAAATGGCCAGCAGGAGGCAACTCTTCTGGATCCAAACAGAAGTCAGATTCTATAAAAGTAAAACCTTTCCTCGCAAGTTTATGCTTTGAATCACTTTGTTTCTTAGCAAATACAGCATTATGTTGTAAATGTTGGCCCTATTTAAAGTAAACTAGAGGAAAACCTTGGTACATTACCTACTGTACTACGTGTGATGTCAAGGTGGCTACTTTAAAGTCAATAACTGTCTCAAGTTGGATACTTTGTCTATACACTTACCATAAGCACACAAGTATACTACTACTAGTGTAGTAGTAGTGTTGTCTTAAATCAAACACAAAAGTAAACTTTTCAGGGCGATGCTGCAGGTCATAAATCACTAAACCTCCTGAGTTTTCCTTTGTTTAAAAGAAGTATCCTCTAATGAGTCTAAAATGCGTTTTGGACAAATGAATATTAGAAAGAAAAATTCCATCACATGTAGACAGCTGACTCCGGCTGATGGAGCAGAGCTGTGCTGGAGGGCTGATCTAATTCAAAAAGCTTTTTATTTAATTACTGAAAGGCTGCACACTGTATAGATGGTTGACCACAAGCAGCAGACATCCCCCTACACAATCTGCACTTAGACAATAACACAGATAATGCAAGGTCAGTAAAAAGTATAGTGTTTTACCCCAGCTAAACTAACTGGCTTCCATTTCAAACAGATTACCACAAAAACCCCTCAATTAGTACGATAAGACAAAAACAGTAACTGTAACTATGCAGTCAGGTGAGATAAGCAACAAGAGACTATTGTATCCACAGGCTGAACGAGTCAGAAACTGCAAAGATGCCTCTTACTTATGTAAACAGAGAGAAACAGGCCTGTTTATTCACGTCCCCCCACTCTGCTGAGACACTGAACTACAGGAGTCCAAATATATCATTTCACACACACCCCTATGAAGCAATACACACTCAGACACATGACAAATGAGAGACAGCTCCTTTCAACGTGCAGCTGAGACGAACAGATGATGAACAGAGTGACATGAGGATGAGTGGAGGAAAAGGAGCTATACCGTACCTTTGTATCTTCCTAATGCTGCAGTGTTAAAACAGAGACAAGCACAGTGAGGACACGAGCAGAGACCACGAAAGACTCGTACGCTTGGACTCGATAATAGCATTGTTATCAAAGAAGTGAAACAGGATAACGCTTTAAGAGAGGAGAACAGTGAAATATTGAGGCCATGTCGAAAACTAAGGAGGAATTTAGCTATAATCAGGTCAATGTTTCCCTGCTGGATACAGTAAAATCCCCCAAAACATGCGAGAGGTTTCCTGCAGCTGCAGTGAGTCTTTAGTAAGTGTGGTTTCTCTGCAGTGGTAGAAACACAAAGTAAAAATGACTGGCACTTTGTCTTGACATTCCTTTTTGTTGGTCTCTGATTGAGCAATAACAAGCATTTCTACTGATATTACCAAGCGTGTACACACAGCCTGGGAAGAAACAGGTTTTATGAAGGATCTTTCAGTGAGTTTTGCACAGACTTTCACTCCCAGTCACAACCAGCAGTGATTTAGTGTAGTTCACGATAAAGGACGTGTTTCAACAGGCAGCATTTCTGAACTCTCAACATCTGTTTTCTATAGAAATCCAGCCTATAGTCAGACCCTTTGGCAAGTCTTTGAATATCAATTCTTTCATCAAAATCAAGAAGTGAACAAGATTTATATTACCAACATTAAATATAAGGGTGGCAGAGAAAACCTTACCAAAGATGGTTTTGTAACCCATAGCAATGATTTGCTATAGGTTACAGAGATTCTAATGAGGCATCAGTCTTTCTTATCGGTTTACACGAAATACAGATGTTATTTTGAGATTTTTGTAACAGTTTTCCTAAAAATGAACAACTTTCCCAAAAGATCCCAACAAGTCATCAAACATCAGTAGGGGTTAAAGTGGGATTTGGCAGGTGGAGGAGTCCTAAGATCTGCTGTAATAGGGCAGCAGGAGACTTAAAAAGGCATAAAATCTCTATGGATTTAACCAGCTTCGTCATACATTATATATAAGCAGATGTTAGAAGAGCCATCATGGCTGCTCTCCAACCCCTGGCCAGTATGAAGCCAGTATAAAGGTGGAATGTGGAAATGTTGCTAAAGAGCATCACCAGCTTAAAGGACTTCAAGTAGTTCTTCTGGGAGCAAATCCTGCAACTTGGCAGATAGCATGAAGTACCTCTATTTAGACCTCAGGAGAGTGAATGAGTCCTAAAACCTGGAATGAGTTAGCATTTTGCACTTCAAGTTCCCTGAACTCGCAGGCAGTGGGTTCTAAAAATGTTCATTTTTTTTTAATGCTTTAATACATTCTGTAGTAGTTTTTGTAGCTCTGAACATGTTTTTGTTCTATTGCAAAAGATTACGTAGTAAATACCTGACTCATGAAATTTGAAGCTTTTACTTCAGGAGATAAACGGCTAAACAAGCAAAATTAACATTCAGGATAATTGCGGTGCACATAGAAGCTTAGTGGTGGTGATTTAGCATTAGTGTTGCACTTCTTGTGATTGATTCAGTGATTGAGTGCTATCAATCAGGTTGTGTTGTGTAACAAAACATAAGTATCATAAGTCTAACTAGTCTAATGGAAGCCCCACCCACCTGCTGTTCAGACCTTCTGTTTGTGTGGCTCAGCCAATCAGAAGAAAATGGGTGGAGCTCAAACTGTGAGTTTCAGACAGAGGATGAAGAGAAGGGCTGTAGCAAGGCTGAGGTAAGACATACTAGGATTGTTTTGAACTGTGAATCATGCAAAGCTACTCCAGGAGAATCCAAAAATAAGATTACAGGGCTGGAAATGGCCGTAATAAGTGCCCTTTAAACTTACACTTTTAACATTAAGTGAATATAATGATTGTTGCTTTTTAATCCAAGCTGGGATCTAATCTGTGCTATCAGTGTCAAAGAAGAAGAAGAATGTTGGGCTATTTGTCTAATCATCACCTGCTCTCCCAGAGTTGCAGAGAAGTGCCGCAAGTTTAGTATCTAAATATTAATTAACTTATTAGACTGACATAAATTAAGTAAGAAATTAAAGAGGACTCATGTAAAAGCAGACTTTCTTTTGGTGGAGCAACAGCCTTTGGTTCTAAGGACTGTTTCTACTGAAAGTTGAGCTCTATTGATCCGACCCACACAGTCCAGGTTTAATTAGTCGGGCTACTTGTGGCCCCTGGGCTGCAGAGCTCAGGCTCCCCCCAGGCCCTGATAAGACCATGGGTGTATTAAAGCATTAGAGAAAGACACTCAGATTCAGACAGTGAAAGAGAAAGAAAGCGACTGACTGGTTTTCAGCTAATCCCTCTTCACAGTTTGAGGATTGTCGGATTGCTCATTTCACAGACTAAATGTCAGCTCACCCTCAGTCTTTTTCTTTCTCACTTCCAGATGTCTCAGTGAGCTGCAGAGAAAAGTTATGAGGGCAGGTCCTGTAGATAAAGAGTGAAACTGTATCGTTTTCTGTCCACCTCAGAGTGAAACTGAGCTTCTCACTGAGGTCACTTCTCACGGCAAACTTGTGTAATCATTGGGGAATTTTCCTTCTCTTACTTCACACGTCCAACCCTGTCAGGAAGCAGTCGTGTGGAAAGTTTATGAGCCTCAATGTGGCCTTGTGTAGAAAAAATGTCTCTAGCTGTCAGTCAGCTGGATGACAGTGTACGCAGAGAAGACTGCTAATTAATTCAGAGACAGGTTTAAACAGGTGGAATCAGTGGAAGTTTTAGACGAGAAAGTTTTATTTAGGGAGTCAGTCTGTGCACATATAAACCGTTTATATTTGCATATTAAATTCATGCTGCAACAGACACCCACCAGCCACTTTATCAGGCACACCTGTTTAACTGCTCATTAATGCAAATTATCTCATCAGCCAATCATATGGCAGTAACTCAATCTATGCAGACATGGTCAAGATAATCTGCTGAAGTTCAAACCAAGTATCAAGAAGAAAGAACAAAATTGTGACTGGCTGACAGAGAAGCTGGTCAGAGTATTTCAGAAACTGATGATCTTCTGGGATTTTTCCACACAACCATCTCTGGGATTTACAGAAAAAGACCAAAGACAAAAAATATCCAGTGAGCGGCAGTTCTCTGGGCAAAAATGCCTCGTTGATGCAAGAGGTCAGAGGAAATCGGCTAAGTTAGCCTGAGCTTATAGAGAGGCAACCATGAGAGACACAGAAGAACATCTCTGAACTCACAAAAGGTCAAAGCAGACTGACTCTAGCAGCAGACCACACCAAGAACAGGAAACTGAGGCTACAATTTACATCAGCTCATCAAAATTGGCCAATAGAAGAGCAGAAAGATGTGGTCTGGTCTGAAAAGTCTTGATTTCTGTTGCAACTTTGCAGTAAACAGCACAAAAGTACGGCTCCATCCTGCAGGTCAGGCTGCTGGTGGTGTAATAGCGTGGGGATATTTTATTGGCACACTTTAATTCCCTTAGGACCAATGGAGTGTCATTTAAACGCCACATCATACCTGAGTATTGTTAATGATCATGTCCATCCCTTAATAATAGATGTCAGGTCACAAAGCTCAAATAATCTCAAACTGGTTTCTTGAACATGACAGTGAGTTGATTGTACTTAAACGGCCTCCACAGTCACCAGATCTCAATCCAGTAGAGGACCTTTGGTGTGCGGTGGAACGGGAGATTCACATATTGGATCAGCAGGAACTGTGTGACTCTATCACGTCAGTATGGACCAAAATCTGAGGAATGGTTCCAGCACTTGGCTAAATCTATGCCTTTAAAAATGAAGACAGTGTTGCAAGAAAAAACAGGGTCCAACCGAGTAGTAGCAAGGTGTACTTAATAATGTGGCTGGTGAGTGTATATTCTGTACTAACCTACACTTTCATAACTTGCCCAAGCCAATCTTTCCAGATCTGCAGTGACTAAAAGTACACTGTAACCCTTCTCTCGCTTGTTTCTAAGATTATGTGCATTCTTACTTTAAAAACAGTATTGGGATTAGGCCTAATGTACTGATACTTGATTTTAAGGCCGATATCAATATTTGGCGATTTAAAAATCTAATATATTTGTTATGTGCAGTTATCTATGAATCTATGACAGTACAGCTTAAAAGTAATCTTGTTCTGTGAATTATTTGTTTACGTTCTGCTTGGATCTGCTGATTGTTGTGTTTCAAACATATATGCTGCCAGTGGGAAGTTGCAGAGAGCTTTCTGAAACAAATCATACAAGATCAACTCTCATAATTTTCAGCCGTCATAAATGCCAGTACCAATATCCGCAAATAGCTAATATCTGCCAACATATCGGTCGGGCTCTGAAATGCATCGCTAAGAGACACAGAAGAGTCATACCCGTCCTTCTTATAAAACTCCAGCATCATGTTGTCTGTGGCGACGCTGAGCGGCCGCCGGCTCTGGTCGTTCTGCTTGCGATCCATCTGATCCATATCTGGAGACGGCATCGAGCTGTAGTTGGCGTTGTGGTTGGTGTGGACGGGGCTGCCGTAGTTTCCTGTGACATTGAACTCGATCTCTAACGAAGACAGAAGAAAACAGGAACAACTCAGTATTTTATTTTCTAAAATGCCATTTTAAGACTTCAAGAACAAACAAAGCAGGGCTGTTTCCTCTTCTTTTTCCCTCCTCACCTCCTGGGAAGAACCAGTCGGCGTGCTGGATGATGGGCTCGATGATGCCGACGATCTGTAGGGAAACTGTCGTCATCATCTCCGTGATGTTCCTGGAGCAAACGGAGAAGACACACTTTTTTTTAATTGGGGGGGGAGAAGTGTCTGTCTGTCTGTAAGAATTTCACACAGAGGGTGATTAGCACATTTTCATGATATTACCAAAGCATTAAAATGAGAAAATTAAAATCATTTCAGAACTGTGGGCTATTAAAGTACTAATTAAAAGTTAAGGGGGATGACGAGTTTGTAAGATTTACACAGAGATATAAAAGGAGACGTCCTTCACCCTATTCAAAACTGCCAAGTCATCATCTTTCTCCTAAATATATACGGTATAATAACAGCAGTCTCCTATGGATGAAGTTGTGTGTCTGCAGGCCTTTTTGTTAGTAGCAGCCCATGTTTTTTGATTAAGGAAAAAGAGGAAGAGAAACTGAGCTGCAATGAGAGAATCCCTTTGAGTCCCTCCATTCGTTGTCTGCCACCTTTAATCATCAAGTTACTGCATGAAAAAGTGATTTTAAGGGCCGAGCAGGAGGCAGTGCATGATAAAACCTGCAGGAATTACAATAAAACTAAAATGACTTCACTCGCTTGCCTCTAATTAAATCTGGCCCTTGCTTTTGTTTGTTTAACTTCATAATTAAATTGTAACTGCAAGTCATGGTATAGAAGGTATCTCAGCACATGCATAATTCATGATGTGAAAATATTAGGATGAGATAGCAGGATGAAATAAGTGCACAATAATAATCAAATCAAACACACGGCACAACTCTTCCTCTCGTCATCAGCTGATTTGTTTCCATGGTTCACTGGTACCAAGATCCAGCATTTTGTGTTCAGTTATGATCACACAGAAGAGGATAAGGTAACAAGCCACATGTATATGCATCTGCTATAACTTACCCATCATTCTGAGTCCACAGCAGGTTGGGTCCGAGGACAATAGCAATGTTTCCAGGCGTCATCTTGTTCACATCCTGGTAGTCAGTCAGTTTGGACAGGAATTTGATTAAATACCTGTTAATTAAGGTGCAGAAAACAGACTATTCAATAAAAACAGAATTTAAATGTACATTCAACCTCTCTATCTAAACATTTAGACCATGAAACTGTTACTACTATAAATATTCTGATAGCTGTCATAGGGCGAGAGGCGAGGTAAACCCTGGACAGGTTGCCAGTCTGTTGCAGGATAGACAACACAGAGAGACAGACATTCACATTCACAGGTATGGGCAATTTGGATTAACCAATTAACCTATCCCCACAAGCTGCATGTCTTTGGAGGGTGGGAGGAAGCCGGAATACCCGGAGGCAACCCACGCAAACACGGGGAGAACATGCAAACTCCACACAGAAAGACCCCAGCCTGATGGCGGAATTGAACTCAGGACCTTCTTGCTGTGCGGCAACAGTGCTAACCACCATGCCGCACGCATTTGGAAAAAATGTAAAACAAAAATTAAACATTACCAAAGCAAAATTATTATTTAATCGTTTAATTTAAAATAAAAACACTATTTATAAATCAACATTTTAAAATGAATTATTAATCCATTAATAAATACTTCAAAAATGAATTTCACAAAAAAGTATTAAACTCTCAATAAAAACCTCATTTCAAATTCCAAATTTAAAAACTGATTTTCACAATCTTTTTCCAAAATCTCAAGCAATCCAAATTAGCCACGAGGTGTGACTTAAGGAGCTCACTGATTGGCTGGCTGTCTCGATTTTTCTACACTGCTGTTTTGTGCTCATAGCCTTGCAGTGCTAAGAAGTGTGTGTGCTTGTATAAAGGCCATTCAGCCTCAGTATTTACACTCTACCCAACACGGATATATGATGAACGAAGGGTGTACGCCTGTGGACTCACCCTGACCACCTGTTTCAGGTAACGTGCTAACACGGCTAACGCTAGCGTCACCGCATGTTAGTGAAGAGTTAGGGGCGTGGCTGTTTTGACTGATTGGTGCTACTTGGTTGTAGTGATGGGATTTCCGACTCTTTTTAGAGAACCGATTCTTTCGGCTCGACTCACTAAAAAGAGCCGGCTCTTCAGGTTGTTTTGCTGCTTTAATTAATTTATATATGTTTATATATAAATATATATGGTGGCCCCTAGAGACAAAGCACGTACAAACTCCAAAACACATTTCTAGCGTTAACTGAACTTCCAAAACAGAGCTACCTAGAGCACTTAAATTACACAATTGAAAGCATACGTGTATTGTTTGTGTATTTATGCACAAGCATTCATATATACTCAAATAATTAAAAAAAAAATATGTTCATTTACCTGTTACTACCAAACACCAAATCCGGTAGTTGGTACTTCCTGGCTTGTGTAGCCACTAGGTAACAAAAGCTCAACACTGCCCCTAGCATCCTGGAGCACTTCTGTTGTGTTTGTACATGTTTTGGAGTTTGTACGTGCTTTGTCTGTAGGGGCCACCGTAAATATTTATTCACTCCACATAAAATGTAAAATGTAATAAATAAATCATATAATACAAAAACCAATTATTTACATTTCAACTTTTAACTATTTAAATTTTCAGCTTTTTCCTTTTAAACAAATTTAAACACTAAACACTGCAAACCACAACACAATTAAATATAAATATGAAAAAATATAAAAACAAAAAGAAGATGCACATTCTCTTTCATATGGGCCTGCATCAATAAACTTTCTGAATCCTTTATCATCTGTAACTGAAAATAGTTGTGGATGATTACTATACCTTTTTAATATGACGTTGTTGTCCCTGGCTCCCTCCCGCTCTGTTCCTGTGCTACTGAGTGTAACTATTGCCCCTCCCCCCTCTTCCCAGCGCAAAGCACAAGGCTCGCGTGCGGAGTGAAGCGGAAAAAAAGTGCGAGAGAGAGGGCGAGAGAAAGAAAGGAAAAAAAACAAAACACGACTCCCAATAAGGAGCCGGCTCGCGTCGTTCACTTCAAAGAGTGGGCTTTAAGAGCCGTTTCATTTGCGACTGACACATCACTACCTGGTTGTGATACAGGCAGCTGGAGCCAACTGAGATGTGCTAACCCCACCTCTCCTTCAACTTTGTAAGCTGGACCTCGTTTTGATGCCTTTTGGAGCACCTTAAAGAGTTTCTGTGCGGGTTTCAGTTTTGGTGTATTAGCATTATATTAGCCTATATACATGTTTCTGCGCATTTATGGATACAGCTGTATCCTGCATGCTGGCATTTGCTGATAAGTTAGCAGTCCACGCTCTCTTCCAAAATATGATCACTTCTGGCTCAAAAAAACATAATGATGGCTACATCCATCCCAATATGTTCCGGTCAGTTTCAAACAGCAGATACTGTAGTGTTACAGCTGCAGTCTGAATGATAACTGCGTGCCTGCTGAATGCACGAACCACACTGAGTCAAAGCTTATTATTGCAGCCAACCATTTCTGTGTCTGATGTTTTCAGAAATGGATGGGCTGGTGGATGTCTGTAGCTGAGCTGAATGACTCATCCAGAGCTGAACATCAGGCCGCTCATCACGGCAAACAGCAATCATCTGGACAGGCCTGACAGGTCTCTTCAGAGGAGCACCGTCTAAAAATACGACGCATTTGTGCGATTCGATGATGATGCTGACAAGTGCCGCTGCACCTCGCTCTCCTCATTTCTGTACCATCACTTCCTCTCTTCCCTTTCTCTGTCAGGCCTTTCCACTTTCTTCTTTTGATCAGGAGACAAGCCTTTCAGCATTCTGCATTTAATCCAGCAGCCAACACCTGGGATGCAACGCCTCTTTCTCCACACTGTTTCATAAAGGTCAGAGTTTCTCTTTTCTGGCAGGTGGTGATAAGTAGCGCACAATGAATCAGCCTCCTGAAAGCTGGAAATCATTTTTCAGCTTTCAGGAAGCAAACAGATACCAAGAAGTGACTGAAAATGAAAGAAGAAAAATCCTCGAGAATCAATAGAGGTAAAGCGATATAGCTACGAGTTATTATCTCCCGACTCCACAGCTACCCTCTGATCTACAGAATGGTATTATCTGTATTGTTTTTGGTTCACGCTCAAGTTTCTGAGGAACATTATTCCAGTGTCAAAATAAATAAATATTGTTGCCAATAGTGAAGTGATAGAAGGAGGCCTAATCACAGATTGTTGGTTTAATAGTCTGGCTGCCACCATCTCGGCTTTCATTAATCTGAACCTGACCTTATTTGAACCAGTACTAAAGCTGGCTAGTTCAGGTAGACAGTGATATTAAAATAGATGCTAATCACGGCTAAAAAACAGGTGTGAAACAAAAACCTTTGCATCTCCTCTGAACAGTTGACTCCTGTCAGTGTTATTTAGAAGAGAAATAAGCATATTTCACAGCCTGCTACAAAAATATATTTGGTTTTGCCTCTTTTGCCACAAGCGTACTGAGGATGTATGTCATATATCTCTAGTTTAGAAACTACAGTGCCCCCACTTCACACACTTGCGCTACGTTCCCATATCACGTTTTTTCGATTTCTCTGTAATCTAACAATAAAGTTTGTTAAATCTTATCACTGTGTCCACTTGAGTCTGCTTGTGGGTTCACTCCCATTTACTGGCCACTGTGACAGTAAACTAGGTCTGGTCAAAGAAGAGTATAGTCTAGTGTACTCTAGTTTAGTCTAAACAAAATGCTCCCAACCTGTTATCCTCAATAGTGCATAACTTAAAGCCTTAAAACAGCAGTAAAAGAAATGTGTTACTGGCGGCAAAGACACTTATTTCTGCTCTAAATTTGGGCATTTTGAGGGGATTGATCTTAGACTGTACCAAAAAGATGGGCTTAGCCTCTGTGATACATTGTGGAAGTGTTTGGTCACCATGATGGTGATTTGGAGCCAGATGTGACCATATTTAGACAATAAGTTGCACTTCTAAATTATCAATAACTAGCTTTTTTATGCAAACTGCAATCATACTCATAAAATCTACATAAATATGTGCAACACATAAACACACATACCTGCTAATTAGCCTAAATCACATAAATATACTGGAATTTCAGTAACTATATGTGAGTCACAAATGTCTTGGATGGTCTATTCTTCACAACAAGTCAAACAGTTTGTTGGATAATAAAAAAAGGCATAAACCAACTGTAAAAGTCCAGTTCATTGACTAATTAGCAGCCATGAGGCTCAGGAGAAAACAACTGGCAACAACTCCTCACCAATTAAAACCACTGAGCTGCCCTCATACAGTTTTTATAACTGAGGGAAACTGTGCCCTGAGACCACAGCTGATTGTAAACATATTCCTGCTTTAAAGTTGGGCATTTTAACATGAGAGTCTGTGGGGACTGACTGCCTTTTGGCATTTGCCTCAAGTGGCCATTAGAGGAACTGCAGTTGTTGGCGCTGGCTTATTTTGCAAAGCAATTTTGATTTAGGTTTTTCTAAAGATTTCTCTTTGAACTTATTTTACACACTACAGATGCAACAGAAACACTCAGGGACAGTCAGCAAAGATACAGGTGACAGACTGGGGACTCAATGATATGAACATTTTGGCCCAGCTATTTCTGACCATCAGGTCACTTTGTCATGTCTTTGGTGGTTTCCTTCAGTTAAATGAACTCCTCTTTATAGGCAGAGCCAGCCAGTCTTATATGCAGTTATATAAGGAGGTAAGGCGGAAAATAGACCTGATTCCTTCGATATGCAGTTAAAAAAACCAAAATGAGACTGACTGGGATGTTTCAGCTGGTTAACCAGATTATTTGGCCAATATATGAAAAAAGAGAGAACCAGGAGGGGAGTGAAACATGGAAACGCTGACTCACTTAAAGTTGGTGTTGTTGGCTGAAGGGAGTTTCTCACAGGCATTGAACAGAGCCTGCAGGCGCTTGTCTTGATCTTGAATGCTGCAGGACAACATGAAAGATTGGTTGTAAAACAACAGTAGGTCGAAGAAATGTCTTTAACACGAAGATGGCAACATTGGTCTGAGATGATACACACTTTGAGGCTTGGATCCAGTCATTGTAGAGTTCAAAGGTCATTAATGGTTCAGGGAGCTCGCGCAGGTAGGACTTCAAAGCACCTGGAGAGAGCACAGCAAGAACCATGGTAAATACATGTCTGCACCCGTGTATTTCAGCACATAGAAGCAACCGTAGAAGGAAAGAAAGAAAGGGAGAAAGATGGAAACAAAACAAGAAAATAGAGAAGCAAAGAGAAAAAGCGGGAAAGAAAGTAAAAGGAAGCAAGTAAGGAAAGAAGATCGCAAACAGGCAAGGAAGGAAATGAAGAAAGTAAAGACGTTTATCAAGAAATAAACAAACCACCAAACAAAGAAATAGAAACAAAGATGATAAACGTTTTGAAGCAACCATCTGCTCCATGATTAGTGCTTCAGCGTGGACTCTGTCTGATCCAGCCGAGCCCAGATCTGATCGTATGTACTGCATGAGAGTGAGTGTAATTTCCTGCAGCTCACTGCACAATGGCATTAGATTTCAGATTAAATCACTTTATATAGGAGCACATCTTATGTGATGTGTATATATTCAAATTCCAGGCTGAAAGGCCTTCCTTGCCAGCAGTCTCCATTACTCTGGTCCCCATGACAAAAAGCCAGAGGGATTTTCCATAATTACAAACACAAGTATGTTTATTCAGAACAGAAAATCAAAATCAAATGATTGTTTTCATGACTAGAAAAAGTTTATGTGCCTGTGAAAAGTCTGTCTGTGCACGGTTTGTCCCATCAAGTGCTCAGAAATGAGTCCCACTGGTCTACGCAGCTATCCTGTAAAACTACACAAATCCACATCGAGCTTCCGTCTGACCAGAACTGAGTTTTCCTTTACTGATGAGGAAGGACACAGCTGACCGGGTTTCACTGCGACGTGTCGTCTTCTCTCTTTGGCCTGCCGCTTCCATTCCCCAGAGGGATGGACGACAAACAGCTGTGTATACATATGCATATACATATAGGTGGTGCACTGATGGTGCAAAATAAATACCTGCAGTTCCACTGAACCAGGGCTTCCACCTCCTCCTCCACAGTGGGACGAATTAAATTTGCTGGTGGAGCTGACCCAGTTTAATATGGGACCATTAAAGGGGAATAGAGCGCAGAATAGGACATTTTCTCCACATGCTCCGGTGAGCTGTGAGTTAAATTGAGATTTAATGCTGCATTATTCTGCACTGGTTGAAAATGACTCTTTTTTTCTGACTTTCATACTCGGCTGAGAAATTAAAATCTTCACTGTGCATCAGAGAGGTTTTCAGTTTGTTTGTAAAAGCAAAGATTTAATAGTTTGGTCATGAAACAATTAAGACACATTTTTCCAACAGTAGTACGACAGCTAGGCGAACAAACACAGGACTTAAATGATCTGGCTTATATACAAAAAATAAAAAACTGCGTTTTTGCTACAATATTCTGTTGCAAAAAAACAACCCAAAAACACAAGGACATCCGTAAAGTACGGCGGTTTCCTCAGCAAAGAAAACCAAAGAAGCCACTGAACATAAAACAAATGTTTTTGAAAACACACTGACAAATAATTTACTACAAATGCTGCAGATGATTATAACTGAGAGCCTCGTCATTTTAGAAATAAAAGAAAGATTACTAGCGAGACACCTCTCTGTGCTGAAAGGATGCTTACCATTAAGTTTTATTTTTCGATAGAAAAACAGCCGGTGTGATAATTTTAAGAAAAATGCACTTGTTTTTAAGATAAAAATATTTTCCACAGCTTGTAAAAAGCTTTTCATTTGGAGATGTATGGTTTTCATCTGACAACAGCAATATGCTGCTGCAGTAAAAAAAAAAAGATCAGTAACAGCATCATAAAAGCTTGAAAGCTTTTCTTTCTTTTGTAGTTTGTCACAGTGCAGCTTTAAAAGCGAATACGTGACAGAAACAAAAAGACGTTTTTTGTTGCATCCTCTCCAGAAGATGAAGAATCTGTCTGACACTAATCCCAGTTATATTTGGAATTTATCACTGGGCATTTCTTGGATAGTTTATTGAAAGTGGAAGAAAAACACTTTGCTTTGTCTGCAGACACGCGAGCAGTGACCACAGAAGCAAAGTGAATCCTAATCGAGCCTCAAGTTCCTGTGTCACACCAGCAAAATAACCTTTAAGAGGAAATTTACTGCAAACAGCAGCAGGAGAAACAAAGACAGGCAGCAGAAGGGATTAAAAATGTTTCTTTGATGCGAGCAGCCTGATTATGATTATATTCATTCATTGACAACAGGAGGGTAGCTCAGCATAAGGAAAATAACAGAAATGTACAGAAACTAGACTCGAACAAGCCAACGGGGGCCAACTCATAAATCTACCCCTGTGAGGCAAATTTCAATGGATTATCAGTTGTCATGGGAACACATGATGTACAACCAGGAGGCAGGGAGGAGGTCTAGGTATGTGGCAGTGTTGTTGATAGCTCACCTGCGATGGCGTGTGGGTCTGCAGAGTATTCTTGCACGTCTAAAACCCCGCAGTCCAGAGACGCCTTCAGCTTTTTGAGTTTGGAGGCCGAGGGAGCGATTCTGAACAAACCCTGAGACACAGAAACGAAGCCAAGGTCACTTAACTCCAACAGCAGGAGAATTACACAGGCTGAATTTATGTTGTGTTACAAATGCCTGATTCTCTTAGTAGCAGAAGAGTGTAAAATGCTACATTAAAAGTCCAGCTTTCAGAATTAAAGGTGTCATTTCCCATTTCATCCATCCATCTATGCTCTACTTCTTATCTGAGTCACAGGGCAGCACTCTGAGCAGTAAAGGCTTCTTCCATTTGATACTGACACCCTCCTAAAACACCCTGGTGTGGGGTGGTTGACCCATAGTTTTGAGTTTTGGGCTTCTAAGTTCTGTTCTGTAGTCACTTCATGTTGTTTCTTAGTTGTCGTGTTTTTCTGTTTTGTTCCAGTTATCTATGTTAGTCCTCCGTTCAGTTTACTCTGCCTCCCTGCTGTTCCTCGTGTATTGTTAAGTATTCGTCTGTTCCTCTGTTTAGTTATTTCCTGTTTTATTTTGGTAGCCTTTGTCTTGTGCATTGGTATTTTGTTGTGCTTTTCCTGTCTAGTTTACCTGATTTGTTGCAGCTGGGCTCCCTGGTATTTCCCATCTCCCTAATTACCTGGTGTGTTTTTAATGTTACCCTCTCTGATGGTTGTGTCTCCTTGCCTTGTGTTCACTGAGTTTTTGCGTGGTTTGAATTTCCTGCTCTGCATGTAATTTGGCTTTCCCTGTATTGTAAAACACCAGGATTAAGGATGCATTTTGAATTCATTTCTGGATTTGTGAGTGCATTTGGGTCCAAATCCTGGCTGCTACACAACCAAACCTTGTGCTGGGGCTGCTGCGAGGTCTTCTGAAGCTTAGACATGTTTGAAAGACCTTGTCGAGAAGGTGTCCAGGAGGCATATTAGGAAGTTACCTGAATCATCTCAGCTGGTTCCTTTCAATGCTCCTGACCCTAATCTCTAAGGCAGGTTTGAAATGTATGTGTACACACAGGCTTTACCCCTAACACCTGATATGTAATTAATGGGTTACCTGTAGAATTTTTGAGTCACGTTTTCACTTTGTTTCTAGTAGTTTTAATGAAAAGTTAAACTTTTCAACCAAATCACGTCATGTCATAGTCAGGAAGTGACGTGGTTGCTTGTGCAGTTTGCCATCAAAACGAAGGAGAAATTGATCGTAGTGATATGTGATCACCTCGCTGTACAGGAACAAATATCGTAACCTGCAGCTAGCATGGCTCAGTTAGTTTGTCTTGTGAGTGAGTGATTGTCTGTATCACTTTATTCTCACTTTACTCTTTTCTTTCACCCTCACCATCCAGCAGGTCACAGCACATATTTAACCCTCCATGAGCCTGGTACTGCTGGAGGTCTCTTCCAGTTAAAAGTGGGTTCTTCCTTCCCACTTTTGCCAAGTGCTGCTCATTAGGGGATAATTTGATCCTTGGGATTCTCTCTGTAATACTCTATTTACCTTACTATAACAAACACCTTGAGGCAGCTATTGTTGTTAGTTAAATAGCCCTAATCATCTGGCATGTGTGAGTACTGCCCAAGTGAGAGCCCAGACATCCTTAGCACCCTTACAAAGCCAGCCTCTGCAGTTTCTCTTGTTTTTTTGAGTCACCCACCCACAGTTTATGGTCATAGATGAGAACAGGAATGGATATTGACCGGTAAATCCACAGTTTTGCTTTCATGCTCAGCTCGTTGTTCACAACAGCAGATGGATACAATTTCTGCTGCACCAATCCATCTGTCAGTCTCCTGCTCCACTCTCCCTCACAAGACACTGAGATCCACTTGGTGCAGCAGCACTCGGAGTGGGTGCTACATCCTTTTCCAGCTGAGAGAACCATATACCTGGACTTGGCGGCGTTAAACCTTGTTCCAGCTGCTTCATGTTGGGTTTCATAAAGCCAACAGCAACACAAATTCTGCAAAAAGCCGATCCTGTAACCACTGAATCAGTTGCTTTTCAGACATATGACATTACTCAATTATACCTATGGATGTATTAATGTGTGAGCATTAGTTTAATGTTCCAGCTGATTATTTGTTTCAGGCTTGGCCCCCGATTAGATTTCCCTCTGGTAATTAAGACTGACTTCATCTCTGCGGTGACCTCTGCAACATTTCACACCCATAAATGTGTTTCTTGTGTGTCGTGTGAAAAGCGACCGGTTTGTTTACCTCCTCCTGCATGCCACACTCCAGCAGCATGGTCACACAGGCCTCAATGGGAAAGGCAATATCTCTCCCGCTGAGCGCTAAGTGCTCCTCTAATGGCTTCCCGTAACACGGTTTCTCCACCCAGGTCTCTGTGAAAAAACACACACACACACTTAGAGTTATTCACAATCAAATGCCCAGATCATTCTGCAGCAGCTCTGCTTTTATGATCTTATGACTGCAGCGATTCAGAGTTTATCAAATAATTTTTTTCCAGACTGCAAAGCGATGCCAAAACAAATGCAAGGTTTTCACTATATGCAATAGTTTCCAACCATACCATTACAGAGTTATACTGTGAATGCCGTAGTTAACAGAGACAACAGTTATTTGACATATTTTACTGGTAAAATGACAAACTGCGCTAACAAAAACACATTCATGGATAACATGACTCAATCACTCGGTCATCCACTCTATCAATATATAAAGATTTAATATGATGTTGCAGAAAACAACACAGAGTTTCACACACAATTACTGTAATCACATTACATTTTCCTGTTATGTAGTAATCAAGTGCATTACAGTACTAATTTAAGTTATTAAACTACACCTGATAGTCACAATTATGTTGTTGCTTGAGTTTTACAAGTTCTTTTCCCTCCATTGAGTCGTTTAAAACCAGACTTATTTTACCTTTGATTCTCTCTGATTTGCTCATTTCGTCTCCTGTGACTTTTCAGCCACGACTGTATATGTTTAGCACCTACTAACACGTAGTTGACTTATTTCTTATCTGTTCTGTGTTTTGTGGAGCAAATTTAACAACAGAAACTACTCTGCTCAAAATAAGTTAGGGAACACTTCATCATCGCATTACAACACAAAGCCAGTTACACTTCAGGGACACCAATCTGTCCACTTAGGAAGAATAAACCACTGTGGACCCATTTCCGCTGCTTTGGTGCAAATCAAAGTGACAGCAGGAAAATTTTCCCTCTTTATCCCTCCTGGCTGATTTTTGTCTAGTTTTTGCTTTTTGTTAGTTTCTTGTCTCTATGTCTAGGGCTTTTATTGTGAAAGGAAACACATGCATATCATCAAATCAGGTTTCTGCTCCAGATTGGACATTTTGGTTTCTATTAAAGCAAAACACTGTAAAGTGTATCATCAGAAATGTAACAATTAACAATTAAATGTAACAATTTAAAAAAATTTAAATTCTTCATGTTTAGTGGTATATGTGAAGTGAATGGGGCGACACTACAACTTCCATCAGGCATGAAATAACTTCAGTTAATGTTATAAAGAAATTCTCAGCAGCGTCAAACCAGAAAACACAATGTAGGTAAATGGGTGATAAAAGCACTTGAAAGGATAAAGCACCACTTTCATTTGTACAGCCCGACACATTGTGTTTACCCATTGTCGCTGTAATATGGACTACAGCAGAGGCAAATGTAAGCAGTTAGAGAGAAAGAATAACAAAATAAGACTGCAGCATGTTGGTCTGAGACTCACCCTGATGAGCTTTGATCTGAGGCAGAACACTCTGAAGCAGCTCTAATGACTTCCTGTGGTACTCTGCCTGGACTTCTATCAGCTAGACAGAGACAGACAGAAAAAGGCAATCTGTAGAGTGTGTTTCTTTTTCTTTTTTGTCTGTTTTAGAGACGTGAGTGCACTTACTGTCTGGAAGTAGCTTGCATAGTCAATTTCTTTGGCCACAAAACTGTACATGTCTGCTGATAACTGATCCTGAAAACACATTTTGAAACATAGAACGCATGAAAAACAAAAAGAGACACAAGGCATGTAACAGTCTGAAAAATGTGTTTTTGTAGTTCAAACTTTTGTCTATTTAGAGCAGGTGTATTATTATTATTATCATTTGATATACTGTCACATTAAAGAGTCCTTAGAAAGCATGGCAACTCAATTAATGTAGCTGAGAAAGAGCCATTATTAATGCCATTAGATACACTGATACAAATCAAAATATATGCTTCAAAAAGTGTTTAAAATAATTATTAATATAATCAAAGTACTCTCATATTTTTGGGAATACCTAAACCCAGAACTTCACACTAATTTATGGCTACTTGAAGCCAGCTAATAGCTAAAAGTGCTCATATCTGTATGTATAGAAGTTAGGTTAAAAAAAATCTCTCCTCTTTCTTCTATTTGCTCAAAGTTTGAAAAATTTTGTTCTATATTCTTCTGCTGAAAGTGGAAAGTTTGTCTGTTCTCACCTCATATCAGATTCAGTTACACACATTTGTGCAGCGTTAGAATACCAATCAGGTAAAGCGCCAAACTGTGCTGAGCCAAAAAAGCCCAAAAACTCTATTTTGGTTTTGTAATTTCATAAATGACAAATTTCACAAAACTTTTGCCTTTCTTGTCTACGAGAGATAACATATCATGGCTGACTAGGATGCCTATAATGACGCGAGTCATTGCTTATTGTAGTAATTACACATGATTTCCTTGTTTCCTGTATATTGTGCACATAATAGGTCAAACGGTCCGTTAAAAGGATGTATATGCACATGCAGGATGTGGAAGCTTGAACACTCTTGGAAGCAAGAATGGGCTATTTCAGGACATTTATAAATATCCTTGTAGGTTCACTTTACAAAAACATCAACAAAAAAAAGATGACAAGAATCTACTTGATACATATAACAACAGCCTAGATAGATAGATAGATAGATAGATAGATAGATAGATAGATAGATAGATAGATAGATAGATAGATAGATAGATAGATAGATAGATAGATAGATAGATAGATAGATAGATAGACAGACTATGACTGGCGCTATGTTAGTTAGTTTATTGGGATAAAAAGTGATCACTGACTCGACAGATCTCCATGCGGTTGGCTGCCTCCTCCATCTCTTCCCTGAGGTGGTCGGCCTTGGCTCCTGTTGGCTGCAGGTTGCTGGACAGTCCAGAAGATTTGGTAGACTGAGTGTACCTGTGAGCAGAAGGTAGGTTTCAGTAAGAAGTGAATTTGAGTCACAAAAGTATTCAGGATTTTTTTAGGGCAGCATGTTAAACTGTTAGAAGGCATTTTTCTTTGCCTTTAGCAGATCTAGACTTTTGTTCCCGAGTGAGAAAAGCGTTGACAGCGAGACCTGACAGCTACTTTAACAAAGTGACTCACATAAACAAATCAAACTGTTGAAGGCAATGGATTAAGTCTGTGGCTGACAAAATACTAACACTTGTCTTTCTATATACCCTCATTTATTCAGCTTAAGCTGTTTTGTCTTTTAAGTATTGCTCTCAGACTCTCCTCTTCCCCCTCCATCCATCTGTCTGTCAGTGTAGATAATGTGTAGAACTGCCAGAGGAGCTCAGCACACGGCAGCATAATGGGAAAAATTGCTTTAGATTTGGGTCACTAAAGAACTGGCTGGCTGGACCGCAGTGAGGAAAACAACATTTCTGCATGTCACTGCTCAAAATGGCAGTGAATCAGCTGAAAGAAACTGTGGCAATTGCACGTTTCAAACAGGATCAGGCACTACTGACTTTATTCTGCATCAGCTAGACACCATTAAAAGTTAAATTTACCTGAAAGTTAACTGAAGTTAAGAAATAGCTTCATAAAAACCCTCAAAGTTACAAAGCCAGTGCAGCTGTGAGACATCAGACCGATCCTCTGCAGAGTAAAACGGATTATGTGGTGAGTTATTAATGCATGTGTATATATTAAAGCTGGATGCAATCGATTGGTTTAAGAGGCCACATTTGCGAAGCCTCGAACAGCTGCCACCTTAGCTTTTTGAAACCAAACATCACGCGCAAGAAACCGCGGGACAGTCCATGCTCATATCGTGGACATACCTTGCTTTACTGCCTTTCTGGACACTAATGGGGACCATAATTTAAAAACTGAAAATGATGTTGTTCTTATTAAGACAGTAGTGTCAAAATGCATCAAAAGCCCAGAAGATCATCGAAGTACATGGAGGACATTTACAACACACGCCGCCTCAGCAAAGCCACCAGTATCTGTGTGAACCCCACACGTGCATCACACATCTGAACCCCTCCTCGCGAACACCCAGAGACATACGAGCGCTTAATGAGCCCATCATGTTTGGACTATCTCACTGCAGCCGATAAAGCTCACAATCACAGCCTCATCTTCAACAATTTACACTAATGAGCTATATTGGCAGATATTTTATATTTTTTTTAAATTTTAATTAGTTTACCAAGTTTCTAAGGAGAAGTTGCTTTTGTATCTCATTGGACTGTAAATAAAGGAATTATTTAAATCCATAAACTAATCAGGAAAACAATTCCTGAGTCACAGATCAAGGGAGTCTATGGTTGCTTTCCCGTAGACTTCTATACAACAAATGTCTTTTTGTGACCAGGGGAGTCGCCCCCTGCTGACTATTAGAAAGACTGCAGGAAGCTACATCCGTTCTCTAATTTTATAATCTGATATAAAGCACTCCTATGTCAACACAGCCATAAAATCAGGCTTAGAAAGCCTCTATCCAATTTTGTCCTCTAGCATTTAGTTCTAGTCAAAAATAATAAACAGCACCCTCAAAATAAAAGTCCGCTTCTACAGCAGCTCAGGAAGTAAAGGTTTCATTTCAGTGTTTGAGCCTATTGCTCTAAACACCTTCACACTGATACACAATCTGTTTAGCAGGAAGTGTGAGGAGGAATCAGCCAGTGGTCTGTGGTATTTGAAGCACGAGTGTAACAGCTACAGACATCAGTATGAAGGTCCACACTGAGTGTGTTCGTTACAGAAAAAAAGGACAGTCTGGTTTAAAGTGAGGTTTTCACACACGGGCAGCAGTCTGCGGTGTGAGACAGACGGCGGCGTCACGGTGTGCAACAAAATCCCAGTGACATTCAGTGGGAAGCTGCACAGCCAGTCCATTCACAGCTGATGGAGTTTCTCCGATAACAGCCAAGCCTCTCTCTCACACACACTCACACACAGAGAAACACACTCACCGTGTGCGTGCAGAATCCATGTCCAGGACCAGCTTCGCTAAATGTTTCCTTTGTTTCTGGATATTTGGGATTTCCACCTGAGAGGACAGAGCAGAGATTTTCCTTCAGTCTGCTGTGTTAGTGTGAAAGAGGACAACAAACAGCCTCAGTATTGTGAGGCTTTGCACCTGTAGCAGCAGAATCAGTCTGGGCAGCACTTTCTCATTCTCATGGAGATTAGCTTACTGGCTAATTTGCAGAGCAATAAGTAGAGTTCATCAGAGAAGTCCCGTGTTTGGGGACTGGAGGCAGGAAGCTCCAATCTTCTTGCTATCAGTTTCTAACTTTTTATCACTTCAAAGTATTTTATTCATAGATACAGGGCACCTTAATGAGCAAAACTACACAACAGTCCTGTCATGC
This sequence comes from Maylandia zebra, assembly GCF_041146795.1. Lineage (NCBI taxonomy): Eukaryota > Metazoa > Chordata > Actinopteri > Cichliformes > Cichlidae > Maylandia > Maylandia zebra. The sequence continues at coordinate 26,632,494 of NC_135174.1, read as the reverse complement.
TGAAACAGCTCATACCTCGTGAGAATTAGTTGTCGCCCCCTTTCCTTCTTTTCTATTTTTCTATTAAAAAAATAATGAAAAATAAACCATTTTTATAATGTTTTTCTGCCCTGTTGAATTTCAGATGCTCTATAATCATATCACAATTATATTTCCACTTTTTCTTACCAGGACGCATTTTGGACTCCTTTTCTAATCAGATGCTTGCTGTTACTGCTGTTAATGTGACTGGAGCTCATTTATTAAACAGTTAGTCGCACGGCATTGTTTCTGTACCTCTGCGAGCTCGTACAAGGGTTCGGTCACGTCCCTCTCGATGGTGAGCTCGAACAAGATGAGCTCCTGAGCGAGCTTTTCCTGCGTGTCGCCGCAGAGCTTCAGCATCTTTCTGCAACAGGAAATATCACAGCGGATTCACCGAGTGCAACATACGCAGGTCAGTCAGTGTTACAGCTCGCTTCCTGGTTTGTAATATTGAGGTTTCTCTTGAATCACTGTGAAAAACTCATTTCTTTATAGTTTGCTTCTATAATATCTGTAGTTGGACACTGGCTGCTTTTTCACTCATGCTCAGTACAGTTCTTGTACCTAACCATTTTCAAATTGTTGTTTTAAGTCACTTAAAGTGACTCATGACTCAATCAAGCAATAAAAATGCAACTCAGACATTAAACCAGTGTTGTATCTGCACATAATAAACAATTATTAACTAGCAAAGAACCTTGCTTGTTGCAAAAGCACATAATTTCTTCCCATTTCTTTAGTTGAAGCCGTCTGACAGGCATAAAATACTATTTTTGCACCAACGAGGTGACTTCTAAAGAATGTCATTATATATCATTACAGATATTATTATTATACTCGGGATGTGAAAAGCAAATCAGTTCTGGGTCATAAAAATGTTCCTCTCTGCATCAGCCTTTCCAAAGAAAATGTTTCCAATCTCATCGATGATCAACAATAATGTAAATTACTGTGTGTGTGTGTGTGTGTGTGTGTGTGTGTGTGCGCGTGTGTTTACCCTAGCAGAGACTCGTCTCCGAGCACAGCTGCCCCCTCCACCATACATTGTGCTAGCGTTGCGAGCGGAAGCTTTTTCTGCACAGAAACACAAACAGTCGATGAATCAGCTGCAGTTCATAAATAAAACCACAAACACAGAGAAAACATCATAAAAGCATACGAAGATTATAAATTATCTTTAATATAAGTACCAGAAGTTAAAACACGTGCTCATGTCACATCAGTTCATCACTTTTTCAAACTTGTATTTTATTTTTAATTAATGAATTTTAAAAAAGCTTATTTTTCTCTCTTTTTTTCCTTGGCCTTCTCACGAGTTACTGTCTTGGTTCCATCTTAAAACATCTTCATCTCAGGCTCCTCTAAGCTTTAGGATGAAAACATTTTTAATCCAGTGAAGGATTAAAAAGATTAACTTTCCACAACACAAATGGCACATTATTGTGCAGCACTTGAATATTTTGTCACTCAGTCTCTTGGTTTGCAGGAAAATATTTTCTCTGTTTGTTTTTTTAAACATTTACTGGAGGATGAAACATGCTTTCCAATATCGTTGCTAATCACCTGTCAGTGTCCTTCTGTCCTCTCTGAAAGTCTTAAAATTTAATTTGTCATTAGGAAAACTTTTAGTCTGAGTTGTTATGAAATTACTGAGAGCACAATGAAGAAAAACTGGATAGGTAGAAAATGATTCATTTTCATTCTATTCCATTAAAATATAACAATAAATATTAAGTTGTGGCTGCTGCTGATTAGCATGCAATGTTTTTAAAACAAATCAATAAGACAAATGAAGAGCAGCAGCATGCTCTGACTGTAGAAATAAAGCGTAAAACATGCCCAGAGGGCAGATAAGTCTGCTGTTTACACCAATCCTGGAACATTTTACTTTGTATACTAAGATTTAACCGCATAAACTTCACTGCAGTATAACAACTATTGATCGATTTATTCAATTCATTTGAGCGTACACACAGGCCTCGATTTGCTTTTCTTGTGTTACTAACCATCGGTCACTAGTGGACATTCCAGACCCCCGGTTGCCTAGGTAACCCTCTAACGCATTTACCAACTTGTCATATGTCCGTCAACAGTGTTCTTTGCTGTCACTGGTCAGTGATACCCAAATTCTTACCACCTCTCTGCCCTTTCATATACATAAATGTAAAGCCAGAGGCAGAGAGACCAGCAGCAAGACCACGACACAGAACAGAGCAGGCATGAATGACAGCAGATGTGCCACTGAATTAACCAGCATGAAAGGATGAGCTAGGTAGAAGGTGGAAGTGGGTTGCAAAGTGGCCTGCAGATAACCATTAAATGTATGCAGACTAAAGCTGCCTACAGAAGCTGCCCTACGTGAGATTCGTCAGTAGGATATGAAGAAAGGTGTCAAATGAGCAATCAGTTTCTTCTTCACGTTTCTTCTAAGTCCCGTCGTTGTTGGACTTTTGGATGAGTTATAAAAAGATTCACGTCTTCTCTGAGGATTGGACCTCCCAGTGATCGTTTATTGGTTAGGCAAATGTGTAAACCTACCCCATCATATTTATGGCTCCAACCTAACATGGCCAAAATACTAAGGCTGTAAAAAAAAATGTATATGGTTGTAGATCATGTGATTTGTACCTTGATCAGCACACAAGCCCACACTGGTACGGTACAGCTCAGCTAAAATACCAGATGACAGAAAAGGTTTTATCAGATTTGTAGTGTTTATTTTCTCTCACCGAGGGTGACCTGACAGACTTCTTGTCCACGTCCACGCCCTGCTGGCCCTGCAGACAGGCGGTCAGCTTCTTGTGTGTGCTGTGGGAAACCTGCTTCACCAGCTCCAGACGTTTCTCCACCTGAAACACACACAGAAGGGAAGGAAGACAGAAAAGTCAGGGCACAGGCCTCAGCCAGAACCATGCACACACTGTGAGCTCCTTCCACTAATGCACAGCTTGTGTCAGCTTCAGTTACAGACATGCACTCAAACCTCAACCCAGAACAGGGTTAGATTTAAAAATAGAAACTCCATTTTTCCATCAGAGCTTTTCCCCCAATAAAACAACATCATTCTCAGTTGGTGTGAATGACGCCGCACCATTACCTGTTGGGCTTCAATGCGTCTCATTTCATTATTAAACCAGCTGAGTGGAAGCGATGTGTCTGCCACTCAGAGCATCATTAATCTGATCAATTACAATATCGCACCCCAAATCAATCAGCGAGGACGTTTCGCTTTTTGTCTCGCAAAGAGGTTCAATTTCAGCGTTCGTTAATGTTGCCCGAAGGCAGTTCAGAAAGCCATTAAAAATAACAAAATATATTAAAAAAAAATTCATGCATGCTGAATATTTTGCTCCACTAATGATTTTTCTTGTGAGATTTTTCTTGTGAGAAGCAGTGACTATCGAGCCAAAGAGGAAAAGCATTCGCACAAACACACAGATTCGATGAAGACTCATTAGTACCTGCAGCAGGTCTTCACTCAGCACTTCTGTTTTTTCAGCCCTGGAAGAAAAGAGAAGAGCGGCTGTTAGGGTGACAGAGAGAGGGAAACGTTAAAATTACAGAACTTGTTATTGTGGGAACTTGGCAAGTAGCGCACAAACCACTCAATCACTGTAATTGCATCATTTGCTCGACTTCTGTGCAAGAAATATAAAATGCTGCAGCTGCCTGGAGCTAATCGTGTAAGAGGAATGTTTATTTTCACAGTTGCACAGGACTCACGCTGGTCTGGTTTAATTACAAAGTCTCAAGTTGGCAATGTGACAGAAAACAGAGACTGACTGACACTTACAACATTTTTAAACTCTTTGACTTATCTTCCAATTATTTTATGGGTTGGGAATTTTTCTATCCTAATAACTAAATAAACAAATCTAAAAACTATCAGAATCATCTGAAAACACACAAAAAAGCTTCTTTTAGTTCATGGAAAACATCCAAAAACTCTGCTCCAAAAGTGAGTCAGTCTCCATAGACTCTCCCAATTTTACAGCCAAATAAACATGTTTATAGCCCGCTGCAAAGAAACGTTTTGGTCTCTATAGCTAAAGCTCCAGTCAGATAGTTAGCAACCAGTTGGCAACTGCCGGGCAACCACTGGTAGCTGTGAAAACCTCATCCACACAGGCCTAAAGACCAGTCAGTCCCCTGATGATAAGCAGCTGCTAGGAAAAAATGTGTGTCCGGGTCCCCCCAACCAGTTGGTGAGAGCTTGTTTGCTGTCAGTAGGTGAGATTAGTTCCCAAGAGGTTCTGCCCCAAAAGCCTCTTTAGAGTTGCTTTGGTTGCAACTGGTTGCCACCGTCCCCTGTAGTTTGTATGGAAGACACCAACTTATCTCCAACTAAAAAAAAAAAAGTGCAACAAATTCATCCTCAAAGTAAAACTGGCATCTTTTGCAGCACGTTGCTTTCTGAGATAAGGCACAGCTTCTATTTTGCAGGTGAGCAGTCTCGCCTTCCGGTCTGTAGCAACCAAAGCAATAACAAGGAGATATTTGATGCAGCAACCTTTTTGTGACTGATCTCATTTACAGTAGCAACAGCCAGCAACCTCCATCAACCGCTCGCCAGCAGTTTCACTTTCGTGTAACTCCACAGGGTGACATTATTTAACTCACAATTTCAGCGTGTATTTAGTTCCAAAACTATATTTTTTAGCGGGGCTTCTGCTTTGACTGATAAGTGGATGCTGAGTCAGGTAACCAGAGCCTATAGCTGTCTGCTAGGCCTCACCTCTGTCAGTTTAAACCACTGAATGTGACCTTTCAACCACATTTGCGCTGTTTGTTATTATTATTTAATACGTTTCTGTCTTGGTGATGCACCCATACAGCTTTTCGATTCAGCTTGCTTGCGTTAGCTGATAACTTAGCACTCCTCTATCTGGATCAACAAATATGCAATAAAATATTATAAAGACACTACGGTGGTGACTCAACAGAAGAAACTACCGGGAACTTCTAGTGACAACAAGAGAAATAACCCTTTACAGAGGCAAAGTGGGCAGTTCCTGATATTCTCAACCGTAGAGTGCAGGACTGAAGTGACTGATATTTGAAGGGGATCTAGACAACTGCACACCTGGCATGGCCATCAGCCACCAGCCAGCTATGAAGCAACAATTACAGTGTATGTGTGCCAGGGCTTCAGAGTCAAGTCACAAACCGAAATGCCAATGTTACCATAGAAACATGCTCCCAGTGGCAATGCAGTGTTACTGATATTAACTTTGTGTACTGTTGATTATGTTCAGTGAAGATGAAAGGATGTAAGGAGCAGAGGTAGTGAAGGTGGATGAGTTTAAATACCTGGTGTCAACCATTCAAAACAGTTCAAAGAAGAGATGAAGAAGAGAGTGTAGGCTGACAAAGACAGGATACTGGATTAATTTTACATTTCCAGAACTAAGTATGAAAGTATTACCCCAATAAAAATTTATTAAAAAATGTTAATGTTGCCTCTTTCAGAGTCAGACTTTCAGTTAGTGTGCATCAAAGTAGTAAACATATGTATACATATAAGAATGTTTCTTATTTATCTTTTCTTATTGTCAATAAATCCCACATTGACAAGAAGAAAGAATCGCCTCCTCAAGCTGACAATGGTTCATACTGAAGACGCAAGCCTTTAAAAACAACCCACAAATATATCATTTCATTTTCCAGAAAAAAAAGAGCTTAGTAGCCCTAAAACAGCTGCTCTCCGCAGGTTTCAGCAAATGTTTCTCAAACAAGAAGAAATGGAGCTTTTGTTGGAGACTATTATCTGCATCGCATTAATGTACACATGGTACTCTAGTGAGTTTTTCAGGCAGCAGGATGGTGTGTTTGTGAGATTGAACCATTATAAACCAGTGTATGTGTTCATGATAATGAAGAAACATGTCACCCAGTGCAACACTGATGTGTTTTTAATAGTTTCTGCACAACAATGAAGCTCGATAGCACGCAGGAATAAAAACTCTCAAGCTTTAAATGTGCAGACAACACATGGGTGTTGTTGTTATTCATGGGTGTTGTTGATATCAGGCTTTAACTAATGATGAATGATTTTAATCATACCAACGATGTAGCATTTAGAAAAACATATTCTACTCCATTATTTGATCACCAGTTCCTTCAGGAAGCCAAAGCGCCATGCACTGAAATAACACTAACAGACTGCAGCACTGCCTTCAGCAGCAGTTGAACAGCTGATGGAGATCAGTGTGGATATTTCGGATGCTAAGATGACCTGTAGGTTAATAACAAAGACAGCCTCTGGAGGAAAACGTTGCCTGGAGTGTCAGAAAGCCTTTAGACAATAGATCTGATAAGATGCATAACAACAAGCTGCAAATTTAAAATAAGGCAAAACCTGCAATTACTGGTCTTATTTCACCTGGCTAACGTTTGCAGAGATATTTATCTATTGGCATCTTCTTTTAACGCTAATAAGGAAGTTTTATGCATTTTTTAATTGTCCATTTCTTGAAAGTCTCTTAACATTTATGTCTATCTGCTGGTTTAGCATTGCTTACTCCTGCTTTAAAATCACAGGGGTCAGACAAAGACATCTGTGTCCAGTAAAGATGCACAAACCTACCCGTTTGAATTTCAAAATCAATCCAAACACCTGCTAAAACCAAATTTTTGCTCTTTCAAAGTTGACATGAATGCACGACAATTTATAAAGTTTCAAACATCAATCCTGAGATGAAAGACATGAAGGTTACAGTAAGTTTTTTCCCCCCACATAAGTATTTCATTATTTTTTGACAGTTCGAATGCGTTACTGTTAAATTTCCTCTGATGGCTGTTGCAGTATTCCTCTATTGTTGTTCATAAGCAAACACAAAAAGTCCGAGTGTATAAATAGCCAAAATGCTCATTTTTTGTTGCTTGTAAAACTAAACAATGATGAGAAATAGATCCAGCAGTTAAAGATGAACCACAGCATCCTCACCGCCGTACAGGTTCTTTCTTGGGTTACCTTTCCTTCTCTCGCTCTCTCTTGCACATTTCCCCCTGACAACCAGTTAGTTTAACAAAGTTCAGAGAACAGTTAAAACAAATCACAATGCAGATACTCGGAGCTGTAAATAGAACAGATGCAGGCAGATGAGTGGATATAAAAACAGAACCAACAGCATTGAAACTACACACACACAGCTACAGCAGACATTTCTTCTCTCTGAGAGAGAAGATTCAGCCTCACTCACACATCGATTATACATCAGGCATCAGTTTCCTAAAAGCATCTTAAGACGGTCTTTAGAGCGCTGTAATGCTCAGAGAGAAAATATGTTTGGGAGCTCTGGTTTCAGACTGAACTGCTGCAGACAGAAATGATTGTAACTTGAGGAAAAAATCAGAGTACAGCAATGAACCGAGGAACGACTGAGTGGCTTATCTGTCACTTATGAGTAGCAAAGTGCAATTTGGTGGGACCAGCTTAGCAAGTGGTTTCAGGTATCAGATCACCATGTGTCTTAATGGATATTTTCACGTGTATTTAACACTGTGCACTTGTGATCTGATAACCACGGATGCACTTGAAAACCAACTGTAAACCGGGCCAAGATAAAAAGACTAACTCTGTACCTTGTTAAAGTTTTTGTTCTGCTGAATTTTATCAGCCCTGATGTTACGCTCTGCTCTGAACAGCCTTTAGCAACTGTTTCAGTTTGTATTCAAAATATCAGTAGCAACACTGATAAACAGGTAAGTGTGAATCACCTGCGGTGCACTTCCTTCACCCCCGCAGACAGAGAAACCTGTTATTAAACAGGCAGATTAGGTTTTACAAGGTCACCTCCAGAGCCTGGAGTCTTAACTACAAGACTAATTCATTTATTTTACAAGGTCATTACCTTAATGCCTGATGTATCATATTTGACAAGTTGAGTTTTGTGAATTTGACATCAGTGTCACAAAAATTAAAATTCAATGTACTGAATGTAAATAGTTGGAACGTACTTACAGACCAGATTTGTGTGACTAAGGTCTTAAATAAAAATATTATTTACAGTTTTCCTTCACAGCAGATTAAAACTGTGTCAAAAGCATCCGTGAATAAAATTTTAAATAAAGCCAACTCTGTCTAAATGCTGGATTAGCAGAAACTCTTTGATGAATAGATGAAAATATGTTATTTTCAGTGTAACTAATATAATATATAAGTTAACACATTCAGCAGCCCTTTGCTTTCTGACCGAGAACACGCACCAGACCAGTCACACCTACCTTACCTGCCTTTCTGAGCAGCACAGACACATGTTCCCCTCTAAATGTACCTACTGCCACATACAGCTATACATTTCACTCAAATTTAGCTCAAATTCAAAATAAAAAATAAAACACAGAGTGAGCCTGCTGTGGCTCAGTGGACTTACACAACAATTCTTTTTCTGCTCGACCTCTTAGTCTTGCCAGAAATCTGCAGCTTTCTCCTCCACATCCCCCCTGCTCACAGAAAGGAGATCACCTGTTTTCAAGCAGGAGTTCTGTGACCACAAAGAGCAGAGAGGAGGTGGCGAAAGTGGGAGGAAGAGAGGGAGGGGAAGGGCGGCGTAAAGAATGAGACCTGACTATCTGGTCCTTTCACTCACTCATCGTCACCAGCCTCTGCTTTATGTTCCCCTCTGTGAACAGATTGGACTTTCAAATATGTACACATTATGTGTTTATGACTGAACAGACACACATCTCTTTCTCCCCAAAAGCCAACATTTTACATTTTGTAATATATTTAAATTCCAAGGGTGTCCTAATAGTTTTTCAGCCCTCAGTACTGAGTAAAAAGACCCATGCTCTGCTTGTATAAGCTGCGCTCTCAGATTCGTACCAGTGGAAACAAATTTATTTTTTCAAAGAATGGGCCATGGAATTTTCCACTGCCAATAAAGTCCAGTTTATCTAGCCTTAAGTGTTAGATTTAATCCTAAAATGTGAGTTGTAGCTTTCACTGTGAGGTGTTATCATGTTGCTTTTTTCACTCTAAAACTAAACATTCAGTTTGAGTCCAGATGAAATATTAAATTAAGTACTTCACTTTTCAGTTCAGCACATGGAAACTCGTTATTCTTGTGAAAACATGAATAAAGTTTTCTGTTCTGAAGATTATTCAGACCGTGTGGAGTGTTAGAGGAGATCCCAAATGCAGAGATGTGAAAGCAGACTGAGTGGAACTGAAAATAAACCCTTTATTGACTGGTTTCAAATTCTACAAGAGGCAAAACATAAAGTCCAACAAGGAAATACTGAAAACTACAAACATCTGAAATATAAAGCAAGAAACTACACAGGGGCAAGTCGGAGCAGCCACTCTCACAAAAGACAAGGGGAGGCAGTGACTATATATACACTGAAGGGCAATCAGAGAGACAGCTAGGGAGACTGAGACGGCTGAACTAAATCACAGAAGATGAGACCAGGGAAGAAAAACTTAAAACAAAGCACAAAGAACACTACGTTTCAAAATAAAGCAGGAAGTGTGATAAGTAAACTGGGAAAATACAGACACATGAATGAATTTGACACAAGAGGATGAAACAGTGAGGAAATAATTTAAGAGGAATAAACACCAAGAGTCAAGACTATGACAAGAGCAGTTCTGTGAGGCTGTACTTAAATAAAGTAGCACTATTAAGCCTACCCTTATCATGCTAACATGCTCACAGTGACAGTGCTAATATATCTTATGTTTAGCAGGTATAATATTTATCTTGTTCCATCAATTACTATGTTAGGATGCTAACATTTGAGCCACAAGATGTAATCTCTCCAGCGTGTCCTGGGTGCACCCTGGGACCTTGTCCCAGCAGAACATGCCCAGACACAGGAGGACACAGGATGTCTGAATGTTTCACCTCAGCTGGCTCCTTTTTATGCAGAGGAGTAGCGACTCCACTTTGAGGTGATTGACAGAATTCATCACCCGTCTCTAACGGAAAGCTAATTTCTGCTGCTTATATTGGTGATCTTATTCTTTCAGTCATTACTCAGACTCGTGACCACCGGTGAGAATAAGGGCATAGATCAAACCGGCAAATTGACACCTTTGCTTTTATGCACAGCTCTCTCTTCAACCCATCGCCCTAAACTCCCACTCCCCTAATGCTCCCCTGTGACTCATCACCTCAGTGTGGTGGAAAGGTTTGTGTGTTTCTGTCATTCCATGGGCTTTTATGTTGGTCCCCGTGAAAGCTAAAATAACAAGGGACCAGTTTACCCTGGCAAGGAGAGGATGACCCCACACTGGAACAAGACCTGGGTAGGAAGCTTGAGGGAGAGTGCTTGGTGGTCTTAGCCCATGGGGCCTGGCTAAGCACAGCCCAAATGTGTATCGGACAGCAGTCAAGACCGGAGGCCCTGATGGTCCAGTCCCCGGCTGCTGATGCTGGCTACTGAGGTTTACAGTTGGGATTTAATGATGTCTCCATGACATTGTGGTGCTGAATGACAGTGTTTCTGTTTGCAGTCACAGTTTCCTGCTTCAGTAACAAAACTGAACTTATTTCTGACACAATATGTACAAACCGCTGCTCTTTCTCTCCCTGAATTCGTCTTCTCTCTGGCACTAAAGAAGTCTAAGCAAGATTCACAGTCTCTGGATTTAACAACGAGATAATGATCCTTATGCAAACACAGAGATACACGCACGCACACTAATGATGAGGTTAGCAATTGCTCACCCGTCCTGGAAAGCCAGTTGCTGCAGAGAGATGGAGATTAATGCACGCGCACACATTGAATCCAAGCATGCTCAAATTCAATGCACATTGTCTCGTTCCCTTTCCTCAGTGACAGTTTTGTAGATTTCACCCAGGTACACACACAAACGTACACATCCACTTTGTCTCTTTCCAGGTGTGACATAATTAATGTGAAGGCTAACACAAGCAAAACAAACTGCTGTCTGCTGTCACGGTGAGTTTTCACACCCAGGAGATAAAAATTCAGACTGTGTGCATTATGTTTGCAAAAGCACCTGCATAACTGAGAATAACAATGTCTAACGGACAGTTGAATAAGTCTTCAGTTTGAACTGTCCTGTCCTCAATTACCAGAAGGAGGCAAGATTCCATAATACTTTGACCACACTTATCCCAGATGGAAAAGGATGTATTATTAACTGTATATTAAAGCTATAATGTGCCTGCAGTACGACTGGACACATGAATTTGAAGGTAGATTTCTATAATGTGGGTTTGGTAACTACAGCAGCAGCAGAGCAAGCATATGGACATACACCAGTCACCTTTCTGCAAATATAGGGGAAAAAGAGACATGTTTGCACACAGTTCATACCACTGTGATCAGAAATGCCCTTTGAAGCATCTCCATCTAAAGGTTTAATTCTCCAGTTAAAATGTTGTAATTCCCAGGAAACGTGTGCTGCTAGCAGTTCCTGATGCTTGCCTGCAACTCTGCATATCTGCACGTGTAAGGAGAAGGTCAGCTGTTTATGTTGTGCTGACGTTTCCACTCGGGGGATTTGGGCCTCGTAACGCAGCATGACTGGGGTCACAGCTGAGGAAGGGAGAGGCTAACAAACACATGGTTCATATTTTGGAAATGCCTGACTCAATGAAATAAGCAGCTACATGTTGTTGACGGCCGTGTTTGCTCCAGGAAAAAAAAAGTGGGCAAACAGGAGAAAGAGAGCCACGTGTGATGAGTCTAAACCGCACTCGTGATTCAGCTTGCTCTTCTACCCTTCTCACTGCAGGTTTTTTTTTGTTAATTGTTTGACACATCAAGGGCACTACAGCATCCTGAATCAAAGCCTCAGCAACAGAGTCGGTGCTTTACTGCGGCATCAGCTTCTGGCGTCACAGCCGGGATTCCCACCGGCACAGAGAGGCAAAGAGGGGGAGGCAGCGAGAGGTGATGAAGAATACAGAAGCAGAAGAAGATAACAGATGTGTAAAAGGGATTTTTCAGTCATAAATCTTGTGAGGGGGAGCTGAAGTGACAGAGGTTGGGAATACAGAGCGTTCTCTAAAATGACTCAATTCTGTTTCCCCCCATCTCGACAAAAAAAGTCTGTCTGAAAACTTTTTGCACAGGTAGTGCAGTAAAAAGAGTTTCTCTGAACAGCACTTGAGTTAAGTTATATCGCTAATAAAGTGCAATAACAGAAAAAGGGGTTTTTGGTATGAAGCAAAATGCTGATTTGTTTGAGGGAGTGAAAATAGAAGCATGTGGAGAATTCTGCACAATCCACATTTTTCGAGTTATAAGCAAAACATTTGCAATGTGACATTTTTTCTCGCTTTCCTGGAGTTGTCTTTAACTGCCTGAAAAATGTGAAAGCCCAATCCATCAGAGTCATTCAGAACATTAAAACTGTAATGAAACAACATAAGCCTTGTTTCTTCCTCGATTTTTCTCCAGTAAATGCTTCCAGGGGAGCTTTTTTATTTAAAGCCATTGTTTCTCTTACTGAAATATCTGTCAACACGCCACAGCAGCAGTTATGTGTCAGCGCTGCTCTTAAGTTCTTCAATCAACTTTACACAGCTTAACACTTGATGTGTTTTCACTGGTGCCGATCTAAACCTGCTCAGCAAACCAAAGACCTTTTTATAAACAGCCTCAGTGTTGACATATTAAACAGTAATGCACGTTGAAAGAGAAGAGAAAAAAAGGAATTCAAGGCCACATTCAGCGGCTTTGACTCATAATGCCAAGCCACACCATGTTTTCATCACTGGATTATTAAATTTTATTAAGGTTAATGTTTAAGCTACTCAGATCTTAATTATACCTGTTACAATAAATAAATACATTTAAGATTTAAAAAAGCGATGTAACGGAGTAGAAGTCTTAGGCTACATCCACACTAGCGCGGTTCTGTTATCCATTTGAAAATTTAAGATTGATTATTTTGTGTGATTATTTTCAAGATGCTTTTTAAGGCAAAGTCAATCAGACTTACATTTTTTCGTCAATTAATCAAGTGCATATGATTTCCTTCACTTTTAATTCCTATAGAAGCAGTAAGGCTATACTTAGTTTTTCACAGGACTGCGCAGAGTCCTGTGAGGACTATAGAGTGGAAAACATAAAATTATCAGGATCTAGAGCCTATCCCAGCTACCACTGGGTGAGGAGCAGGGCACACCCTGGACAGATCATCAGTCTGCTGCATTGCGAACACAGAGAGATAGACAACCATTCACACTCATAGGCAATTTATCATTACTAATTAACCTAACCCCACTAATAGCATGTCTTTGTACTGTGAGAGGACACACAACATGATGCTAACGCCACAAGGAAAAGCCAGATGATGAAGTCCACCTTACTGTGAGTCAGCATTGCTGACCACTGTACTGCTTCCTCGTTTGCTGTGGACAAGTGCTCTGCTGCTTGTGTTTAGACCCACAGACCCACAGCTAAAAGTTAGAAGCTGCTTATTTGTGTGGATTAGTTTATAAGTGTAGCTTATAATTATTAAATGTTTTCCCAATAGAAAACAGAAAAATACTACACTAACCTTTGTTGTGTTCTTATTGAAAATCAAGAAACTATTGCTGTGGTGATTTTGTGCTTCCAGATCAGTGATTCAGAATGAGACGATTTTATTCAAAATACATCAGCAGAATTTTCTCTGTAACCACCAGCGAGTGTTAACGAGTAAACAGGTGAACTGAGCTGAGAAATTCAAAGATTAGATTTATAAACTGAGAAAACACATCAGCGATGTTTTGACAGTTTGTGTCCTCAAAGGTGCTTTTTTTGTTTTGCTTCTCGCTCTTCTGCTGCCGGGGAGTTTCCATCAGTGACACAGAGATCCGACACTCAGAAGCTTCAAAGAAGAAACTGAACAACTCATCAACAGAGATTATTGTCCAAACTTTGCCTGTAAATAATTCACTTTGCGAATGTTATAAGACAAAGGAAGTGCATTTGGTAGGCCTTGAGGATGTACACGGTACTTTGTGAAAAGAAAACTGAACGTGGAAAATATAAATACTTGTAGTTCCTCGACTCTTATTGTAAAGGTGTTTCTAACACAGTGTTCAAATTCAGGCTCTACAATACACACAGTGAATACTATCAGCTAAACTACACTTCATATTCTAGACAACTCTATCAAATAAACCACATTCATCATTGCAATTAGACCTCAAAAGGCTACTAGGCAGAGACAAGCCATGTTTCTCTACTTTTTTGTCTATTATGAATAACAGCCATATATATGGTCATATGCTTTATCAAAAATGAAAGTTTTAAGCCTAATCTTAAAAATAGAGAGTGTCTGTCTCTCAAATCCAAACTGGGAGCTGGTTTCACAGAAGAGGGCCATTTTTACCTTGCTCAGTTTTTATATTTGCTTTTATACTTTTATGACTGTTTATGTCTAAATTTTATCTTACTATGTTTGCTATATATACATTTTTCTTATGTTTTATGGTATGTTTACGTGTTACTGTAAGGTGACCTTGAGGGTCTGAAAGGTGCCTATAAATAAAATGTAATTATTATTATTATTATTATTATTATTATTATTAAAAAAGCTGAAGGCTCTGCCTCCCATTCTACTTTTAAATGGTCTAGGAACCATAAGTAAGCTTGCATGGGGCCAGATTCTTCAAGACCTTTCATGTGAGGCGAAGGATTTTAAATTTGATCCTATATTTAAGAAACATACGATGAAGAGAAGCCAATATTGGAGAACTATGCTCCCAGTCTGCATCGTGGCTCAAGAGTTGGCAGTTCGCCTTGTAATCGGAAGGTTGCCGGTTCGAGCCCCGGCTGCAACAGTCTCGGTCGTTGTGTCCTTGGGCAAGACACTTCACTCGTTGCCTACTGGTGGTGGTCAGAGGGCCCGGTGGCGCCAGTGTCCGGCAGCCTTGTCTCTGTCAATGCGCCCCAGGGCAATGTAGCTTCCTATCCCCAGTGTGTGTGAATGGGTGGATGACTGAATGTGTAAAGTGCTTTGGGGTCCTTAGGAACTAAGTAAAGCGGCATACAAATACAGGCCATTTACCATAATATCTCCTATATGTGTATACAAAGCCCCTTTTATACATAATACCATGAATAGTAACTTTCCAGCTTTTTATTTAATATCACTGCAAATCATAACTGTACAAATATACTTATTCAAAACCGCAGACTGCATATAAAACACGGATGGGGCTTTGAGGTCAGGAATGGAAGTCCTTAAAAGTGCATTCATTCTAATGGCCAGTAGGGGGCGACTCCTCTAATCCGCCGCTTTCTTAATCTTTAATCTTGAATTTTTACCTTAGCTCAAATGGGAGGATAAAGCAAGTTGTGATTTAAAAGGTTTAAATTGAGTCTTCGCCAACTATCTTTTATACACAGTTTAAATTTAAACATATTCTTTAGTCCATTCCCTGAAAGCATCACATAGTAAATATGCACAAATGTCTGAAATTTAACAAACTTTACGTCTGTAGATATGGGATCCTTTAACACGGTCCAAACAGATGAGCTTATATTTGAAAACGTCTTATATGCTAAATACTTAATTCAGTCCACCTCGGGCAGGAAAATTGGTGCATGATGAAGGAAAAATGGTTCAAGGACAGAAAAGTCCCAGAGGAGAAACGTTTTAGGTGAAGTCAAATTACCCAGCATGCTTCTCTCTCACTGCTAACCAGGGTGGGGGTGGTTTTGGGGTTACTATGGAAACGGCAGAAGGATCAAGCGTGGAAGTGAAGAAGGAGGGTGAAGATGAATGAATAGCTGGAGTAAAGCGGAATCATTCCTCCACCGGCAGCCCGAGGTGCGGTGCCGGCGGTCGAGCTGTCGTTTGTCACAATGGCAGAACCAGCCGAGATGAGATCTGTATCTTTATGTCTATCACACACACACGCTCACATCTTCTTTTGGCTTCAAGGTCATTGCCTCTACTCTTTTGGTGACTGTGGAGTGGGGGTGGAATAATAAACCTTTGAACGACGAGTTCCTGGTGAGCTGACGTCTCACGAAGATGCAAATCTGTGAATAAAATGCGGGCACATGTGCCGTACGTGTGTGTGTGTGTGGATGAATAATAAACTTGTCAGAGAGATTCTCTCTCTCTGCAGATGAAAGCAATAAAAAGATCTTTTTCGACCATATTTTATTTATAGATGGCTCTATTTTCAGCTATTTGATCCACACTCAATATAAAACACTACGCGAGACAGATATTTCAAATTCAGCAGTCTTCAGAGCACAGTCAGTCTCTGAGCATTAAACATGCTGAACGTTATCCTCTGATTATTCACCGCTCCTTACTGCACGTTCATTAAACACCAAACTGCATATGTCAGCCCAGTCAGGCATGAACTGCAACAGTACTGCTGGTAAAAACAAACAGTTTGTTTTTTCATGATGAATTTTAACATTTTAATTTGAAATTTAATCCTCTTGAAAACTCTAATGTCAGCTAAACCCCGTTAGGACTTTGTGAAGTTTGAAAACTGAAAAGTTGTCTTCTCAGACTGTGGATATGACATCCCTTTACATCTAAGAGGCAGAATTACTAAACGGGGTGTGACTGCAATCCCCAAATGAAGCCTGTGTGCAAGTTCACTAAGGAAGATCTGCATTCACTCATCTGTCTTCTTGTCCAGGTGTTTGGCTGCTAGTATGTTAATTACATCACTTCCACTTTCCCACACTGTAAAACTCAACGACGACATCATTTCTGTATCTTCAATCAGTCTCCACGCTATAATCCTGCTCCTCATCTTTCATTCTCCCTTGCAGTGTGCTTTGTGCAACCCACCTGCTCACTCCATCTTATCTTCATCACCACTGGCATCTAGACTACAGGGGGGTCTTGCAATTCCCATCACCGCTGGGATTTCATTCTGCTGCGATGGGCCATCCGAGTCTAATTGCCAAATAGCATAACTGAATTCTGTATATCAATAAATGACAGTCAGCTCCTTCTAATGATCTCTCCGTATTGAGACAGCACTCATAGGTGTGGTTAGTTTTACAGGATTTTACAAAAGTTGTTTAACTGTTGGATGAATCCCTCTGGGTAGCTCATCATGATGAAGATCAGGTAATCCTGATTCACATATACTGGGATCACTGGTTTTGGGGATAATTATTACCAGGGACAAGAGATTTTTTTAGATTAAAATGATGTGACTATAGTGCACAGATACAAAACAAGACAACATGGGTAGTATTGCAATTTATGCTGCAAAATCTTTTAAAACCTAAAACATTTTCGGGCTAACTGAGTAATAAAATTTAATTCTTAGTGGAAAACAAAACAAAACACATGATGATATTCAGCCTTGTGCTGTCTACACAGACCACCTTGATTCAGATGTCCAAGCAGTGTTGCATAGTAATCAGCGGCCACACAGCACAGGATAACAACACATAACCGAAGGGGAGGAAAAGCCTGTTCCTAAGAGCACAACCCATCAAAATGCTGCTCACAGCCAAAAGTTTCGAATGCCCAGGTCCAGCTCTCCGGAGAGCTTTCTATTTTTCTCAAGGAGCACTAAATCCCTCCAGCTTCTCTCCGATGAATACAATGAAATGGCCTGACTCATTCCAGATTCACCCGGAGTACCTCGGCCTTGTTGGCCCTCACAATTGACAAGCCAACAAAACAGAGCAAAGCCTGGAAAAATAAAATCCACCGCAGGAGGTTGTGAACTGCTTTAAAGCTGCCAGAGATTCACTTTTCACCTCCTCTTACTAAATGTTTTTGCTTTTAAGTAGCACAGAGCGTACACACCTCTACTTTTAGGGGTGAAGGAGCCGAAAGCCTCTTATACACAGCACACAAAGATGGATTAATGTGGCCTGGAAAGTGAAGGTAAACAGAAAACGTATTGTGAGTGAACAGGAAGGAGGCTGAAATTAACATAAAAACCTATTATTAAACTAAAGGATGTGTTTGTGAAGGATTTTCATTCTTATTTCCTATTTCTTGCATTCTTGTATGTTCAAATTAACTGTGTAAAGAACAAATAATTAAAAATAAATGTTGGCAGAATAACAAAGAACAGAAATATACTGTAAATCACTGCATTGTAATCCTTATTTCATCCTTATTTTGGCATTTGTGATTATACTTTTGCATAGAAGGACCTGGTCCACTGTTTATCACTGATTAATGTTAAATTCAGCCTTATTTTTATGGTAATACAGGACAATTTAAACCTTTTTTTCAGACCAAAGTAATATCTGCACACAGCTCCAGCAATAAGTCTGTATAAGAGGACAAATTCAGGGGCAAAATAAACCGCACTGACTAGAGCTTGTAATAACTTAGATGCTCATTTTTAAATGATAAAAGTTGAGAAAAGTAGGTTTGTGGAAACTGAAGGGGAATTTTAAACTCTCATCCACCCTTCCTACCTGAGATTTAAAGGTCTTTATAATATGATCTTTTTAAAAATGATTTTTTTAAAGAGCAGGAATCGCTCAGGCAGAGCAGACTGAAACTTTAATGCTCCATACTTTAATGATATCAATATTGCAGTACAGCTAAAAATACAGTCATTTTAACATAGAAGTAAAAGGCTGGGAGCTGTAAGGATAAACCTCTGATAAATTGCTTTCTCATTAACTTACCTATTTATATATAAAATGGCAGAAAAAAAATCTCCAAAGCCCAAAAATAATTCATTAAGGTATAAAATAGAAGCGGGAAGAAGCATAAATATGTTTGCTGATGATTACTGATTACGCTTTTCAGCTCTACACATGAATCACAAGCTTTAATCGCAGATAAGTTTAGGTTACTTTTGTAACCCTGGTTCTCCGAGTTGCATAATTGAGACGTCTCATCAGACAGCTCTTCTTGCTGGAGCAAAGTGATCAAAGGAGTTTATTTTGATTAATAGTAACACAAGTAACACTATGTTACTATTGTGTTAGTAACATAGTTACTAACACTAGTCATGCTTTCCAGCTAAGTCCGTTTCAAAGAAAAGGAGCAGAAAATAAACTCGATGGCTCTGTGGATCTCTGCCAAGGACCAACAGTCCACTCTTCTATGAAAGTCAACAAACAAATCATTGGAAACATCAAAGCTTTTTTTTTCTTACTTAATATTATAGTAAATTCCCCCCAAAATGTGAATGATTGGGTGATCGCATTTCCTGTTTTTTGACTCTTTGCCACTGATCAACTTTTGAAAAGGAAAAATCCACATACTCTAATATTGCTCAGGAAGCTTTGTCTGACGATCATCCGAAGCCAAATTTGGTGACGTCTGGAAAAACTTTTGGTATGAAAAAAATACATATATGTCGTCCTAAAACGCATTTGTGCCAGAACACTGTGATTGAACTTGTTTTGATGTGAGAAATGCAAAAATAACTTAGTTCAAACATTTTTAGCATAACCCCACCTAAATTAGTCCTACTTGCTCAAGGCAGATAAGCCAAAATTTAAATGAAAAATGAAAAATGTTATGTTGTGTTTACTTGATGTTAATTGGCAGCTCAGTGGTTCACAGCAAGAGAGTGTGAACCTGCCCAGAGCACGTCTGTGTGAAGTTTGTGAGCTTCGGGTTCCTCCTTGGTGGAGGTGACAACAGTAGTAGATAAAAGACAAATAAAATAATTATTATATTATTAGAAAAAAGTGTTCTTTTTCACATTTCCAGCTGTTCTCAGTAAGATTTCAGCAATTCCTGACACAACAAATCAACCTACAGCCTTGACTGCAGTTGACACACCATCTCCTCACACACGCATGAATGTGATGTGCGAACCTTGCTGTCACTGCGGCCACCCTGCTTGAACTCTCCCACACTCTGCATCTCCTGAGCTGTGAAGAGCTGATGCACACACAGAGACAGCGAGCCCTCCGACCCCATGGTTTTATTTTCATGTCTTTACACAGCTGGTCTGAACAAGACCGGTGGTTCTTCCTGTCACCAGAGACCCTGAAATATGTTGAAATGAACAGGCTGAGGACACTGACTACAGACTGACTGACTGGACATCTGTGTAGTGACGTTCTCAAAGCTTTTTCTAAAACACAGAAATCCTGTCTATTGCTAAGAGTTCCCAATGTGTAGATTTCAGGATGTTTTTTTTTAAATTTTGGCTGAATGTGTAGCACTGTTTTATCTCTCTATCGCCTTTCTTTGCTAGTAACTTACAAGAAGTTTTTATTATGTATCTACTGACAGTGTTGCAGACTAACAAGAGTGTTTGGTGGCATGCAATGTTGGGGTGTTTAGACACACGTGTGTGAGGTTTAAGCCAATATCATACATGTAGCCCAGGACTTATCTAGACACCAAGTGTATAATAATACTGGTTTATCAAATCTGCCAGGTCAAGGTTGAGTTTTTGAACTCAAACCCACAATCTTTTCATAAACCTCAATCAAGAGATTTTTAATGATTCAACCAAATAAAACCAAATGGGATGTGAACCACTGGCTCTTAGCATATAAACCTACTACAACGGGACCGCTCCAACCAAACGCAGGCCAGTATTGCTTCTGCCAATGCAGCTAATTATGCTTACTGTTATTATTATTAATACTATTAAACCCGTTTTTAAAACGGTAGAACCATTGAGGTCAACTATGTAACAGGCTTATGATCAGCTCAGTTCAAGAAAATTGGGAGATCCAACCAAAGACTTAAGTATCTTCAGCTTTATAACCATGTAGGGTTTGAATATAGACCATGAGTTGGATACTTTTAGGTGACCTTGTGAGAGATTTCTGAAATCTAGTGGAGACTTTACCTGAACTCTTTACACTCTACTGTCTAAGGCCTGCCAAGTAAATATGAAATCAATTAAACAACTGATGATCTGAACTGATTGCTAATGCCGAAAGACAAACTGATTATTTGACAGCCCGAATTGAGAACATGTTTTTCTGTAATTCAGGTGCAAAAAATACGTTTCATTAGAGGCCCTTTGATTCGTTGGCCCCTTGCTGAGAGGTGCTGCTTCAGAGAAGCAAAAGCAAACCTTTAAAATGTAAGACTAAAACACTTTGTATCTGATCAGGTGAAACCCCACTGAGCTATTAGTCTGCAGCTTAATTTGATGTTAACAGATCCTCCAGGGCCTTTCCTGGATAAAACTGAACATCTGGCGAAGTGGCTGTTCTTCAGAGAGCTACAGACATGTTTTGTTTATCCTGTCCCCCTCCAGCCACCAAGTCCAAAAGGAGTTGGGTCACAGCCAGCGATGGGTTCCACAAGAGCCTTGCATATTTTGGCAAGCAGGTCAACGCTCTGCTCTGTTCACTTGTCCTCTTTCGCTCTCATTTTTTTAAATTTTGTTTGTTTAGTTTTTTGTCAGCTCAGTCCCTCTCTCCATAAAATCAAGCCATTTCTCTCTGAGCCTCTCGTCCCTCGTTGTAGCTCAGGAAACACACAGCCGGGTCTGGCAGCCGGGCTGAGGACAGCCCATTGGACTGGTCTCTGCAGGAGTGCTGATTGAGCAGGGGAGGCCTCTCTCCTGCCAAGTTCTCATCATACTCAGCACTTACAGGGAATGACTAATAGCTGTGAGAAGAGGACTGAAGAGGGAGGAGAAAGACAAGACAAGCACCCAAAAAGTTAGAAAATGCACTAAGGGTGAGAAATTCCTTGCTTGCAAACACGCCTTTGTATTAATGCTGCCATTGCCAAAGCTGTGAAATAACTCAAGCAGGTGACAGGCGGGACGAGACAATATGCTGCAGGGGCCTGGAGCAGGAGCAGCATTGTCAAGCTGACGCGAGGTTTACAGTTTTAAATGGAGTGTTTTGTCGTTCATCCCACTGACGGCTAACAATAACGATGATCTGCGAGAGAGCAGGGATGAAAGGAGTCGGACGCTCCCTGAGCTTCCCTCCCTCCCCTCTCATATCTTCAGACTTTCTGTCTCTGTGAGGTTAGGCCGTCGCTGTGGATACCATTGACCTCGCTCATCCTCGGTCAGGCTCAGCCTTTTGCGATTTCACATTTCTCGCAGTGACATTTTATGATGAAAATCACTTCTGAGGACAGCAAGCTCTCGTGCAGGACCACAGTCCTAGTTTTCTGCATGCAAGCTGTGAGATCACTTCCTGTCACTGACAGCTCTGATACTTGTGAGCCAAGCATGAGCATACAAGGGTGTTGCATGGCTGGCAAATGTATCTGAAATGTTGCATCTGAAATGTTGCCAGCACTTGTAATCTGAGTGTGAGCTCACAAAAGGCTTTTGGCAAATTGGCATCTCACAGCATCCAGACTCATGAGTTCAGAAAAATAAGAAAGAGACTGGTGGAAATCTATAAACCTGTGCTGTGATAGGATTCCCCAGCGGCTCTCTCTGATTTTTAAACACATTAAAATCACCACAGAGGATAAATCACAGTCACTGCGGTCAGATACTCTCTGAGTAACAGCTTTTTCTATTTTCACAGTCAGCTTCTGGGACTTTATCATCACTCACACATTTTAGTTTTTAATGTTATCAAAATCGAGCAGTGCAATAAAAAATCTGTACCATGTTATTTGTAACATATTAAAATAAATCTCTCAATCTATTTGTGTCATTTCATCTTTTCATAGTAAAACAATAATTGCTGGCAATGGTTAAGCATCCTTTATCTGTAAGCCTACTAACTCAAGGAGTGGCAACGCTGTGGGGTCTAAAAGTGTGAGGGCACATCAAAAATATGAAATATTTTCATCTAAACTTAGAAATTATCTGAAACTTGTGAGAATTAAGAAACATAAGCTCTGACATGTGGAAAATGGAGGACTGTGGCTCACATCAACGAGGCTCTGGGTTCAAACCCAAGCAGGTTCACCTGTGTGAGGTTTGCATGTTTATCAATGGAAAATGCACTTACTTAAACCATTCCTTGCCCAGGTCCCATCATTGCTCAATTCCAGCTCAATATTTTTGTCCTTGGACTCAAATAGAGCAGATTTTATGATTCATAGCTTAAAATATGTATTTTTGTTTTGTTTTGTCTTTTCTTCGACCTTGGTGCAGCCCTGAGTTCATGCTTTTTCTGAAACATCAGCCCGATCTCATGTGGATGAACAACAAAACACTCCATTTTAAAAAACTCTGTTTCTTTGTGTTCATGAACACAAATCTCTGCAGTGTGTAAGTAACGTATTTAGAAATGAGGCATTTTTTATTATTTTGTCCAGACAAAGTGGGGACGTGTTACCACAGCAACCAATAAACCCATACAATAAACCAAAGAAGTGGCTACCATTGTATTATAACAAAAAACATGAGATTTTTCTAACCTTATCCAGTGATTTTAATGCTTAAACTTAACCGAGCAACAGTTTTTTAAAATAAAATAATGTATTTTAAAAGGTATTATACAAATGAAGTGTTAAAATCTTTGACGTGTATACATGAAATGTGGGTCTCTGGTGTGAGCTTTCAAATGATTTGGCCTGACACCATCCCCTCCAGCCTCCAACCGAACACCTTTGCACCTTTAAGAAGTGGAAAATATAGGGACACACAAGAAAGGTGTAACTTGAGTCCACAATCATGGATCAACAGACCAGAGATCGTGTCTAAACTATGAAGCAGCCAGGCAGGAAGAAAAGAGGAAGACCACAGCAAAGGTTCATGGATGAGGAAGAGATGCGGATGAGAAGCAGGATACAAGGGAGAGATGGAGGCTTTGGTAACCCCTAAAGGGAACAGCTGGAAGAGACGGAGGTGAAAGGTGAAAAAGAAGAAGGATGAAGAAGAACAGTGACAAAGAAGGAAGAAGAAGAATGAAGAAGATTTTTGCCACGAGAAAGAAGATATTTAAACTCCTTCCTCTCAAACAGAAGGGGTGGAAGCAGGTGGGTGGAGCTTCACAGCCAGACCTGTGTGCCTGAGATGCCACATTAGGGAATATTCACTCTCTGACATCACAAAGAGCCAAGAGCAGAAAAAACGATCCGAAAAAAGGAGTACAAAACGATGTGTTTTGTGGTCAAATGTATGTGGACACTTGAACATCACAGTTAAAACTCTGCTGCTCTAACAGCCTCTGCTCTTCTGCCTGCAGACTTTCGAGCAGATGTTGAACCTGCTGCAGGGATTTCATCCACAGGAGCTTTAGCGAGGTCCAACACTGATGCTGGGTGATAAGCACCGACTGGCTCACAGCTGGCGTTCCACTTCATCCCAGAGCTGTTGGACAGAGTTCAGGTCAGGGCTCAAGTTCATCAGCACTCCAATATTATCAAACTGAAACAGGAAACTACTACACAAAACAGCATCATGAGCACTTGAGCCAAAAGCTCAATGAACTGATTAATCATCAGAGATAAAATCAATCTGCAACCATTTTAATTAATGTTGAAATATGTCAAACTCTTGCAGATTTCAGCTTATTGCACACCATAATTTTCTGTTTTCTTTGATATTTATGTAGGATGCATATGTCATAAAACATATATGTGGGAAAAAGCTGAAAATCTTTGGGATTTGGGGGAAACAAATGACTTAGAGATGTCAGATTGGACATTTACCACTGAGAAAATAGCTTACATGCATAGCTTACAGTGAAAGCAGCTCCTGGCTGTGACCCTAACTTTGTGCTGCAGCATGTAGATTTCCCTTAAATTCAATTTAGCCTCAGGCAGCCTCAGACTAACAAAAGCTTTTTGTACAATACAACTGTAGTAGGAAATCAGCTCTGGCATATTTTACTCTGGTCTATTTTGAGGACACAATATAAAACATATAGAAATAAAATGTAATTCAATTCAGTATTAAGTGAGAAATGTAACTGCTATCTTCTCATTTTTCCTCCATATATGATGTCAAGCCTGTTACTGAGCAGAAATAGATCTGAAGGCAGGGATCAGGAGACACAGATGCACATTTAGAAAAACTAACACACACACACACACACACACACACACACACACACACACACACACACACACACACACACACACACACACACACACACACACACACACACACATATAAATTATGTTTAGTATGCAGTCTCTGAAATGTCCTTGTGTGCATCGGACTAATAGCCGCCTTGGGAAATCCTCCACTCTCACAAAACATGAATCTGTGCCAGCAGCTTTGTTAGCACTTAACCAGCCCCTCAGTAACAGCTATGCAGACATCTATACATATGCATGTATACACACAGGCTCAGAGTCACACACACTTCACACTCATGCACACCCAAGCAGCAGAAAGCTGCTGGGGATGAAACTTAATGGATTTACAAGGCTCTTCACAGGAATGAGCAGTTTGGCCAGTTTGTATAAATACAGATCAACGTATGTTAGCAACAAAATAATATTTGTAGAGCACAAAACAAGTCTGCTCTCTCAGCTTTTTCCAGCTGTTTTGGCAGCTTCTGAACACCTGAGACTGCAAGCTTGACTGTTTCTAATAGGACCCGCCCACACCTGGAGGCAGAATCTGTATAAAGGACAGCATGCGATTTACAGGTGACAGGATGTCTCTTAGTTTAGCTTCAGTTGTTATGGATCTGCACTGTCCACCAGCATACATATAAACAATCATCAATAACACTGGTTTCAATCAGCTGTGTAATCCGCTCTTCATCAAATTAAAAACACTCACATTTAAAGCCCACAGAGTCTTTGAATTTGTTTCAAGCGTCCACCGAGAGAAAACTATGTGTTTAATACCAAATCTATGAATATGAGGACAATTTGATTTGAATTTGGCTTTTCTGTTCTGCTGAGTTCTCACTCTGCTCATCTGGATATGACTATTGTCCATTATTATTGATGTGCGCAAATATTCTGTGTTTTTAAATTTATTATTATTGTATTTATTAATTTTGTATTTAATTTTATTTATCTAAATATCTAAAAGCAGTATTCAATTCAGATGTAACTGGGTAAACTGTTTTCACTTTATAAAGACAAAAACTTTGATTTTATTGGATGTCAGACATTCTCCACCATCTTGAAGCGGAGTACCGGCTGTAGTCCTCCTGTCACCAGCTGTAGTCAAATATATGGAGCTGTAGAGCATCCTCAGGCTGAGAGACTCACTGCTCAGTTATTCCTCACAAATTAATTGGTAAATAATGTCATTTGGAGGGGAGAGACTTGTAACTATAAGAAGAATTAACCCACCCCACTATCGTTGCACATGAAAAAAACGACACTCAGTGCACACGTAATGATACATGAAGAAGAAGAAATGCCCGTGTATTTGCTGCTTTGGTGCCACATCCCTCCTTAAACTGTCATCTTCCTCAATGCAATAAATTCCACCACGGTGAATCATGAAGCTGCTAATTTTGACTTTTTGAAGTGTTAAACACCTGCGTGTGTAAATAAAAACACCGATATCCAACTGCATTGTATCGATGATTGCTCAATCACAAGAGAAAGTAATAGGAAGTATTGCAATAAGCAGTACTTCAACCAGGATCTTTGAACATGTTTTTAATCTCATGCTATTCATTCCTCTCTTACTGCTCTGTCTAAATTATGTTATTAAGTATTAAAATGTTTCTGTTTGAATTTTGCCAGGTGTCATTATACCCTCCCCTCATCTTCATATTTCAAATAACACAAGTAAACATCCGACTAATTGAAATATTGAGTCCACAGGCTTCTTGAAAACAGCCATTAGTCCTCTCAAATCTTCTCTGCCACAGTAATTACTGTAGAGAGAATTTAATCTCTTTCCATTACTGCCACCCTGACCAATGGAGACACGATCTCACGGCATAACCAAACTGAATTGGTTTGTCCTGAGAAACGGGAGACTTATAACGGTGGTGTGTTTTGTTTGTTTGTGTTATGAAGATAAGGGGGAGGCTTTGCCAGGGCCTCGATTTACTATGTGCAAATCAGAAATGTGCCAGCAGGTGAGCGCGACACATTGTGTGAGATATGGCAACCACGCAGGTAATATTCCTGCAGGAAGCATGCGGTTATACATCCCGCTGATGGAGCCAGAGATGTGTGCGTGCGGGTGTCGCTCGTCCATCCAAAGATTTAAATCAGCCGTCACAACAAACACAAAACAGTGGGTGGAGCTTAACAGCAAGCTCTTTAATAATCGTTTCATCTGTGGCTGTAGTCCTTTAAAAATGTGGAAAATGGGCTTTTTGATTAGTCAGAAGTACAAACCAACGTGGCTATAATATCATTTTGACTGTTATAAATAATAATTACATGTGTCTATATATGTATATAGCCTCTGTAGAAACTATCCACACCCTCACTTACCTTAACTGCACTACTGTAAATAATCATTCTGTACATACGATAATTTTTAATCCTACAACTGTTTACAACTTGCATAGTTCCCATTTCTGTATAGCTGTATATCCCAGATTTCTGTAAAGTTATTTATTTCATATTCTGTGTAGTTTTTCATATTTATATCCTGTTCATAGCCTGTACATAGCTTGTACTCACTACAGCCTGTACATACCTATAGTTATAGAATATTCACAACATACTTCATACCGTGTACATTGTAACATACCATAATAGACCCATTTCTGTAATATACTTACATATCTATATTATTGCTAATATATATTGTAATATATCTACCGGTATATCACTAAAGCACTTCTGGATGGATGCAAACTGCATTTCGTTGCCCTGTACCTGTGCATGTGCAATGACAATAAAGTTGAATTCTATTCTATTCTATTCTATTCTACGACTTCAGAAATCTAACTGTTGCAGATTTCCCTTCCTGATACAACCCCAAAGGTATTTGCGCCTGGGATCAAACCAGAGATTTTTTTCCTCTTTGAGCTTACATGTAAACCACTACACTATAGAGCCAATTACTCTAGTCTAGTTGAAAAACTGATCCCAAACCTTTAAGTGGGATTTAAAGTTGCACAATTGTGTGTAGAGGCATTTTCACCCAACCTAGACGCACTCCTGTGCAGTCCTTCAAAATCCTAACCGCGCATTGATGTCAGCAGATGATGTAAGCATCTTCCAAATGCTGATTGGTTGACTAGTGTGCCAGAATAGAGCAGTGAGCAACAACGGAGTTCACTGGGAACGAACAAACTGTGAAAAAAAACTTCAAAGATCAAAAAATATAGAATGAAAACAGAGACGTGACTGCAGTGGACGCTTTTCATTGGCTTTCACACTCAGTTTGTAACCCAGACCGCCTTCACCACGTCATTTGTACACTGCCTCCATCTGACATCAGCGCTCACTTCATCCCCGGAGCAGAGCGGACAGCAAACGTACCATCTCCGCTGGACCATAAGTCCCACTTTACTCACTCTGACGGACACAAAGAAGAAAATGAAGCTTTTATTTTTTTAAATTTCTTTCCATCTTCTGATGATTCACTCGTTCAATGTGATTCCCCATCAACAGCTTTGCTTTCTAAAATCAAGTTATTTCCAAATAATCATGAGATATAAGTTCAGGATCAAAAATAGCTCAGAAAAGGAAGAACAATAAAAAGAAAATAATTTCTAAAACAACACAGATTTGTTTCATTAGTTCAGTTTCTTAAAGGTGAATAATTGTAAACTTTAATCCAAAAGGATTTTCTCCTATAAAATCTGAAGAAAGCTGTGTCTAAAAAAAGAGACACAGACACACACAAACACACACACAAAAGGACATGAATTAAGATTTAGAGTTAAAAAATAGGCCTGTTAAATGTACATTTAAGAAGATGCAATTCTTTATAATTATAAGCAACACGTACCATCGTATGTGTCGTAGTGCACAAAGCACCAAAGACATTTTCTCGAGGTGCAGAAGTGGATTAATGAGCTCGCCACACACTGGCACAGCTGGGGTCTCCGACTGCGGGTGCGGAATAAATTCGACACATTTGCTTTAAAGTTGGCCTCAAACCTGATGAATGACCTCTTTTTACGTCCATGGAGACACGTGGGGAACTTCCCAAAGTCTGGCTTTCACAACCTTACACGCTCCCAAATCAGCGTTGCCCTGAGTTGTGCTGCAGGTGCACTAACCTGTTGTTACCTGAATAAGTAACGCAAGCTTGGTTGTTACTGCAGTTACTTATCAGCAATGTGGGTGTTCAGCTTTGTCATTACTCATGTATTTACTTATAGTTGTATGTCAATGTATGTCAAACTCAGCTGAGGCCAAACCTTTTTGGATTGGCCTGCATCCCCGGGGCACGCCAA
Source organism: Maylandia zebra (assembly GCF_041146795.1). Lineage (NCBI taxonomy): Eukaryota > Metazoa > Chordata > Actinopteri > Cichliformes > Cichlidae > Maylandia > Maylandia zebra. Next base: position 26,603,397 of record NC_135174.1, on the reverse strand, counting down.
TAACACTGACGCCGATTAAACTAGAGGTCATCCATGATATCGATACCAAAGCTGGTATTGTTACTAGCGCAATAGGATTGATACTTTATTTCTATCTTCAAAGTTCAGTATGTAGCTTAGTTGAACTGTGTTTTTTTTAATGTCTGAACCTTTTTGTGTTAAAATAGCACGTCTATTTTATTTATAAATCACACTTAAACATCAGAACTTGATCCAAAGTGCTTCAGAGACAGAAACATTTACATTCCAGGTATCCAAAAAACAAAACAGCTTAAAAATACATGAAAAGCTGAAAGGTGTTTTTTTGTTGTATTAAAGTGAAAAATGTGATTTAGTGGTCATTAAAATGTGTTCAGAATTTGATAATTAATGATTATTCATCCCATGAATCATGGCAGAATGCTCTCAACATAAGCTGCCTTTGTAGCTGAAAATATCAGTGTTGTTATCGGCCCTGTATTAAAATTTACAGTATCGCACAGCACTAGATTAAAACCAGATTGATTAGGATTATAAGTACATCTTATCTGGTATGTTTAGCCTAAAGATTAACCCATATAAAACTTTAAAATTTGATATATTTCTAAGTGAAATTAAGAATCGTTTTTTAATAAATTTTTGTAAATAACCTTTTGTAGCCCAAATTCTTGCTGTAACCGAGTTAAAACTAGTTACTACCAAAAATGAGTGACCACCAGAGGTCATTGTGTCTGTTCATGTTCATCTATTCATATTACGATTTATAAATACATATATATGTAAACATATATATAAACATAAAATAAACACATATAAAAATGGACGCAGCTTTCAGGTCTGAGAAATTAAGCTGAAAATGAAAATGTTCATGATGACTAGCAGAGGGCGACTCGTTGCAAATAGAAATTGTATTGAAGTTTGACCTACGACCTCAGTAAACACTTTCCTGATGGGTTTTTGGTCTCAGTTACTAGTTTCATGTTTTATTGAATGAAGCGTAGATTTATTTTTGTGAAATATTGTTACATTTAGACAGAAACAAACAAAAAAGCAGGGCTTGCTTTGAGGCATGGGGTTGCAAATCCCCTCTGTTTCTCTGTCACAGCCTCCCCTCACTTCAACAAACAACTTCACTAATAAATGACACCCATCTTTTCTATGCAGGCTATTGTTTCACCTGGACTCACCTTTATAAAAGAAAGAGGCATGACTAAACCACTTTCAGCTCTCCGCAGGCAGCACTATCAAAGGAGTCATGTGTGCCTTTTACACAAGAACAGCACAGCACGAGTCTTCCCCCTTTATATTTTCCTCCCTTTCTCTCTTTGTATTTTTTTGACACAAAGGTTTTTTTTGCTTCTTTCTCATTTTAAGGAACTCCACAATGCCTGGTGAAACAAAAACAAGAGATTCTCTGCAGATGAAGTAACTCCTCGCCTCGGGCTCCTCAGAGCTCCTCTGGGTTTCCTTGGACCTTTTTACTTGTGAGCTGCACAGCCCTAATAAAGCACAACCATTAAAAACCAGAGAGAGGGAGATATTTATGGCGCTCCCCGCAAGGCCTCGCTTCCTCGCTGCGACCCACATTCTGTAACGGTGAAATATTCATCGGCGTTATCGCTGCCGATCAGGATGGAAGCCTTGAACAGCAGCGTATGTTGTGTTTGGCGAAGCCGCATCAGGCAACACTGAATATTTTAACAGATAGCGACCAATGTGTTTGTTCCTCTGGATTACGCTCTCACGTCAACGTGATAAATTTTCAGCACGATCTGCGAGAGACGTGAACGTTGTTAGAAATCCATTTACGAGGCAGAAAAGGTCGCTGAAGGAGGAAAGAAGTGGAAACAACAGCGTGGAGGAAAGAAAGAGGCAACGATGGAAGGAAAGGGTGAGAAAATTCAGGGCAAACATAATCCTTCAGTTTACTTTATGCTTCCTTTGCAGGGCGTGGGGCTTTTTTTTCTTCTATATGTCAGCTGTGATTAGATCAGATGCCGCGAGGCAGCAGATGCCTTCTGAGGAGAGGCCCTCAGGCCGAACACACAGACTCCATCTTCATTCAACACTGCAACAACATGAGCCAAAAAGGTGAGGCTGCTGCTGTTCTGCAACCCAGTGCCAATGCAGAGCTTATTATGGGTGGAGGCATGAAAAAGAAAAAAAGACAGACTGCATTACAGTCTTGGGAGGAAGACTTTGAAGAGTAACACACCACAGAAAGCCTGCTTCTTTGCATGAACAGAGAAGATCACCTGCTGTGTCATTCGGGAACATATGCTGCCGTTCTCAGCTATAAGTCAGTCAGGGAGCGTCGCTGCAGGATGATTTGACAACAAATGTTTCAAGCCAGAGGAAGCCTTCAATCACTATAAAAAAGAAAGTTGTATGTTCGAAAGTGCTGCGTGAATACAGACATTTAAGGTGTGCACAACCAAACCATCTGCCTGTTTTTGAAATGCTGAGCAGATTTATAAATTTGAGGACTGTTTGATTCAAAAAAAGAATTGGAGGTCAAATAAAAAGCAGCTTTAAAGAATCCTGTTTGTAGGTCTCGCATCACCTTAAACTTGCCCTGTTTTCCTGCTTCCTCTTCTCATCCAATGGCAGTGCAGAGAAATAACCATGAGCCGCTTTTTAATGACTGAAGCGAGGCAACACTTAATATCTGATCAACTGATAAGGACCCAACAAACAAGCCTGCAAGTGTGTCGCTGCTGCAGAACAGCAAAGAGTGCCGGGAAATCCTTTACATCGGAGCTCAGAGTCATGATACTAGATAAGATTCTATGAAGAACCACTAGTACAACGCTTTCTGCTGAAGTTATGTTTGATTGCCTTAGATGCAAAGAATATCCCACAATTTGTTTAGGAGACATTTCTACAGCTCTAATATACATTTACATACATAAACTCAAAGGAAAATAGGTTTGGCCTAAGTGCAAAGGCTTAAATCACATACTGGGATCACAACATTTTAGGTTTCCTCTCTGTCTACACCGACTAATGAAGGCAAAAAGCTGTTAAAACATCAAAAGTAACAAACTTAGACACAGTGTTGAGTATGTGGACAACTTAGAATCACTAATTAACCTAACATGCATGTGTCTGGACTGTGGGAAGCCACAGAACCCACAGAGAACCCAAGCAGGCACAGGGAGAACCGGGACAAAAGGAAAGAGGACCAGTGAAGTTCCTAAGTATCATCCCGAGGAGAAAATGAATGTCTGCACCAAACATTATCCTAAGCTGGGAATCCATCAGCTCATCTCATGGTTTAGCATCGAGGGCAGCAGCCAATATTTTGGGGTTTCAGGACCAGCAAAAACACATGGTTCACACTTCCTATTCTGGTCATTCCTCTGTTCCAGTCACTGGTTACCTCATCCTTTCTTTTTTTTAAAACACCAGTTCCCCACCTGAAATAGGGCGAAAGGCTGAGTAACGCCAAACAGGTCACCCTGCCACCATCACAGGGTGCATTTCAGCCAGACTGCATTTCCTTTTGCTATACATACACACTGTTTACCTGGTGCTCAAACATGATTAATCAATACTCCTCAGATTTCTGTGAGCTGAAAGCTGAAAGCTTTTGATACCTGCCTACAGATGCTGCATCTGTAGAGATTACAGCATATGGCATCATTGATGTTTTAGTGTGAAATATGAACAGAAAGGCGAGCTGGTTTAGCTCAGCCGTTAGCCCACACCGAAGCCCTTTTTTCACAGGATCAGTTTTACAAGGAGACCTCAGGTTATTTGAAAATGTCCCCATAACATTCATGTTTCATGCAGAGCATTCACACTGCTTCAGTGAAGTCTGTGTTTTACTGACTTCTGCAGTCAGCAGTTACAAATCAGATCTTATTATTAAGAGGCTCCAACATAAAAACTGTGGAGACAGCAGCATGCTGCTTACCAAATGCTGCCATGCGTGTCATCCATCTCATCTCAGCGTCCTTTGAGATTTCACTGTGCTGATACATTTCACTTTATTCTTCCTCAATATAAATTCATGCCCTCCTAAATGTTAGTCAAACCTTCTTTTATGATTTCCAGTAAAAAAGCTGAAATCACCAAGATGCCTTTATCACAAGACCTGTGTTTCTGGCAAAATATGGTGGGTAATGTTTAACTATACATATATTATGATCACAGGTGACCTCTGCAGTTATCGCATGGGTGGATTTCTCTGAGTTTTAAAAGTAACACGGAGGAGAGGATGCAAATGCAGGACACTCAGAGATTAAATAAAACTCCAAAATGCAATTCTTTAATCAGAAATAAGCAGTGAGGCAAACAATCAGCAAGAAGTTAGGTCATTAAAAGGTCATGCACAAGAAGACAATACTGGAAAAACAGTAGTGAGGGTCAGATACACATGGAAGGAGACACAGGTGAAGCTAAAGAAGGTGTGTCAGACAACACAAACTTGTCCCTTGCACACTTAAAATGCAAGCAAGTTTCTCTTTTTGAAAACAGGAAAAAGCTAAATGAGGCAAATAATTGATCATCTAACACGGACATGCGGCGCTTCGAATAATAACTCAATTTCTTCTGCAAGAAATCTCACATTGTTTTAAAAGCCTAGATGCGCACGTAAGCGTGCGACAACAAAAACACACACAAGCCGAAGCCTTTTCTGTCCTTTTAATCAAAGGAATTCCTGATGATTATGAGGAGGCAGATAAAAGGGAAGTGCTCCTCTTATCTGCCAGATAATCAATTTACACTTTCCAAATGTTCGCCTCTGTCACTGGCCACCTCACAGAATGGATGTCATTTAAATCATTTTTAAAAACTGAACCGTGCCAGTATCTGAGAGCAAGCCTCCACCAAATCCCCAGCATTCAGCTCATTTATGTAACTTCGATGCAAACAGGATACTGTCATTTACCTGCATACTGTAAATACCAGCCGTGTGTGTAAGTGATGTGCTCCAACGTGAACTCTAATTTTAGCTTCGATGCAGGAGAGAAACCTGCGGCGAATGTGCAGGAACCTTTCTTCTCCGGAGCGATGGAACTAATTGCTATTTACTGTGTTACATAAATGACATTTTCCATTATGTGTGTACGCCACTGCTTGAGCCAGCTGCGTGGGACGATGCAGCTCGAAACACGCTGCAGAAATCCATCCTGAGATGTTAAACCGAGGCAAGATGTAACGGGAAAGGGGGGGGGGGGAGCGGGGAAGCCTGGCCGGGTGAGTCATCACCTGCATCATTTACCTGCAGGCGGCACCGACACTGAGACAGTCTGAGACTTAAAGACACCGTCCAGGAATCCTTTCAGGTCTGATTACGTGCATAAATAAATGCTAAATGTAAGATATTAGGAGGTAAATGGACATTATATGAATTTAGGTGAAGGCAGTTTAATAATGTATCACTGAAACAACAATCATGGTGTTCAGTGAAAGTGAAATAACAAATGATGATACTCAAGATCATGTGTGATTCAGAGGTTACATTACAGTAAAGTACCAACATACAGCGCGCAAGACAGACGGGTGGAGACGGGTGGAGACGAGTCTCAGGGGATTTGTGGGAGAAAGTGAAAGGGAAGGTTTACGAGACGACTGTGAGACCTGCGATGATGTACGATTTGGAGACGGTGGCTGTGACAAGCGAACGACAGGAAGCTGAGGTTTTCATTGAGAGTAGAGACGATTAGAAATGAGGACATCAGCGAGACAAAGTTGGAGAGGCAAGGTTGAGATGACTTGGACATGTGCAGAGGAGGGACAGAGGACTCCCTGGACAAAGGAAGACGGAGCTGTCAGGCAGGCAGAAAAGAGGAAGACCTCAGAGGTTTGTGGATGTAATGAATATTAATTGCACATAAGCGTGTGTGAGCAGCTCTGTAAAAGCAGGATTTTACCAGTGTGCTGGTCTGGAGCGTTCAGGTGTGTGTTAACACAATGCCACAATCTTCTCAGCAAATTCACCCAGAGGTCAGACCACGCTGTCAAAGCCTAAGTTAGAATGTTAAAGGTTAAAGTTCATCACACTACAGTGGAAAAAGAGTTGCTGGGAGAAAAAAATCTCTTAAAAAGACAATCAAACACAGGATATCAGCGTGAACACCTCGCACTAACTGTCAGCACAGGGGTGATGATCTGAGCACTTTACAGTCACTGAGTTGACCATGAACTCCTCCTCCTCTACACCAAAGTACAAGTGAAAAGTGAGGCCGATAGATAAAGCTTTCCACAAACTGGATCCTACAACAGGACAATGATCCCAAGAACAGCAGCAAATGTACAACAGCGTTACTGAAAAAGAAGTGACTGATAGTGCTGCAATGAGTCCGCAACTCCAGAGAGCAGTATGTAAACAAATGCCTGCAAACTTCAATGAAATGAAGCAACATAATTCAAAAGAGTCATGAAACAATTGCTGCACAACAATGCGAGAGTCCGATAAAGTAAAACAGAAAGACATCACTTTAATGCTGCTAGAGGTGGTTCTGCAAGCTGCTAAATCATGGGGTGACGCCTGTGAGACGTTCTTATAGATTATTTTTAATATTTGCTGATCATTTTTTTTAATTTGCCAAGTTTTTTCAGATGCATACAGGATGTGATCTACATCAGTCACGCAGTAATGGCATAAGCATTTCCCCCCTAAAAAGTGCTTCCCATCTCTGTTGGTGCACTTTAAAGTACTTAATCTGGAGTTCTTCAGGGATCTGTTCGAGTGAAGAGCTGCGAAGGCTGAGTACATGTGTGAAAAGCTGGAAACCAAAAACAGAGAAACCCACTTAGCCGCTCATCAAAGTGGGTCAGAGTTTTGTTGATTGTGACAAAGAAGCTGCCTCGAACCCGCACAGGGACGCTTTACGTAGACAAGAACAAGGTGAAACAGAAAGTGAGCAAACTTGTGATTAACACCATTTCCAACTTGATGACTTATGCTTCAGAGATGAAGCCGTCACGTATACAGAAAGACCTTGAAGCCAACTTCTGACGACAGACAGAGACAGTAAATCAACAGCTGCTGTCACAGTTACAAAGGGTAGACAAAGAGCAGGATGGAGTGACATGAAACCTCTACGCATGATAAACAGACTAGCCCAGCAGCTACACTGGCATCAATGAACCAGAGATTTGTCACTCCTGAAAGGAAGAGGAGAGCCTTTTACTGCGAATAATGAGGGCTGAGACTCATTACACAGCGGGGTGTCTTTAACAGCCGAAATACACTCTTTGTTTTGTTATCTTCAACTCAAAGCAAAGCCGGCGCTGCAGCACAACCAAGGACAAAACTCACAGCGGCTGTCGGCTGAACGGGCAGGTTTGAAAGTTGGAAGTTTTAAGGTTTAAAAGCACATTAAGAGGCACATTTGGTGTGGACTTTCGTGGTTTATTATCAGGCTAATTATATGATGTTTTCATATTTGCACCATGTGACAAGTGGTGTGTGATTTAAGGTGGCGCGCATAAGCGTTACCATCTGATAAAGAGCAAGTGTGCTTGAGATGTTACGTTCTTTGTTGTGCCCGGTAAAGGTAAACCTGGTGGCTGCAGTGTGAGAGTCACTGGTCTGTTTCTTATGTTGTGTTTTGTTTAAGTTTGCCTGGAAAAAACAAGGAAACGTGAACATTTGAGCTACAAGAAGAGGCCTAATGGAGAAGCTTAGGTGCTGGTTTGAGCTTGTTTGAGCAGTCCTGCACCACAGAGCAGGATTTAGGTTTATGGCTCACTTTGTCTGAGCATACATCACCATGGTAACCTACCTGCTCTAGAGCAGGTTATGTTCAACATCAGAGATCAGCAGGTATGAAATCAGCACCTGAGCACTGAAGTCTTTCACTGATGAGAAATATGTATTCATAGATTCAGTGTTTTTGTTCTATCAACCTCATTGTATGATCCTAAGACGAGTCAGTTATTCTGTTTTTATAGTCAGTCTGTGCTTGCTCTCACACTGGTTAACACCACCAGGCCTGCAGCTGAAAGAATAAAAACTAAAACTGCCTGACACACATTTAAATATTGAACTTAATTATGTTTAAATAGCTTCAAATAGGCTAAAATTTATCCTTCGGAGCTTTTTTACTGTCTCACTGACCAAAGCACTTAAAGCAAACACACATTCATGCAGCACTTTTAATACTTTAACTCTCACGCTGCTGATGTTTCTGCAGTAGCTGTTGCTTTCCGTTTTTATTATTTCACAACATTAAAGCTTCATCTTTATTTCCTGTAAAATCAGCTGCTCCGCTGCTAGTCAAATACTGCATGTCTGTGATTGGTCAGATAACACTCATAGCTAGAGGGAGAAATCCTGCTTTGACTATGAACTACAATGCTACAGCTCAGGTTTCCTACAAAAATGACCTGCACACACAAAATTGTTGGTCGACTGTCTATGCAAATCAGCTTTATCTCTCTGATTTCCACAGTAATATAACTGAACCAAGCGATGTAGAAGAGCCAAAGAAACACGTTCAGAAACTCTTAAAGTGATAATAGATTACTGTTAATTTGGTGTTTCCAGAGAGAAGTTTGAAGTTTTCCTTTTCCTCTCTTCAGCAGGGCTGGGGTGTTTCCCAGTGATGGCCAAGTATTATAGGAATTCCCTTTTATGACTCATCTACTGAGTCATAGAGTACCTGCCAAACCACCTGCTCGAGGTTTATTTTTATCCTTTCATGGATTTAAATCGCACAGAAGACTATGCATCCATGTAAATGCTCTGTTTATCAACATTCTCTGCATTAGTGATAATGCTAATATAATAGTGTTGAGCACTCTGGGCAAACTGTGGACTAGAGCAGCAGGTAAAGGCTTTTACTCATTTATAGGGAAGTCTTTCAGGGGGTTAAATGCAGTTTTAAGATTCAGGTTCAAGTAAAACTGAAATCATTACTTAAATTGTTTAATAATCTATATTTTTTATTACCAGAAATTCACCGCTGCGTTTTCTTAACATGTTACCTCACGTTCTCCACTCGTGTCTTTTTGCGCTGTATGAATAATCTTGCCTATAAATAATTTTGTAGATACATCAATAATCAATAAATATGACAAAAAAGCTCATTAGAGTCAGTCCCATGTTAAATTGTCTGACTGTACAAACCTACTACAAACAAACAGTGCTGGTCTCTGGACCAGTTTTGCCGATACTGTTAATACAAGTAAAGATTTTAAGATATTTCTGTTGTTTAAATGTGCTGTGGGCTTTAAAAAATAGATGTGACAGTAAACACAGAAAGGTTCAGAAACTGCGTGGGCCAAATACTGAACTGAAAGATAGAAATAAGTATTGGTCCTATTGTCCGAGTATGAGTCTGATACTGATACCAGCATTGGTATCGATACTATGGATATTTGGATTTATCCGCCCGCCTCTACTTTCAACCAGAATATGGTGACTTCTGGGAAAACCAAACTTCAAAATGCAGGATGGGGATTCATCTCGTACTGGCTCCGAACTTTAGGCCAGTATAATTAAAACGTGAAAATGTTAAAAACCCCAGCTCCCATATTAAATTAACTACAGCCCCCCCCCTCCAAACCATTCTTTGTAGCCCCTTATAACCATGTTTAATGTTGCTGTTGGAGATTTTACATGTCCTGTCTTTTGGAGCCAGCCTCAGTTCAGCTGTTAAAGAAACTGCAGCTTTTGGCTTATTTGTCATCTCAGGAGGTTAAACTTACCAGCAGACTAAAAAAAGCTTCTTTATTTTTCTCAAAAAATCATTATTATATTTAATCTACGCCTTAATATATCTGATAATCTTTAGCCTTATTATCTACCATGTATTATAATACAGACATGTTTTTTTTTTCTCCATCTGATCTCAGCCGCTGCTAAGAAAAAGCTGGCCACCATGTGAAACTAAATGGCAGCAACATGGAGGCACATTAATTTCTGAGGCTCAAGAAGCGCTAACATGGGGGCTTACCGCACCCCTGTAGTGTGACAGCTTGTTTCAGAGGCATCGCGCTATCAGCAGTGACATCTTCATGCATCTTATCACGGAGCTTCTCTGCTGATTGCTCTCAGATAAAAATTAGTTTTTGAAGAGAGGGCACACAGAGTGCATTGAGCTAAAATAAGAGGTTAGCTGTCAGCGAGGGGAACGCTCACGCAGAGGGGAGTCCATGATGGGTGTTGCACAGCCTCTAGTGCTATCTAAGGTTCCCCTGTGTGTAAAAACACCCTCCTGTGGGGAGCAGTGTCTCATCAGCTGTGTGATGATACACCTGAATCACTCTTGAAGTGCTCGCGTGTTCTGGTTTGAAACTGTATTTGACTCCCTGCAGCAGTCTGGGTATGGAACCTGCAAATGTGTGATTCACGTATTTCATAGTTCAGTCACATGGAAACAACCAAAGATGCAATGCATTTAACACACGCAGCAAATTTTGGACAAAAAAAACACTCATTTTAGTTATTTATTTACAGCAACACAAGTCTGTGTAAACTAAAATATGCAGGCAGCTATCTGTGTGCTTCACTGAGCAAGCAGTGAGAGTATGCCCGCCTCTCAGTCTGCGCTGTCCTACTATAAATGACTTTAATTATTAATTACTTCGAACAAGCCATGAAATTGGATTTCTACTCCTTTAAAGCGACATGTTTCTTGACGATGGACAGGCCAAATTATTTTAAAGATTAAACAAGAGGAAAAGTAGTTGGACAAAAGCTAGAAGGTCAAATAATTTTTAATTAAGGTGGTTTCAGCTAAGTCAGGAAAATTAATGTCTTAGTAGTAGAAAGGTGATTTTATTTGTAAGAGACACATTAGAAATTCATTTAATGGGGCTAAATATGGGCAAAGCTTCAAATAAGGGCAGTGTACATGTGTAAGTAAAGTATAAAGTATAAGGATGTCAGTGAGAGGGGAAGTCCTTATATGTTCAGAACAGAAGCCCCACCCACCAGTTGCTCAAACCTGTTGTGTCTGTGAGGGGCAGCCAATCAGAAGAAAGCTGGCTTAAAATAAAGCTAATATTTTAGGGTTAAGGAGCTTTGACAGCTTGTTTCAGATATTCAACATAATGATATAAATAAGGATCATTTTAAACTATGAGTAGATATGGAGCTGGAAATGAGAGTTTAAAGGGGAATGTCAGGAGCATCCTTCCAGGATACACAGATAGGCGACATAATAGTTTCACATTAACATGACAACATTTTTCATCTTTGTTCCTCAAAATCTTAAAATGTCTGGCAGTTTGTGGTTGAAATCAGTCGCAATGAGGTATACAGTATGATGCTGCAGAGGCAAACTTGTCTGCTAACACTCAAACTGCTTGCAGCATATCTGCACCCTAATCCTCATCTGTTCCTAAACAAAACCAGCAGTGTTTGGTGCCTAAACATAACCAACAAGTGAAAATAAAAGTAAAGAATAAAGTGGGTGAAAATAAAGCTAAACAAATCTGTCTCCTGACAGGCAAACCCGTGACTCATGAAGCTGTTTCGCTTTGCTTTCATGTCATCAGTGTTCGTATAACAATACGAATAACAGCAAAAATGTGAAGCACATTGTCAACATTGCCATCCTTAAAAAGAAAATCTTAATTGTACTGTGGGTCCGTGCAAGGATGCCAAATCCAGTCCTGCATGAAAGCCTGTTGTGCTGCTTGTGTTTGTCCTCTGGATGTTTATCTGCACAGGTTTGTGCAGCTTGTCAGCTTTATATAAAAACAATGTTCAAGCTTACAACACGGGCCATTAAAGACACATCACTGGGTAAATAGCTTCAAAACAGTTAAGCTGTGATATGAAATTAAGTAATTATATCTTGCACTACAGTAATGGCTTACTCATTACACAGAAATCATTTAACAATGAAGAGTGGGGCTAATTTAACAAAAGGGGAATGGCTCAATGATAACTGTGTCCCTCTTGTTTGCTTTAACAGTAATAAAGTTCCATAAAAGCTGCAGAATACATTTGCATTTTGTGTGAGGGAAATCAGCTCCATTCACCTTCCTCTGGCCCATAATCACGGTTACGGACAGCTGCTGTGGTTTGGCGTGAAAAGCTCGGCTAGCACATTAGCAGCTTTGGTGTTTAAGAGGTGAGCAGAGAGGACCCCTGCAGTGTGGAGGGAAAAAAATTGATTAACTGCAGCTGGTGCTCCTGAATAACTGCACAATGAAAGCCTCAGAGCCTTAATAAGCAATCAGCATCGGGTCCAACTGGCGTTATTATTTTATTTCAGGAGCGTGATAACACGAGGAAGGACAAAAGGCAGGAGCTCAGGTGTATGAAAAGCTGTGCCACAGATAAAGCCGAGGGCAGTTTACCCCAGACGCCTCAGCCTCCGTTATCACTACACTCACTGAAGTTGCCTACGCTCTCAGTGTGTTTACATCATCACCCCAGCAGCTCCTCGAGTAAATGACTCAACTGTTGCCATGGGATTCCTGCGTGGAAACGAGGTCGAGTGGGCGGCGGCCTGTTAGAGTGATCTATAGCTGATGAGGCTAATGTGAGGCAGAGGAACAGATGCTGGAAATGAAGGTGAGAAAATGAAGAAAAAGAGAGAGCAGATGCTTCTGTAGATCATCACTCCTCTGTTCCCCTCAGGCAGACACAAACCATGTCACCCTTCATCCACAGTGCTGTGGAGACCATCGTGTGCCATCAGCACAGCTCTAATCCATCATAAAAGTAGACAAAACATAACTTGAGCAAACACAAAACAGTTCATTATAACAGAACATGCAACTTTTTTAGCTCAAAAAAGCTTTAATCCAAAACGTGCCTCTTTAATGTGGAGTATTTCAAAATAAAACACTTCCTGGTGCTGCTGCTGTGCATAGGGAGGAATGTGCATGCTTCCCAGCTGACACACAACATCCTTGTTCCACCTGTAATGAACAAATAACAGGATTACGTCCTGCGACAGCATCCTGCTGCTGTATGTGGATATCAGCAATGTGATATATATGTGGATAAATAGCATCAAATTTGCATTTCAACAGGATTTTTTACATGATAATATTGTTTTATTGAAAAACCAATCAGCAACATCTGTCACAGTCAACAAAAAACAGGTCACGTGTGTATATTATTACATTTTTTGCAGTTTTTCTTTTAAGTTGGGACTATTTTCAGCTGTGGATTAATACAGCTGTGGTACTCTGCTGTGTACCTGGAGAGAAACTGTGCATCTCTCGGTGTTTTAAACAGTTTTTGCATAAAGCAGAGCCCTCCATCAGCCTTGTAATTGGATTTGCTGAAGGTGAGAAAAGAAACTAAATATAGCCAGACATGAAAACGCACGCAGGTGAAAATTTCCTGCTCTTTGTGTCCTCTTCACCCCTGCCCCTCGTCTCACACCACCGACAGTGACACCTGAGCTCCGAGGGTTTGACTTCCCATTAAAGTTTAACAGACATAGATAGGAGTGGTGGTAACAAGGCAACAGGTACAGTGGGAGGAGGCAGCACGGCTGCTTGTCTGACCACACCTTCAAACAGTGTTAATCTGTTGATTCCACGTGGATCAAATGGTCAGGCGGACTTTACTTATGAACGCCGAGGAGCCTTATGGAATCACACAGGAGCCAGTTATCCCACCAGACTGCATGGAGATGATCCTTGCTGACTGGCAGGTGACACAGCAATTTCTCCACCTTTCTACCCACTGATTCAGGGTATTTGTTTCATGTTCCACAAGCACATTTTATCCAGAATAAAGGAAAATCACCAGAACTGTAATTAAAAACAATTTTAACCACTTTAATTAGACTGAAATGGTTTCAGACAACAAGAAAATGTGGAGATTTGTTGGGAATGCAAACTCATTGCTTTCATTATACGATCATACAACTGGAGTCCCTCCTGTTCCTGTTCTTAAGTTCAAGATTAAAGAACTATTCCCAGTACACCAACTTGCAAGACAAACAGTGTGATATTTGTGTAAATATTGCAGGGATTACCGTCTCAGTTTGCATTAGGTCAAGCAAGACACAAAGTGCAGCTCAGCCATAAGCCCGACAGAGTTGAATGCCAGCCTACATCCACCGATGGCTGCAGATCTTCAAGCCATTCCAGATCCTTCTTTCCATTCTGCATTTCTCTCCACATCTGCAGTTTACATGAACGTGCAGGGAAGGGTGGGGAGGTCGCAGAACACGAGCTGCACGGCCTGAAGCTCAGCCACAGTCCGAGCGGCTCCACTGATCTCAGCGTCAGCACACATCAGCTGATGGCTCAGCTAATACTGTTTTACAAAATTTCATACAAGACGTGTTATTTAAGATACGTCATGTGGACACAAGCATTTAGCCACACTTTAATCTTTGAATTTAGGTGTTTTCATTCTGCCTCTCCAAAGTTCTAACCAGCATCTACTAATTGTCCCACACTGAGGTTAAAACCAGAAGCAATCGTGCTTTTGAGGTTGTGGTGCCCAAACTTCAGGTTGGCTGATTCTGCTTTCCCTTAATCTTTTCCCTTTATTTTGGGCCGCAGTCTTCACCTAAATTATTTGCACGCATGGAAGTGTGTATGTTGGGATTAATATCTGACCGTATGGTTGATTATGTGTTGGAACATTTATACTAATCTTTAATGTGTGGCTTTAATTCAAACTGTGAGACGATGTCAACAGCTGTTCATCTGCGGTGACCAGATTCGACCATGATGTCGCAGATAGCTGGGAACGCGCAGATACTCTTTAAATACTGTCGTTTTAACTGAAATCTATTTTGAATGAGTAAATAAAATCATGGCCGCTGTGTCTCTCATATGAGGCCAAAACCCTCTCCCTGCAGGGAGGGGAAAAATCTCTCTGACAGCAGGGCGAGGTGCAAAAACCTCTCCCCATTAGACACAGAAATGAATGAATGAGTCTGGCTCTTTCTGGGAGAGCCGGCTACACAAGATAATGTGTAAATAATGAGGAGGGTTTCTCTACTCCATCAGCCCGACTGGTCTTTTGAGATGGTCGGCTCTGAGGTCCATTGTTTGATGTGAGCACGGCTGAGAGGGAATGTGCTTGACAACAGAGGAGAGCTCAAACAGAGCCGAGGTTCCAGACAGATCCACACAGATTTGTTTACATTTCTGTGCCGAATAAAGCATGTCAAATTAGCTACTGGCAGTTTTTCGGTTTTCTTCTGCAATGCACCCAAATGTATACAGACAGCCTTTGCTGGATTAGGCTGATACTGATGAAATATAAAATAATTTGAATATTCTGAGGCAAATTCTGGGGTTAAACAGCGTGAATGAATACTGTCTGCGTGTTCAGCTCATGGATGTTTGTAGAGAGTTAGTTAGTCAGTTATGTTACCTTCAGCCTTTCTTGAAATGTCCCTGACCCTTCCAACTTCTGAAACATTTCGCCTTTATAAAAGAAACTTGTCATCCCAGAGGGTTTTATCAAAAGCTGCTGAGGGTCTCAAAAGGTGCTGTGATGCTTATAGTACAGCAAAATTGGAGAGCAATAATCTCTCCAGTAAGAAATGATAAGATTACAGAGAAATCGAGACAAAGGAAAAGTTATACAGGCCATATCACAGTCCATCAGGCTCTGATCCTCTTTTACATAGTTACAAACTTCTGAGGTTAACTGAATGTAACATTTTCATAATGTGTGTATGATGTATAGTGCAGGACGTGAGGATTTGTGAGATTATCCTCCCGCACCTACAACACAGGAAAGAAAAACTACTTTTCAGGTGAAAGAAACAAAATTAAAGCTAAAGTTTTAGAGTGACCTGTAGAGGTCCACGAACTTGGAATCAGCTTCAAAGCACTTAAAAATGTTAATCTCTTTTTCTGTCTTCAATCAGACTTAAAGTAACATTTGGAACTAAAATATGTTTGATTTTGAACACTGAATGGTGAGCATCTTGCAAAAGCTCTCTATATGAGATTCATACTATTAGTTTCTCTGCTACTGTCTTATTTATGTGTTAGGATCCTTGGGATAATTTTAACTAGTATGATGATGTGTGTTGGGAATTATATGTGTCTTTGGTGCACATCATCTGATGTTTGGGCAGCTATTCATATGCTTTGAGTATCTTTTCCACAAATAATTATTTTATATATTCACCAGTTGGGGCCAGGCCCTCATTTTAGGGTTGACAGTGTTTTAGTAGGTAAAGGTGAAAAGCTCGGACATGAATTGAGCTGTGGTTTGGGGAAGGCCTCGAAGGGGACTGGGCCTGGCAGATCCCCATGTACTAAACAGAAGTTAAGAAGGGGAGGAAGGGTGGGGCACGTAAACGAGAATAAACAGGTTGTAGAACTGGGGGAACCTATATAGATGAGAATATGAATTTGTATTTTAACTGATTTGTGAATGAACTAAAACCGAAGGAGGGTTTGGAGGCGTGGCACCGGTGTGAATCATTCTTAATGACCACATTATCTTCTGATAGCGGCTTCTAGCAGGATAAACCGCCACGTCACAAAGATGAAATCGTCTCAAACTGGTTTCTTGAACATGACAATGAATTCACTTTGCTCAAACATCACCAGATGTGGTGGAACAGGAGGTGACATGGCAGTCGACAAATCTGCAGCAACTGTGCGATGCTCTCGTGTGAATACGGATAAAAGTCTCAGAGGAATGTTTCCAGCAACGTGTTGAATCTGTGCCACAAAGAATTAAAGCAGGAGGGAAGGAAAAAGGGAGTTCAGCCTGGTACTGGCAAGGTGTCCCATGAAGTGCTTGGTAAGTATCGCTGAGCTGCTAATAAGGGGGAATTAGTGCATATGTTGAGACTATGTCTGTGTTTGTGTAATATTGCATGTTCTGAACTTATTATATCTCTCATTTGATGAATTAAAAAACTAAAAATCTAGATACACACTGGAAAACTTGAGCTCAGAACAATAAAAACTTGTGTAAACTATAATAATGATGTTAATCATGCTGCAGTGTTTGAAGGCCTGTGAATAAAAACTCTAAAGCCTTTTAATCTGTGACTGTGGCCTATTTATAAAACGTTCCCACGGCCTAGAAAAGCGAATTTCATCATCATGATGTCACTTCCATGTAGATTAAATTGGCTCAGTGGGAACTCGTAGCTGGGGCCGGAGGGGAAAGTGCTATTCTGCACTTACAGTGGGCTCCAAAGGGCTGAGGCAAACCTCGAAGCTACAAAACTTTTTAGGCTCGTGCTCGAAGCAAAGTGCTTCTGTCCCGGTCGTTGACTTCGAGTGCAATTTTTGATCTAAATTGCAGAAATCGAGCACCGAGGGGAACCGCTGCAGATGCAACTGACTTCTTGTCCCATTCACCTCATGCTGAGTCAATGCATCACAGGTCGCGGCACAGAGAAAAAGACAACCTATCTTCATGCTGCACTCTATCACAGTTCAGAAATGTTTACTTGTGGGCCCCCTCAGACCGTCCCTGATCCACATGAGCCCTCCTGTTTGCATCAGCGGGTGACAGGATGTTGACGTGATGTATTTTCTCCAGGACGCTGCTTGGCAGCTCGGCTACGCTCAGCTGCAGAGCTGTGAAAGAGACATCAGCGTGCCTCCACCTCCTGCAGCCACTTCAGCGGATTTCATCTCACAATTAGGTTCAATTACAACTGTGAAAATATTTGAGGAGCTCTGGGAGTACCCGCTCCGTGGTGACGTCGTTTCCTGTTGTGTTGAGGCTCCTCTTGGTGTGGATGCCCGTCTCTGGTTTCAGCTGAGAGTGTCTAATAGTCCGCAGAGGCTGCAGGCTGTTTTTAAGAGCGGTGGAAACCGGTGTCAGCTGAGCTAATGTTTCCAGGATGAGTCAGCTGTGCCGGGTGCTCGTCATCACACAGGATAGGTGGAGTATGGTCGGAGCTGGGTGGATAACATCGGTGTCGACAGAGCTGAGGCACCCCAGCTGTTTAGGCAACATGGGTGTGTCACATAACGCCGTTTGGGCGCTTGCACCCAGGAGTTGTGGGGAATTGGTTTCTGTGCTGCCAACTGAAATTATGTGAAAACCCATCCTGTTGTTTCTGATGCTTTTAGGACCCTTCAGTTCTTTTGAAAACACTTTTCCAACATGACGAGAAAGACAGCCCGCACAGAGCCCCGACATCAACCTCATCAAACCTCTTTGGACTGACTGGAACACCAACTGTGAGCTTTATCAGCCGACATCAGGGTTAGACCTCGCTAATGCCCCGGCGGCTGATAAGGGAGGAAAAATCCCTGCAGCATCTGGTGGAAAGACTGAAACCAGAAGAGCGGAGCGGCAGATTAACACCTGCGGTTTTTCAATAAGATATTGAACACAAATCTCTCTATGGGTTCAGGTGTGTATGCACAGATAGTCCCAGAGCCTGAGATGACGGCTTAAGCTGTCAGGTTTTGTTCAACCAACAGTGCCACCCTGAATATATTCTATCCAGTCTGATAGAAAGCATGAGAAAATCATTTTTACCTTTGCTTTTTCCATGTTTACTGGACGAATTAGGGAAGTAAATATGAAATTAAATATCCACTGAGAACTACTGGACTATTCATCAAAGATCACCCTAACTCTTATAAAAGACTTCTGACTATCTGTCTTGGTGAGGTGGACACCTTTTTCTAAATTCTCACCATCTCCCGTATCCACAGAGCCAAAAGATGTTCAGATTAGTCAAGCATCAGCATTATGGAGGGCCTCAGGGGTCCAGCCCACCCAATAAAGACACCTCAGCTACAAGTTACAGCTATTAATGCAATCTGGTAATGAAACACACCCATATTACTGAATTCAGAGCAGCTAATGTTTCTCGCAACTGTTGTCAAAACAAACCGCTGCCATGGTGTGCTGTCATCCTAAGGTGTCAAGTACTGTCACTGTGCCAGAGTCTGACCAAAACACAGAAGGGCCCTTTGGTAGCGTTCACTGACCCACCGACCACGACAATTATTGGACACAAAGAGATACTGGAATATTTTTAAATGCTAAATACTCCACAATGCACCAGCGTTACGGTTTCCACACAAAGATGAATGTGGATGTCTTCATGGCTGTCCATTAGTTATCACCACTGCAGTATTCTCCTTAACGATAAGTATCACCACTCAAAGTCTCCACATCCGCACTGGTACAGGAGAAGAAGAAGTCAAACCCTGAAGCCAGGAAATCGCAGAGTTTTTTTCCAAAGTCAAAAATGTCTCATCTTTTCAAATATGTGAATCTCTGACCTCCTGTTCGTGTCATAAAAGAAACCAACACCATGATTGTACACTCTTGTCTTCAACTAGGGTGCGGCGCCAACGTCAAAACGTGCAGGTAAAGAAATTGAGGGCTGCATAACCCTTTTCCCACACACACATTCATACAAGCACTTTTTTCTAAATCTAAATGTGTGCTCACATTCCAATGACATTTGGTATCATTAACTTTAATTTTAACAAGCGAGGTCATTGTTGTAAAGCAGTGTAAACAGAAATCAGGATCCTCATTCAGTTTTGATGCCTGAACTTAAATTCAGTTTCATTTGTATTGCACGAAATCACAACAAAAGTCACCAAGAGGCACTTTATTTTGAAAGGTAAAGACCCTACAACGATACAGAGAACAGCCCGACAATCGGACCTCCTCCTATGATCAAGCATTTGGCAACAGTGGGAAGGAAAAACTCCCTTTTAAGAAGTAGATCCCTCCTCAAGGAGGTGCAGCCATCTGCTGTAACTGGTTGAGGGATTAATAATGACTAATAATTAAAAGAAATGTATGAACATTTAGAGGGTGAAAAGAAACACAGCAAAGAGACAAGACATGTCATCACTGCCTCACCCTGCGTGTCCTTACGCCCTCGCCGCACTCTACTGCTGAAGGACAGCTTGTGCATTTCTGTGAGGCTCCGACAGATGTGACACAACAGCAGTATCCGACGTTCTGGGAATGAGAACTGCTATGAATAAAGAAAACACCACAGCAGCAGTGTCATCTGCAGTCTTCTCCTATCTGTCACCTCTCAGATATCTAATAAATATCCAAATGAAAACAGCAACTGTTCTCAGTCAAACCTCCCTGAAGGTAAAAAAGATGTAAAACCTCCTCCCTGCTAAGCTATTCGAATAACTAAGCTGGCATCTAAGCAGCATGCTGGTTGATTTCCAAACTTTGTAAATAAGAAAAACAATTTTCTAAATGCCAGCTTGTGTTCAGCAGCAGAAGGAGCAGAGCTGAGGAGGTTGGGCATCTGTTTGTCGGCTCCTCGGTGGCTCAGCAACAACCCAGAGCAGCGTCTCCATCAACACACTCCAGTGATTTCAATAACGCTCCACTGGCAATGACATCTCCCCAAGTAACTCCATCAAATTCACCCAAGTACCTGGCGTCTCAGAGGAGCATTGACAGACAGGACCAGAGAACGTGTCTGTGGTTCTTTTTTTTAACTCATATTTGAACCTAAAATCTTCACTTTTTTTTAAAATCGCAAGTAATTAAAACTGATACACGATCCAGTTCTGTGAGCTGGAGGAGAATATCTAATCAGCCGTCGTGTCAGACGAGGCTATTTTTGTCAACAGTCCCACCATATCATCTTCTCTCTCTCTCTATGCTAATTACCTTCAGGGCAGAACTGTCAAAGCAACATTTCAGAAGGTGCTGCGCTTTCACAAACTAAAGTTTAGGCTAGAGGACTGAGGGGCTGCAAAGGATGTCAAACTAACAAGATGGTGAAGACAGAAAGAGACGGGGCAGGCATGGAAATGAGCATGAGAGGCAAGCAGAGGAAAAATACAGTCAAGGTAAGGAAAACCAGGAGGGCTGGGAATGCTTCTGTATCCTGACGTTAACCACCTCTTTATTAATAAAGGTTTAGTTGTGTTGAAGTCAAAGCAAATTTTTCTAAAACTTTAATAATAAAATAATCCTGAAATAGTAATGTTTCAGTTTGAAGCATTTTTGCATTTCATGTAGAGAAATAAAGCATACTACTTAGAATACTGTCTATAAATGACAGCTGTAGCGTCCAGGTTTGAATGTGAATGCAGTTACTCAGCCCCCCCCCCCAATAATTCGAAGGGCTCGATTGGTAGTTTCAGGTCACTTTGAACATGCATGCCTTTTGTAAATTTAGTTCATACGCTGTTCGTACGCTTTTTAGCCAATGAGGATGCAGTCCTCGGTTTCACAGTCAGAACCACCACCTCGCTCGTAAGGTAGTGACGGCGAGGACTTTGGTACATAGACTGTATATAAAGGATAGACTGTCTCAAATAGTTTCACCACGAACGGAGGTGGAGTCATCATGTTAGCCCAGTTAAACAGAACAGATAAAAGAACCATGAGAAAACCGCTAGCCTGGCTCACCTGAGTTTAAAAAATACAGACTCCAGCACTATCACAGTGAGTTACGACCTTACTGACCTAGATAGGCAGCAATAGCGTTAGCTGATAGCTACCCATCTCTACCGTCTTATCTGAAAAAGGTCGCGTTTGGTTTCACAAAACTCAGATGGCCCAATGATGCCAAACTCTTTAAATTGGCAGGCAATTTCAAGGTGGCTACATCCATCTTTTATATAGAGCTGGTATATGGTAGCATCACAGTAAGATAACAGAATCACCCAAACACGCTCCCTGAGCCCCTGAGTTTAAAAATATATATATTAGATAACCACTTTTCCTTAACTAGGTTTTCATCCAAATGTAGATCAATTTTAACTGAATTTTCAGAAAGCTGAAAAAAATTAATGTACATTAGGTTAAAGGTGC
Organism: Maylandia zebra; assembly: GCF_041146795.1. Lineage (NCBI taxonomy): Eukaryota > Metazoa > Chordata > Actinopteri > Cichliformes > Cichlidae > Maylandia > Maylandia zebra. The sequence continues at coordinate 26,581,769 of NC_135174.1, read as the reverse complement.
TGACAAACCCAGCTGTAAGAGTCTCACCTCACTCCCAAAACAAAACAAAACAAAAAAAATCTGTGCATTTCCCAAACTGCTCCTTTAACTGTGTTCTGTTCCCTCTGCAGTGTCACAGCTGCTACTGTGTCTCACAAATTTGTAAGCACTGTGAAGGTAGCAAAACGGGTCAGTTTCCAACTATTTGTAGGAAGCCCTCATTAATAGACTTTCATCATGATCAGTGAGGAAGACTTGGACAGGTACATGAGCCCACACACACAGATTTTTACGTATATGCACACACACACACAAATGAGCCCACACATGAGTGTGCACTGGTAGACAGAAATGCCTCTAATGATGCTCATAACAAACCTCTCCGAGTGCCAACACCTCAGAGGAGCCTGGAGAGATGCAGCGCTTCACGCTGTAAACATAATGCCATCCATGTCCGTTCCTCTTTACGCCTTCAGCTCGTAGCTACCATCAGCGCTAACCTTAATTATTTCATTTTGCTTTCAGGTCAGCATATTTCCACTGTACACACTCTGCAAAGCAGCCTGAAAACTTAATTCTGTTCAAATTAAGGGCGATCAATTATCAAATCCAGAGGATGATACAGCTCCGTGTTTGACAAATGGGCTCATTAACTTTCAACTGGATGATCTGGCATGTGAATGGGATGGGAGGGAGGCATTAGCATAATTTATGTTCAGCTCTATGGAGACATTTGTACAAACCCAACATACACATGCAAGATAGGAACGCTCTATTTGCACAAACAACAAAACACAAACTGTAAAACACGTTTTAGAAAGTGGCCAATAAAACACGGAAGTGTACACAGCTGGATTTAGCAGCCACGAGGAATCCTGCAGCCGCTTACAGACACATGGAAGTCCAAATAGACAAATAATCAATTGTTGGGGCTTCACTGAGCTCCTCGCAAGTTTCCCAGACATTGCAAAATAGATCTGACAAGATTCTGTATATTAAGAAACGCAAAACAAGAAGCAAGCCTTTCACTGGCTGATGGCAAAAACATGAACAGAGCACAAAAATTCCAAAACAACTCACAGAGCAAAGGTTTCAATTAAGAAAATTGCCTTAATGCAGCTGTTTTGCTGATTTCGGCACTAGATAAAATTCTGGAGAACAGACCAACTGTTTGAGGAGAAATGAAACAAAGATGATGGCGGGATGAAGAAATGATACAAAAGCAACAAAAAATAATTATTGAAAATGAAAAAGGACAGCAACGTAAAGACACAGAAAAAACAAAGGTATTCAAGGACACGTGATCCACCGGTTTATTTGCAGGAACAATGTGCTGTATATCTATATATTTATATCTTATACCTGCATCTACCTGCAACAAGTGCACAGATATACATGAATGGATTTTGAATGGATTTATTTCATAAATGCATTTGTTGTGTGTTGCACTGAATTACTATGCAACTATGAAACAGCCTCGTGTGTGTTAACACCACAGGGTGACAGCAGTATTTGCTGAAGCACACTTCATTACAGTCACAGCATGCTGTCTTTAACAGACTCTGCTCATGTGTTGATCATAATTATTGATAGCTTGGTATAATAAGTTGCCTCGTTTGCAGTTGCAATGTTGTCTGCGTCACTGTTTAGATTTCTCAAGGTGTGACAACAACAAAAGTGGCCAGTAGGTGTCCCTGTGGAGAAAACACCTAGGTCACATGAGCATGGCTAACTGATGTTTAGCAAGTGAAACAATCATGTTAAAACCAGATCAGTTAAAATCAGTTTTGTTTATATAATGCTGAAACAGAACAACATTAAGGTTTGTTTTGCTTGTGCAATACTTGTCCGTAAAATAGCATTATCAAAGTATGATGACAGCAAGAGTGGCCAGTAGGTGTCACTGTGGAGACGACTGTCAGATTGTTTTAAAACCTCGATAAAATTCATTTCAGATTTTCACAAAGCTGCTGAGGCACTAACAAGTGATGTAACAGCATGAGGCGGGAACAGGGTTTGTTTCTATTTTATATTCTGTTTTATTTTATTGTAACTTCCCCTCATTCAGTTTATAATGGTTTGATCCACTCGTATATCGATTGCTCTGATTTGGTTTGGTCAGTTTTGAAGTATGGAGGCTTGTTTCTCCCACTTGGGAAGAATGTTTTTTTACCATCAACAGGTGGAAATTTCAGGTTAGAGATCTCAAAAAGTTGACCTGGCGATGATTCAATTATGGTTCAAGCTTTACAGTGTTAAATAGAAATTTTGAGATAATAGCCCAAAATTTTTGACTTATGGAAGGCAGAAGATTTTTTTTTGGTTTCGGCTTTTTAAGTAGTATTTTTTGATTTGCAGGCTTATTTGTTTCTTAGAAATATCCCGTTTTTGAATTGCTCTGTACCTGCAGTAACATTACACCTGAACCTGTGTTACAACCTCATAAATATTTTGATTGTGGCTTTGTCTGCAATCGTTAATATAAAAGATCTAGTTTCACACTGATGACAGTGCAGAGATCTAAAACAGACGGGAGTATCAGAGGACAGCACATAGATGAAGGGAGAAGAAAATGACTCGCTTCTTTGATGAATCTCAGCGTCAGGCTGTTCAGCTTCTTGCTCCGACAGATCAAACCGTGTCACGGGCAGCAGCAGAGGTCTGCGAGCCCGTCAGCATCACCACGGGGCGGCACATCGCGCCATCCTCCCTCCTGCCGTCGAATAAAACCTAACAAGCGTGGCCGGGTACTTTCTCAGGTTTCATCAAAGGGAGAACAACAAAGCACAGACATCAACAGCGTGCATGCAGTCCACAGAGAACAACAAGAATCACTGGTCACACAGGTTCACCCATCAATCACAAACTCACTATTGTGTCCTGCAGCTCAGAATATGTCAGGGAAAATAACAATGCATGAAATGAATAACCAAAATAATAAAGGCATTAAGGGCATGCCTGTTTTTTATTTTGGGGTTTTTTTGTGCTGTGAAAGAAACATATAATTTACCTGGGCTGACGGGAGGTGATGGTTTGGGGACAAAAAAATAAATAAAATGGAACAAATACAAACAGCAGTTTCTGAGGTTTGGTGACCTGAAGCCTGAACATTACACAGTGACCAAAGGAAACAATTTCCCTGCCTGTCGATGAAGATTGCGAATCCATTTTTCCACAAGTCTTTAATAGATTTTTTGCGGTTTTTAGTCTTATCTCGCCGTGACATTCTTCAGCCTCCTCTGCAACGCCTCAACTGAATATATTTCTTTTTCTGAATACTATAGGGACAAATGTTTTTACAGAGTGACCCCACAAGGCAAATAACCAGTCGGATTCATTTATCACCGACACAAAAATGTGAATGAGTAGATGAGTTAAAAATACTCTGCAGAAGAAGTGACGGCGCCAAAAGAGGATTAAGCCCATCGCCTTCCTGCCATAACCTCGCTGTGCTCACAGAGAGTCACACATTTTCATTCAGGCACACAGTTTACGCAGCATTACGCAGGATTAATGGTGCAGACTGACTGTTTTAGAGATGATTTTAACTGTGTCTGAACCTCTCTTGACCTATATCCTTAACTGGAGCAATGCAGCAATGTCATCCTGGAGGGAGATGCTTCATTAGTTCGAAGATGCCAGTGTGCCTGTTTCCTGCGGTTTTTTTGGAAGCTGCAAATGCCACTCTAATGCTGAAGACAAGCAGAAAGGAAAAAGATAAACTACATATTCCATACATAAGCTTAAATTGCACTACAAAGCAGATACATACTTAAATAAAATGCAAAGATATATGAATAATACATACAAAACACATTAGCCAAGCTTGTGAGAGGCTCACTGTATTGTGAAGTAAGTCTATAGACACAAAATTGACAAATAAACATGTTAGAAGTGAATTAATACTAATAAATAATACATGGTATGAGCTTAATCTTTCTCGTGGTTACTTATGTTGCACCTTACTGAACTGTAAAGGATGAAAAATTAAATTCAAATGCTTTACGGGGTAAAATATGCATTCATATCCAGACTGAGTACAAACACAAATGAGCGTGCTATGTGTAAACAAAGTCTGGGATCAGATTTCCAGTAAAATGTTAACATAGAGAGACAACAAGGCACTTTCACTTCTGTTTACATGAGGCGGGAAAGACTGAGTTTAGGATTATAGACTCTGCATAAAAGATGGAAGCAGAGAAGTCATTGTGGCAGGGGCTTAAACCTGCATTTTTTTCTGATGGCCAGCAGGGGGAGAAAACAGCTCTCCACTCCCTACTGCCTGAATAAACCCAAAGCAGACACATTGGAGTTTAATCTGGGTTACTGATGGCTTTCTCAGGCAAAAGTTAAGGTCAAATTTGGCCCAAAGAAACCACAAACATGGGCCAAACAATTATTTTGTGGGAAAACCTTCCAGTTGACGTCTCAGTCGCTTCAAGTCCCACTGCGTACAAAATGTTTGCTTTATAAATGATGGTCACTACTGCAGCTAAACGAAGATTAAAGCAGAGAATGCAAGCCTACCGTGTAACTAACAGTACCCCCAGTTTCACAGTGACATCCAGCCCTGCTCATGACACCAAGAAAAGCTTGTAGCCTCAAAGTAGCAGTTTTCACTTACTCAGAACCAAACATCTTTTCTAATTGGAGGTAGCTTATCTGTCATTTGTTGTGTCTGCACTGCAGGAACTGGGGCCTGTTGTAGTTCTTACAAATCTGTATTCGGGGTGTTAAGCAGCTCCTGCTATTGAGTAGGTCATAATAGCGTCTTGGAGTGACGCGGGTAAACTGTGATTGTTCAAACACACTTGACGCAGCACAAGCAAAAAGCCACCTTCAAAAAATATTAGTGTAAGATTAAGCAAGAGCTCTTTACGTTACGTTATTGAGCCTCTATGCAGCAGAGTAAATACACAACACAATGCAAAAATCTTTGCTAGCTATTCTCCTCAACTTGCTAAACATTCACAACGAAGAGAGAATTATAGCGCTGACTGCATTTCTCCACCAAGGATGAAAAGTCCCTCCATGCATCCACAAAGACATCTGAATCCAAATCAGCCTGCGATATTTTCATGTCAAGAAAATGTCTCCCAATTTCTACATCATTTCAGTGTAATATTTGTCAAAATGGGATTAGAAATGTCCAGATTTTTTTAGCATTTAAACAAGAAAGCTAAACAAAAAACAAGCAGGAGCGACATGATAAATGTAGATAAATAAATAGATATGTGACAGTTGACCAGAACTGAGCAGCGTAATCTTCATCAACAGACAAAAAACAAACAAACAGATAAATACAACCAATGAAATGAATTACCAACCTCTCGCTGGCTATGATTGCGCTTCAGATTTCTTATGCAGCATTCCATTTGAAGTCGGAATTGGAATTTCCAAAGTTGGAGCTGCCCAACTAACCCTGATTTAACAATCCCATGTGGCGGCAGATAAAACTGAGAAACTAAATAAGCCGTAAGCAGCGCACTGACCAGGCTCTATCCATGAACGTGCTGCAAAAAAACAAGCACTGCTCTGTATTTCTGGCGATGCATTGATGGCTCTACCTTACTAATTAGCAAAAAAAAAAAATGCAACTTTACTACTGGAGTGCAATGACCTTGGGAGTGACATCACTCCCAGCTCCATTGGAACGCAGTATTATCAGCAATGCCAATGCAAACAGAAAACAAAGCTTTGAATTATTTATTACCTCTGCAGTTTGTACTCACCCCCAGCTGGTCCCCAGAACTTCTAAAACCAGCGTAACTGCTGTTGTATATTGATTGTTGAATACTGAATTGTTTCAAATGGAGTTAAACTGAATATTAAAGGATCTGGAAAGCAGTATTGGTCATACTTTCCCTTCCTAACTGTCTTTTTACTTTCTCTTAGTTAGTTTCGGAAGCTCATACCTGGTTATGAATGCTAACAAGATGTTATTTAGACCCTCAAGCAGCATGTGAAAAAAGCTGGCCTCAAATCTGCAATTTCACAGCTGAAGAATGTAAAAAAATGACTTGTCAACATTAGTGCACGTTTAGGGGATTTTAGAAGCACTAATTGTGAAATGATAATTATGAAGCGGACAAATTGTCCGTGTAGTTTATGGTCACTGAGGTCAGCAGCAGCTGATGTCTGCAGCCGTCAACACAAACCGGGTGATGCAGGCTGCCAAGGTCAAGGAGAAGATCTCAGCAATTACCTGTGTGGCCAGCCGTCGGGCAGCGTGTTGAGTCTCTACCCTCTAAATATGACTAATTGCCCCTGCTGTTCTGCTTCTTATGATACAGGTTAGAACTCATTACCAGGATGTTCCGCCTCACTGGGCTCTAGAGAAGAAGAAGAAGGGGAAATAAACAAGCAACTAACCTACCACACAGGCCTTTTTGTGTCTGTAATACTTACCAATAATTGTTTGGTTTTATTTGGTGAAGTGCATTAAAGCTTTTGTCCCCTCAGGCCCAAGTAGGGCATAATTCCCGTAATTTTTTCGTAATGGGAAAATGTCCTCCGGGGATTTCTGATACCTCTACCAAGCTCACTTTGCTTGGCATTAGCTGCAGTAATACCTTTTTCATTGATTTGTATCAGCGCCTCTGCCTGCACTCTGCGTGTAGCCGAGTAAGATGCTGCATAAAAACGTTTTAGCCTCCAAAAGTAAATTGAGGATGCTCATAACAATTTGCCTTAAACCGGCTGCAGCTTAGTGCAGTTTTTCAAGGCACGTAGCACTTGGTCCCAGAATCTAGGGGAACTTTTTGTAAGTTTATAGGGATTTAAGTTTTTCTTCATGAAATCATTTATGATCAGGTGGTTTGGGGCAGATTTCAGATCTCTGGTGTCTTCTGTCACTTTAGGGAACCTCAGACTCACTGCATGATGCTAAGCTGGGGATTCTGGTTTTAGACAACTTTCAGGCTCTACTGGTTTTGGACTGAATAAGGAGCTGGGTTGAAGACTGATTTTGAGGTTAATCTCGGTCATCATTGGTGGCTGGTTTGGACCTGTTTTGGCTTTGGTTAATTTTGGACTTGGTTTTAGAAGGTCTCTTCACGTAACCCTGTAATATTCAGATCTGGTTTCTGTGGGGAAAAACTCATCTGCTGGGGGACTGTATATTTTGGTACTCTGCACTGCTAGAGAAGAAATTTAGGATGATGAGACAAATGTATTACTGTATAATCTGAAGTACTAATCTACAGTAAAAGTTTTGCATGCCATGAAACCTTGTCTGCATGCCAGCACTGTCAGTTAGTGCTGTCAGCCAAGCAAAACAAACAGGTTTTACAGTACTTACATCACCTCAGCAGTGCATACCATAATGCTTTATAATAAACCTGGTGGAGCTGCAGTTAACAACAGGCTACAAATCACTCCATGTCCTTATTAGACAGGTCCTGTTTGCGTATACGACAGTCTTTCTGTTGTAAGGTTATGTAATAATTTTAATGGGCTAAACAACACGTCAGAACACAAGACAAACTGCCAAGGGTGCAGTATTGACATATGACATTTATTTTCAGTTCAGCTATGGGTGTGGTGGGAAAACAGAAGCAGAGACAAAGTCTTCACAACACCTATTTACAGAAAAGCTTTAGCTACACCTATCTTAACTGGAATTTAAATATGATTCCTTCCTCTCTAGGCTTGGCCCAAAGGCTTAAAGAGGCTACGACACCCGTGTCCTCCTACATGGATCAAATAGCACTTTACACTTGATTGAGGAAGCATATTGAGCATGTTTTCAAACAATGAAAGCTAAAATGAGCTATATACTTTCAACAAGACTCAATCTTGACTGAGAGCTTAACAAACTCCAGAGTTATCTGCAGCATCAGGCCTGGCAGGAAGAAAACAGATGCACTGATAACAAATAAATCACATAAACCTAAACACATTAATCCTAAGTATTTTCACATTTGCGTACTATCTGATGCAAATTTGTGCAGTCAGGATTTACTATGGATTAATCACTTCTGCATTCTTCCACTGGGTTTGAATGGTGAGGCACTTCCAGGATTAAAAAAAAAAAAGCTCTTCCTGAAGCTTGACACCAAAACACTGAAAAGTAATTTAGACAATAGGGACCTACTCTGGGATTTCACCATGAATTGGATATATAGGTGAAAAAGGTGGAGTTACAAGTTATAAGCTTTTGCACAAAAAGGCCAACCTGCCCCACCTCAACAAGGACAAAAAATAGAAATGGAGCAAACACTTGAACTCTGAAAGACTCAAATGTTGTTTGAGATATTAATCAAAGACGAAACAGCAAGAAATTTTCCCAATTTCTAATGATTTCTCCCGTTCTTAACTGAAATATGCCATTTAAAAGCAATAATTAGCCAAAAAAAATTCCAATACAGTTAGTGAAAATACTGTATTTTACACACCTGTTACAGACACTTGTAAAGTAACATATACAAAAGGTTCTATAATCATGTATTAACTTAGTTACTGAGTTGTATTAGTATTGGAGTTCCTCAGGGCTCAATATTTGGTCCTCTTTTTTATTTTTATTTTTTTTTAGCATCGATATGTTTCATTAGACCAAACTACGTAAAACAGTCCCACATTGACTACAATCCCTCGGGTTCTGTTTCCAATCTTTATGGTAAGCTAAATGACCTGTTTTTGTTTTATCAGCTGTTTTGGAACCATTATATTGTATTCAGGAACTTTTGAAGATGCCAAATCTTTCTTAACTCGTGAAAACACAGATGATGAACTCGATTTCAGGATACTGCAAGACAAAACAACATAATGCAAGACTGAAGAAAATGTAAGGTGAATTCTTGCCTTGTCTGACCAATAAAGACCAATCCAGGCACCAGAGATAAACATCTGATCAAATCATCTGTTGGTCCAGCTATCGCACCACTGGGGCAAATGGGCTGTGTGGGTAGGTAGAGCAACTTGGTGAGATTATGTGAGGCAGCACTGGTTGCCATTGTGATAATATTGTGTAGTCCGAATGACTCACTGGGAATTCCCATCTCGAATTCTTCCTACTCAGCCCATCTATCCTAGAACTTCTTTTGAAGCTCAATAGACACAGCTGCAGTTTTAAAAATATAACTGTAAAATGTTGGGATAAAATACTCAAACGATTAACATCACTGCAAACCCCACCCCAAAACTTCCTGCACTTTTATATAATATTACTACGCCCTAAGCAGGGACTTGGACCCGGTTACATCAGGGTTTTAAGATTGGTCTTTGAATGCCTCGTCAAACATAAAAAAAAAAACATATTTCACCAGTTTACATCCCACAGATCACCCGCTATGCCACACTAATTTGATTAAAAGGCGCCTTGAGCATCTTCATAGAGGCTGTATGTTGACTCCCCTCCAGCAGCAGGATGCCTTGAAGCTGCCCTCTGCTTTGATTTCATTGGTCAGTGGGCAGTAGCCCAGCTTCTTGGGTACCATGTCAGTTCCCCGCTCGTCTGCGTGCGGGTACGCTCCTTCCTGCTGAGCTCAATCAATCACACCCCGTTCAAGCTGCAACTGTGACCTACACTGACAGTTAATGCTTTGTGCAAATCAAACCAGCTGAGCAGCAAAAGCCCGACGCGTGAATGACTGAATACTGTACACACATACACACACACAACCGACGAATTCCTGCTTTGGCCGCTTGACCCAGAGCCAATTAAAGCGGGACGCATGCAGCTCGGTGTGGCCAATCTAACGCGCCGTTTCACGCTTACCTGCCCACTGTTTGGTTGGCGAGCTGTCTCATTCGGTTGAACTGCTTCTTCATCTTGTGTTTTTCTGCGTTACCACCGAGCGGTAGAGCCACTCTACATATCTCATTGATGGGATAAAGTCAGATGTCCGCGCTGGTCTACAGCAGGCGAGGAGGCTTTAAACATCCACGGCGTGCATCGCGGTGGGAAACACACGGGAGACAGTCGGCGCGTTAATTCCTCCTCATTTTGCTGATGAGGACTGCGCGTCTCTGTATCCGCTCCGCTCCGCCGCTCCGGAGATGCTGGACCAGTTTCTCTCTCCCCCTCTCTCTCGGCCGTGTCAGCTCGACGTTTCCAACCAGTGCATCCTGGGAAATGTAGTTTACCTACATTCCTCCTACTGGAGAGCGCCATACTAGTGCTAAACCATCACATTTATAATCCTGATTCAGGAAATGTCCTTGCACTGTGAAAGGGGGACAACAGGGACTTAATTTTTGCCTATAAATAAAATCCTTCATATTAAATGAAAGTGTTCTACCTAAAACTTCTCCTCAACAGCCTTGATTGAAACAATGTTTCCCTTCATGTCATATATACACTGACCTGATACACGTGCTCCTTTTTACAAATATCCAATCAGCCAATCACATGGCAGTAAACTCAGTGCCTTGTTGAGAAGACTCGCTGAAGTTCAAACCGAGATGTTGGTGCCAGGTCTGAGTTTTCCAGAACTGGTGTTCTACTGGGATTTTCCCACGCAACCATCTCTAGGGTTTACAGAGAAACATTCAAAAGAAGGAAAATATCAGGCGAGCTAATACAACAACATGACCATCATAACCACTCATTACAATCGAATCATGTAGAAGAGCATCTCTGAACGCACAACACGTTGAACCTTGAAGCAGACGGGCTACAACAGCAGAAGACGACACCAGGTGCCACTCCTGCCAGCTAAAACCCAGAACATTTCAATTTCGTTTTAACTGTGAGTACTTTTTCATTTTTTTCAGCAGTGGTGGTTTGAGGGGAACATGTGTATAAGTAATCCTCATGAGGAAAAACTTCAGGCTTCAGTCTTTTAATGCTCATTTTTTTCTAGCTTACGCTTTGTATCATGTTAGAGAGAGCAGTTATCACTAACATGACGATCCCAGGGATCCAGCACCAGCTCTGAACTCAGAAGCCCAACCCACCTGCTATTGAAACCTTCTGTTTGTGATGGACAGGTTAGGGGTTATAAACAATATTTAATAGAAGATCTGATAAATATTTACCTGTGTGGTTCTGATTTGGTTCTGATGGGAGGCTTAGGGAAAGGCATGACCTCAGAGATATGTGTGAGTGAAAGAAAGACGATAAGAGAGATAAAACTGTATCAGTTGTAGCAGCTCTGGGGAGCTCATTAATGTTTTAGTTTCAGCATTTGATGTGTTCAAATCAAGATAAGAGTCTTAAATAAGGATGTTGTTGAGAGTCCTGTAAGCATACATTTTCCCACTCTTTATGTGGAAATGATCTCATCTCTGCCTTTGCTGTGTGTCTGTGAACAATAATACAGCAAATGTTTTTATTTCTACAGTCACATTTTCGGTGCAAGTATCAGGAATGGACAACTTTACTAAAATTCAAGGGACAAAGATAATGTTAATGTTGGATAGTTCATTGACTGAGTGTTTTTCAAGCCTGACACACACTGATATGGGATGACAAAAATATGGCTAGGGGGACTTTACAGAGTGCAATGAGTTCCAGAGGACTGATGAATAAGTAATCCCAGAGCCAGATCCCAGGCTGCTCTAAGCACTAGACATATTTTTCTTTTTCTCTTGTGGTTCTCAGACTTTTGTCTGAGTCTGAGAAAAAATAATTTCTTGAAAATAAAAGTCATATTCATTCAGCTTAAGCTTCATCTCATGGACCTGTGTCCATGTTCCACCTGTAAGTTTCTCCACACACCAAAATTAGAGATCCACTGGCTTAAAGGAAGGAGGCAAAAGGCTAGTTTTAACTTGCATCGTGCTCTAAAATAAGATCTGTTAATCAAGCAGAGTTACTTTAGCAGAGCAGTCAGAAATAAGCATAATAGGACACCCTTAAAGACATACAATGCTAAATTGGGTTCATTCTAAGGTGTAATATCAGAGCCACTTATTTCTTATCTGAACTGAATTGAACTGAATCTAATTTTTGCATCTAAAGCTGCAGTATATTGATTTCTTTTATATTTAAGGTAATAAGGATCTAGACAGCAGAGCTTTGCAGAGTGCAACTTTAGCCCTTTTACTAGGAAGGACTGAGTTGCAAGACATCGAGACTGAAACGTGCTGACAGAGGATGTCCAAAGAACCATGACAAGCATCTATAGGTTTCTTGGATTTGCCAAAGATACATATATTTCTAATGATTATTGATCATTGTGGCTACTGTTCTCGCCATTTTTAAGAAAGATAGACCTATCATTATATTTTTTTAAATTAATGAACGGTTCCTTGGGTAGCAGCTGATGTATGTCTGACTTAGATTCAAACGCTGACACTACTTTTCCAAAGTCGTTAATGTCGTCAATACACTATCCAGCACAAGCTTGACAACAATGTTGTACCAGGGGCTGAAGGAACATCTGGAGTAGAAGGAAGGTAAAGTACAAAGTGGTCCCAGCGGTAATCGGAGCATTAGGAGTTGTAACCCCAAAACTGGGAGGGCAGCTCCAGCAGATTTCAGGCACCATATCAGAGGTATTCAGAAGAGTGCAGTCTTACATATACCTCAGATGCTGTGCAGAACCTTCAAACTCCTAGAGGGTCCTACAGTACCTTAGCCCAGTTCTTCTCGATCACCAATGGTGGTGTCTCCTAACGGTACATATGCAGCACAGATGTTCTATCCCAGTCATTCGTTTGTGCCTGTCTGTGTACGCCAGAGGTGGACAACTTCAGGCCTCAAGGGTCAGTGTCCTGCAGGTTTTAGATCTCACCCTGCATCAACACACCTGAATCAAATGATTAGTTCATTACCAGGCCTCTGGAGAACTTCAAGACATGTTGAGGAGGTCATTTAGCCATTTAAATCAGCTGTGTTGGATCAAGGACACATCTAAAATCTGCAGGACACCGGCCCTTGAGACCTGGAGTTGCCCATCCCTGGTGTACGCAGTCCAATAGTCTAGAGGGCACCTTTGGACCTCCTGCAACTTTGGTCCTGTCAGCCACCTCTGGTCTCTTCCATCATTATGTCCATACTGCTCACCATTGTTCCCAGTGTGCTGTAACCTCTGGATCTCCAGCTTCAACAGTAACCATCTTCTGCTGATGTTATTGCACTGAGCTGCCAGGTCCTTCTAGCTCATTGTGGATGTTGGTTTTCTACTGATCCCACATGTGCTGCACATAACCTTTTTTTGTGTGTCAGCTGGCATAGTAGCATTCCACCAATTCCAATTTTTTCAGTCCTTCTCCATGTTTGCATTGTTCCAATAGGCAATGATATTTAAAGGTGGGCTTGAGGCGCTGTACTAAAGCTTTCCTGTATGAGTAACATTTGTGTTTAGGTTAGGAGATTGTGCCACCCTGTGGACAACCAGCAGTCATGCAGCTCAAAGAACCAGCTGCTGCAAGTTATTTTACTCATTCAGCTTATCAACCATATCTTAACAATGCATCTGCATGATAACAGTTGGTTTATTGATATAGCAATGTTTACTTTTATGAGTTGTTTTAAGATTTTATGATAAATTAATGTGAAAGCAGTGCTCTACAATTTGACTTAACATAAACAAGTTTCATTGTTGAGGCGGAGGTCAAGTTAAGGCAATCATTTATGCCCTTTTAAAAATCCAGCAGAATTTTTTTCCTGATTATTTTTTTGATTACTGAGATTTCATTACTCTGTTCATCAAATCATGAGTCAGTCACTCACTTTCTGCTTCAAGGTTCCTACAAATGCCGCCCTCGTCCTGATCAGTGCACAGCTATGAGCCTGTCCTTCTCCCACAGGGATCTTTGTTCTTGAAGGTTTCTTTGGTGTTGGGTGTCGTAGAATTTTGTAACTAAAGTCTGCAACATGGAAAGAGCTGTGATCAAGCTATTTATTACTGTACGCAGGAGAGCCAACACACATCAAACTTCATAGTTCACAGTCATGCCAGCTCTACCCTTGGGATGTCTCTACCCCCCGCACACAACTCTGATTGTCTTTTAGTTACAACAGGTTTCTGTCCCATGGGCTGTGGCTGGACAGAGGACAACTCCCACTATCTTTTCATGGGAAGCTCCTGGCACTGGAGTTTCATCCTTCTGAGCAAAACAGTTAGCAGATAACATAGTGAAACATCGTTAAGCAAAGCTAAGCAGTTTTCACAAGGTCACGCTGACATATACACATACTTCATCTGAGCATGCAAAGGTTATACAAAATCATACAGTGAAGTTCTAACCACCTAACTCTACACATGAGGATAAACTAGAATTTTTCCATAAAATTGGGCCAGCTCTGCCTGGAGTTTGGTAGTTTCCTCTTAGCGCTAAGAAGTTCTCAGTATTATTTTTCTTTTCTCTTTAAATGCTGAGACCTGTTTTTAGTTCATCCAATTTTTGGGAAACATTTGTGTGCAACTTCCCCTTTCTTATAAATTTCTACTTGAAGAAATACCCTTGCTTTTTCTGCCTCATCTCTTTGAGTATTACGCAGTCCTTTTCCACTGCTCTATCTCCAAGATTAAGGCAGCATGCTTTTCCTCTAGGGCTGTTATCTGTTCTGCCTCATTGCCCAATGTCTGACTGAATTCAAAGTTCTCAGAAACATCCTGTAAAATTCACTGCTCGTGTTTAGTCTGTATAGCACCCTGTGGTTCTTTCACTGTGGTGTCACTCAGCTCAGGGTGAAGAGTTGGACCAGTTTGGAGAATGTGTGGTGTTTCTGCAGGCAGTGGGCTTCAGTGTTGGTGCCACAGGCTGTGTAGATATTTCCAGCAGTTAGTTTAAGAACTGCTGCAGACTCTTGGAGGATCACTGTATACTGTGGTCATGGAGCTGCAGCAGACTTCAGTTTTGATGCTCTTGCAGGCTGTTCCATAATTTCAGTTCTTGATTTTCAGCAGATATTAGAGCTGTGACCTAAACTGAAATGTTTGAACTCTTCACTTTCAGCAAGGATCAGGTGTTTCAAACTGTCTTTCGGGATTTGTAAAGCAAACCTTTCTTGTTCTAGTGCAGTTACCTCCACATAATTTGGATCTGAATGAAAGCACTCTTCAGATTCAGAGGCTGCACTTTTCACACCAACTCAGGAGACAGCTGATTTTACAGGGTTTTACTTTCAACTTGTTTGGACTGCACCAGTAAATTCATCACTTATAGCGAAATCTGATTTTTTTTAGGCATTAAAACAAGCAAACCATGGACTGAATTGTTTCTGCCTCTGTGTGTAGTTTCTTTTTTTATAGAAAAAGATTTTGATTCCTGAGGTAACAGCTGTTCTCCACTCGGTAGAAACTATTAAACAGCAGTTACAGGCCGACTGAAACAAATCAATGTTTTTAAAATTAATTTAGTCACACTGTTTATAATGCTGCCACAATATGACCCACATGTAACTTTTGGTGCCTAGGTGGCACAGAACAATGAAAATAACATTAGATCTTAAGTCGACATATCAACAGCATCTGCAAGTACGAGAGTAAGAGCAATATTACTGACCATATAAAACTGGCATAATTTTAAAATTTGTAATAAGTTCTGAGGTCTGAGGTCTACAATTGCATTTTATTACATTACAACACCCATGACCAAAATATTGTTGTTAGTCTTTGTTTGCTTTTCCTGTTTATTTTTTTCCTCTTTTCCTTTACTTGTCCACTAAATTATCTATTCTCTTTTTCTGTGCCTCCTTAATCTTAATATCCTAAAGTCACGACCTTTATATCTCCACTGTATCTACACAATATGTGTTTATTTATCTATATAAATATTCGCACATATTTTTTATTTATCTTTATATGCCTAGATTATTCTACGTAGTGAGTATTTGGGAAGAAAGCCTACGATTAGAGCCTTTCAGCAGTTCCTCCTGCTATGACAGGGGCGCCAGTGAGTCGATGAGTTGAGTGGGCCGCAGAAGAAGACGCGCTGCCGCTGGAGTTTACTAGTTGAATGACAGCGGCGGCGTGAACTTTGCGGAGATTACGCTTTGGGAGCGGCTCGCTTTATTTCAGTGCAGCGTTTTTTACTTTTGATTTCTTCCCTTCGCTTTTGGAAAAATGAGGGACCGGACCAAAGAATTAGGAAATGTGAGTTTCAAAGTAAAGTGCTAACATTAGCTCTAGCTCCGCTAGCGTGGCTAAGTTAGCCCAGTTCACTACTTTACCCGAGTTAACCTAAGAGTCTCCAGGGACAACTTAGACGAGCAGAGGGAATCAAAAAGTGGTTAAGTGGGATTTTTTTGCAGATATTTCTCTTTATAAAAGTTGACTTTATTGATGTTTTACTTCCAACTTCCGTTTCAGTCCTTTCTCCTTAAAGGATAGGGCAGGCCGGGACAGGGCAGGGCTCATGATTCACATCCTCGGACAGCGAGAAAGCACTCACTGTTTTTCTTCTGTTTATGTTATTTAAAATCAATGTGACTTCAGACCGCAGAGGCTTCGGATGACGACGAGGAGGGCAAAGCGCTGATCAGATCTGGAGGCTCAGAGAAGGAAAATGAAACCTTTTTCAGAAAGGTGAGGCAGAAACATCACGCACTTCTCTCTGGAAAATCCCCCAAAATCAAATGATCTGCACTGTCCTCCTGTTACTCATTCACTTTGGTAGTTTGCACACACTTCTGAATTTTACATTTGTGCAAAAGAGAGACAAAAATGCACTACAGAGGCTTAAATATCACAGACTGCTGCTGATGCGTTCTTAACCTGTTTTGTCAACAAATCGTAGTCTGCTAACTCCCAGTCTCCTTGTACCCGAACTGTCACGAGTAAGGAACCAGAGTTATTCACCTAATATCACAAAATGTGACTATTCTCTGCGCTGATCTTAGGCCTCTATAGTAATGTGTTTGAATATCTTTTGGTTTTGATTTTAAATGGTTTGAAGAAACTTATCAATTTATGCATATCCACATTTTTGTCCTTGGAGTCTTATTCTTGGTATGGAAAACTCCCTCTAGAAAGTATTTTAAAGGTCCAAAAAGTGCGACTAATATTTCAGGAATGCCTTAGATATTCTCATATTTCAAGATTCAAGACGTTTACAAGCAAAACACAGTTTACAGGTTAATATAAATGCACAAAATTGCAAATGTACAATTATGAATAATTAAAGTTCGACAGTTCATCAGTGATCCAGCCTGATGGCCCGTGGATAGAAATTGGTTTGTTCTTTGTTTTTATTGGTCCAAAGCAAAAACATGGAAAATATGAGGCCTGATCCACTTGACCTTCTTGCCACTATAAATTTTTAGAAAGACGTTTATGTTTGTGACACCATTCACCAACAGGAGGAGAGAAGCTGGAGGATAAGGACCAAGGTTATCTGGGGAGAGGACACAAGGATGTAAGGGCAGGGAGACATCCAGACTGGACATCCAGTGTCAGGTTAAATAGATGAGGAGTCAGAGCAGTTTAAACTGTCCTGCATAAATAAGTGGGTTAACGGTGCTGTATGCAAGTGTTTTATTTTTAAAAAATCAGTAGTTGTTCAACCAGCGTGAATAGTCTAGTTATAAGGCAGATTAATTGGTTAGTGAGCCATACTGAGCCTGAAGTCAGTTTCAACTGTCATGAAGGTGGCTTTTTACTTGGCTGGATCACTATGGCAACTTAGACTGAACACATGACCTGGTCTGCAGAAGGTTATGTTCAGTGTTTTGGTTAAAAATCATCTGGAAATGTGCTTTCACTGATTGAGAATATGTTGTAAGTATGCTTATATTTTTCATGCTGAGGAAAGCTGAGCAGCAGTGTAAACAGGGTTTAATCATGGAAGCTCGCTCACTAAAGAACTTTTTTCTTTTTCCATCCATAAGTCAAAATTTGTAGCCGGCATCTTAAAATTTTGACTTTAATTTGGCCACAGACTGAAGTGGTTTCCACACCTTTGTCATCGAGCCATGGTCCATTGAATATTATGATGAATCAAGTTAAACATTTCACAGCTTTAACTTGCAGCTGTCTCATCAAAAACCTTTGTTGCTTCGGCAGGAAATAAGAGGGCAAGTAGCAGCCAGGTGTTCCTAATCAAATGCGTAGGAAAGCTGCGTCATAACTGACAAAACTGGAACCTCCTCTTAACCCTACGCCATAACCTTCCACATGTTGTGTGCTGCATCGACCCAGCATGTAGTTATATTTCTTAGGAGGTGCACGTCAGGTTACGGCGTAGGGTTAAGAGGGGATGTGGTTACGCTGCAGACTTACTACTTCTTACAGAACTGCAGAGAGTCCAGTGGAAACTTTCTTTTTTCATGTGATGGTATATTAATATATGAATTCACAAAACAAACACTTTTCTGCAGCACTGCTTCTCTGAATTATTTGCTGCACCAGTAGTGCCTTGTTTTTGTAAGTGCAGTCAGAGCCTGGAGCAGAAAGCCTGTGTGATACCCGTTATTGTCTCTGATGGGGGACTTTAGGTGTTGTTGAGCCAGCTAACACAAAGAAAGCTTACATATGTTGGCATTGCTTCATAGATATCAGAGGGAGCTGCACCCATTTTAGCTATAAGGACTGATAGAGGGAATAGGATGAGATTTGCTTGATATATGAGATAAATTGAGCTAACAAAATAGTTCTTTTGTTCCCTAAAATTCTTTCCTTGTTATCGTCAGACCCAAGAAATTCACCAGGGGCTCCAGCAGCTCAAAAGGATGGTGTCTGACCTCGAGAACAAACAGAAAACTGTGCTGGGCGAGGCGCTACCGAAGGAAGGTGCGTAATATATCGTCATATATAAGGTGTAGTGGTTCACCGAAAGTTGCAGACAGAAGCATGTTAGTAAACTGTCAGAGGAGAGGGGGCGATCAGGTTGTCCTATTCAAGGGTTTTGTTTGCTAAATTTACTGTTTTTGATCTTTTGCACAGATATGAAGAAAGAGCTCCAAACTCTTCGAGACGAGATCAAAACGCTGGCTGGTCAAATCCAGAGAAAGCTGAAGAGTGAGTATCTTTGAGCTGCAGGGGGAAAAGATTTATTATTTTGTTCAGCATGGCTTGACTTATGGCCATCTTTCCACAGGTATTGAGCCCAAGAAGGGAGAGGATGATGGGAAATACATACCCATAAATACTCGAATGCAGCGCACACAGGTAGCACCCGAGACTTTTTGTAATCAGCTAAAAACATAACGCCCCTCTCTTTCTATTTTCTCTGTAAACAGCATGCCATCGAGGTCATGTGACTGGCGTATGATCAGTTTTAATGCTCTTTATAGCCTTAAAGTGGAAATGAATGCTGTGCTGATAGTTTAGACTGCGGTTATTGATAACCATTTTAAAAGCAGCTAAATCGTAGGTGTTATCTGTAATGGCCACTCATTGTGAAAATGACAGCTGGTTTTGGGGAAATTTTGAGGGAAATTACGACTACATTTGTTTTTTCACTCTGCTTCCTTTTTCTTTCGCTCTCCTTTTGCCAGCACACTATCTTGTCCAAGGAGTTTGTGGAGCTCATGGGCCACTGTAACACCATCCAGGCTCAGTACAGGGATAGAAACGTTGAAAGAATACAGAGGCAGCTGAAAATCAGTGAGTAGCACGCAGCACCGAGGAGATATATCTGTCACCTTGTCAGATTTTTGTGGTCTGTGGTCTCACTTGGGGAAATCAGTTTTACCGATCACTTCCACACTACGGCAGGAGGTTTAAAGTCGGGTGACAACGCCATGCCGTTTTCTTCTTTCTGTCACTTTCTGTTTTAAAATGACACAACATATGTTTAAAGGGGGTGAGATGGATATTTCACACTAATGTGCAGTGTGCCTCTACTAGGGTAGCTTTGCATGATTCACATTTCAAAATAATCCTTTATTTTATTTTTTAATCTTGTACTGTACCAAAAGCAGTTTTAGCTCCTCCCCCTTTTTAAGACAACTTTCTCCTAATTGGCTGCCCCTCAAACACAGAAAGGTTGGGTGGCCAGTGGGTGGGGTTTGTGACCATATTAGAAATATCCCCTCTCTGTAACGTCATACTGAGCCAAGACTAGAAGAACACAGTCTGAAGCCTGAGCTTTTGGCTCACAGGGAGTACATGTACATAAACTGATCACATTATTTTAAAATTTGATCATCGACCTTTAAAACTGGACATGAATTAAAGGAAAAGCACAAGTTCACTTTAAAAGAATTCCAACACCATGCTGGTGCTTGAAGCTGATTTGACCAAAGATGAGTCAAAGGTGCTCGGCTAGCAGCTCTGCACAGCTTCATGTGTGGTCACGAATGACTAGAAAGCACTGCTGTAATTTCCTGTCATATCCTGCAGTGGTGGTCGTTCCTGTTAAATGAAACCATACAGTCAAATAATGAAGTCAGTTTAGGTACAAACTAAAAAGCTCAGGCCTTGAACTGCTCTAAAATGTTGATGTATGGATTAGAGATGGACCGATCCGATATTACGTATCGGTATCGGTCCGATACTGACCTAAATTACTGGATCGGATATCGGAGAAAAATAAAAAATGTAATCCGATCCATTAAATATCACGAAAGCACCTCACAAAACTTGCAACACGCCGTAACTCACCTCAGAACGTTAGCAGTCGGAGCAGTATGCATCACGTGATAGAGCAGCTGTGGCATGCGGGACCTGTCGGTGGTCTGGATAGCATTTGGAGCTTCGCTAGCAACCCGGCATTTCATCTCCGACAAAGTTATCCCCGAGAGAAGTAAAGCAAGTGTGTAAGTCCATCTCTGAATGTTTGTAAAGCATTCCTGCGTTAAGCTTAACAAGCGACTGCCTCTCGCTCTCCGGCTGCTACTTCAATCGTGAAACTGCTTAACGATCAGCTGATCGGCTTTTCTGTCGCGAGTCCGTGTCTCTTGTTTGCTTTTGGCCCACTTTGCACCAGAAAGAGGAAACCAGCGGCTGAACAACAGCAGCACGTTTAAGCTTGATCAGCTGTTGTTAGAATTTATTTAATATTACTTTCTACACCAGGATCTTTTTCTACGTAGCTGACGCTGGTAACTGTGCAGGGGCGGATCTAGCAAAGTTTAGCCAGGGGGGCCGATAGGGCATTAACAGGGAAAAGGGGGCACAAAGACATACTTTTCTTTCTTATTCTCATTTAAAATGTCTCGCTTTTAATTATTTAATATTTATCTGAATCTTACACCCAAAGTTTTAATCTGATGTAAAATGTATAGAAGTCCATTACTGCATATAGTAACTGTTAAGTCTAATATACCCTAGTAAGCTATAGTACTTTTTCCTTTGGGAAGGTACCATCTGTGCAGTCTGCAATTTTGTTGAAGAAAGATGTTGAATCTATTTAATATTTCTTGAAAAATAATTGATTTCTGTGCATTTTTTTTCACACTGCATCAAATTAAGGTTGATTACGTCGATTAAGCATCATGAGGTGGCGCGTGAGGGGTGGTTCCCTATTTTTTATTTATTTATTTTTGTTGTTGCTGGGAGTTGGAACCCTATTAGTTAGGTTGCTTAATATTTATGCTAAGTACTCTTTAAAATACCAGAATAGGGAGGATGGTGTAGGTTTAAGTTTATTAGATAGATCAGTATTGCTGAACTATGAAATATTTTTTTTTGCATACAGGTATAACAGAATAGCTTTAGTGTAGTTGTTGTTTTAAACTTGAGTATGAACTTATACAAAATGCAGCAAGATATTTAAAAAACAGTTTTGTTGATTAAAAAACACTATATCGGATTCATATCGGTATCGGCAGATATCCAAATTTATGATATCGGTATCGGACATAAAAAAGTGGTATCGTGCCATCTCTAGTATGGATATTACAGTGACCTAAATGGGACCTCTTATCTCGAAGCTCACCCACCCTGCTCCACCCGTCAGTCAGAAGAGGGCTGGCTAAAAGGGGAATGGCTGAAACGCCTTCAAGTTTAAGATAAAGAGATTATTTTGAACTGCTAATCATGCAAAGCTACTCTAGTAGAGTGTGAATAATGCTAATGGGAGCGCTGTAATCAGCTGTAGACGAGGACAGAACAATATCTTCACCGTTCTGCGCGTTCCTCTAAACGCTCTGATTCGATTTTCTCCTGTCTTCAGCTGGCAGCAACGTGACAGATGAGCAGCTGGATGCGATGCTCGAGAGCGGGCAGACGGATGTTTTCACCCAAAATGTGAGTACGTGCGAAGTTAACAAAAAGCAAAGTGTGTTTCAACATGAGAAACCACAACACAGACTTCCCTGCAGCAGATGCAGGTGTTCTGTGGCTGCAGGTTTAGTAACTTTCACACACCTCTCTAACTGCTCAAACAGGACTACAGATATGGTAAGAATATCCTGTGCAGCCCTTAGCTGTGCTGTAGTCTAACTCAAGTAGCTCGTGCGAAGAATCCTGCAGGTTTTGTGCTGCTGTTCATAGATGACCCCCTGAAAAGTTGTGCCTGGTTCTGCTGTCCACGATTTCCCTAATAAATATGGTGTCCAGATCCTGAGTGATACTAAAGCTACGAGGCAGGCTCTGAATGAGATCGAGTCCCGGCACGATGAGATCCTGAAGCTGGAGAGCAGCATCAGAGAGCTGCACGACATGTTCCAGTACCTCGCCATGGAGGTGGAGGCTCAGGTAACGCAGCGCCAATGAAGTCGGTGGAGCTGGTTCGGGCTGCGGATGGCGTTTGATTGTGATGTTTTTGTTCACCGCAGGGCGAGATGGTGGACAGGATTGAGAACAATATCAACAAGTCTTCAGACTACGTGGAGAAAGCAAAGGGCGAACTGGAGAAAGCGGTCACGTATCAGCATAGATCACGCAAGGTACGCACAGAGAAACCCGAATGACATCATGAAAAGGACAGTTTTTTAATCAGTCGATCTAAGTGTCACTTTTACTTTCATTACACTCACAGCAACGACGAAGCCAAGTTTTCTCGCAGCTCGATTACACACACAATCTAAACAAGGATGCAAATCGATGCGAAGCCTCTTAGCTAAGAGACTGTTTTCCCACATTCACATTAAGGTGCTCGTTTCTGCAGGTTCTCACTTTTCTCTAAAATAACAACACAAAGAGTGAACTTCAGGAGGATCAGTCTGTCCAGTTAGGAAGCAGAAACGTTTATGATTTCAGCTGCTTTGGTGCAAATTAAAGCAACAACTGGTAGAAAGGCAACAACAAGGCAACTGCCAAATGGTTTTACAGTGCGTGCTCTCTCCTTATCCCTCCTCTAGTTTTGTTTCGCTGCTACTGGCATGAGATAGTACCTGTACCCCTTTCAGCTCCTCCAGGGTCTCCACAGTGTGGAGGAGAGAGCAGGAGCAGGTCAGAGCCCTACATGTACACATGTCAGAATCAGACTCAGTGAGGGTGGCATGATGACCTGAAGTCCTTTAGTGGGACTTGTGATCAGAAATGAGAGTGTAGAGAGGCCTAACCAACTGTCATCAAGCATGATTGTTGGTTATTTCCATGCAGACATTACCTGATGTTAATACATTGGGGAAAAAAAAAGGATGAGAAATACTTATTTTCCAATTTAGAGGTCAGAGTTACACAGACTACACTCAGTGAAACTGTAAAATCTATGAAAATACTTCCTTAAGCTTGTTATTAAACAGTAATTAATTTAATGGTTATCATTAAATTTGGAAAACCAGAATGTGTTGATGAAGAGATGGAAACACGACTCGCTGTTTTCCTAATATTCTCTTAGTGCCTTTTTCTATAAATATACCAGCTTTCCTAGTGTAAGCAGTTGTCCTAAAATCTCCTAAATTAAAAACTAAATCAGAAACAGCAGAGATGCATAACAATAAACGGACACTTTGTGCTGCAGAGAGTCCTATCCTCTTTTGGTTTCATGGGTACTTTACAGGGAAAACGAGGAGAGGGCTCCGATCCTCTTTGTTTTTCTTCCTCCTCCGTGCTGTTATGAGAGAATAGCTCTGCCCTGTATTCACATGAGTGACGCAAGGTGAAACTTCCTGAAACGAGTTTCCTCATTATTCTGCTTTGGAAAATGCTGCCTTGCAGAGAAATGCTGTTTGGATCGCCACTAAAACTCGATCACTGTGCTAAACGTGCAGAGGAGCGGCCTCTGTGTGCTTAACGGCAGCACGCTCCAAAGTCGGAGAGTTTGTAAATATTGACACTGGAAACTGCTCTAATGGAGGAGAACAGCAAATAAATTAAGCTTCTCAAATATTGTGGTAATCCCATCTGTCTGGTTCTATCAGACTCTCGTTAAAAAGATTAAAAATCCTAGACTGTGTGATAAGTGAAGTGCTACTTTCTTGGCCAGCAGGGGGCGACTCCTGTGAAGTGAGGATGTATGGGGAAAAAAAGCCTTTAATATATAACCTGAGCAAACACTTTCCTGATCAGTTTTTGCTCTCAGTTTGTAATTTTGCACATTAGGGTCTCATGTGTGCATTTTTACGCCTTCATAGCTCTTAACTACACAATAAGAGATGAGAGCCAAGCACCAGGACCCTTTTTTTCCCCTTATAATTCATTGGACAAAACTTAAAGTGCTTTTTCGGTAACTTTGAAGGGTCATATAACCATGTGGGAAAGGTGTCTGGTCGAAACAAGCAACAGCATGTGAACGTCTCCTTTTTGATACCAGGCACATCTTCTAGCTGTATTTCGAATGCTGGGATGCTTTAACACTCCTGAATGTTGCTTATGGTTATGAAATGGAGCGACTTTAGTGTTTACATGACACATCGCACTGATCAAACAGCTTCAGGTCAACTTTAAGCTCAGAAATGAGACCCTCTGGATAAACAAGATCCAGATTTGTCCCACCGGGGCAGATGGCCACCCCTCCCTGAGCCTGGTTCTGCTGCAGGGTTCTTCCTGTTAAAAAGGATTATTTTATTCCCACTGTCGGAAAGTGCTTGCTCAAAGGGGATGGTTTTATTATTAAATACTGATTTCTTTTTTTTTTTTTAATTTTTAAAGTAAAAAGCACTTTAAGGAAACTGCCGATGTGATTTGGCGCTATGTAAATAAAATTAAATAGAAGTGACTAAATCTTGGCTTGAGGTTGAGCGCTTTGCAGGAAAACTGCTTTAATCTTGAACACATCATCCCATATAAAATCAGTGAGCATCTCCCACCTGATCCGATCACGATCAGCTGATTTTTATATACAGCAACTTTAGCTTGTTTATTGAAGCCATTCAAAAGTTGTGCAAGTTACAGGCCCTGAAAACACAATAGCTTGTCTTTGGGTGTTGACTCTTTGAATTAAATCCCCATCTGGTCAGACTTTATGGCACCAGCTAAGCTTCACAGGCTCATGATGATCAGTTGGGAAAGCTCTGGTTTTATGACGTGATTGGAAAAAGACGATGTGTGTTGCTCATGCACAAAAGAAAGAAAAGGAAACAAAAAACAAGGTTAACTTTACAAACCACGCCTTTGTTAGCTAGAAAACAAGCCTGGTATTACATGTTGGGTTAAAATGAGACCTCTCATATGCTGTAACTTATTATAACCAGCGATCTATCCCACAGAAAAAGGGGCCGCTGTACTTGTTTCTGTGTGTCGGAGACTATAAATTGGCCCCACTCTGAAACCATGATGGGGTGGGGGGGATTGATTTTTCTTTCCTGGAATGACTCTAACCTGTGTGCTTATCTCCCGCTGCAGAAAAAACTCTGGATTGGAATCTGTTTGGCCATCCTTCTCCTCATCATCATCATCGCCTTGGTCACCACCTTCTCATCCTAGCAACACCCTGTGGTGCAAGTTAGCAGAAGCACATTATGGATACCCCCAAATCCACACATTCATGCATATACATCAGCTCACAGGATGTACAGCTGAGCGGAGTCAGTGGATTTCAGTTTGATTTTTTTTTTTTTTTTTTATTCCTCTAACCCTCCTGTCTGCCTAACGGTCCTACTCTCCACTTTTTCTGTTGTATGGAAGAGATGTGCTCTGTCGTTTAATCTCACAATCTGTGCTGCGCGCTCGATGCCGGCGCCGCACGTTTTCTGTCAGTTTCTGTTCTGCAAAAACAAACAGCGGGACTCACTGTCGACTGTTACACCAGTCGATCCTTCCCCTCCTGTGTTTAAAAAAAAAAACAAAAAAAAAAAAGAGGAATTAAGTGACCTTGAGTGGGGCACAGAGCAGTATTGATCAAACACTGGCACTCGTCATACTGTACTCAGGAAAACTGTGTTGTAACGTTGATGGTTCTGGATGAATTGGAGACCTAAAGAACAATTTTATAATGTAGGCCTTTTATAGTCGGATACAGGAAATAGACTAATATAATTGTACATAACTGATGTTGCTGGTGATAAAAAATTTATGCAGATGATTTTTAAAACTTCAAAGTTTTTGTTTTCATACTGCGTACATGTAACAAGTGTAAATACAGTTTTGTTTTTTTTTTGTGTGTATGTGTGTGTGAAATAACCCCTACCCTCCGCCCTTTCCTCCTCCTCTTCACATTTGCATAAGGTCTCTCAACAGTACAGGTCCAACGCTTCCCCTTTCCTGTGTCCTTCCAGTTTGCATTTTTGACTCAAAACGTTGTGCAAGCGCCTGCTTAAACAACACACACGTCTTCAGAAATGGTGCCTTCTCCTTTGCAAATGTGACGTCGTGCATTAACAAAAAGGGATGGATGTATTTTAGACTTCAACGTGTTTTTTTTCTCACCCTTTTGTCCCATTATGCAGTTTTTTTGCTAAATTTTGGAGTCAGAATACACCAAGGGGACAAATGAAACCCATTTAAAAAAGAAAAAATTAACCAAAACTGAGAGGCGGCTTCTCACTGACGCCTCGTTCAGAAGCAGAAAAGTTGCTGTGAAAAAGGCTGGCAGAGGATGGAGGGGAGTGACACTGCTACTGTGTAAAGTTATGGCTGTTTCAATTTTGCATCGCTCATTTATTTTATTATACATTTGTTTTTAAAATAAAATACCGCCATGTTCCATTATCCTCAGTCTGCCTTGTATCTTTTTAAGATTAGCAAGTCTTGAACTATCAGCTGGCCCTCTAAAGGAGCCTGGAAGCACCTCGGGATCCCCAGGAAGAACTAGAAAACGTTGCTGGGGAGGACAAAGTCTGGAATACCTGCCTAACCTGCATTTTTGTGATCCGTTTAATGCACAGGGTGTACAGTGGTTTGAAATAATGAACACTGTACCTCACAGGAAAATGGAAAACATCCCTGAAAGCTTTAAAGTTGGCGAGCTTGCTGAACACTCAGCTGTGGGGTGTTTCCATCCTGATTGGTGGGAGGAAAAAAAGTCAGTGGGCAGTTTTCATTAAAATAAGTCAGGGTCTCCTCCCTTCCTGTTCTGTTAAGAGAGCAGCTGTTGCCTTTGTAGCCACAGGGACAAAAATGCAGGTTAACACAGACCAATTTTGGATTTTACCAAACATTTCATTTTTATGATTGAAAAAAGCTGATTTGAAACCAGACATGAGGTCAGTAATTGTGACACTGAAACTCTTTAGCTGATTTATATTTAAGAGCTGAAACTAGTGATTGAGCCAATAAACTCACCGCAAAAATGTTACCGATGAGGTCATGAATCAGGTGAGCCGAGGGCAGTTCTATTCTCTAGTTAATTTTTATTCTATTTCGACTTTGTTTTAATTCAGTTTAGTTTTCATTGGTCTTAGTGTTAAGTCTGTGAAAGTATGGAGGGCAAATATCAGAGGCAAGATTTAGGAAAACAAGTAAAAGTATTACAATAAAAACAGAAGCGCGTCATAAAAGCAGTTGATTCTCTGTTACAAATACAGAAGATGTTTCAGACCTGCCAGTTTTTCATGCTTCAGGATTTAACCTCAGCTAAGTTGGTCTGTTGGCTTCAACTGTTTTTTCTAGCTCCAACTGCATTTTTGGAGCTAGAAGTGATGATATTTGGAAGCGAAGGCATTAAGATTACATCTATAAACAAACTAATAACCTCTTGGATGACTTCTGCTACGCAGCAAACCATATTTGTCAGATACTCCATTAAGAGTTGGAGTTCGGTGAGTCGCACTAATAGAAGGTGAAGCTCAGCAGACGGTTGCAGAGCTCCAGCTCTTCTTTCTTGTGTTGGTCACAGAAATAAATCTTCATTTGGGGTAAAAAAAAAAAAAAATTTCAACTAATTTTTGGTCTTTTTATTCAACTGTAATTGCCATAATTTTCAAGTAAAACAATGTGGAATTACAAGGATCAAAGGAATGCAACAAAAAGAGACAGAAATCAAAGTAAGACCATCACCATAAACTACCCCCCCGCCCCCCCACCAGATATCATCTTTGCTCAAAAGTAAATCAACAATTTACAGTCATCTCAAACTGTACCAGTAATTTTATTCACATTTTTTTTTTTATTTTGTCCAAGTATACTTTTTTCTTTTTTTTCTTTTTTTTTTTTTTAAACATGAACCAAAATCGATGATGTGAGAGAAAAACAAAGTTCGGGTGAAAAATGAAACATTAATTCAGTAGCACTGATGCTCGGGGTGTTTTTCCTTTCTTGTTTCATGTAAGGGGTGGATTTTTCCCCACATCATTTTTTGGATTAATTTGTTTTTTTAATAACCGAATAAGAGAAATTTAACACCCCTGCTTCAGGTGCTTCACAAGGCAATCTGAGGTTCAAAACCATTTGGCCACAGAGGCACTCTTAAATTCAGTTCTCAACATTTACTTGGCTTTTTGTGACAAGTAATTTTTTAAACTGCCTTTAGGACGTTTTGGGGGGATGAAAGCTGGATTTTGTGGTGTGACTAAAGATAATACATTTTCCAAACTGGAGACAAACATCGTCAGGTACCAGGAACCAATTCATCAACTTCAGTTGATGAACAAACGCATCACAACACCACGGTGTACTGAAAAAAAGCCGAGGGCCACGTTATTAAAGATGTGCAAAAGAGAAATGCAAGGCTGGATTTTCGAATCCGATGAACAGAAAGTGACATGGAGAAAATAAAAAAAATTAAAAATAAACAAAGAGGGGGAGAGGAGGGGCCAAACAAAAAGACGAGCTCCAGCATAGTGCAGCAAAGATCACATTGACAGATCTGTTCTCTTCCTAATAACCTGGAAGAAATAATAAAATATGCATAACTTATCAACTGACTACAGAGAAACAATAGTCAGGACAGAAAATCTCAAAACCAAACTTTCTAAAACCTTCAACTTACAATACAACCGCTCACTCGAGACTTTTAAATGTCACACAAATTACTTTTCATGGGTAACCCCAGCAGAGGGCGCCGTTAACCCTGTCTTAACAGAGCATCTGAGTGTTCCAGTCTTTTAATGATTACAGTACATTATGTGAACTAACAACTTGCACCTTTTGTCCCACCCACGCCCCACCCCCTCCGAGTCCAAGTGGTGAGTTTTATCCACGGCATGTCCACATATCTGGACGCTCGACAGCGGCGCCACCTGTTTACTGTCAGTCCAGCGTCCCTGAGCCTTCCCCCAGCGCTCAAAAGCAGAGCTGGCGTGCCCCGACTAGAAAGGGAGAGGGCCCGAGAGGCGGTGAGGTCCCTGGCTTGTGCAGCACTCAGTTTGCTCTTGTTTTTCCTCAGAGTGCAGACAAAGCAGCAACCTTGGAGATCACGTCATGCTCTCGTATCACGCTCCGCCACACCCTCGCTTCTGTTTTTTTTTTGTTTTTTTTAATTCTCCCCTTTGGCACTCCAATCATGTCTTATTGTGACGCTGTTGGCTTGAGGAGGAGCGGGTGCTTGCGGCCGGTGAGCGGGCCTGCACTGCAGCGAGTGCAGCAACACTCCGTAGCACCCTGTCTGGCGTTGACCCCTCGGTTCCCGAGCTGCTGGTCACATCCTGCGAGAGCTTCTGGGACCTCCTGCTCTCCTTGCGACTCTCTCGGTGTTGTTTCTCCTTTTTGTCACGGCTCTTTGCCCGCTCAGGGCTGCGGTCCCTCTCCCGCTCGCTGCCGGAGGAAGTGGCACGGGAGCGGGAACCTCGGTGCTCCGTGTTCTGGGAGCTGAGGGTGCGCTGGCTGCTGTTGCTGCTGCTGCGGCTTCTGCTGCTGCGTCCGCCGCAGTCGCCCTCGCCATCGCTGCTCATGCTGCTGCAGGCGCTGTGGCCCCTTGACGACGATCGCGTCTCTCCCTCGCCTTCCTTGCCCCTCGAGGACTTCCTGCTCCCTCTCTCTTTCTCCTCTGGTTTAGGCCTCTTGTACTCCACCTCTAAGGGTGGAACCAGAGAGCCAGGGCACTGTCTGGTGGAGCGTGATGTAGATCGGCTCGCCTGATTGGGTGTTGAAGGTTTGCTGCTTTTGTTATTGGTCACAGAGTTGCTCTGAGGAGAGGCTGGCACACTTTTACTTTTAGGCTTTTGGTTTTTGTCCGAAGGGGCAGTGGTGGAAGTCGCAGGAGCTTTAGGGGTGGAGTCTTTCCGAGGTGTGTGGCCTGGGGTGTCCACCCTGCCTTTCATAGCTAAAAGCTTGGCTGCTGCATTGAGTGCTGAGCACCTTTTCCCTAGAACCTCTGGCTCAGGAGGTAGCGAGGGCGTGCTGTTGGTCAGCGTTTTAGTGTCCTGTGGCGGCTGTGATCCCACAGACTTCCTGGTGATCCTAACAGAAGACGTATCGCTGCCCGACTCTCCTCCTGTGGACGCATTGGCGTTGTTTGACGCATTTCTGTCCGAGCTGCGTGCTGGTTTGGCTCCCTTCCTGTCCTTGGTGCACTTTTCCTTCTCCTGATCTTGGAGCCTGCGTTTTGCTGAGCGAGTGAGCCGGTGCTCCTTCCTGCTGTTGCTGCTGTCAGAGTCGGAGGAGGAAGAGGAAGGAGACCTGGAGCGCCTCCTTCGAGAGGCAGTGGGGGGAAGGTCCGTCTCACTACCCTCTTCTATCTTCTCCTCCTCCTCCTCGCCATGTTCCTCCTTGTCCTCCTTCCCTGCCTCTGATGTAGGATCCACTCGCCTCTTCTTGGTAGGATGTCTGTTCTCGTAGGTCCTCTTGTGGTGGGCATGGCGGGTGAGGGTGGAGGTAGAGCACCCAGACGATGGCGAAGAAGAGCAAGCAGACTCCTGGCTACTCTGGCGACTAAGTGACCTTTTCTGGATAGCAGGTTTCTGATCCTCAGTAGTTTTCTCTTCTTCCAGAGGGTTAGCTTCATCTTTCGGAATGGGGGTTGTGGTTTTTGTTTCTCGTCCCACTCCTTGGGGCCTTCCTGACTCTTTGGTCTCAGAGGAACTCTCCACCTTTCTTCTTTTAGGCTGAGACTGGCTAATGTCTGAGTTTTTGTCGTCGTCTTCCTTACTCATCGCAGCTTCAGCCTCCATTTCTGTCACCTCTTCTTGGTCGCTTTTAGAAGCTGACTCTTTCTCTGTTGATGGCTCTAAAGATGGTGCAACGAGGGGAGTGGATGAGGGAGCGGATATGGGAGCAGGTGTGGCTTCCTCGGTCTGAGATGGTGCAGGAACACTTGTGGATGAAGAAGTTTGTAGCTGAGAGGAAGTGACTGCAGAGGTTTGTGTAGTGGACACGGGTGGAGCTGTTTTGGTTGTGGATGCTGTGACTGTAGCTACTGAAGCAGGGGTGATGGTTGTGGTTGTTGACCCTAGGGAAGCAGACTTTTCTGGTGATGATGTAGCTATGGTGACAGACAGTGATGCTGATGTTGTAGCTGTTACCGGAGGTGTCTTGTCAGTCTTTTCTGCAGTTTTGGGAGGAGAAGAAGAAGTGAGGACTTTGGATGGCGCTGCAGTTGAAGGTGTTGTTACTCCTTCTGCTGGGGGTGATGAAGCTGCTGAAGCCTTCTTTGCCTCTGCAGGTGTAACAGCACTTGGGGAAGTTGTAGTTGGAGGAGGCGTGCAGACTGGACTTGATGCTGAAGGCTTTTCGGGCTCTACATGTTCCTGAACCTCTGCAGTTGGTGATGCTTGTTCGGTCGGGCTTTTGTTAGCAGTTTCAATTGTCTTTGCTTTGGCTGGAGGGGAAGGTGGAGCTGTATTACCAGAAGATGGTGCCACTGTTTTGACTGGTGGTGATGTAGAAGTCTTGTCAGACACTGTCTGGATTGAGTCTAACATACTGGTTTGTGCTGTTTTTACTGGAGCTGTCACAGTCGTAGCTGTAGCTGGAGGGGTCTGCTTGGGCGAAGGTGGAGCTGGGGAGGTCTGCTTGGGCGAAGGTGGAGCTGGGGAGGTCTGCTTGGGGGAAGGTGTAGCTACAGGGGCTTGCTTAGGCGAAGCTGTAGCTTGAAGGCTCTGCTTGGGTAAAGATGGAGCTGGGGAGGTCTGTTTGGGGGAAGGTGTAGTTGGAGGGGTCTGCTTGGATGAAACTGTATCCAGACTCGATACAGGATGACTGGAGGGTGTGGAGGCTAGAGAGGCTTGTGGCAAGTCCTTCACAAGAGAAGTTGGAGGTGATGTCATTGCAGTGGTGACTTGTGGTGTAATACTAACTGTTACAGACGCTGTGGTAGCAGCTGTTGTGAGTGTTGGGGTGGGGTCTTTAACAGCTTTGAAAGATGACGTAGTGGGTGGAGTGGAGTGTGTAATTGGTGTGGTTGTGGTGGTGGTTGCCTCCACAGCTGGTTGAACAGCAGCATCTGAAACTGTGGAAACCACAAGTGTTGGTTTAACACCTGGAGGAGGAGGTGAGACATCGCTGACAGGTGGAGACGGAGCTGTGTTGCTGACGGGGGTGGAGGTATATGTGGAAGAAGAGAGGACTGGTGCTGGTGCTGGACTTGGAGCTGGGGCTGAAGCAACCACTTGGGGAGAGGCAGTCTCAGAGATCAGTGAGGTCACCTGGGGTGCAGGTGAAGTGGGAAGTGAGACAGGTGTGGAAACTTCATCTGACTTTGTTGAGGAGGCTGGATTTGGAGGCGGGGCCAAAGCCTCAATTTTAGTGTCTGTCTGATCAGCTTTGGTCGACTGTGAAGACCGAGTCATTTCAAAAATAGCAGCAGGAGGCGGGGTCTCTGAGATCGTCAGTTCTGTCCTGGAATCACTTTTAGATAGATCAGTGTTCTGACTCTCATTAACGGTCTCTAGCGTGGTCGTTGAGTCCTTGCGGGGACGACCCCTCTTACGTTTAGGGGACAGTGGCGGGTTTCCTTCCTCAATTGCCGAGATGGGATGTGGGCATGTGGTTGATGCGTTGTCAAGTTCAGGTAGTCTTGTGGGAGTCTTAGGGGGCCGGCCCCTCTTTCTTTTCAAAGGTGGCATGAGAGAGTTCACGCTGGACTCCGCAGCAGAGGCGGAAGCAGCGTCTCTGCCTGGTGGGATGTCCGTTTTCTTGGACTGGTTCACTCCCCGTCCTCTCCCTAGATGCTGCTCTCCCATCTGGGCAGCCATACGAGATTCGGTTTCCAATCTGCGCCGCACGGGAAGATTCCTCAGCACTGGCATGTCAGGAGACAGATGAGGAGGGGAATATGGAGGATAGCCTCTGACAGGCTGAGGGTGCACAGGCGGACTTGGGGTAGCGTCTTGGTCCAGAGGGGATTTGGTAACAGTCTCTTTAGTTTTGCCATCTGGGCTCTGTGATGCGTCCTCCTTGTTTGGCTCGTCAACAAATCCAGCACCGCTGTCCTCCGCCGTTGCCTCTTCTGAAGAGCAACCACCTCCCGTCCCACTTCCTCGCCGCCGCCTCTTTCGTGGCTCTTTCTCTTCCACCACTGTGACTAGCCGGCCCGGGAGCTTCCGCAGAACTTTGGCTGATGGTGAATCTTCAACCAGTCCCCGCAGCACTTCACCGTCAGCTGACTGCCGCTTGCGAGGCGACCGTGAGCTGGTGGAGGGAGGAGACATGGCGCAGTCTTTACTGTCATCATCCTTAGTCTGATGATCCGCCGGACAGCTGGACTCCAGCGATGACTCAGACGCCCTCCTCTCCTTCTCCACCTCCTTCTCCTCCCTCCCCGTTTTGGAGATTTTACTGTCCGTCTCCCCAGCACACTGCTGTTTCCCACCAGGGGGCGAGGCTGTAGGAGGGGAAGGCACTGGGCTAGGATGGGAGCGGTTTGGTTGAGTCCTGGTTTTGGCGTTCTGGTGATCTCTGGCGGGAGATGACGCTTTCGAAGATTTGGAGGAATCTTGAACCCGGGTGGATGATGACGTTTTGTGGTGGTCTGTGCGGGATGGGATCGTAGACGCAGAACCTGTGTCTTTGGCAGCTCCTCGTCCTCTCAGACCTGAGCGGGATCTTTCAGGCACTTCTCTGGGAGTCGTGGGCTCAGGCTCAGTTTCAGGCGAGGCCCCACGGAGTCGGCCGCTAGTCCTTGTAGAGGTGGCAGTCTTGTCCTTGGGTTTACGACCACGACGGGCTGGAGCTGGATGGGCGGGTTCAGCAGAAGTTGGTGTTGACAAAAAGTCGTCCTCGTCATCATCAGATGATGTGTGGAGCTTCAGGCCCTCCTCCTTTGCCTGGTCCAGACCCTTCCTGGCAGCCTCCACCTGTTCCTAAACACACAAGAGGAGAAGATTTTATTTAAAGTTTTATCAAGTTAAAAATGTTTGACTTAAACCGAAATCAAATATTTTCTAGTTCTCGTTCCTGCTTTTCCCTTTATTGTCTAAATTACTTTCAAGTATTAATCACTAATTATTAAGCTGAAGTTGAAAGTTGTGATTTTACCTCAGCCTGCTTCAACTCCTCTTTGCACACATCTTCTAACGAAGCTTCCAGGAAGTTCATGGCGTAGCGCTCAATGGGAGTGAGCTAAAGACAAGCAGAGGAAAAGGTGCGTTTAAACAAACTGTAATTCAAAGATTCAGCAGAGCATTAATATTTTATTATATTATACATTTTTATAGCCGATGTGTTTTTACTCACCTGCTCCACCAGTGCGGCTATTTCCTGCTCGGCTTTAGAGAGCTCCTCCACTTCCTCCTGCTCCCCGCCGTCATCAAGCGGTATGTTTTCGTTGAACTCCGCCAGTTCGGCCACCTGCTCTGCTTTGGCCTGAGAGGCCGCCACTATGTCCTCCTCATCCTCGGCACGACACAGCGCCTGAAGCAAACAGATGGAGATAATCAGGTAAATGTCCACAAGCATGATAAATGTGGCAGGAGTTAAACTTTTTCCTGACTCTTGGATTATGTCTGCGTACAAGGGGTGAAATAAAGTTCAGGTTTTAAAAATCAAATAACTTAGCCTAGTCAAATTGGTCGAATCTCCGAAGTTATTCTATTGTATTCTTTTCAAACAGTGGTCCAGGTTAGTGAATGGAATTGGAGGAGGGGAGAAATAGCAGCTACAACACCCTGACCAGATGGAGGAGTTATTATAAATTCCGTCTCCTGCAGAGTTGGAAAAGGATGAAACTATCCATAGAGTCCAGAAATGTTTTTGTACTGGTCTATAAATGGGTTTAGTCCTGCTGTAAATTTGGGCATTTTAACACCATCGCCATCCTCATATACATGTTTACATGAATATGGGGATGGCTTGCTTTCAAAGCCAGCCTCAGATGGCTTCATTTTTAAGCCCTGGGTGTCAGCAGAAATTATCTAAACTGTGGTGCGTCCCAGCACACGGCACAGTGCAAGAACATTTTTGAAAATGTGCATTATCAAGGATTTGACACGGTGGAGGAGATCAAGAGTTCAAGTACAGCCAGGGCACAAGTAGAGGAGGAACACGACAGGAGTTCTCGTGTTAGATCAAGCGACAAAACTGGGAGCCATTAGGGATGGGAATCGAGAAC
This sequence comes from Maylandia zebra, assembly GCF_041146795.1. Taxonomy (NCBI): domain Eukaryota; kingdom Metazoa; phylum Chordata; class Actinopteri; order Cichliformes; family Cichlidae; genus Maylandia; species Maylandia zebra. The sequence goes on along the minus strand of NC_135174.1, from coordinate 26,546,264 downwards.
CAGTTATTGAAGAAAACCAGTTCAATTACGGTTCTTGCACAATCAGCTGATTTCAGTTTGTGTCAGAGGAGGAAAATAGCGAAGCAGTCTAGAGCATGGATTTGAACATTTACTTTTATTGTACAAAAGGACGAGATGAACGGTAAAGTGGAAACTTGCATACCCAGGACAGAAACAACTGCATTATGGTGCTAACACAAAAAAAACCAACAACGGTTCTTTAAAAGAATCTGCCCAGACAGCATGCTAACGCTAAGCTAGCCAAGAACGCAGAGTGAAAGTAATGTGACAAGTAGTATAACAAAGTACTTTTTCCCAGGAGTAATTAAGTCATGTACTGCATTACTTTTGAGAAAAGTGTTCTGTGTAATAATTACTTTTTTGAGCAAAGTTTGAACACTGATCACAACAAAGACGGGAAATACCTCAACAAACATTTGACCCACAGTATACAATTGATTTGCATGAATGTAATTTCTTTGTTCCTGCTTAGATGTCAAAACAGAGCCAATGAGAACCCAGTGTTGATCAAGCAAGAATTGAATCGATGAGTAATGTCAATAAAGGAATCGCTAAATTCTTGAAAAGTCCTTGAAACAGTCCAGAAGTTCATAAGAAGATCACCTTTAACAGGAGATCTTTTTTTTTTTTTAAGCTTTTCATTTCAATAGGCTGAGAGCAAAAACCTGATTCAGTTTATATTGCATCTAAGACTTTCAGTAAACGTACATTTTGTTCCTGGTAATCACCAAAAGGTGGGTGGTAAATATCCAGTACACCAAGTTTCTAACCTGCTCCAGGATGGTGGTGCTCTGCTTGTTGACGGCTTCCTCCTCCTCAGCCTGGGGCACCGACAGCTCCACCGCCGCCTCCCTCTTCTCCCCCTCATTCACATCAAACAGCTCTCTGATGGTTTGCTGAGGAACAAAGTGACAGTCGGACACATTTAGCAAAGGCAGAACGGGTTATGTGTGCTTGATGAGACAGAGAAAACAAGAGGCACTTGAACTGCTTAATGTCATCAACACACTAAACTCAAAAAGACCAATTAGAAGAAACTCCATTATACTTCAAAAAAAAAAAAAAAAAAGAAGAAGAAAAAAAGCACAAGTAGTATTTATATAAAAGACAGTTTGAACAAATTTAATTAAAAGGGGGATGAGGTCTCGGCCTGTCATCCAGCACTGGAAAAACATCCCTTCACATGATACCAGTGACTGTATTCAATTATGCACCAAGCACCCACCCACATGTTTGAGCGCCTTTCAACTATTAATCATGCACAGATGAATCACTGAGCTTATCCAGACACAAAAGAAGAAAGAAGGGAAAAAAAAAGGCTTGACTGAAGGGCATTTATTTTACAAAGAAGGCCCCGTGTAAACGTGATACCTGTTTAAAGAAGGCCGTGGTGAAGTTTCCTCCTTCGATAGCCATATCTCCCAGCATCCTCTTCTGGTTTGCCTTCTTCAAAATGTTCTCCTCCACCGTGCGCTCACTGATCAACCTGAGGAGGAACATAAAACGATTTAGTCTTTTAAAAATCACATTTCTATTTTTCACTGGGCCAATGATTATCGGGTGTATAAAACCTCCCCCTACACCCAGATGGGTTGGTGCTGACCAGGTGGTGTGAAGCGTTTAACCAGATTCTGCAGATCTTTTAAATTCAGAGACTACTGAGCTCCAATTTCCATTTTAAACTTTAGATTTTTATTCCTACTTTTTTTTTTTGTTGCTTTTGCTTCTGAAATTATGCAAAGAAGGTAGGAGATGCTCATCAGTTTAAGTCAAACAAGATGAACGCTCGTATGTGTCAAACAGATGTTGACAACATATGTTATGTTCAATGCAGCGGCTCTGTGCTCTCAGCTTTTTGTTTCTCTTTGTGTCTTTTGTCTGTGAGTCCTCTATTGTGTATGCTTATTTATTGTATGTCTGTCTCTGTTTTATAGTATTGTGTCTGACTTTAAGCTAAGAACTACCACACGGAATTTCATTATGTGACTACATAATGACAACAAAGCATCTTAAATCTTAGCTAAGGGAGTGAGCTTTGATTTGGGAAAGTTTTTATGTGAGGATTTTTTTTTTTTAGTAAAAGCAGGGAAAAAGAAAGTCACCTATAGATGTGGACGTCGCGGGTCTGGCCGATTCGGTGGCATCGGTCCTGAGCCTGAGCATCCATGGTGGGGTTCCAGTCACTGTCGTAGAACACCACAGTGTCGGCCCCGGTCAGATTGACCCCGACGCCGCCACTGCGGGTTGACAAAATGAAGCAGAAGATGCGTCGATCTGCATTGAAGCGCTCCATGAGCGCCTGGTGGTGGCGTGCAGAAGACAAACAGAGGAAATGAGCATCACAGACAGACTACAGCTTTCTCGTTCTTGCCTGGAAGCGGAACAGGTGAAGATTACGCTATCAAAACACCATCACTGCTGACCTGTCTCTGCTCCACCCGGGTGCTGCCATCCAGACGGAGGTAGATGTGTCCGTGGTAGTTGAGGAACTGCTCCAGCACATCCAGCATTCGAGTCATCTGAGTGAAAATCAGCACCCTGTGGCCTCCCGCCTTCAGCTTTCGCAGCAACGTGTGGAGAGTCTGAAGCTTACCTGAAAACAGGAGACAGAAGACACAAAATGAGCCACCAGCAAGCAAAACAAGCTGCAGGAGCATAAAATTATTTAATAATCGCACATGGAGTAAACTCTTTGAAGCAGCCTTTTATGCATAAAACACAGTGGTGGAAAGAAAAGACTAACCAAATACTATTTCAAGAAAATTTAGTGCCAATTTTGCAGTACAGTCGAGAGTTTTGCTAAAGTTGTTGCCAGTGTGCATCTGGGATCGAGTCAGTGATGAGGGATGAATGGGATCTAAGCTGTGGGTGACCCCCACCTTAGTAAATGACAGTCTTATCAAACATCCTGTCAAAGGCTTATAGGTGAGAATGGATACTTAGACAGTCCTGGATTTTCCTGCTTTGTGTCACCCCTGCAAGTCAACACCGTTTTTATTTAAACCTTAGATTTTGTGATTAGGAGTATCTGATGTAGGTGTGGATTGCCACAAGGTGCTCCATGGTTTTCTGTAAAACAAAACAAAACAAAAAACCACACTGAGAACTCACCACAGTCGTACTGTATGAGCCTCAGGTCAGGGAACTGTGTCCTCATATAGGACTGGACGTGGTGGAGGCTGCGAGTGAGCGGCGTGACTTCAGCTGATAACATGGAGGAGAAGACTGCCTGCTTGTGGTTCAGAGATGGCGGAGGATGGCAGCAGTGCATGGAGATGGGTGGAGCTTCCACTGGAGGAATTGCAAATGTGTACCTAAACAAACAGCAAAGTTAGCTCCTTCTCCTTAGCTGAAGCTTTGTAATATCAAATAACCAAACGACTGTTAAGCTAAGTACCGGTCTATGATGTCACTCAGCAGCTCCAGCCGTCCTTCGATGCTGTGGATGGCCTCTCTTACAGCGTGACTGTGAAACCAGTAGTCGTGCTCGTTTTGCTGCTGTGCATACAGACAGCTGCTCTGGCCAGAGCGGCCCCACTCTCCCTGAGGGTTCAGGGCAGCAGGTGATGGACGACGACCGGGCAGGAAAGTCAGGAAGTCCAGAACCTCCTGACCATACATGGGCTTTGCTCCACAGTGGAGTTCGTTGACTCGAAAGATGAAGTCCAGCCGGCTGTCGTGCTGCTGTTTCTCGGAGTCTGCAAGCCATGACTGTTGAGGTAAAGAGATACAAGTAAATGGAGGCTACAGAAATCAGGGCAGTGTTGACAGCATATTTAAGAAAAACATGCTCGTATATCAGGCTCAGTCTTGTTTAAATGTACAATGGAGAAAAAATGATTGTAATTGATTTCCTTTACCAGTTGGGGGCAGCGGAAATAAACTGGAAAAAAAAAAAAAAATCTACTTTGAAGTTCACATGACAAACTTATTGTTCATTGATAAACTTGACCACCGTCTGCACCACAGGAGAGGAAAAACGCTGACACTTACACTTTATTTCAACCTGATAAACTGAGCTGATCTGTTTTCTGTTCTGGTGTTTTACTGCACTTTGTCAGCTTTTTTAATCCAGTTTTATTGAGCCTGACATTTTATTCTATAAAACCAGTTTATTGTCTACTAAACAAGGTAGGCTAAATCATTTATTGCTGTATGCCGATGGTGATGAATGAATTTCAATTATTAAAAAAAAAAAAAAAAAAAAAATTGCCAAACTGGTAAACTGGCATCAGAGATGTATATAATTTATTGACATGCTTCAATTTAACCAATAAAATTTAAAGATCATAGATTATGGTTTTTAATGTTCCCATACCGCCTTAATCTAAACATTGTGATCCACATAAAGACTTCAAAAACACTTTTACAAGTCGGCTACTGAAGTGCAAAAACCTGTTGGAACAGTTTGGGTATGGCAGCTATGAGTATAACAAACTTATCCTGATGTAAAAGCAAAATAATGAACCTTTAATTTTCTTTGTGGAAGCTTTTCTAAAAGTCTCACGGAGCCAGTATCACAAGCCGGAACATGTCAAATCCATACCTGTGCGTAACAGTGAAACCTCTTTGATTATGTAGTTTTATTTTAGTGAGCTGAGCCCTGCTGACTGAATGCTATGATCAAACTTGTCTTTACAACTCCATCGCTCTGAGATTTGGCACACATAAAGTTTGGTTTGTTTGTTGTTGTTTTTTTAAACTGATGTTTCATGCATCTTTTCAGTTTAGAAACGTCCCGGTTCATGTCTACATAGCGCTGATGCATGGTTCCAAAATAACAGGACATTAGATTGTCTCAGTACAGGGGGGCATTTATTTTAACTAGGTGAAGAAGTATTGGGTAACACCTCAAAAAAAATGATTGCAGATGCTTTAAATATCTAAAAGGTGAAGTCCAAGAGGGACAAACTGCTTACCATGTAGAAAGGCGAACGGGGAGCAGGACGAGGCACCTTCCTGGGTGGAGGGAAGGCTTTTGCACCCAGATTGGACTTTGACTTTGTGCTAACTGCTGTCTGACTGCTGCTGCTACTTTCCCGCGGTGTTGCTGAGGTCTTTGGAGCAGAAGAAGAGGCGCTCACCTGAGCTGGAGCTGCAGAAAGACAGAAGAGAAAACAGCCTCCTGTAAAAAACTCAATACGGATTTGCTTTAAAGTCAATTTCACTTTTATTTCTTCTTCTTTTGCATCTCTGTGTTATTCGATTTCAAATCCAATTATTTTCATTACTTAAAAATACCTTTTTGCATGCCTGTATGTTTCATTATACATTAAATTTTATTAACTTGCAGCAGGTTGTTAGGGAAAAGAAGAAATAAAGCTTAAAAACTGGACCCAGCTCGGTTTGTCATGCAATCTTCATTTCATCTGAATTCAATCTGAATTTCAGCTCAGTGAGAATAACAGCTCAAGCCCGTTCTCTCACCTGGCTGTTCTGTGCTCGATGGAGGAGGAGGCTGCACTACTTTGAGGACAGGGCGAGGGGGTTGGGGCTGGTTCGGGGCTGAGCTAGGGTTTCTGGGAGGAGCTATGGTGTAGTGGGCGGTAGCAGGACCAGGGGTGCGCTGGGCAATTTGCAGTGGAGCGGTGTTCCTGACGGGGGTCGTGTTGGCGTGTGGGTGCAGGGAAGGGGATGGCTGGGGAGCGACACGAGGGGAAGGGGCCACAGCCAGGGTGGGCACAGGCCCGCCCTCCTTGCCTGTTGACTGACGCACAACGATCTTCACGACCCCAGGGCTGCTCACCATGGTTGAGGACACTGAAAAACATTAAATATACAAACATGGGTTACATATATCCAGCAGGAAGTCTCATACTTAAAATAAAAGGAGGAGGGAGAAGGATTTAACACCTTGAGAGGTGGTGTTGTGTGGCAGGCGATTAGCAGGGGGGGCAGCAGAGGGATTGTTTGCAGGGTGTGTGCTGACTGTACTCTGGACAGCCACCTGTGCAGGTTGGCTGATGAGGTGATGCTGCACGCCACCGGGGACCAGGTTTATCACATTACCTGTAGAGTGACAGTGAACCAGACTGTTATAAGGACTTTAATTATTCCCTAATTATGGGACGGGATGGGATTTATGTAAATAAGAAATCAATCACAATTATGGGACAATAACAGTCATCAGTTAAATGAAGCAGACCAATGTGGATTATCTTCTGATTGAAGGATTAAAAGACTTTGGCATAACTGAATATAAAGCAGTCCAGCTGCAGTGGGATTCTGCAAAAATCCAAAAACATATAATATCTTTAATCTTTAGTCTGATTTCAAATCAGATAAAAATGAGGTCAAAGGATATCCTGGTCCCATTTAAACTATAACCACAATAGATAAATGCTATCAAACTTCCAGGGCCTGTATGGCTAAATTTAGTATATTTACATGATTGCACCCAAGTTTTCTTGTTAATTAACATGCATAGAATATTTTGACTCAGAAGTAATCCTGGCATCAAAATGTAGGTAAAAATGATAATACAACTTGTTTTGAGCAGCCCCCTATCCCAAACAGCAATATGACACTTTGAAGTTCAAACAAAACGAGGTATTACACCTTTTACTAACCATAAAATCTGATCGGTGAAAACTAGAAAACCCACAGTTAGTGGGAGACACCAACCTTGAACTGGGCGTGAGGAAGCTGCTGGAACTTGGTGGATCTGTGCTCCAGACAGAGTCAACTTGTTGCCCTGAAGCTGGAAGGTGACTGGTTTGCTTCCTTGACACGACGACACAGGCCGACCTGCCAGAGAAGCCAGCTGGGCTATACTTACTACCTCCCCAGCTTAGGAAGAAAAATAAGAGACACGTAGGTAAGAAATAATAATTCATTCACTTTACCACAAATTAATTTAATTATGAATGAATGACAGAGACCTGTACTGCATTTAGTTAATAAAAATCCCCCAAATACCTTTTGTTTTCTTACTGAATGGTCGAAAATAACAGAACACACAGACTCCTGTAACTAAAAGTAGACTAATCTCTTTCTTGTATGTTAATGGTTGATCCATTTTTAGAAGTTGCAAAGTGTGTTTGAGATTTTCTAAGCACTGCCATCTTTATTTTTCACCTGCACCTTAAGAAACAACCTGAGGCAGAGTACACACTGTGTTCCTGTGTGGTTTTTACCCAGCAATGAAAATGAGTAAACAATCATTAAATTGAAATCTAAACCGAGACGCTCAAAATATGCTTCATCTAAAGAGAGAAATGGACGAGACTTACATTTTGAACAGGAGCTCATGAAACTGTCCCCAGGCTCAGAGTTTTAATGAGATAATACTTCAACAACATCACAGCTTATCTGCTTTGAAATAAATGTACTTACAAGGCAACCTAGCTTGCATATCTGGACTAAGCAGGACCCTCTGGGGCATGACATTGCTGGGGTTTGGACTCGGCTGAGCTGGGATAGTGGCTGTGCAGGGAGCAGTGGGAGGCCGTACAGTCAGCATCGCTTTTGGAGCATTGGACCTCACTGCAGTTTGAGCGGTAGGATGAAGAGATGGGCGAGGAGGAGTGGATGCGACTGAACAGACCACTGAAATTTAACAAAAATGCATTAGAAAAAACGTGCAAAATTTATGTTTCACCTTTTTAAGGGTGTTTCATTCCTTGCTTACCCTGCTGAACTACAGGAGCGGGTGCAGGAGCTGAGGTGACTTCAGTGACTGGAGGTGGTTTGGGGGTCTGTGCTGCAGGGGGGACGGAGCAGGTAGGTTTGTTCATCAGGAGAACTGGGCGATTATCACCTTTAGGAGGCGGCTGAAACATTCTGAAAGAGGACACACATAAAATATGGGAACTACTGCACTTAGGACAATAATTATATCATGTAATAAATGTCACAGGTATGGTAACACAGGTAACGTAGAAAACCAAAATACATGTAAATTTGCAAGTATCCAAATCTGCATTTTTCTTTTCTTTCTTTTTTTCCCCCTTTACCTGTTGACTTTCATGCGGACTGGTTTGGGCCTTGGAGGAGGTTCGGGGGACTCCATGATCTCCTGGATTAGTTGGCGACTGGCCCTGTAGCGTGGCAGGAAGACATCTGCCTGGTAACGGGACACGCGGCTCTCCAAACCAACAAGGTCAAACATGGAAACGTCGCAGCGCTGAGAATGCAAAAGCAAGTTAGAATAGATTAAAAATCACGCCATCAGGCTCAACTTTCTGAACAAATGAAAGCTTTTTATTTTCAGGCTTACCTTCAAAGGAGATACCTCCAGGGCGTCATGCACCAGAGAGGCTGTGTGGAAAATAATGGGTTGCATGATGAAGGGAGACTGGATGGGTCGAGGGTCAAAAAGGTTGGGATGATTGCACACTTTGCGAAGCTGCATGAGGATGTTAATCACAGACATGAAGTGACCACTGGCCAGCGTTTCCCTGGTCCTGTAAATCAGATGGTTTAGGGTCAAATTCAATTACATTTTTTTTTTCCAGTTTCACCTTCTTTTGGTGACTACGTTTCAAAACACAAACTAAATTTACATTAACTTTGAATTCCTCCTGCTGAGTCAGTAACTTACGATGCCTGCGCCATGAAGTCATCGTAGAGGAATCGCTGTCTCTTGGACAGACGGCAGCGCACCACATGCTCATATTTCTTGGGCATCTGCTTCTCCACGTCAGCCTTGATCCTCCTGAGCAGGAACGGCCTCAGCACCTTGTGAAGCCTCTTAACCAGGCCTTCGTTGTACTCCTGACTGCCCTCGATCATTCCCGTCAGCGGGTTGGAGAACCACTCTTTGAACTCGCGGTGGGACTGGAAGACGTGGGGCATGAGGAAATGCATGAGGGACCAGAGCTCCATCAGGCTGTTCTGTAGAGGGGTTCCTGTCAGCAGCAGTCGCCGGTGGCTATGATCAGCACAGACACGAGGAGAGACGTAAATAAAAAAGTCGTATCATTCAAGCTTCAGGTGAGTACGAAGAGGAAAATAAGAGTTTTCAGCTGCTAAAGATATCAAACATGCTTTAACTCATTTTAGCCACATGGGTGCAGCAAGCTGAGAACGCAATCTTCACCCCATAAAGAGTTTATAACATCCATCAAACAAATAACATAACCATTTATTTGGAGTCGTGTTTCTGTCTGCTGGAATAGTCTAAATCATAAAACTCTTTTTAAAACCCAAATATGCCACAGCATTAAAGCCACTGACAGGTGAAGTAAATAACACCACGTCCTGCTGGGAAATCCTGAGGTTCATGTAGAAATATTTTTGCGGTTACACTGTCGGCATGGCTACGCTCATCTCACTGGGGCTGAGTATCAATTTAGATTATAGATTATTTTTAAAAAAGCTTTTAGTGCACAATCCACGCTGAAGTGTGCATCTTGCAGCACATCTTTATTTGCTTTAAAGCTCACAAACCAACATTTTGATGCTGAACATGAGAGGCACTCTCAAACTTCTAACGGATCTTTTTTTTTAATATGCTGTGCAAGTATTTCTCTATTCAGCCGGTACTGTGAAACATCCTCATACTGATGATGTTGTAATCTTGATTTATCATCGGAGCGAATCGCTGCAGCCTGTATAAAGGTGTGCGTTCTCAGAGCGTGCATCTATTCATGTGCACAAGCGCCAGGCTCTTTGGAGCGCCACACAACAGTGAGAAATTACCACCAGCTGGCCCCGGCCACCAGCCAAATGATGACAATCATTTTGAAAAGAACAAACACTTTTAAATGTGAAGATATTTACACACAACTGTGGCCTGTAGATTAACAGTTCAGTGCATTTCAAATACATTCAAAGTCAAATGGTACTGAGTGACACCATGTCTTTGAAAGCATTATAGAGAAAGGAGGATGATTTTCTTCAATAAGAATCAGAAGTTGTACATACAAATATTCATGTTTGCTGTCCATGAGTCTAAATACCCCCAAAATATATCTATAAATCTTTTTTTTTTCATTAAAATGCAAAAAAAAGATTTTTATTTATTTATTTATTTTTTAAACAAAAAACTACTTTGGAATTTAGTGTAAAAAAAATCCAGAGGCCATGCCTCATCCACTGAGCCTCAGGTTTCACTCTCTGATGTGGGCCCATATACACAAACAGTCTCCACTGACCTGTTGAAGTTCAGCAGACTCTGCCAGCGCTGGGACTTGAAGTTCTTGATGTTCTGGGCCTCATCGAGGATCAGATAGCGCCAAGACTTTCGCCTGAAGGCCTGGTGATCCTGCAGCACCAGCTTGTAAGAAGTGATGCAAACGTGGAAAGCATTTGGCTTTGTCCAGCCCTAAGAAGAGAAAGTGTAACAGAGTGGCTTATTATTTTCCAGCACTCAGTTTTTCACTTTATACAGTATCTGTCAAACATGTCAACAGTTGCTGGAAATTAGGAATTCGTCAATGCAAGACAGGAATCATATCGGTGGGAAAAGTTAAACAAATCAATCCATAACTGTATAAAGTTATGGAACTGAAAATACCAGAAGACCCCAGTGTATGATGTCAGGTTTAACACTTGTTGGGAAGCTTTTAGTTCTTTATTTTAAGTTAGCATAACCAGTAGTCGCAAACTTGATTAATACAATCTTTATGTCGCTCTGGCAGGAGGTGCACAGACTCTAAATGACAACAATATGCAGTAACGTCGCTCGTGTTGCAGTTACGGGTGACGTATTGGCATTAACACAGTAACCAGTAAGCATTTTAACTTGTGCCTCGCTGTAGTCTACCCCTAAATATAGGCAAATATAAATAAATACCCCAGTCTTAGTGCTAAAAAGGAAAAGGAAGAAGTGTGAACAAGAAACTAATTGACAAACTGCTGCAGTATCTGCACTCCTGAAATTTAAACAATCACTGAAACATTTGTGTTGTGGCTTGTATCAAAAATGAAGACAAACTGTTGAAGCTGAACTAAAGAATGTAAATAAATTAGGTGGATAAAATAAACAGTCTTAGTTTAGTTCCACGCATCATCTTAACCATTTATCAAACTTGGGGGCCTAAACCTGCTGCAGTAGAGAAAAACCTGAACAGGTCAGCAGTCTATGACAGGACATTTATGCTTACATCCTCATCTACGACCAATTTAGAATCAACAATTAGCATGTCTGTCTTTGGATTTTAGGAGGACCATGTTACTAATGGTCCCACCCTGGATTATTTTACTAATTAAAACCACTCCAGTAAATTTAGATTTGACATTTTAATTTATTACATTTTGGTTTTTAAAGTTAGGAATCCCTGAATCTTCTGTTGGATTTCCTCATTAAACTCCTTATTGGATTCTAGTTAGATTTTGGTTGATTTAGAGATTTACTTTATTGTGCTAGGTCAGGGGTAGGCAACTCCAGGCGTCGAGTGCTGGTGTCCTGCAGGTTTTAGATGTGTCCTTGATCCAACACAGCCTATTCAAATGGCTAAATGACCTCCCCAACATATCTTGAAGTTCTCCAGAGGCCTGGTAATGAACTAATCATTTGATTCAGGTCTGTTGACACAGGGTGAAATCTAAAACCTGCAGGACACCAGCACTCGAGGTTTGGAGTTGCCTACCCCTGTGCTAGGTTGTTTTTCATGTTTTGGCTGCTCTGAAACCTGACTGAGGCAAGCATAATGTTGTCCTTCACATAAAAGAGCGATTGCCGAATCTCTTTCTCACAAAGAGAAACCCAGCTTATTAATTTAAGACTGGTATCAGATCAGTGCTCGTATCAGCAGAAACCCCAAACCCCAGATATCCAAACTTAAAAAAAAAAAATATATATATATATATATATATATATAATAATAATAATATTATATATATATATATATATATATATATATATATATATATCACCCAGCACGCCCCTGCGGGCGGTTTATCCTTCAAGCTCGGGTCCTCTACCAGAGGCCTGGGAGCTTGAGGGTCCTGCGCAGTATCTTAGCTGTTCCCAGGACTGCGCTCTTCTGGACAGAGATCTCCGATGTTGTTCCCGGGATCTGCTGGAGCCACTCGCCTATCTTGGGAGTCACCGCACCTAGTGCTCCGATTACCACGGGGACCACCGTTACCTTCACCCTCCACATCCTCTCGAGCTCTTCTCTGAGCCCTTGGTATTTCTCCAGCTTCTCGTGTTCCTTCTTCCTGATATTGCTGTCATTCGGAACCGCTACATCGATCACTACGGCCGTCTTCTTCTGTTTGTCTACCACCACTATGTCCGGTTGGTTAGCCACCACCATTTTGTCCGTCTGTATCTGGAAGTCCCACAGGATCTTAGCTCGGTCATTCTCCACCACCCTTGGGGGCATCTCCCATTTTGACCTCGGGACTTCCAGGTTATACTCCGCACAGATGTTCCTGTACACTATGCCGGCCACTTGGTTATGGCGTTCCATGTATGCCTTGCCTGCTAGCATCTTGCACCCTGCTGTTATGTGCTGGATTGTCTCTGGGGCATCTTTACACAGCCTGCACCTGGGGTCTTGCCTGGTGTGATAGACCCCAGCCTCTATGGATCTTGTGCTCAGAGCTTGTTCTTGTGCTGCCATGATTAGTGCCTCTGTGCTGTCTTTCAGTCCAGCTTTGTCCAGCCACTGGTAGGATTTCTGGATATCAGCCACCTCCTCTATCTGCCGGTGGTACATACCGTGCAGGGCTCTGTCCTTCCATGATGGTTCCTCGTCTCCCTCCTCTTTCTTGGGTTTCTGCTGCCTGAGGTATTCACTGAGCACTCGGTCAGTTGGGGCCATCTTCCCAATGTATTCTTGGATGTTCGTTGTCTCATCCTGGACTGTGGTGCTGACACTCACCAGTCCCCGGCCCCCTTCCTTCCGCTTAGCGTACAGCCTCAGGGTGCTGGACTTGGGGTGAAACCCTCCATGCATGGTAAGGAGCTTTCTTGTCTTTATGTCAGTGGCTTCTATCTCCTCCTTTGGCCAGCCTATTACCCCAGCAGGGTACCTGATCACGTGTTGATGGCCCGGATCTTGTTCTTACCATTCAGCTGACTCCTCAGGACTTGCCTGACCCTCTGCAGGTACTTGGTGGTTGCAGCTTTTCTAGCGGCCTCTTCATGGTTCCCATTCGCCTGCGGGATCCCCAAGTACTTGTAACTGTCCTCTATGTCTGCAATGTTGCCTTCTGGTAGTTCAATCCCCTCAGTTCTGACTACCTTCCCTCTCTTTGTTACCATCCGACTACACTTCTCCAGTCCGAACGACATTCCAATGTCATTGCTGTATAGCCTGGTAGTGTGGATCAGTGAATCGATGTCTCGTTCACTCTTGGCATACAGCTTGATGTCATCCATGTACAGGAGGTGGCTGACAACTGCTCCGTTCCGTAGTCGGTATCCGTAGCCAGTCTTGTTAATGATCTCACTGAGGGGGTTCAGGCCTATGCAGAACAGCAGTGGGGACAGAGCATCTCCTTGGTAGATCCCGCACTTGATGGTGACTTGTGCTATGGGCTTGGAGTTGGCCTCTAGTGTTGTACGCCACATCCCCATTGAGTTCCTGATGAAGGCTCTTAGGGTCCCATTGATCTTGTACAATTCTAGGCATTCCAGTATCCAGCTGTGGGGCATTGAGTCATAGGCCTTCTTGTAATCAATCCAGGCAGTGCACAGGTTGGTCAGTCTGGTCTTGCAGTCTCGGCTGATTGTTCTGTCTACCAGTAGCTGGTGTTTTGCGCCTCTGGTATTCTTGCCAATTCCTTTCTGTGTCCCGCTCATGTATTGACCCATGTGCCTGTTCATCTTAGCCGATATGATGCCTGACAGGAGCTTCCATGTAGTACTGAGGCAGGTTATTGGTCGGTAGTTGGAGGGGACCGGTCCCTTCTTGGGGTCCTTGGGGATCAGGACCGTCCGGCCTTCAGTTAGCCATTCCGGGTGTCTCTCGTTAACTAGCAGCTGGTTCATTTGTGCTGCCAGACGCTCGTGGAGTGCAGTTAGCTTCTTCAGCCAGTAGGCGTGAACCATGTCGGGCCCTGGTGCTGTCCAACTCTTCATACTGGAGACCCTTTCTTGGATATCTGCCACTGTGATGGTTACTGGACCCTGTTCAGGGAGGTCGCTGTGGTCTGCCCTCAGATCCTCTAGCCACTGAGCATTGCCGTTATGGGTTGCATCCTTCTCCCATATGCTCTTCCAGTATTGCTCCGTCTCCAGCCTTGGTGGTGCTGTTCTCTTATTGTTCCCTTGCCACTGAGAGTACACCTTTGCTGGTTCTGTGGAGAACAGCTGGTTTATTCTCCTGCCTTCTATCTCTCTGGTGTACCTCCTCAAGCGGCTGGCCAAGGCTGTGAGTCTTTGCTTGGCAGTTTCCAAGGCCTCAGGTATGGACAGCTTGCTGTATTTCTTAGGCACCTTATTCGTAGCAGCTGGATAGCGTAGTGGTTAGACTACACGCCTTTGGAACAGAGGATCGCAAGTTCGATTCCTGCCTGGGGCGTCTGTATCCAGTAAGGGTCCTAAGGCTAGACCCCCTATGCTAAGCAAGCCTACCGCAGACATGAGCGAGATATGAAGGCATGCCGGCTCGGACGTCGCCCGGATCAACAAGGTCCGCGTCAGGTGTTGAGGAACCAGGGCACCCTGACGAAAAGTGGGCTACTGGAACAAGAAGGCATCGGTGGGCAAGGGACGAAAACAGGGCGTTGTTGGAATGCTACTACGCAAGTAACCCCGGCGGAAGGGGCTACATGAATAGGATGACGGACCTATGGATTCTTCGACGAATATAATTTTTTTTTTTTTTTTTTTTGGGGGGGGGGGGGGGGTGCAACGATACTCGTATCGATATTGAACCGTTCGATACAGTGCTTTCGGTTCGGTACGCATATGAATCGAACAATACAAAATTTGTAATTTATTTTATCAACTTTCCTTCTGACGATGCTGTCTGTGTTGAGCACTCAGTGAATCTGCGTTCGACTACTCCGCCTAGGCTGCACTGTCGAGCGCAGATCCACTGAGCGTTCAACACAGACAGCATCATCAGAAGGAAGAGCGCAGGGCAAGCTAGCGAGACAGAAGTTAAGCTCTCCTTGCAACATGGCAAATTGAACCTCCCCCACCCTCATTCAGATCTGGCGTTTGGAATTATTTTGGTTTTCATGTGAGGTATGACCCTGAAGGTAAGCGCGTCATGGCCTAAAGTAAAACAGTATGTTGGATGTGCCACGCAATCCTCAATTACAAGGGTGGGGACTAGTGTGTTAGCGCAGTTAGCTCGTTAACGTGTTGGCCGTCTAGCCCCATGCACGGGGCGATCAAGGGTAGCTCGTTAACGGAGATTTGCCGTGTTGTGGCGTTAACGACATTTCAACGAGATTAACGCTGACAGCACTAGTGGGAACACAACGAATATGACTGCACATTTACGCTGACATCATCCTAGTGCAAAGACAAGTGGAAGCAGACAAAAAAAAAACAAGCATGCATGCTACAAACTTTACCCGAGTCATTTAGACAGCCGTTAGCACATGATTCTCCTTATGGGGACCTGATATGTTTAATATTGTGGCGAGCTCAGACAAGGAGGAGACGGAGGTGTCGTTTGGTCTTGCTTCCCGTGAGCTAGCCAGGGAGCACAGCCGTTTGACATCTGCAGAAGAACACTGCCGCTAGCTAACTGCTCATCGCGGCAACCGCACAGCAACAACAACAACACACAGGGCGCCCTCTGACCCCGGAAGGACACACCGTCGCAGCGAGAGGGCGTCATCCGTCACTATGGCAACATAAACAAAACATAACTGTACAAACAGAACCCCGAACAGCCCTGACCCAATACATAGCCCCCACCTAAGGGGTCAGTCGTCCCCGACGACCCCATTACCCCACACAAAGTCCTGCAAATGTCCAGGTGCCTTCTTTTGGCGCACCGGCCGGTCACGACCGGCGGGGGAAAAAGTCACTCGGGTCAGAACATGGGGTGCCACCATCATCCCACTTCTGACACCAATGTGGCGAGCTCAGACAAGGAGGAGACGGAGGTGTTGTTTGGTCTTGCTTCCCGTGAGCTAGCCAGGGAGCACAGCCGTTTATTGACATCTGCAGAAGAACACTGCCGCTAGCTAACTGCTCATCGCGGAAACCGCACAGCAACAACAACAACACACAGGGCGCCCTCTGACCCCGGAAGGACACACCGTCGTAGCGAGAGGGCGTCACCCGTTACTATGGCAACATAAACAAAACATAACTGTACAAACAGAACCCGGAACAGCCCTGACCCGCTACAATATGCTGCTGAGAATATAGCCCAGAAGAAGCGTATAGTATAGCTTTTATTTTGGAAAGAGCCATTTCTCTGTAATAAACTCTCTTTTCCAAAGATGAGTGATTCCTCAATCAGATACAGGGCTTGCAAAATCGCCTGCCTGACATCCCGGGGCTAGCGACATTGTAGGAAGGAAAAATATATGTCAATGCTTTTGCATTCTTTCGGAAATGTAGCTGGGTAATTATGTCATTGGCTTCGGTGAGCCACTGTCAATATGTGACATATTGAAATCGCGTTTGAATTTGCGCTTGTTTTTTGCTTTCACTTTGCAATCGCGCGAACTGTGCATAGAGAGCGACAGCACTGATTGGTGAGTGATGATAATTTGCGCACCAATTCCTCTGACATGGTATTATCAATCGTTAGCTTACTATGCAAACATGACAAGTGAAATCTCCCGCAGCAAGCTTAAACATATGAGAGGTTGATCGCGCAGAGAATCGCTGACCGTTGTGTGTGTGTGTGTGTGTGTGTGTGTGTGTGTGTGTGTGTGTGTGTGTGTGTGTGTGTGTGTGTGTGTGTAAAAGCAGCAGGATATATATTTTAGTTCTGCTGAGCCAAATAAGACAGGTCAGGGTGAAGAAGTGACAGCCAAAGAAAAGTTTACCACAAAACGGAAAAGTTATGACAAATCAAACTATAAGGCAAAAAGAAAGTGCAGCTTTATGGTTTCATGGACAAAAGAATTTCTGTGGCTTTAATATGACGAGCTATATAACCGGGGATGCACATAAGTGGTCCGCAGGTGCGCATTCGCTGTCACAAAAAAAAACAACAAAAAAAAAAAACCGCGCACAAGATATGAAGTTGCAACGCGTGTTTGCATACATAAGATTTTCTGGAGGAGGACAGACATCTGTTTAGAACTCTTAAAGATGTCGAAGAAGCTCCTTTAAGCAATTACTTTGGTGTTCCCTCCACCTCCAAACAAATGTCAGGAGTCCGAACCACAAAAGAAGCACGTATTCTCGGAAAAGTGGTTGCAGGAGGTGAGCTGGCTTCAAACAAATGATGAACGCACAGAGATGTGGTACAGAGATGTGGTGCGGAATGTGCCGTGAAAATCCCACTCTAGCGGACAAAAACAGTGCTTTTTATATGGACGCAAACGCGCGTTGCAACTTCTTATCTGGTGCGCGTCTTTTATTTTGTCAGCGAATGCGCACATGTTCTGCCGGGTGTGTTGTTGGTTTTCTCTCGATTTCTGAGTCGACAAGCGCCTTTGTTACTGGGACCAGTCATTTTAAGAAAGGCCCCCATTAGAACCCATGAGAAATGCATTATTGCTCAGTCTGCAATATCTTTCCCAGAACAAACACCAATTGCAAATAACATACTAAAAATAAACCTAAAAAAATCTGTTTAGAACAGCTACTATGTTGCAAAGAGTGAACTACCACTGGCAAAATTTAGCAGTCTTTGCAAACGTCAAAAAGCAAATGGCCTCAATCTTGGTTCCACTTGTCTCTTACCCGTGACTTCAGTGGAAATTTCAAATTCAGGATCTGACACAGACTGATTCATGTCCTACACAGTTCTTACAAGTTCATAGAAATTTCTGTTCAATTAGAACCAAGTATTTGAGTTGATGATTGTAATTTTTATACAATGTTGTAATTTGTTTTTCAACAATTTTTTGATTAATGTTTTGTTTCCTTTACAATATTATACTTTAATGTATAATATTGTAAAGGAAACAAAACAGGAAACAAAACATCAATCAAAAAATTGCTCTCTTTTTTATTCAGGCTACTTACATTTATTTTGGGCTACCAAAAACTGAAGAGTCCCAGCCCGAAGAGCTACCAGGGATTTTGAAATTTTGAGAGCCCTGAGATTTTTTTTTTTTTTTTTAATTACTTTTGTTTCAGCAACATTAAATTTAAAAACTGTACTTTTGAGTTAAAAAAAAAAAAAAAAAAATATATATATATATATATATATATATATAAAAGCTGGATCAGTGCCTCTGTTTTTCCTGGGATACACACTAATCTACATCACTGTAAATAAGCCACAGTCAAAATTAAGACAGCAGTATGTAAGGAGAAACAAAATTATTAAGAGTAAGTCAAGCAGCAGGCAAACTAAGAACAAACAATTGATAAACAAGACGACTCAGCAGATAAGTAACACGGGGAGTTAAAGACTGACAAGAACAATCTGCAGTATATCACAGATGACAGCAGTAAAGCCGGGAGGGAGAGACTAAAAGTAAATGAGAGCAGACAAAGCAGCACATCACACTCATCTAACAAAGGAAAATGAGCCGCCTGCAGAACCAGCAAACTGAGTACCTGTCTCTTTAACTTTCTCTCCTTTTGACTGCCAAAATACGTAAGGATTTTAAACCCTGGACACCAGCGCTTCAGCTCCATCTCCCAGTTTAACATTACGCTGGTGGGGACGATGATGAGGTGAGGGCCCCAGTTACCTAATAACACCAAATGAAACAGGACAGTGTATTAATCACAAATAACACTCCAACAACCAAAGTTTTGTAACTCTGTACATATAAGAAGCCGCAGTCTGTTACCTTTCTCACAGGCGAGGTGAGCCAGCAGAGCAATAGTCTGGATCGTCTTGCCGAGGCCCATCTCATCAGCCAAAATGCCGTTTAGCTTTTTCTCATACATGGTGACCAACCAGTCGAGACCGATGTGCTGATACTCTCGTAATGTGCCATGAAGCAGAAATGGAATGGGGGTCTTGACCTTAAGTTGTAGAGAAAGTTGAAACAACTGTGACTCAGATCTGCAGAAGAGTTTAATCTACACTTTTCCTCCATCTGATAAAATGACTGAAATATACATTTTTAATATTTAAAGACTGACCTTTGTGGTAGCCAAAGTGTAGCCTTTGGGCTGCAGGCTCTCTGCAGTAGCAGCAATGTGACTGATCTCCTTCTTTGGCCGCGAGCCAGAGGAAGACGGGCTGCTGTCTCCCTCCTTCAGCAAAACCTCCATCCCTTCATCTCCACACTCCTCTTCGTCTTCCTCCTCACTCTCTTCCTCATCCTTCTCGCTCTCCTCATCTTCAGCACTGTCGCCTGGTGAATCTGAGAGGAGAACATTTGAAATGATTAATGAATTAATAATAAATTAAAGCAGCAAAACAAACTTGAAACAGACGTAAGAAAGAAAACATTTTCTGAAAGCTTCTGCTCAGAGTGGAGGGAGATAAACAGTTTATTTTGGGTCTTTATGAGCAGTTTAATACCTGAGGAAGAAGTGTTACTTTCCACATCACTCTCATCTTCTTCAGTCTCCACCTCCTCATCCCCAGACACCTCCGAATCAGAGCTCGCTTTAGAGCCAGAAGCAGACGGGACCTCAAAGTCTGAGGCATACGCTCCTTTGTACTTCTCCAGCAACTCCTCCATGCTCATATCGCCTGGAAGGGAAGTAGAGACACGTCAAGGATCCGGTCTGCAGCCTCTTATTTTAGACCAGGGAGCAGCTAGTAATGAATGAAATTTCATTCATATGTACAGAATTTTAAAAAAGGCAGAAAGAGAGCAGCAATGCAGAGGTGTCATCAAGCTTGCTTTCCTCTTTAAAGAGACAGAAAGCTCTTCAAACACTTCATAAAACCTCAGGTCAATGCAATGAATTAGCACCACTTCCAGTAGAAAATAAAGCCCTCACCCTCTTTGGCTAAATCATCGAGTTCCTCTGCATGATCTACATTTCCTTCCACCTTCTCCTGAGCTGCTATCGTGTCCTCCTCATCCTCAGCTGTGAACACAGAAGAAGAAAAACAAATTCTTGACAATTAAAAATGAACTTGGATAAACAAAAAATGAGCAGAAAAAAAAAAATCCAGTAAAAGGTCTCATTCTGTTTTTATGGAGGTTATATTGGGAGCAATCTCACCATCCTCTTCGTTGGCAGTGAATTCCCCGTCTTCTTCCTCCCCCGCCTCTGATGAAGACGTTTCATCAGAGCATTCTTCGTCCGAGCCCTGGTCCTGCGTAACACCGTGATTCAGTGATACATGAAATCTGTGGTCAGTATTAAAAACATGTGCTTTTCTTCAGCTTTTGCACATTATCAGCTAACCTCGTTTTAACAGAGGTGTCAGCGTGTTTACTCAGGTATAATCATCCCATAATTAGACTTGTATGAGTTATAAAAACAAATAATAAAGCTCAATAAGTCCTCAGTGAGATGACAGCATCTGGAATTAATTTGAAGTGAAAATGAAGATGAATAATTATACAACACATTACTGTTAAATCAAATGCACAGCTACAGCTCACCAGCTTGTTTATGTGGGTGATAATGTCAGTGTTTACCAACTGTTTCGAATCTTTCTTAAATGAATTCAATCATTTAATTCACGTTTCCTTTCTGAAAATACTGAACTGGCCAAGCAGTTTGTGACACGTAAGAGAGCAATATGATCAGCTGCTCTCCTACAAATATTCCAAGTCCAAAGTCTCAGACTGCAGCAGGTAACCGTAGTCCTTGAACCTCCTCTCCACCTACTGCGGGTACTCAGCGGAGCAGGAGGAAGACTATTGCTGGCAGCTGTAGTCCAAGAAAGTGGAGTTTAAGGATGTCCGGAAAAACGGGACAGGAACTTTCAAAATAAAACAGAGAAGGCTGTCCACCTGCATTAATCACCCACGTGAGAAACACTGAATCTCAACTGTTACCTTTTTATTTAATGACTCTTTAGATCCAACAATGGGATGCAGCTCAAAATAAAAGTGGCAGGTCTTTAAACAACAGCAGAAACTCAGGTGCTATACTTTGACTCAGCTCACTTTTTACGTGGTCCATAATTTCAGCTGTTTGGGGAGGAAAAGTTTCCAAACTGCCTGAATTTGTACCAACACTGAATCAAATTAACTTACAGTATGTTTAAGATTCAGTGTCATTTTTACATAAAGAGAAGATCATCATAGTAGATCATTATTCTCGGTCCATCATTAGCTACTCACAAGTTTGCTTGGAAACCATGGAAACTTCTTAAAACGTTTGTCTTTTTCAAATCAGTCTAGTTGTTTAGTAGTTGTCTGTATATCCACTAACAGATTAAAAACTGGAACTATTAATAGCTCATTTTTACTCAAATGTGAACAAAACATATACAAAGTAGAGATGGCACGATACCACTTTATGTCCGATATCATACATTTGGATATCTGCCGATACCGATATGAATCCGATATAGCGTATTTTGTAATCAATAAGACAGTTTTTTTTATAAATATCTTGCTACATTTTGTATAAGTTCATACTCAAGTTTTAAAAAACAAAACACTAAAGCTATTCTGTTATACTTGTATGCAAAAAATACACTGCACCCAAAATAATTTATAGTTCAGCAAAACTGATCAATCTAATAAACTTAAACCTCCACCATCATCCCTATTCTGGTATCTTAAAGAGCACTTAGCAGAAATATTAAACAACCTAACAAATAGGGTTGCCAACTCCCAGCAAAAATATTAGGGAACCACCCCCCACCTCACAATGCTTAATCAACTTTAATTTAATGCACGTGTAAAAACAAATGCACAGAAATCAATTATTTTTCTACAATAATTAAATAGATTGAACATCTTTCTTCAACAGAATTGCAGACTGCACAGATGGTACCTTCCCAAAGGAAAAAGTACTATAGCTTACTAGGGTGTACAGTGGGGCAAAAAAGTATTTAGTCAGCCACCGATTGTGCAAGTTCCCCCACCTAAAATGATGACAGATGTCAGTAATTTGCACCAGAGGTACACTTCAACTGTGAGAGACAGAATGTGAAAAAAAAAATCCATGAATCCACATGGTAGGATTTGTAAAGAATTTATTCGTAAATCAGGGTGGAAAATAAGTATTTGGTCAATAACAAAAATACAACTCAATACTTTGTAACATAACCTTTGTTGGCAATAACAGAGGTCAAACGTTTACTATAGGTCTTTACCAGGTTTGCACACACAGTAGCTGGTATTTTGGCCCATTCCTCCATGCAGATCTTCTCGAGAGCAGTGATGTTTTGGGGCTGTCGCCGAGCAACACGGACCTTCAACTCCCGCCACAGATTTTCTATGGGGTTGAGGTCTGGAGACTGGCTAGGCCACTCCAGGACTTTCAAATGCTTCTTACGGAGCCACTCCTTTGTTGCCCGGGTGGTGTGTTTTGGATCATTGTCATGTTGGAAGACCCAGCCTCGTTTCATCTTCAAAGTTCTCACTGATGGAAGGAGGTTTTGGCTCAAAATCTCACGATACATGGCCCCATTCATTCTGTCCTTAACACGGATCAGTCGTCCTGTCCCCTTGGCAGAAAAACAGCCCCATAGCATGATGTTTCCACCCCCATGCTTCACAGTAGGTATGGTGTTCTTGGGATGCAACTCAGTATTCTTCTTCCTCCAAACACGACGAGTTGAGTTTATACCAAAAAGTTCTACTTTGGTTTCATCTGACCACATGACATTCTCCCAATCCTCTGCTGTATCATCCATGTGCTCTCTGGCAAACTTCAGACGGGCCTGGACATGCACTGGCTTCAGCAGCGGAACACGTCTGGCACTGCGGGATTTGATTCCCTGCCGTTGTAGTGTGTTACTGATGGTGACCTTTGTTACTTTGGTCCCAGCTCTCTGCAGGTCATTCACCAGGTCCCCCCGTGTGGTTCTGGGATCTTTGCTCACCGTTCTCATGATCATTTTGACCCCACGGGATGAGATCTTGCGTGGAGCCCCAGATCGAGGGAGATTATCAGTGGTCTTGTATGTCTTCCATTTTCTGATGATTGCTCCCACAGTTGATTTTTTCACACCAAGCTGCTTGCCTATTGTAGATTCACTCTTCCCAGTCTGGTGCAGGTCTACAATACTTTTCCTGGTGTCCTTCGAAAGCTCTTTGGTCTTGGCCATGGCGGAGTTTGGAGTTATACAGATACAGATGATACAGATGATGAGTTCGAACAGGTGCCATTCATACAGGTAACGAGTGGGGGACAGAAAAGCTTCTTACAGAAGACGTTACAGGTCTGTGAGAGCCAGAGATTTTCCTTGTTTGAGGTGACCAAATACTTATTTTCCACCCTAATTTACGAATAAATTCTTTACAAATCCTACCATGTGGATTCATGGATTTTTTTTTTCACATTCTGTCTCTCACAGTTGAAGTGTACCTCTGGTGCAAATTACTGACCTCTGTCATCATTTTAAGTGGGGGAACTTGCACAATCGGTGGCTGACTAAATACTTTTTTGCCCCACTGTATATTAGACTTAACAGTTACTATATACAATAATGGATTTCTATACATTTAATCAGATGACCACTTTGGTTGTAAGATTCAGATAATTATTTATTAAAAGTTAGTCATTTTAAATGAAATAACAAACAAAAGTATTTTTGTGCCCACCCTTTCCCTGTTAATGCCCTACCTGGCCCCCTAGCAAAACTTTGCTAGATCCGCCCCTGCAAAGTTACCAGCTGTCAGCTACGTAGAAAAGGATCCTGGTGTTATTTGTCTCTCAGAAACAGTTCATAACTTCCCTTCAACTCATTCACATAAAAGGTAATCCTGTTTGTCCATCACTGTTCAGCTGATGATTCAGTAAGAACATCTCCTGGATTAATTTTTATGTTTCCCTCTCACCACATATCCAAACGGTGGGCGATAAACAAACAAGAGAGACGGGACTTGCGACAGAAAAGCCAACCAGCTGATCATTGATCAGTTTCATGATTGAAGTAGCAACAGGGGAGGGAGGGGGAGAGAATGAGAGAAGAGGCAGCTGTGCAGCAAAGACAGAATAACTCCAGCTTTGTGCCCTTTTTTTTTTTCCCCCATTGTAGCTGAAGTAATGGACAAATTGCTTCCTTTTCGCCTCAATATGGAACTCCGATGGTCAGTCCAGCTATGGCTCAATATATCAGTTGTTAAGCTTAACGTGGAAATACTATGCAAACATTCAGAGATGCACTTACACACTTGCTTTACTTCTCTGGGATAGTTTTCTCTGAGATGAAATGCCGCGGTTTGGAAGCATGTAGCGAGGCTCCACATGCTCCACCAGACCACCGACAGGTCTCGCAGACAACAGCCGCTCTATCACGTGACACATACTGATACGATGCACTGAGCTGGGTTATGCCAAGTAGCGCGTTTTGTGAGGTGATTTTGTGATACTTCGGATTGGATCACATGTTTTATTTCTCTCTGATATCCGATCCAGTAATTTAGGTCAGTATCGGACCAATACCGATAGGTAATATCGGATCGGTCCATCTCTAATACAAAGTAGCTCAAGTTGTAGGCTGTTCAACTTTTCAGATATAAATATTTAAACCACAAATTTAGATAACCAAGTTAAATTGAGGACATCTGTGAAGTTGGTCTGTTTCTGGATGGTTGCAGTACTTTTGTTCTTTTCAGAAAACAATCACTGCCCTCTGGTTTGTGGACCTACCTGAGGCAGATTGAGGCTGCTGAGCAGCTGGTCCAGTGGCAGCATGCCCTCTTCCTTCAGCAGTTCAATCTCCCTCCGGTGGCTCTCAGCATCATTTCCCTCCTGCTGCTCCTCCACCTCTATGGTCTCTTCATCATCCTCCTCTTCACAGGGAGGTTCAAAGTCTCTGTCTGCATGAAAACAAAGGGTTTGGTATTGGAAAAAGACTTTATTCTGAAGAACACAGTTAGACAAACTGCAAAGTCAAAAAGAGAAAAAAAAAAAACACCATCTCAAACATACACACTGAAAAAGACTGAATTTCCTCTCATATACGCTTAAATATACTTTTTAAAAGAAGTTTTTATGGATTATTTGCATTTTACAGATGGTCTGTGAGGATAGTTGATGAATGGGAACCACGCAGTCCAAGCATTTTGCAAACTGAAACAAGGATTTTACTTTTTTTTTTTTTTTTTTTTAACCCCTCAAGCAAATATATTTCATACAGGAATACTTGTTTTCAGTGGCTTTATTTGTGTATCATACCCACTTATACAGTTTCCTCTGCTTTGAAGCTTCTGCAGCAGTAAATATTGCTACTCTCAGCCTGTTAGTCATGCAAAACATCACAACAGATGTTTAACTAATCTAAATACAAGTCTCCAGAAAATACTTTCAGTATTATAAATCCAAAAAACAGAAGTTTGATTTAGACTAAATTTGAACAGAGGCATAAATGTGTCAAATGGTTTTAAAAAAAAATAAAAAATAATATGCAGCCATTTGAACTTTTTTTTTTTTAAACATAAAAATGATTGACAGCATTTTATATACATTAGATATCTTTCAGATTATCTGTCACAGATAAAAGAAACAGCAAAAGTATGATAAGCACACACTGTTTGAAATATAACATGTTATTTTAGTTTCTAGAATAGGCTGATGTAAATCCATGTCTTGATTAAGAGCAGCAGTTTGTTGTGTCTGGTGGGGGGGTTTTGTTGTTGCTCTATTCCTACCTACCTACCTATCTTTTTTTTCTCTTTCTTAACTAAAGACTTATTGGTTTGTGTCTCCTATTTTGATTTTAACACACAAAAGCCACAGCTGGAGCTACTGCAAGGCTTCAGCTACAGGCAGAAGGAAAATTTAAGTTTTGGTCTCAGTGCTGTGAGCTTCTTCACAGCTAAGCAGACTGTGTTCGCACTTTAGCACCAACAAACCCGTATTTGGTAATGAAATGAAGGTGGGATCAGAACCACTGCTACGTCTGTTCCTCCTCTGACTGAAACACAGCTTCAGATTAAGCTGCTCACCTCAGTGCTTCAGGAATAAGCTGCCAACGGTAATACTGGCGGCAGACAAGTCTGACAGGTTTGATGGGTCTCAAGTCTGACGGTTGCCAAAGAGCATTAGGTACAGCGCTCTGGATGTGGTCCACCCCCCCAAAAAAAATAAAAATGTGTAACTGCTGTGACAAATGTTTGACTTCTCATCATGTTAAACCAAGCCGAGGTGCATCAGCCAGAGAGGGCTCGCAGAAAATGCGGTTTAATCTTACAAAGATGTAGCGACCTTGACGGTGAAGAACGCCTTTTGTTCCTATGAAACAGTTTACCTCTGAACGCTTGAGAAGATTCGCTCACTGGTGTGTAGCTATGACAACGTCCCAGTCTGAACCAGTGAATCAGCTCTGAAAGCTGTCTGCGACATGGTGGCAGTGAGCACTAACGATAAGAAGAAGGTTTTCTTTAAAGGGAAAACTTCTCACCATCCTCCTCGACAGGATTAGGCAGGGATTTCTGTGGAGACACGACGGTCTCAGCAGGCCTGATGGGTGCCAAGGACTTGCTCAGGAGGTCCGAGTATTTCTCCGTCTGGCCAACAATGAAGTCCAGCTGAAGGTCCAACGCCTTCTTCCGCTTCTCCTCTAGCCTGGACTGCTGCTTGTACTGTACCACCTTCAGGTTCAACAAATAAGACAGCGTGTGAGAACAGCTGGGAATTTCACATGATTTTTAAAAAGTAAACAAAAAAACCCCACATAAGCAGAAAAGTTGCGATGCTGGGTAAAACGGCATAAAATCTCAAATGGGTCTCGTATTTTAATTGAGTTTACAATATAAAAAGTTCAATTCAAGGTTTCAAGCTGCATATTTTAACATCAAGAAGAGCCGTGTAGTCGGATTACTCTGGGTGAAATTCAACCGAAATTCTTGATGACTTAGATTTACATACTGTATTTAGTTCAAAAATAACAAACTTTTTTTTTTTTTCTTTTAAAGGGCAATTATGAGCTCTGTGGGGGTCTTTTTGTTTGTTTGTTGGTTTTTAAAAACCAACAAACAAACAAACAAACAAACAATTAGACCATTAAAATAATGTCAGCAACACACATTAAAGTTTTTTGTGTGTGTGTGTGTGTTTTTAAATTAGAAAAACAACACTGGAAAAAAAATGTAATACTAAAGAAAACACGCACTAGATCAGTTCACAACTAACAAGGTTGAACATCCCAGAAAAAGATGGAAGATTCACAAGAGTTTATTCCAAGTGTTTGCAAACTACATCTTACTTTACAAAAAGATGCATCTATTATAAATTAAAGCTTTGCTTATTTTAGCAAAAAGTACCAAAACACATTCTGCATTTTTACAACGACAATAGCTCAGCAGGAAAAAGGATCCAGGTGCTGAACTGACCCAAGCGCACCAGTGAAAATATTAAGCTTGTTCTGAACCAAAGAAAATATGACACGGGACGAGCAGAGCGGCTGAAATCATGAGATAGCGAGCATAGATTAGAAAACCCGTTGGTTTTCCCCTACTGAGGTAATTGATATCCTCCAAAGGTTCCCAGAGTGTTGTTAAAAGAAGAGCCCAATAAAAACTAATCACTTCGTGTGCCATTTTCTATCGTATATGTTTGTTCTGAAGTTTTATTTTCAGTTTCAGCCAGCTTTCAGAGCGAGTTTTGCTCATATGAAAGGGTTCACTTTCAGTTTAATTTAAATTTTTTTTGGTTTTTTTTTTTTTTTTGGTTTTTTTTTTTTTAAATGTGTGTCCAAACTGTCCAGTGTTTTTTTTGTTTTGTTTATTATTTACACTTATTCTTAATTTTATTACTAAGTTAAGTTACTGTGTTGCGTCGTGTTGTATGTAGTGCCAACGTTTTATTGGAGACACAGATGAGCATTTTGCAATTTAGTATAATGTGTGAAAGTTTACATTTCTTCAGTACTGAAAAACAGAAATTAGGCTGTCTTGTCAGGGGCCATTTTTTTGGAGGGGGGCAGCCGACAGCACTGTACACAACGGTAGCTGGGTGTGTAGCAGGCAAACAAAAAAAAACCGAAAATAGAGGTGTTTGATGGTAAATTGGCGTCAAAGCACGCTGAGAGATAGAGCTGTGCAAGAGGTGCAATTTTATCGTGGTGGAAGCAAAACAGCAAAACTAAGAGGGAATTTATTCATTACGATGTTTTTCAAAAGTGTAGTTTTGGTCTTTTGCTGCTGGTTCAGTGAATTTTGGTAGGAGAGTGACGAAACCTGCAGTTTCAGAATCTGTGCGCCAAAGCCTCCTGATCCCCACCTCGTTTTAGTTTTTATTCAGCTACAGCCTTGAACATTACACTGCCACGTTTTTGGAAGCAGGACTGCACTTCATGTGAAAAGTGGATGTTATTTCTGTCATAAACCCGAACAAACACGGGCGCTGAACAGAGAAGCAGAATGTTCTGTTTGCTTGGTTTCAGGGAATCATCTGTACCTTCTCTACACTGCTCCAAAAAGCCCGGACTTCCTTTGCGATAGAAGAGGCGACTCGTCTGATTTTAGCATGCTCGTCCCGCTTTGCTTTTTCTTCCTTTTGCCTCAGCTCCTCATGGTGCCGCATCACCATCCGCACCACCTAACAACAAATCAACAGAACACATTTAGAACATATACAACATCCACCATCAAAAATACAGGAGCGCACTTTTCACCCCTGTTCTTAGCATCATGAATGTGTGAAACTTCAAGCAAACCTCTGTGATGATTTGCACGTCCTACCTTTCTGGCCACGCCTCTCTTCCACCGCCTCTCTTGAGCAAAGTCAGCCGAGAGCCACTGCATCTCCTCACACAGGTAATCCCAGTGAACCTTTGGCCGCGGTGGCTCCGTCAGGCGGGTGAGTCGCTTCATTGACCAGAAGCCCTCTCGCTTCAGTGCCTGTGTTCGATGCTCGATGTCAGCTTCCTGCAGCACAAAGTGAAGAACAAAAAGTCAGTAAACTCCTGGCTCTGAAACAGTAAGGTGGGGGTTAGCTGATTCAGAAATGCCAAATACTAATCTCCTGCTACACTGCATCGTCAAAGGTGCTTTCAAACTGGAGGAATCTTTTCCTAGTTCTTCCGACTCTTAGAGGCGGTCCCCACTTTTGATGTAGGCTCACTTGATAGAAATGGGTCTATCAAAGCTTTGAGAACCCCATTTTCAGGTCTTTTTAGATACTAGTGCCATATATTGGCATTATAAGGAAAATAGAAAGATTATATGGAAAGAGAGCTGAACAAAAGGCAGTTTGTTTGTGGCTTTTATCTCATAGGATTTCACTTAATGGCATCAATTTGTGAAGATTATCTTCACAAATTGACCAAAACATTTTTTTAACAAAGTTTTATGCAATAACACCAAAACAACCTTGAAACAAAAACAGAAAAGAAATCCCACTTGGTGTGTGTAGAGGGAACCATGGTGGTGCCAGCCTCCGGGTTGGCATTTAAAAAAATAAAGGTTCTCCTTGCACCTCTCATTTAGGTACACTCTGGATTCATTACTTCATAATTATCTGTCTCAGTAACAAAAAAAAATAAAAATAGTGGCACTCTGGTGAACGGCTCTCATCGGTCGGAGAAAATATTTGTTTAATTTCAAAAGAGCTGCACCTGTGCAACATTTTCGATAACAATATCCCTCCCTAGCACTCAAACTGCAGCAGAGAAGCTGTTCCACACACCTCACACTTTGTCTCACACAGTCACAAGGCTGCAAGATGTTCCATCTTTCTTCTCCTGCTTTCAAATCCACACACTTTGTTGCCTTGTCCTGTTTGTCATATAGTGACCTTCATCAGCAGAGCTTCACTTGCTTCACAAAAGAGGAGGAGCTGATTGAGACGTTTCTTCTTAAAAACCGTGATGTTCCCAAAAAGTAACGCAAGTAAACAGTACAAAGGACAGAGCTCTTTATATTTAACACTTGAACACAACAGTTTTTAAAGGTTGTTCAGCAGAGCGCTCCAGCATAATCATGTAAAGTATACCATCAAAGTCAAAAGGATGTCAGGGGAGTTTTTAAAAAGTGCTGCATTTCTCCTGAGCTTTTCTTAAATTACTCAAAGCAGACATAAAATAACAATTAACTACTTAACTGCCCGACAGCTAAATAGGGAAATGGATCAAAAGCTGCGTCTATTCACAAAACTGAAATGTCTTTTTAGTAAAAAAGGTCCAATTTTCTCTCCTTTAAGAATCCAGAAGGTTAAAAAAATGCATGCTGTGCCATTCAAAGTGATTTGTTTTGATTATTTACATTTCAGACTCCTGGAGCAGCCTGTTAAAAGGCATCGGACATGAGGCAAATAATCTTCGGATGTGCAACTGCTTTCGTCAATTTGAGGATTTAGTGAGAGGCTGAGAAGCAGCGATTCATACACAATTCATAAGATTTCTGCCTGGCACCACTTACTGAGGGACAAGAAACAACCTACAGCAAAATAAAAGTTAAGATTTTACTTGGATTACGTGGAAGAAATATAAAACTGTAAAGCATGATAAACAAAAAAAAAAAAAACCTTTCATATGCAGGACGGTTACAAAGATGAAATATTTTATATAAAAATATCAGAGCCCGGTTTGAAAAACAAAAAAACAAAAACTGAATTGGGAAATTTGAAGATAGATGAAAGAGGTAAACAGAAGGACAAGCAGTCAGAGAGATTGATAATAGATCGATAGATATAATTAGATAAAACTGTATCTAGACAAGCAGAAAGACTGCTAAAAAACACAGACGGAGAGACAGACTGGTTGACTGTCCCGCGGACGTGTGGACGAAATGCTGAACATCCTGAATGATGCTCACTCACATGTTTAGCCAGCTCTGCCATGTCGGTGTGACGCTCACTGCGGGACCGCTGAGAGGAGCCCTGGTCTGGCGGCGAAGACGACGAACTGTAGGCACCGAAAGAGGAAGGTGAAACAAACTTTCCGTGGGGACCCCGGAGAGGCGAGGACCTCTCCCGCCGTGGTGTGGACCAGTCAGGTGTGGTTGAGGATCCGGGGTAGGAGAAGGTTGAGGGTGATCCAGGAGAAGAATTCCCAGTGACCCTGTCTGCAATCCACTGGCGTACCTGAGAGTGAAGGGGACAAGGATGAAGAGGATTTTTTTTTTTTTTTTTAATTTTTAGAAAATGAAACAAACTAAGGTGAAAGCCTAAGCTTCACTAAGACAAAAGCATCATGCATGAAATGGATTAGAGCATTTAAGTGTTTAGGAAGCGTGTCAAACTGGCCACGAGCGAGTCTGTGGCAGCCGTCTTCTCATGCAATCATAAAAGAGCTGAAGTCAAAGAAATGCCTGCTTGAGTTAAAATTCTCCTGCCTGGGATATGCTCATGAATGCCCTGTTAAAATGAGCCTGTCTGGGTGTCTGACAACCAGCACTTACCTTAAGAAACAGTGCTTGTCTGTCTGTCCTGCTCTGTCCATGCTGGAAAACACACATGGCTTAGCATGCGGCCAACTTAAAAGAAATGAATCACTTTATACAAGAACACCGCGCACACACGTGTTGCATTAAAGATGGACTACATGCGGAGTGACGTCCTTTTAAAATAAAATAAAAAGCATGCCAGCGTATCTGATTACCATTTGATAACTAAAACTGCTTTTTGTTCTTAGCCAAGATAAAATATTAACGCATCTCTTCAGGACTGAATTACAGCTCAGAAAAATGATTTCAGCAACAGTAACAGTGTTGCACATCACTAAAAAATATATATATATATATTCTGTCATACCCAGTTAGGAAGCAAACCTCTCTGAAACTCCTAAGCTCCTCACTCGGATAAAAAGAACAAAAAAGATCCAATAAACAGTTCATCTCATCTTATTCACAGCGACAAGATGTCCGGATGCAGATTTAGCATTTATCAGCTGTTTTGCTTCAGTTGTGCTCGTGTTTTGTGGACGCCTCTTATACCTTGGCATTCAAGCAATAACTCATGACTATGAGTCTTAATGCTATGTCTAAGCTATGGTTTCTTTGGTTTCCTTTTTTTTTTTTTTTTTTTTTAATGGATCAAATACCTTGTGTGGCGAGCTGGGGGTGGTCATCTCGCTTTTTTCGCCGTCGGCTTCGTCGTCACTGCCTTCTTCTGGGCTGCTAACCTGTCCCGAGTTGCTCTCCTGGACCTCAGTTTCTCCCGCAGGGTCGTCATGCTCAATGTCCTCGCCATCTTCCTCCCCGTAGATGGAATCGGGTTGGCTGGGGAAGTCGCCGGGGCTGGTGGATGCTGAGACTGAAGCTGTGAGCATGTTCGAACTGTGCAGCGTAGCGGCTGCTGTGGAAACATCTTGGGATAAAGTTCTGCTAACGGTTAAGGCCTCAGGTTTGCTTGTAGTAGTCGTTAAGGGGGTGGCAGGTGTAGCCGGGTCGGGTTCAAGAGAAATATTACCACTTTCTAGCTTGACAGAAGCTCCTGCTGCTGCTACCACTGACAATTCATTGACAGCCCGCTGCGTCTGATCGCTGCAGCTGCTAAGAGCGGAGACTGTTTGGGGAAGGCACTCCTCAGACACCGTGCCAGACCAGGAGCAGGAGCCGTGGGCATTGGCCAGCTTGCCGTCTGCATTCTGTTGCTTAGACAATGAAAAGGAGGGTGGGTGTTTCAGGAGAGGAGTTTCTCCCGGTTTGAGAAGGAGCAGCGTTGGATTTATAGCCCCAGGAGCGGCACGCAAAGCCACTGGCTTGCTTACTGAGGGCATAGCGACATTCTGAACAGTCACTGATGCCGTTGTGGTGACAGCGGGGGAATCTTTGGTCCCGTCACAAGCAGAAACACAGACCTCAGGCTTTGTGACACTTACAACAGTGACTCCTGGGGTCTGATTTAGGGAGGGTTGGTTTCCTATATGAGAAAGTGTAACAGCAACAGGGGCCTGCATCCCCAAGTTTCCACTGGTAATAGTAACCACTGGGGATAAGAGAGATAACGAAGCAACTGTTACTTCTGCTTCCTGTTTTGGGCCAACAGTCTGAAGCACAGCAGTACCGCTCACCTCCGTCTGGTCAGCACCGACCCGTGTCCCGATTTGCGCGCTGGTGTCCGCCTGTTCAACAGTGAATGAGTCAGCAGTAACGGCCGCTACTTCAACTAAACAAACCGCACTTGAGTGTGCCACTTCAACAGCTTGGTTAGCATCTAACACCAAATGCTGTTCAACTCCGGCCATGCTTGTGTTTCGTATGGATAAATTACTGCTAGAGCAAGCCTGATTTATATCACTTGTTGAACGCAAGGGCTGCTGGGAGATTATGATGGTGTTGTTTTCACCAACTGTGTGGATAGATGCTTCGAGGTCCTCAGAGTTTTCTAGTAAAGCGTTGAATAAGTTCACCTCATATCCAGGAGAATGAGGCATCTGTGCAGCACTGCTGGCACAGACCGTCTCCTCTGCGACCTCCTCCACCAGACTGCAAAACTCGTACACTTCCACAGGTTGAGAGCCCAGCTCCATCTGCGTCTGAACGCTTCCTGTGTACAGCTTCGGCTCCCCAGCGGAGATCTCCGAAGTCAGCTCGTTGACGATGGCGGCTTCGCAGACGCTGCCATCCTCTCGCTGCAGAAGGTAACTCTGATTCAGGTGCACGGTGGGCCAGGCCCCGGTGATATGAGCCTCCTCCCCGACAACCACAATTTCCTGAGTGTCGGCAGAATGCACAATCTCCGCGATGAGCTCTGTTGAGGCGACTTGGTCAGAGGTGTGAGATGTTTCAGCTTTTATAACCTCCCCCGCCTGAAGTGAGACAACTAGGCCTGTGTCAAACAGAGCAGGTCCGGTGGAAGGTTTTGAGGAAATCTCTTGCAGCACTGTGGGGCCTGACGAGTCAGCTTGCTCTTTGCTCGTGCTACTCTCCACCTGCGCTCCTTCAAGGGGACCGCAGCTGGACGCCGAGCTTCCTTTTCCAGTCGAAGTGTATATTCCAGGGAGCAGCTCTCTTGCCTTTGCGGCTTCGAGTATTTCAGCTGAATGAGGCTGCGTTTCAATGTGTTCAACTGACTCCGAAAAAGCCGTTTTCTGCACGTCTCTAGCATTAGCTGAGATCCCCTTGATAGTTTTGGGTTGAGTTTTTGACAGGTTAGTTTGTTTAATCTCTCTATTTTCGGCTGAGGACAGAAGGAGTGCAGGCGATGCCGAGTCCTGGAGACTCCCTGCTTGCTCTGCAGCACCTGACGGAGGTATATGGCTGCTTTGATTTGTTTGGACAGATGGAGTCCTGTCGGACTGCTCCACAGCCCCACCCTCCGTAGCGTCTTGGACAGAGAGAGATGAGGCTGTGAAACAGATCTGAGATTTGGGTTGTTGTGGGAGAATATTCCCACCTGTGTGCTCTTTTCCACCAAGTTCCATATTTGTTCCAGTCTCTGGTTTATATTCCAAGGTGATGGACCGTTTTTCCTTTGTTCCCGTAATAACCACAAGTCCAGCACCTTCTCTAGGAAGCTGGTTTGTCTGACTGTTTGAGTGGCTTTTCTCTTTATCAGTTTGTGACCCGTATTGCAGCTCTTGCACTGTTTTGTCAATCTGTAAGGGGACAGGAGGACAAAGGGAAGCTGGAAGCCTTTGCATCTCAGCAGAGGAACTGCAGTCCTCAGTGAGGGACGCTGGCAAAGATCTTGCAACTCCGACGGCACTCTCTTCTGAGATGATATTACCACTGATTGGTAGAGTCTCAGGCAAGGTGGTCGGAGGGGCGTTCTCCGTGCTGGCGAATGTTGGGGTGTTGCTCTCCAGCAGGGGCACAGTGGACGGATCGGTGAGCGGAGGGACTGGGTGCGGGGCAGCTGCGACCGGCTGCGGGGCATGCCGAGGGGACTCCCCAGCCACATTTTGTGCAGCCTGGGGGTTGCCACCCAGCACATCCACAGCCGGAGAGGCGTGCTGCCGCGCCGCCTCCTCCCCAGAGCGTCCTTCCTCGGTGCTGCCCCGGCTACACACTGCACCTGCAAGGGAAGAGACACAGGCTGTTAACAGGGGTGTCAGGCATGAACTGGTCCAATCGGCTACTGGATATTTTGTAAAGAGTGAGAGTTGCAGTGAAGTCATAAATTACTCAAATTTTTCGA
This sequence comes from Maylandia zebra, assembly GCF_041146795.1. NCBI lineage: Eukaryota > Metazoa > Chordata > Actinopteri > Cichliformes > Cichlidae > Maylandia > Maylandia zebra. The sequence continues at coordinate 26,511,178 of NC_135174.1, read as the reverse complement.
TAAAACTCATTTTTTGTGGTATGATGGTACTAGCTTTACACAGAAGTATACATCTCTCTCTATAAGTGTACTTTAATCGTTTTATTTAAGTTTATACTCACTTAAATTTTGATTTTACTTCAGTTCTTGTATTTACTAATGTAGTTGTTTTACTGTGATGTATTTTATTGAACTATATAGCACTGTACTTATCTTATGTGCTTATAGCTTGTATTTGCAGCAATAAAGGGATTTCCCCACTTTTGAGATAAGTAAAGCAGAACTTTATCTTATATTGTCACTATGATTTATCAATTTTAACAAACACATGATGTAAGGAGACAAAAAAAAAAGAAAAAAGAAAAAATGAAAACAAGATCTGAACACTCCGTGTCTGGCTCATTTTGAATCCAGGGATGTCCAGGTGAATGTTCTTTAGTAGCACTGGTTTTACTAGTCAAACTGGGCTAATGGGCCAAACGTGGCTCATGAACACCTCTGGTATAACTCACTTAACAGGTAAAAATGAAAGTGCGACCACATGTCCCTCTTTAAACAGGACATTTTCATCCCCCATGTTTTTTCTTTTAAGTCTAAATATAATAACAACAACAATATAATTGCAATGCACATTTGTAAAAATCTCAGGAAAAAAATTTCCACAATTGTATGTATATCTTTAAAAAGGTCATTAACATACATACACAAGAAAGGGAAAATAAAACACCTGAAACCAAAAACCAAAATAAACAAATAAAAACGGGGATCTCTGGATGCTCCACAGACTAAATAGCATTTATACCAGCTAAATAACATAGTACCTTAGATTCCATCTAAAAGAAGCAAGGTAAATTTTAATGCAAAAACATTAGCTGCACAGCTCATCCGTGTTTACTTTTTAGACTAAATATATCAAAATAAAAACCAGTCTGTGCACTATATTTTGTTTGATGAGTTTCTTTTCATGGGGACTAAGTACAATAAGTTTTTGCTAACAAAATAATAACATAAAGAAGTCTATTTAAATGTCTAAATACTGCTGACTGCACTAGCAAGTCACAAATAATTACTACACATATTACAGCCACTTCTGAAGCGATGTGTGTGCAAAGCAGGAGCCTCTCACCTGTCTGTCGTGTAAGACACAGATCTTCAGTGCTTTCTACTTCCAGGATGCTGAAATTAGGGTCCCCTCCACATATTCTGAGGAAGTGAGGAACAGAAATCGGGTGGTAACTTTATTTTTAAAATCAAAAAAGCAGTTTAAACTCACTATTAGGAACTCTACTGCTGAAATTGACTGGTCTTACAACTCCAACAGCTATAAAAAAAAATGAGCTGTGGCAGAAGCTTCAGTTGGTAAACAGAGATATATGAATGTATGGGATGATGAGTAACATGTCACGTAAGGAGCGGACAGCTAGGCTAGCAAACTCCTGCTAGGACTGTGGTGTGTGTGCAGCGGTAATAAAAAAAAACACAAAAAAAAAAAAAAAAAAAAACAGCCAGCTCCTGGTTGCATTTGCTGCAGTCGCCCACAGGAAGATGTTAGGATTTCTGCAGCACGCGCTCTCTCGCGCTAAAAGCCGGCGACCAAGCGCGCGGGCCTCCGGTCAGTCATTCAATCCGTGCTCTCGTGACTATTTTTTCTTTTTTTTTCCTTTTAAATTGTGAGTACCTGTCGCCACATGGGGTTCAAGACGACCAAGAAATTATGTGTATTCACTAGTGATGTGGCAGCGGTGATACCTTGAAACATGAGCCGTACCCATATGAGAACTGCAGCTCAAGAAGCTTCATAAAACACAATTCAAAGGTTAACGCCTAACGTTGCCGGTTAGCTCTCTGGCAGGCTGGCTAACTAGCTAACGTTAGCTCCAGCAATAACAGTTAAATGGAGGAAGCCTGCTGCTAACTAGCCAGCTAGAAGAGTTAGTTAGTAGGGTGCGTTCATTTGACGCGCAGGCGCCCCTCATCCCACCCGCAGTTATGTAATGCTCAGGCTTCAAAGAAGCCAGTTTATGCCGATACATTTTAATGCGTTACTGTACGCTGAGGACCCAAAAATACCCCCAAAACATCCGAAAAGTCGCATTAAAAGCCGCTTCTGCATGCACTACAGAGGGAGGGGGGGGGGAGACAATCACTCGTGACGTCATTGCGTGGGGTCAAATCCTCTTTTGCGAAAATAAATGGGTTTAAATTATTCAGTTTTAAAAATAGATAGTGATTACTTTTTAGTTAAATATACGAAATGTCTAAAAAAAACAGTGTTAGAAAGTTCCATATAAATTTTGCAACGATTACACGGGGGACTCAAGGGGGCTAACTACGTCCCCACGGACCGCACTTTAGAAACGACCGCACGGAAGTGACGGTTTATCACTCCTTTTTTCTTTTAGAGTAGTTAACATCCGAAGATATCCCATGTCACTGTCTACTGTTTTGTCATCTTGGTTTAGGTCAGTGTTGTAGGTAGGTACATATTTCATCGCACGCCGCAGAAGCAGCGTGAACAAATGAAACGCAGTCTGATTGTGGCCTTCCAGTTGTCTAAAACCCCCCTTGAATCCCCCTTTACTTCCTCCTTCGCCCCCCTCCCTCTCAAGGCCGCCATCTTAAGTTCCCACCTACCTGAAATTTCCGACCAATTTTCTTTTACTAAATTCTCGTTGAAGGAGTCGTCATCCGCGAAAAATCGCACTCAATCCGTAATGCCAGTAATCCGAACTGTCTCCCGGTACCCAACGAGGTACCCCTAGGTCTGTGGGAAGAAGTTAAATTACGGACCGGGAGAGACTGGGTTTCGGCGCAGAATGTAGCGGTCGCGGGGAGGAGACTTTACGCAGCGAAATGGTGGAGGACCGCTGCTGACAAAGTACAGAACGCACGAAAATCTCGCGAGAAGTCGTCAAGCGCGCCACTTGAAATGCTGACATTTGTGATAGTTTATTTACCGGCGTTGGTGAGCGATTAATATAAAGACGAGTTAATTTAATTGATTTACTGCGGTGCGCTTGGAAGAAATAGTGCATGTTGAATCGGTTTTTTTTCGGGATTATTCATTATATTAAAGAAAATTATATCAACGTGACAGCAAAACTATTTTAATTTCCCTGTCGGGGTTTGTTTACACTAAGTAAACGCTATTTCGCCATTTTCCTGGTGATTTAAATGTTGGATTATTTATAAAATATAATCGCAGCTATTTTTAATACACATATATTTTTAATGCACTCTAAGTTTAAATGATTATCTGTATGATTGTAAGTGATGTTATGCATAACATGTTATATTTGATGTACCTGAAACTTGTTGAATGGACTAAAATTATTCAATGTTACTATTAAAAGCTTTATGTAAATATTAGGTGGTTTTCTTTGGTTTAAAGAATGCTGCCCTATTATTTGCCAAATTTGAGTTGGAACAACAGTGAGCCATTTTTAAACAAAAGAAATCTGATGGAGCCACAAAACCAATGTAATCCTTATAATAACAATAGCACAGCCTTTTAAGGACAGATTATCCTTTGAATATTATCAACAGGTGTAAATAAATACTATTGTTACATCCACGTGTTTCAGAGAGGAGCATTTATGACTATTTGCATTTTAATTACAATAACACTATATTTTTTGTTACATATGTAAAATTATAGAACAAAAATACAAAAAACTATCATTGCAAATGTACAACAGAATTGTGAAGCAAAGGAGAAAAAAAAAGTCTATTAAGCCTGATTTGAAGTATATACTGTAATGCTACACTGGTCACTGATGGGTACCAGTGTTTCTGCAAATAACCTAAATTAAAAAGAGCCTGTTTTGATTATAAATATCAAAACCTTTTAATTTAATTTTTTCCTAAGGTCCAGCTACACTTTTAAGTAGTGAAAATAAACAAATCTGTCCTCTGTCTGAAATTCTTAATTTTCCTCCATGACTTCATTTCTGGGCCTTTAAATTCATAGCTCAAGGGATTCAGGACTAAACGTTTTTGCACATATGTCCATGCTCGCCACTCCAACTGAGGTTCAGAGAGATTAAGATAATATGCTGATTGTTTCCACGATTGCTCCATTAATAATGAATTGTTTAGTTCGGGGGGTGTGAACCTGGACCATCTCCAGTGGCTCCCTGTGGTTTTGACAAAAAGTATATAAAGATGAACAGTGGTTATTTTTTTATATAGTCATATTTTAAATGTGATTACTGTAAGTCACTAATTATATTTTCCTATTGAAAAAAGTATGTAGCCTGTATCCTTTTAAATAACAATCACTGGCTATTTTTTTTTCTTTTTTTTGTTACATACACCTGTCCCGACTGCTCGATAATGCAAATATCTAATCAACCAATCACATGGCAGCAGCTCGATGCATTTGGGCATGTAGATATTGTGGAGACAGCCTGCTGAAGTTCAAACCAACCATCAGAATGAAGGATTATTTGACTGTGATGATGGACTGGTCTGAGCATTTCAGAAACCGGTGATCTCCTTGAAGTTTTCCCCCCACACAACCATCCCTTTAGACCATTCACTGTAAACCATAAAGAGCTGCACTGAGCAGCAGTTCTCTGGGTCAAAATGCCTTATTGACAGCAGACTGCTTCAAACTGATAGAAAGGCAACGGTAACATCAACAGGAAACAGGTTACAGTACATTTAGGCTCATCAAAATCTGACAACAGAAAAATATCTCAACTCCTGCTGCAACATTCAGGTGGTAGGATCAGAATTTGGCATAAAAACAAAAGCACTGAGCCGTGCTGTCTCGCTGTTCACCTGCTGGTGGGTGTGTAATGGTGAGGGGGATAGTTATCTTGATTAACCTCTGCCACAAAGAAGCAGTTCTGAAGGTAAAAGGGGGCGAGGTGGTTCCTACCTAACGAAGTGTAGAGCAGGTGTATTTAAAGATTCAGGACAAAAGACGCACACAACAGTGTAAACAACAATTCATTTAATAATTATTCTTTGTGGTCTCTAGGGGAGGGGTTCGAAAGGTATAAAACGGTCATATTAAAATAATCGACCCAGTCTTTTCCCTCTCAGGATACCCACTGCTAGTTGTCTTTTGACAGTCCTTATATGTTTTTTTTCCTTTTCAGTTCTTCAGCACACATCCCACTTATCCGTGTATATAACTTACTTTTGTTGAAGAAACAACTCGACAGTTCAATGTACAAGGCTCCCATACTCCCAAATGGATATAACACACACAACCAGTGAGACGCACAGGCAAACCTCTCTCTCTCTTAGCATTATAGTCACAGATGAGATTCTTGAAGAGGCCAGAGGTTGCGATGGATGCGGCTTTAATGTTCACAAGCACTGAAGAATTTTTTGTGAAGCAGGCCTTTCTGGATGATTTGAAACATTACTACCCGGGGACAGAGTACTGGTTGATACCCAAAACAATGACAAATAACATAACAGTGAATATATTTATTATTATAGAAGATAATTAATGTTAAGAATAATAATTACAAAGGCAATTTCTCTAGACTACTATAATCTGGTCCTGCTCGTATATTCAAGAGGAGACTGGGAAACACTTACAGGAAGCTCTAAAGACACTGTGTTCACAGTGTAGCACAGTTCATTTCGCCATTCATCCTTTGAAAACCAACAAAGAAAAACAAAAAGTTTTTTCAAAACAATGTCAAAATTGAAGCTGAGGGGTCTGAAGTTGGATTTTGGGGGGTAAAGCAGGAAACTGAGGTACGATGCTGAATGATCTTCGTGAAATGGTCTCATCGGTAATCTGTCTTTGCGCAGTGACACACCAACAAAAACAGAAGAGAGGACCACTTTACCACTGTATTTCCAAAATAAACCCTCACCCACAACACCTAAAAGCAGGGTTGATACATGTAGCGGAGGGCTTTGAAGTATCCCATAAATTAACCAAGCCGTGGACAAACAAACCCCTGGGCATTTATCCCCTCTGGAAGTCGTTTCCAAATCCACGTGGAAAAGGCTTGCTTAAGAAAAAAAAAAAAAGTATGGAAAATAATTCACCTGACAAATGAAAAAGCTGTCCTCTGCCTCTTCTGAAAACTTTCAGTATAAAATAAAAATACACCAAGGATGCACAGAAACCATGTACCTTTAAATTGCAATGATAGAACCATTGGGCTTATTCCATGCCTTGCTTTTTCCCCTTCCTGCCATCACCTCCTTCCTTTTTTGTTTTTAAACATTGTTTGGAGGGGTGCGGGGGTGGTTTGGTTGTGTAATTGGAAGGTCGGGGTTTAGTAGTCTGCAAGAGGAAAAGGGGCAGGTTGAGAGCAGCACAGTGATCCTGACATTTCCCTTAATCTCCTCCAGTGTTGTCCCTGTACTATCTGGATTCTGCGTCTTTGTGGGCGCTGTACAGTGCCAGCTCACCTGGACCTGCGAGTCTAGAGCTGCGGGGGGGTGTGGCCGACCGATTGGTGACGGACGGAATGAGCGGAGGCGGCGCCCCCACCTGAAGAGGTCCCACCAAGCCCGCCGTGGTCTTTGCCAGGATACCGTTGGCCATGTGGGGTGGGATGAGCGGGGTGAGGCGGGAGTAGAAGCCCGGGTGGTGCTGGTGAGCACCAGAAGCTCCCGGAGGGAGAGAGTGGGCGAGAGGGTGAAGCTGATCCAGGTGAGGGGCAGTAGCAGCGTGAGAGGGGCTGGACAGGTGAGAGCCAGGAGGGAGGTGCAGGTGCATTAAATTACGATAGTCTTCCCTAAAGATCTGGATCCGCTGCTCCTCATCCATCAGCCCACCTCCTGGGGGTCCGAGCTGAGGATGGCGATCAAAGGGATGCGCCATGAGGCTGAAGTCGGGGCGAACAGCAGAGGAGGAGGCATTAGAGGTAGAAGGCTGTGGGTGGGGCACCACTGCTGCGGCTACAGCGGCCCTTTCTGCCTCAAAAAGGCGCTGATGCCGGAACAGCTGAGCCAGGTGATGTTCAGGTCGCAGGGCTAGGTGATGGTCTGACCGAAATGCTAAAGCCTCCCTACGATGCTGATGTTGCTGCTCCCTCCACGGGTCCCAAGGGAAGCTATGTGCGCCCTGTGATGGTCCTTGAGGTGGACCGTGGGGAAAACGTTCACCACCAGGACCGACTACCAACCCTCCAGGACCCACTGCGCCCCCCAGATATGCTTCAATGGTTCTTGTGCGTTCCAGCAGGGACATCTGCTGGTGCGAAGGTGGGTTTGGAGTAGGTGGTGGGAGAGGGACACCTGGAGTAGGAGTCAGAGATAAAGAGGAAGAAGAAGGGGTGCCAGAACTGGGGTGGTGAGGATGGCTGTTGGGGCGGTCAAAGCTGTGGCTGGGTGCTAGGGGATGGTGGGAGATGGGGATGTGCTCCGGCTCCTCCTTCCGCTCCTGTTTCACTTGAATTTGCATGGAAGGTTTGGACTGGGGCGTCGAGGTCCGATCAGGCTTCTTGGTCTGAGACAATGAAGAAACAGAAGAGGAAGCAGTGGAGGAAGAGGGAAGGCTACCGTCTCTTTGGGAGTGCGAGGACTCGTTGTGGGAGTTGTGCGGTGTGGAAGCCACTGAGCGGGGGTACAGGTCCAAGGGAGATTGGGCAGAGCGGTTAGAAGGTGGGGGAGGAGTGAGCACAGAAGATGAGGAAGACCGCGGCCTGTCCCTGTCTGCTACTAAAGAAGAAGATCCAAGAGGAGGCCCCCTTGAAGACGTAGACAGCACTGGCCTCTTCTCCACATCTCTGTCTCTATCGCGGTCTCTGTCTCTGTTTAAGCTGCGTGTCAGGTCCTCAATAGGTCCAATGGTCCCCCCCAGGGTGCTGCTGTGGCCATTGATGTGTGAGACTGGGGTGCTGCTGCGGGGCTTATAGGAAGGACCGACTGGAGATATCCTCACAGGTGGGCCGTACAGCATGTCTCTGCAAAACAAAAAGCATACAAAGTTCAGGGGATGCTAGATTTTTAAGCAGCTGGAAGATATTTAAACAACATTCAAGCTCCTGATATTTGTATTTTTAATATTAAAACTGGAGGCCTGAAGCAGTAGAGCTTAATACCTGCCACACCAGTTTTCCACATAGATTACAATTTAATTCAGTTTCCAGTTCTGTGAACGTTACACTGCAGCAAGTTTGCTCACTTTAAAAGAAATGAACTGTCTCTAATATTTTGATTCTTTTATTCTAGTGGAGGGAGACACAAGATTGGAAAAAAAGTCCAGAAAATACGCATTCAACAAAAAGTATAGATTGTTTAATAAGTATTTAATCCTCAAGCAAAATATGACTTAGTACTTGGTGAAGAAACCCTTGTTGACAAGCACAGTGGTGTTTCTTGTAGTTTGTCACCAGGTCTGCACACATCTCAAGAGGAATTCTGGACCACTGCTCTTTACAGAAACTGAATCCAATAGGTGTCTTGGCTGCTGCCTGAAGCTTCTACTCCCTCCACAGGTTTTCTATAAGACTGAGGTCTGGAGACTGGCTAGGCCACTCCATGACCTTAATGTGCTTCTTCTTTGGCTGCCTTGGTGGTACGTTTTGGGCCATTGTCATTCTGGAAAACCCATTTTCAGTCTTCTAGCTGAGGGAAGGAGGTTCTCGTCCAAGAATTTACAGTACATGGGTCCAATCATTGGCCACTAAGTGAGGTGAAATCGTCGCATACCCTTAGCACAAAAAACAGCCCCAAAGCATAATGTTTCCACCTCCGTGCTCAACTGTGGGGATGGTGCTTTTTGGGTCATGGTGTACTGTGTTACCAATGGTGTTCTTGCTAACTGGTCCCAACTGCTTTCAGATCATTAACAAGCTCCTCCCGTGCAGTTTTGGGCTGCAAACGTATTTTATGTTTCTGCCATTTCTGAATAATCGCACCAACAGTTCCCACCTTCCCACCAAGCTTCTTGCAGGACTACAAGCTTTCCCTGACATCTCTTGACAGCACTATTTTCTCACCAAAATAGCGTAATGGAAGAAAATCAACGTGTGGACACGTGTGCTTTATACATAACAAGATGAGGGCAGGAGTATCTGTAATTGATTGACTGGGATTACAATCTATGTGAGCCAGTATTCTGCTTGGGTAGTTGGAGATCAAATACTTTTTTCACTCAATGACATGCAAGTCAATTTGTAATTTTTATGTAGTGTGTTTTTTCTGGAGTTTTGGTCAAGTTTCTGTCTCTCTCCGCTAAAATGAAACGACCATAAAAATTAGAAGCTGCTTATTTCTTTATGAGTGAGCAAACTTACAAATTCAGCAGGTGATCTATAATTATTTCCCTCCCCTGCACCTGCTGGTAACGGTTTACACTTTTCTCGAGGTAAATAACTTGTCTAACACAATAAGAGAGACTCCCTTCCCACAACCTCAGCTGTTAAAGGGCGCTGTGTTCACCACTGTTAGAATAAACAGCTGTCTGTCTGTGGTTTTAATGCAAGCTCAAACGTGTTCATTAATTTAGTAAATTCACACACTCAAAAGTTTTTCCTCTCTGTTCCCTTCTCTGCCTGCTGCTGGCTGGTCTGCAACAACTCACGGTCAAGCATACAGATATTTTTTTTAATAAGTAGTTTAAATAAAGGCAGCATTGAAATGTATTAAACCTCTGTGGATCTCCTGGTAAGTCAATATATGCAACTGTAACTTGACTCAAGGTATCGGCTGTACTGTTTCTTGTTTGGTTGGTTGTTAGAAGCGAATATTTGTGGGTTTCCAACATGACTGTATTCATGCATGTAAAATAAAACGACTGAATGAATCTTTCAGCCATCGTCAAAGACTTAATTGTGCATTTGTATCTCATGTCATAGGCATGTGTTTGGGTTTGTGAGTGAAAGCCAAGCAAAACAAGCAGGACACCATGGAACAGGGAAGTCCAACATATGACCCACCATCCAATCGTGCCCAGTGGATAGCTTTGAAAACGAAGGGGACATAACTTTTTGTACTTGCACTGCATTGATCCCCCTGAGGCATCTTACTGCAAGTCTTACAGCCTCCTTACCATCAAAGGCATTACCTACAGACTACTATACCCAACAGGGGTAACACAGTTAAGCCCAGCAGCTGTCCTATCTTTGTAATGCTTCACTGTGGAATAAAATGCTTTTAGTCTGGCCCAGAGTGATTACTTTTGCATTCTATTTGCAGAGACGAGATTAACACTAAATAATGCCACACAATACAGAAAAAATGTATTGTTTTATTTATAAATTAGCCTTAAAGGCTTAAGTTAAAGACAAATGAACTTTTAGTTTCATGAAGTCGACGAGCCAACCTTGCCATCAAGTAAATGATGTAAGAATAGATCTCAAGACTTGTAGATGGCTGGTAGTTCAAAGTCCAGCTGCCTTAACTCAAGCAGTTAAGATTCCCATGACCTGGATGACTTAGAACCTACACTGACTTAAAACCAGTTTAATTTCATACCTGTCCTTTTCATCCTTGATGTGAGGGATGTCTCTTCTCTCGCCTTCCTTCACTCGTTCCCTCTCGTCCCTCCTATCTGCTCCTTTAGCCCAGCTGGGTCCGGCGGAGAATCCAGGCGGGCCACCATGGAGACGGTTCCACGGATCATGATGGTTTGGGGTAGACAAGCCCCCGACTACACTGGCTGGTGAGTCTTTAGGACCAAAGACGGAGCCGGCTGCAAATGAAACACATTTTTTTTTATGTTAGAAAACACTACAGGCAAATCTTCACCTTTGACTTTCACATTAAATATTTGATAATCTACTGGTTGTAAAAACACATGCTTTACACCAAGTATTATTGTTAGCATCTAATATTATTTTAGAAAGTAGCAGTTCAAACTGAAAGCAGTAAAAACACCTCTCAGTAACAAGTCCAGTTATTTAACGCTTAACTTCCTTCAACACCCTCTTCTGCAGCACATACAAAGGAAATCTTCAAAAGAAATTGACCCTTGCTAAACAATCAAACCTCTTGTAACCCTTTAATTGATATAGTTTAGTACTGGGTACTTTTATTAACTCGCCCAGCTTTGTCTAGTTGATCAAACACAACTAAACAATGGGACAACCTCCCAACAAACCCTGATTGTTTTCCAATTGGACAGAAATCCATACGTTCATGGTGGACTTGACTTTCTCGTTACTCAAATTAATGCATCCAACCTTTTACTTGTATATCAGTGACAAAGCCCAGCACAGCATGTCTCTGTGACAGTGACTGCTGAGCTGTAGCTGTGCTATGAGACAGGAAAGAAAAGCATTAAGAGGGGAGAAAAGCATGATGACAAACACCTCGGCCCGAGCTCGAAGACTAGTTTACCCTACTCACAAGCAAAAGGATGGCTCAGGGTTTAAACTCTAAACTTTTGGCTAACATCCCAAAACCTGTACCAGTAATGAAAGTAAAAACATAGGGCTGGGGATGTAATCTCTAAACCAACCAAATAATATCCAAATAGTCTGGTATCTAAAGCTGATAAGATGGATTTTCAGTTAAATTCTTACTTAAAGCCAGGGTAGGTTTTGTTTCATTGGATAAAATGTCCAGAAATATTTTTTTTAATTACTTTAATTCACATTGTCTGAGAGGGAACAAGGCTCCTGCACCTCCTCTGGACCGTGACAGTACACTTTGGCCAAGCAGGACAGGAAGAATATAAACTAGAGGAAGTTGTGTGAACTTTCCCTCTCCAACCTTGTATGAAGCCAGAAGTCAGCAGTGACTCAGCTGTAGCACATGTAAAGCTTAGTCTTATGCCTAGTCTCAGCAAGCTTGTTTTTCCTTTTACATTTTCTACAGCTTCAATAATAGATGTGGTAATATCTAATAGATATGAGAGTGTTCAGTAATATTATTTGGCCTTCCTGCAGCCAAATCCACACAATATATGGGTTGAGTCAGTCAGCCAGTCACCGTGCGTCTCTCTACAGTCTGTTTGGACGCTTACAATAAAGTTTAATCAAAAACAGATGCTGAAAAACGTTTGTGCATCTCTGAAGCTATAGTCAACTTAATTTAGGGCATTTCTAAATGGATCTTTCTTCAAAGTTTACCTTAATTTATCTGACTTTACAACCCCTCAGGTATACTAACAATCTTTACATTTTGCACAAATAATGAGCCTAAATTTAAGTTAAATACCAAACTGTGACCTTTGAGTGTTAAAAATTCAAACCTGGTCAACACTCAAAGCTGTACAGACAGACAGTAGTAATGAGAGGCTGGGTTACAGGAGCTCAGTTCCCCAAATTATACCGACTGGCTTCAGGGAAGGTAACCAGGTACCATCATAAATCTCTCTTATGAGTGTGTCAGGCTATGCTGAATGTTTATCAGCCACCTCAGTTTCTGTTTTTACTGAAGCTAACGGCTAGCCCAACACCCACACCACAGGAGCAGATAAGACTGTTAAATGTAAATCTAAAAGAAGTAGCAGCTGCAGATCAAATCAATCAGTAAAACTTTAGGCAGGGGAGGCCACCTCAGGTTAGAAAACACAAGCTTATATGCATGAAAACACAATTATGACATAAAGAGAAGCTCCCAATCAGAGTGAACCAGCAGTCGTGCAAATCAACAAGTCAAAACCATCTCCTCCTCCTTTCTTCATCATCATCATCATCATCATCGTCGTCTCACTAGCACAGTAAATGCCCCAACACACCCAGACAGATGTTTTTACAATTTAAAGATTAATTTAATCTTACGTGTTGCAGTAAGGGGTGGCACGATAACGTCACATTTCAAAATCAAAACTCAAAATGTGACTGAAGTGTCAACACTGCACAGCTGATCTACTGTCAGTTATTGTAGGCTCTACTTTACAATATAAAGCGCCTTGAGGCGACTGGTGTTGTGATTTGGCGCTGTATTAAATAAAACTGAATTGAATTAAAACTGGCCACACATACCAAGCAACCACGACTGTGCCACATGTAGTTAAAGCAAAGAGGTCTTTGTTAAGTTGTCTGGGCATTAACCTGATATTTTTAGATTTTTGATAGACCAAAAGTATTTATGCTTGAGCAAATTAAAGCCCATTACACAAAAAAATGTATAAATAAATTATACTTTTGGTCATTTTCCTCAGAGGAAAGATGCCAAGCATCTTGGGTAGTTCTCAGTTTTTTGTTTTGTTTTTTGTTTGTTTTGTTTTTTAAATATACACACATACAGGAAAAAAATCCAGTATAATTAAGTTGAATTTGTTGGGATAAAAAAAAAAAAAAGCAGTTTTTTTTTTGTTGTTTTTAAATTGGAGTTTCACTTATATCAGAATAAAATACATTTGTTTATTAAACAGTCAGAAATAAGGAAATACAGAGACATCTGGTAAGTAAGGTTTAAAAAACCACTCAGTTCTTTAAAGTAAAAGTAATTTTAACTCATTCACTGCCATTGACGTCTATAGCCGTCAATGGCAGTGAATGAGTCAATGGGTTTAACTCATTCACTGCCAATGGCTGGCAGTGAATGAGTTAATATCTTATTTTATACAATAATATTAGTTCATATTTTTGTTTAAATCTGTGCTTGTTTTACTTCATTGTATTCATTTTGATTCAAGATTTGTTTATTATTACCATAATATATACTACAGGTGTTTTATTGTATTCCATTTTATTGATCTTTATATAATTTTAATCCTTATTTAAGCCATTTTGTGCTATTAGCTTGTTAGAATTTCAGTAGAATTTTTTCCCCAAATTCTGATAGCACAAGGTTAGAATAAAAACTTAGACCTAACAGCATTAACAGCATTCAGGCCAGTCGTGCTTTCATTTACAGTCGTCCCTCATCAGGCCAGTTTTCAGCCTGAAAGGCTCTAAGCAACATTACAGATCAGTGTGACTGATAGAATTGCAATGATTTGACTTTTTTTTAAACTACAATTGTCCTATAGTGCTTCACATCCTTCAATGGGAGACCCTCCAGACTCCTCGATCCTGTAACTTTACCTCTAGCTGACATCAAGTATCGTGACAGCCCCTCGCTGCACTACATGAGTGAAGACTAGTTTGGTCTGTCCTTAAACTAAACAATTAAGATGTTTCTTTGGCAATTAAATTAAATCATTACAGACTCCAAAAACTCAGTCACCCAGGTGGAAACACTCCACACACCATTAAGAAAGCTCACGCACTGAAGCAGGACTTAAAGGATCAGTTTGGATATTTAAATACCTGTTTTAACACACATGTCACACATATGCTGAATTGCTGCTGACTATAATTATCCCACCTGTCTACATGAGCCATTAAATGTGAGACTACACTAAAACACGAGGGGGCAAAATCCACATGAATTTCCAAGTTTATCTTCAGTAGTTTGAGATAGCCAAACAGATATTTGGCAGTTTCCCCTCCACATGCTTCCCCAAGCAGCATTTCCCTGTCGAGGCACAGAGCTGAGATACTTCCTGATAATTTCATCAGGTTATTAGCACACAGTACCTGTTGTACAACAGCCAGGGAGAAGACATCCAATTCATTATATTCATCTGACTGCTGAAGTGTTGTTCGATGTTTGCACAAACTGTGGATTTTGAACCTTTAGGAAAAGATCACCTACTGGCCTGTGTGGTGAAATGGAACGATTACGGTGACCCAAACGCAGCTCAGAACAGTTTAGCTCAAGAACTTATTTAAGAGGCCAACATGTTGTCAAAGGAATCCAAGAAAAGCAACACCAACATCATCGAGTTAGTGTTTTTGTTTGTTAGGTTTTAGACCATTACTGAGCATCGGTTAAGCCAACACTACCATTAGTGAGGTTGAGCCCAGCTGTATATGTCAATGTTATAAAGGTTCAAGTGGTGTCAACAGTAAGCCACGAGAGGTCAAAGAAATCCAGCAAAACTATTACTAGTGACGGGAGGAGGGCAGGTCCCAACGATCAACTTTGAGGTGAGTGACTAACGGGACAATGACTAGGAGTGAAGAATATTCCTGATTGACGTGAGGGGTGGTGAACACATTCCAGGTTACCTATGTAGTTAGAGACTAAAATGTCTGCTAGTAGCCAAGCTACAAAGCGGTGTGCGATGAGCTTTGTGTTCGGGGGTTTTAGTTTGCCAAGAGAATTATAAATAAACGCTCCTTTGGTCTAGTTGGGGTTTTAAGGTTGATCTGACTGGATAGACTTCCTTTTTTATTCAATACGATCTGTAACATGACCTGAAAGGACCGTTTTCCCTCATAGACAATGGCAAGGCTTCTATTGGCCCGTGAGAAAATGTTAACTGTTGTTGTAATGTTGTTAGACCAAGCGTGAACCATCCAAAAAACACTTTCTCTACACTACAAGGACACCGAGCTGTGGTTCAGTTTTATCTGGACTGAGCCAAACTGTGGAGCAGAGGCACTTTTACACCTTTAATTTTGATTTGGAAGTAAGAACTAAGAAGCCCGCAGAAACTCTTTCAACATCCGTGTGACATGTGAGGGCTACATTCAGGTAGATTTGAAAGACTCTGAACTGATCCTTTAAGCTTTGCACATCAGGCGTAGAGATGCTGAGAAACTGACCCAGTGTTGGACTCCCAAGTCCTCCAAAGGCACCAGAACCCAGAGCTCCCAGCGGGGTGAAGGACGGCGATCGGCCATACAGATCTAAAACACAACCATTAAAAACAGTTTTACAACAACAAGCTAAAATCCTGGTTTCATCAACTAAACATTTATAAAAAAACGTTACTGTCATGAGTTAAAAATAAAAATCTTTCAAGTTTGAACTGATTTTACCCAAGTGTGGAGTCGGTGCGAGGAAAGAGGAGTGTGGCGCTGATGGAGAGATGAAAGGAGCCGAGGGTGGATTGACTGGACCTGAGGGAAAGAGATAATAAAACAAAACAAAAAAATATCTCAAGAATATTCAAATCAAGCTCAACATGCTACTCACACACCAAACAGCAAAGCTACAGAAGGACACAAAGTCCAAGAGTGATCAGAGACATCAGAAGAAACCGATCACATCTTTGGCCCTGATTCGCTGATAAGTTCGAAAAAGTATTCTTAAACTGACCACAGAATCACCACCATCAGCCTAAAGCTCACTCTTTTGGTCCCAGTTATAACATTTAAAGCAACAACTACTAATAACGCAACTACAAAAAACAAAACCTTAAAAATAATAATAAAAACTAAACTGAAATGAGGAAACTCATCTCAAACTGAATTTAAAAAAAAACAAAAACAAACAACTTTTGGTTGCTGCTCTGGTTGCAAACAGTGACGTCATTCATTTAACATTTCATATGGTATACTTTTAATATAATTGTATTATCAATAAGGAATATAATATTGATATTATCTAGGAAAACTAGTAAATTTTTCTTTATTCATTTTAAATAATTAAATGCACCAAGCTTTGATTGTTGTTTTCACTTTTAAATCTTTTGAGGGGTTTTTCTTGATTTGTTTTATTCCTCTCCAGTGTTCGTTGTCTTGGACTTATCACCGCTGTTTGTGTTTTTTGCCATCTTGTGCAATTCTAGAGCAGTACTTGCAGATGTTGCACATACTTTGTTGACTAGCTTCAAATCCATTAAACACCAATACAGCTGCAATAGCAAACAAGTTGTAGTATTAGCAGTATTTACTTAGGGATGTGACGGCTGGGATTTATAATTTTTGTTTATGTAGTTTTAAATTTCTTGGCAGAATACGAGAAATTCAGTTGTGAGGATACTGAAGAAGCCTGGATTTGTAAATGCAATGTTCACACGCTAGTCTAAAGCACAGATTTGCACTTGTTAACCATTAAATCCACAAAGAATTATGATTTTAAAGACACTGACAGCCTGAATCCTGTTTGTCTTGTTGCACATTATTTACAGCAACAATCTGTGCACAGACATAAATAAATAAATTACATTTTACCAGCTGGGACACCGAAACATTAAAAGGCAAGCACCTGCAGCTGAGAACAGACTGGGAGGTCTGGTCAGGTCATGAGCAGGAGGTAAGGGCATTGGACCCAGTCCACCAGCTCCAGAAAAACGGGCCAACGGGTCACTGCGGAAGTCCAGTTTGTGAGGATCAGCCTGCATGAGCTGAATGAAGGGCAGAAGAGTTAAACCTCATACTGTCATCTTTGCATAGTGGCAATTAAATCTCTCCCCACATGATGTCAGTAAGAGACACTCACCTTTACTTTTCTCTGATGGTTGTGGATCATGTAGGCCACCTGAACATGCATAGCACACCATTTTCCTGGTTTCTGCGCAGCACAAAAAAGACACTGTGTTATTCTACAAATCTTGAATCTACAACTTTAAAGCCTTTGTACACAGAGGCAGATCCTGCAGTTCAAGAATATCTTTTCTAACCTCCATACAAGCTTGAGGTTTTGCAGCAGGAGAAAAAGTTAAAATCTGGGGCCCGGCTCAAGTTTGGTTATGTATATATTTTTAAAAAAGGAAAGGCGGTGAAAAGAATAACCGCATACATCATAGCATAATTTCTAGGTCTGAAAAATCTAACCGAGTGTGCAAGAGCAGAAAATAGACCAGTAGTAGTCAAGATGAGATTAGTGCAAAGAGTGCGTGAAGTTGTGAGACAGTGATGCAGACTAAAGAACTGAAAGGAGCAGAGGGATTCAAAAACATCTGTTTCTGCTTACATTTGTGATTTTCAATGTTGATGTCCCAAAGTGTTCAGTAAGCTACAAGAGAAGAGAAGTGTAAAACCACTTTTAATCTGCACATCTTGCTCTTTCTCAGGAGTAGTTTCTGCTGTAGTGACTGTGCTGCAGCACATCCTAGCCTATACTGCAAATTTGCCATCGCGAGAGTAAAGCGCAGTGTCCTTACCCTGGGGTCTTTGGGCTGCAGGTGGGAAGGCACAACCCCAAATCGTTGTATATCAGGACCCGTTCCCTGAGGGACAAAGAGGCTATCACTGACACAGCACAAACACATGAGCCACAGCCTACACCTGGCGTTATTCTTTGCTCTCTTAGCGCTAACATTAATGTATTTTTACTCTAACTAATGCAGCCAGGTCAAACCCAAGAGACACTGCAAGAGCCTTAGGAAGTCAGTTAACTAAAGCACCCATGCTGTTAGATGAGTGCCGCTCATTCGACTAGCCTCTAGTCATACCTGTCAACATTTAGATTTGAAAATCCAGGATTTGATGTGACAGATAAAAACGCACTGATGCAGAATAGGAACGTGCCACTTTAAAGAAATATTTTTTGCACTCTGGTCTGGTCTGCCTTTTCAGCTGCTTAATTTGGTAGAAAAATTGGCTGCAAATGTTATTTTTTTTCTACATCTAGTTTTATTTGAAATATAGTTCAAAACCAAAATTGTTTGAGTGGCTGAGACACAAATTCACAGTGCACTGGATTTACTTCATTAACACCACCTGGACGTCCTTGGTAAGGTTCAAATTAAGTTCAAGTTGTTTCCTTCTCATAAAAGGAAGATTTAGATTTGTCAAGTACCCGATCAACATTTGGCAATGGTTGCAAAAAGCCCGTTAAGCTCAACAGGCAACAAATACACATAATTTACATGTAAACAGAAGAAAATGACCAGAAAACAGGCTTCAGGCATTCCTGATTAAATTAGCAAAATGTCAATCAACATTATTAAAAACAAAGACACTTAAATTTTATTACTTCATAACAAAAATTTGACATTTCTTGCTTTACAGGAAATCATCTGCCTGCACCTCTACGCTATGACAAAACATCCTTTTGCAATTCATTTTAGCGGTTGTACCACCACCAGCTTCAAATGGGGAGATGAAGTTGCCGTTTCCCTACTGGGACGTGGCACACATCAAACACATCGCACATATGGGTCAACAGTGAACTAGTTTATTCAGCATCTAACTCTTCTGCCTGCGCAGAGGTTAGCTGCACACGTGCCATTTTAATCAGGTTATGGGTTCCCAGGTTACACTGAAAGTGTTGAATTCTATCAAACAAATTCTGTCAAATAAAACACTTAAGGACTCAGTCACACACTAGGGACCTATCTGTGACGCTCTGGCTGCAAAAATGTGCATCTGGCCAGTGGTTGCTGGAGAGGGCGAATCACCAAAAACCTGGCACCTGTAAATTGTACAGCTGACGCCAAATTATTTGCACTTGCTTTCAAGCAACTCTCCAAACAGTAGGGATCACTCACACAGACCTCTAGAACCGGTGTGACTGAGCCCTAAGGCAAACGGATGCATTTATTATAGTTATTCCAACTTGAGTGTGATAGGTTACTGGTCGAAATTACTGGAGTTTCTGGGAGAAACAACAAAACGAGGAACTTAAAATATAAGCTTCCTCGTTTAAACCTGCGAAAAACTGGATTGTTGGCAAATTTGCCT
Source organism: Maylandia zebra (assembly GCF_041146795.1). NCBI lineage: Eukaryota > Metazoa > Chordata > Actinopteri > Cichliformes > Cichlidae > Maylandia > Maylandia zebra. Next base: position 26,491,916 of record NC_135174.1, on the reverse strand, counting down.
CTAGTGCTTGTGACACTGTGACATTGTCATCGCAGGGAGCTCAAATAAACCGTGACGTGGAAGTTATCGCCTGAAAAAAAACAACAAAAAAAAAAAACAACATCATGCTAACACACAGACACAAGGAGAGTTTTCCTCACCTTTGGCTGAAATGCCCCTTGCAATGAGCTGAAATGCCCAGGAGGAGGAGGAGGAGGAGGGGGAATCTGAATACCCTGCACTGAGGGCGGCGTGTACGTTGGGTAGATCTGGCACAAACACAAACACACCTTAGTGGCCGGTACACGACTTTCAAAATACGCCTACAGTTTTAGTTCCCGTTTCCATGCACTATTCTCAGATACTCACAGTGTGTCGGTACAGCCCGTCCATTTTGCCTGGGTACTTATCGAACTAAAAAGACAAAAACAGTTGAGATGGGTCAACACATTCCAGCTGCAGTGGAGTTTAAAACAGGAGTAAAACAGCAGAGTCTCTCTCACCATCGGAGACGCCGTAGCTGGGGTCAGGAAGGGCGTGAAGTGTTGATGCGTGTGCGTGTGTTGGTGCTGGTGGTTGTGCTGATGGAACTGGAACGCCATCGCCGGGATGCTCGTCTGGTTCTGAGACGTCCGGCTCGATGAGCCCTGCGTGGAGCTCGGCGCTGCTGGGCCTCCTGGAGTGGAGCGGCCTGCCGGGTTATTTTCAGCCCCGGGGACGCTGCGTCTGCCCTCACGCTCTGCTGGAATAACGAGGCAGTAATTAGTGGAAGGCAACGGGAAAATAAATTAAAGAACATAAAATTCTGTTTACACTGGCGGTCAAGTTCAGAAATTCAAACAATGCTTAAAAGGGATGTGTGGAGGTAAATCTTCTGATCTGTGAATATTTTGTTTATCAAGCACCAAATTATTCATTACCTGCTTCTTCAGGGAGTCTTATCTAGCAGAAGAACTAACTACACCACCACAACTGCATCTGGCACAGGTAGCCCTTATTCTGCTCTGTAGCTGCTTGCAAGTTCAGCATAGACGCACACCAACCAGTCATCCACAAGTTCAAGCTCCAATCAAGCTTATTTAGACTTCTGCCTTGAATCTATGCGGAGCCTACGACGTAGCTGACTCTTAAGGGTCTTTTGCGTGAGCTTGTGCATCAAGATATAAATTAATCAGAATTTAAGACACTAAATTTCTTCAGTTTGAGTGGACTAAAGGTCATAAGCTTATAGTAGACTAAATATAAAGTTTATTCAGTTAATATAAAGTGTAAAAGTTTGCTGTGTTTTTAACAATGAGAATTCCTCCATAGAGTTTCTAAAGTCTTATTTTCCTCAGCATCAAATACAAAATGTGTCCATGTGTCATTTTGTTGCATTTTCGTGAGAAACAGGGAGCATGGGCGCTAGTTGAAAAGATTTCCTGAGGGCAACTCAAATGTACACGTCTAATCTTACCACACAAGCAGATTACTTCTGATTGGATCTCATCTCTCTGCCACATTTCGTGTTGCATTTCGTGTTTTCGTGCCATCATAGTTTTTGTTCTCCTGCCTCAGTTTTTATTTAGATATTTGTCTTGTTGATGTCAGGAAAAAAAAGGTTGTTGATAAAAACTATAGGTGGAAATAAACACTTGTTACAGCCCAGGTTTTCTCAAGGGTTTGCACTTATATCACAGAGTGGACAAGATCCTCTTTGTGGAAGCAGCTAATAGATATTGATGAAAGCTGCAACAGCAGTTGCCCTTACGAATGGTCGAGCACACAAAGAGTGACAAAAAAAAAATTAAAAATATGCAGGCGTGCACCAGGCTTTGGTGTTATATTACTGCTAATTTTTACCAGGCTGAGACAAGTGTGCAAGTGGGTCAGTCTCTACTGTCATTTGAATTCTATATCAAGGCAGGAGTTCGGAGAGATTATAAGAGGGGCAGATACTGAAACAACAGCTTTGGGAAAAGAAAAGAAAACAAAAAAAACCCTCTAATCATTCTGCTTCCTGTTTTGACTTCTTCTATTCCTGTGTCAGTACTGAAGTTGAGGTTTTCTCTGAGTTGTGACACCCATCGTTTAGGAAAAGACTGCCAGGTCTGTATAAATGGTTACAGATCTGTGAGAACAATGATAATTGGTGTGCACCACAACCAACACAGTGGCCATAAACAAAGCTGAAAACATGAGAACCAAAGGATGGCTCAACTTTCAAAATAAGAGCTGGTTGCTCATGATTTCCTTTTGCCAGATGAAAAGAAAAACAAATCCTAAAATTGTTGCCAAATACTCATAAAGGTTAATAAACCAGGTATGTGTGTGGGAAACATAAACTAAAGTTAATCTCACAGATACATGAACAAAAGAGTTACAACTACTGAAGTGATACTTACATGCAACTTCTACTTTATGCAACACATGCTGTGCTTATGAGACCCGATCTCAGTTCATCAATACACAACTTCCTCAACACCCCAGACAAACCCAGACAACCGCCTGGGGAAGTCTGGGTTTGGTTTATTTTTGCAACACATTAGTCATCACATTCCCATAAACAACTGAAACGGTGAAATGAAGCATTTCTGTTTTGCTGTACCCGCTTCTGTCGGGTGAGCTGTACCTTGCAGCAGAGGTGGAGGCGGAGGAAGGCCAGGTGAGGATGTGAACAATGCTCCAGAGCTGGTTCGGGATGGGGGTCGGAGAGGCCCTGAGGATCCTGAGCCCCTTGAGAAGGGCAGAGAAACACTGGCGGAAGGAGGTGGGGGAAGAATGGAAGATGAGGAAGTCCCGACAGATGAAGCAGACGGTTGAGGCTTGACTGGGGTGCTGCTGCCGCCGAGAAAACACAAACACAAAACACAACAGTTGAGCCAAAGAGATGTAGAAGACAACATCAGAGGGATGAAAGAAGAAATTGAGCTTCAGTTTTCAGTATGTTTCATACCTGTTGTAGATGGATTGAGTTCGAGGGGGCAAAGAGGGCTTGGGTTTGGAGAGCGGGGGGCTGCTGTTGTGGCGGCTGCCGCCGTTGACTGGGCTGGACCGGGGCACCGTGACCGGGGAGTGGGAAGGCAGGCCGGGGAAGAAGGGGGAAGAGGTAGAAGAAGAAACCGGCTCAGGGAAGTGTGGCTCCAGGTTTTTCTCCTGACTTCGCTCCAGCCCAGACACCCGTGGAGTCACCATTAACCGTGAGACGCCACCAAAGCGCACCGGCAGAGACGGGCAGCTTTTGCCCACAGATGAGCCCATGTTTGAAGGGGCGGGATCGACAACTGAGAGAAGAGAAAACCAGTCAGCAATTTCTCAACTCCTGCAGGAAGGACAAAGGTCTTCCAAAGCAAAACACCCTCAGAACAGCCAAAACTGGCTTGACCACTTGAGTGTGATTAAACCCAAAGTTAAAAAATTTGGACGCAACAATCCGATGTTCCAACCTGATTAAATACTTTTTTGCCCCCACCTCCACTGTCAGCATGAATTCCTGCAAACTAACTGCCATCTCAGTGTTTTAGCCTCATGTTCCTTAGAAGTCAAAGACAGAGTGGTACACAGTTTTTAATAACCTAATCAATTAACCATAAAAACATGGACCTGGATCTGAGTATGCAGCAGAAAAAAAGATGATCAGCCGTCTGCCACAGGCGGGTAAATGTTTGAAACTAAACAGTCATATATTAAAAATCTTTGCTGCGTCTCTAACAACATTTCAGTGCCATTTACGGGAACATCTTTAGGAGATGGCGTTTGTCCTGCTTGCTGTTATGTCCATGTTTAGTCAAGTTAATTTAACAAAACTGGTTAAAAACATAACCGTTTTCTTGGCTTTTCTTTAATTCCTGTCCAGAACAAGAATTAGCATGGTGTCTCTGCCGAAATAAGTCATGTCATGAAACTAAACACCAAGTATAAGTTATGACAAAATGATTTTTTAAAATCATATTTTACTAGTGGTTGCAGAAATGCAGTTTATTATATCCAAATGACCATTTAAATTAAAGTTAATTTAAATAAGGCATCTAAATAAATGTACAGAAGGGCTGTCAGGGTGGCTGAACTTGTTTCTAGAAGGACTTTGGATGCACCCCTTTCTACCTGTGACTGTGATACTGGGAGTGAAGGAGTCTGATCTGGACCACTAAGCTTCTGAAAGGTTTACAAAGCATACACATTTATGTTTATAATTGTTTTCATAATTGTTCCTTTGATGAATACATCCAACAAAACTGAATAACCACTGATGGGTTTATCCATCCATCCATTTTATATCACTTTTCCAGGTCCGGATCAGAGTCTCAGTCTAACAGTCTAAGACAGGCCCAGACCTCCTCACCCAGCCAGCTCCCCCACTTCTTCTGGTGGGGGATAAGAAGGCGTTTTCTGGGTCTCCTCCACAGCAGGCATGCGTAAAACGCCTCATTTAGGAGGTGTTGTCTGAGTCAGATACCCAAACCACCTTAAGCAGCTCCTTTTAATGCAGAGTAGCAGTGGCTCTTTGTCTTCTTTAGTTTGTATTTAAGATGGTATTTTCTTATCTTAATAAAATAAACTGAGGTAAATGAAACAAAAAGCAAGTGGGTTCTATTTTAAATCTAACAATACTTTTTCTGGAGATTAAAAGAAGTCTCAGACAGTGACGATACCATCTTCTGTACCCTCTCCAGGTCTCCAAAATATTTTTCTAACGTTTCCTTCCACCTCATGTTTCCGTATGCAGCACATGTCTGTATTCTCTCATTTCATTATCTGCAGATTTTAATCAGCTCCACTTTGTGTAATAACTAAAAGAACGAAAACAATTGAGCCTGTTTAACTCGTTTTCTGTTAAGATCTAAGTTTAGCCCTGTGGGAGCCCACTGACTGACACATCAGTTCAGCGTTTCCTGAATGTAAAGCAGCAGGAAAGAAATGCCAATAGTAAATTTCTCAAACCTTTCCTAGTGCTGACTGTGAACACTGGATCCATGTCATTGTCGGAGGCCTACACGGGAAAACAAGAGGAGGATTTTATTAGAACGAGTCTCCATTTTAATCAACACATTTTTTAAGATTACAACTGAAGAGAACATGACTGTGGTAGGATCCCTCTAATAATAATAATAATTTTATCTACACAAACATAACCAAACATGGAAACTCTTGATAAGAATATTGGTAAACAACACACACCTTGTCTCCTGTGTCACTCTCTGTGTCACACTGAAAGAGGAAAATAAGGCAGAAGAAAACATTTATGTTTATTACAATATGTCAGCCAACGAATGTAAACCAACTTCATCACAACAGTGTTTCCCCACAGAATTATATTTTAAAATATTAACCTAGTGGGGTTTATTCTATTCTTTTTCTTATTAATATTTTGCCTTGATTCCTCATATTTTAGATTCATTTGTTTTATTTCCCACCATGTTCCCGGTTTTACATTTTCCAATTCATTTACCATGTTTTCAGATTAACTTTTTAAATCACAGTGACATGACTCGCAAAGTAAACTATCTGTGGGGCACACATTTTCTTAAATAAATTAGATTATGTACACGTTATGATAATAAATAGCAGAGTGATAATAAACTGCCTCTCGTCCCAGCTTCACTTTCAAGCCAAACTCCAAAGTCTTGTTATCTCAGGATAAAGACATTAATCATTCTAAATGACAATTCTTCTTATTTTGGCTGCTGCTTTTAAGGGTTGCCACAGCAGATTATCTGCCTCCATCCACCCCTTGAATCCTCCTGTCACACCAACCCTGTGTGTGTGTGTCCCCTCCTTTACATGAACTTCTTCTGAGCTCTTCCTCTTTTCCTCCTGCCTAGTATATCCACTATCCCTCCTCTGCACATGTCCAAACCACCTCAGCTTCACCTCTCTAACTTTGGTTTCCAAACTGCTCAACCTGAGCTGTCCCTCGGAAATACTCGTTTCTAATCCTGTCCATCCTGGTCACTCTTAGCATCTTCAGCTCTGCCTGTTGTATTTCTGTTATAGTGTCACATCATAACAGGTGTCCAAAGAAAACAAACATGTAAAGTCGTTTCTGCCTTTCTTGTAATACAGGGACAGGAGCTAGAGTTGGGGCTGTCACAGATGATGATTTAGACATCAGAGGGATTAAAATGAGAGCAAGCAGGATTGTCCTCATGTAAATCAATCATCCCATTCTCTCAGCGCAAGTCTATTTTTGGCTGCTCCCCTATTCACAAGGGACCCCCCCCCCCGAGCAGGTAGCTCTGCATGTTTTTAACACTGTGGCCTTCCCAATGCAACCCAGAAGGGATTTATATCTACTTTAGTAGATCAATAAATCTAAACCCTTTTTTTTCCAGGGGAAATGCCTCCAGTTATATCTCAAGTTTGAGACAAGCTCAACTATTTAGACTGATCTTAACAGGAAGAGATTAGATCAATCTAATGGAAACTAAAACCTGCTGGGCATGCTTTGCAACACATCAGCGGACACAGTCTGCACATCCACGTATGCCTGTGTGCATGCAAGCAGAAATACATGGATTCCAACTTTTCTTTGCTTTTTCCATTTATATTTTTTACTTCACTATTTGTTCCATCAAGTATTATTGTAATAGTTTCAGAAATTTTAAATTATTTTGTCTCCTTGTTACCATGTGGACCACATGATTTTTAAGTCTATGACATACAGATAATGTTTGTCACGAATGATAAAATTGGATATTTTCATAACATTTAATATGTTCTGTGTTCTAAACAAAGCGCAGCCTTTTCCTTTACAGCAGTGCACTCATGGACAGAGTAGAGAAAGATTGTTATGTCGGATTAGTTAAACAAATGTTATAATTATGACACTGTTAATACGCTAAGAAATAAAAGTGTGCAATTTAAGTAATGGCAGGCTATACTGTGTAGAGCTTCATGTCTAGTAAATGAGGCATGCCCAAATAAAGTCTGTGTGGGAAACACTGGACATTAGCAGAAAAGAAACTTACAATATAGCCAGTCTCCAGAGGTTGCCCCTAAGGGGGGAAAAAAGGAATAAAATAAGCTTCAGTGAGTTTCAGTTAGCTCTAAACCTTTCATGGATGTGATTAATCACTCTGGACTGCCTGGACGATAGGTGTTGTCAAAATTCGTGCAAGAGCGTGAATGTGAACCTGTTTTACAAGGTCATTTTCTCAATAGCAGGATATACAGGTGATTACCGCTACAGAAGTATAAACATTGTGTGTTTGATTAGGAATTATCTCAGTGACATCTAACATGGTAGTAAAGTCAGTTTCACCTCTATCTTTCTTCTCTTATTTCTACTATTATTCCAATAGCTGCTGGGCGGGGCTCCTTCCTCCGGCTCTGACAGCGGTCCTCCGCCGTTCTCCTCCGGCCCTCTCTTCCCCTTGTTCCTCCTTCCCAGCATATCAGTTCGCTGACTGGGCTTCAAAGAACAGTCCATCTGATAAGGAGGAGAAAAAATATGTGGATTTAAATGTGGATAAATAAGCATTAATGTGTAAGCCTGAGGCCAAAGACCCAAAGGCAAGCTACAGGCTTATTAGTCCTAATTTTTGCTGTTCATAAAAATAGAAGAAAAAAAAAAAAGATGAGCCAGCATGAGGATATTACTGGAGCTGTTTGTGTGTGGACTCAATTATATTGCTTGTTTTGACAATATATTTAACTGAAGCATTGTACATGACCTCCCTTTCAAAGGGCGTCTTTTACCTGTGGTGTCCAGAGTTTTTACCAAAGAATATAAGGTAATACTTTTTCCCTCTTTATTACATGCGACCCAATCATATTTAGGTATGCAGTCACCCCCCAACAGCACATTTTAAGCAAATAAAAACTTTGATATGCAATAAATAAATATGTATGAGATTTTTCTTGGCTCACAATAAGTCTTTGAGGAATAACTTCAGGTAACAACCTTATTTGACTGAAATATTTGGACCATTTAATGAAGAAAAATGTCCAAATTGCTTGAGAAAAAGAAACTGATTGTTAAACTGGTTAAAAGAACTTAACATGTGTCTTTAAGAGCAACCAAAATTTCTCTATAGAGGATAAATAAAATTGATATAACAACTTACAGTCTAAACAATTACTCAAGAGTTTAATCAATACCTTTCTGAGAAAAATCTACAGTAAGGAGTGTACATGGTTTCTCATTTTTCTGGCCATTTATCTTCCCTACTTATATACCCCCAGCAGTGAGAAGAAAAATCAGCGGAGCGGTGAGACGAGTAACGCATCTCCGCTACAAACAATCATTATTCAGCCTTGTCGCCTTTCTTTGACGAACTGCTGGAAAGTATCAGCCCTCAAGGCAACGACAAATTACAACAACAAAATTATTTAAACAGGGGGGAAAAAAAAAAAAAAAAAAAAATCACTCTTTCAGAAAACTGCTGATAAATTTAACCAGTTGCTGGAATGTCACAAACAATATAAAGGTCAAAGAGAGTAATGGTGAAAAGGTTCAATGGAGCAAATCAATCAAATTACATTGAAAGTTGATGTTGATTTTGCTTTAAGTTGACAATTTTTTTTAATCTTATTTGACAGAAATAACCATTTACAGTGAGTCCTAAAATACAGGAAAATCTGCAGACTTCTGTTAAGTATGGTCCCACAGACTCTTTGCCTTAACTACATCCGGACTGATCACTGTTAGTCACCACCAAAGGCACGTTTTTCAGACGGCACAACTCTGATATGACACGCATATGCAGGATATTTCTCGTCTTTCAGGAGTGACTGCAAAAAAAAAAATAAGCATGACTGGTTCACCTACGCTTACCGCAAAAGCTATGCAGTATGTGATTTTCAGCTATTTGAAAAATAAAAATGCATTTTAAACTGGAGTAAATTGAACCCACTTATAAAAGTTTAGTTTATGCTGATTTTCCTTCACCAAAAAGAGCCACATTAAATATACATTTCCTTATACCTGAGATCTAAAAATTGCTAGTTTTTTGTTGGTTTTTTTTAAACATTTGACTGGCATACAGCACTGTATGTCCCACATTTAAAACATTAACGAGTTTTATTTTATATTAGGCCCAACTTTTATTCAAGTTTAAATATATTTGTGTTTTCAATGGCCAAAATTAAAAAGAAAACTAACATATTAGTTAGTTGATTAGTAAAGTTACACAAACTGTGTGCCTTAACTACAGACCAATCGTTATTATTCACTTCCATGGGGTCATTTTGAGCAAAACTACTTAGATTACACTTAAAAAGGCAAATAAACTCAGAATGACTTGCAGGTAAATTCATGCAAACTAACACAGTCTGTTTGTCTAATTTGGAAAAGTCCCTTTTTAAAAATGTTTTACAGAAAAACTACAGACAGGATATGGTTTCTTTTTTTTTTTTTTTTTTTAACAAAAAGGGACTTACGACGTTTCATTGGTATAGAGCAGTAAATTTTTTGGCAGGTCTCTTTCCTTTTTCTCTGTTAGCAGTTTCTAATACTTCATGGGTCCATTTGACTGTAAAATGAAGTTACCTAGAAGAACAGCGCAGCTGTATGTGTGTGAATGGGCAGTTTTACTGTGGGACCTATTGGCAAATAATTTGCTTCCTCAAACTGATGCAGATGTAAGACGCACGCAAATGACATCAGTACAAAGGCAGATTAAACTACTATCAAAGATTATCCACAAATTACCACATGCCAACATCTTGTAAATAATTAAACGTAAAATGTACTTTTTTTGCTACGTACATACAAAAAAATTGGTCTTCCACCAAAGGGCCAAAGCAGTACAGTTTTTTTTGAAGTTGGGTTTAACTTGATCTACCTTTGGCACATGCTTTTTATCACATAGGGAAAAATCAGGAAACACATACACTTTTTATGACTATATGGGAATCAGTCATGCTTATGCGTGTAGTCACCCATCAAAGGCCTAATTTTGAGCCAGAAAACCCATCAAATACATATCAGGGACTGTTCTTTTCCAAATGGGCATTTTGGGGTGACTTGGGGGCATAGAGTCAGTATTATCTGCATTTACTGGTTTATTTAACACCTTTAGAATCAAAACTGGATTCAATATGAGGTACTGACATCGATATGCGTCCTGACTTTAAATCTTGAGAGTCTGAAGAAAAGCTTTGTGACAGCGCAAACTCAGAAAATAGTTAAACGATCTTTTCTTAATGTTTTTCTTGTTCTTGCTTTATCTACAAAGGCCACTTCACAGCTCATCAACACCTCTAAAAAATTAGATCATGAATAATTGAGGCCTCTCCAGGAGCCATCAGAGGATTGGGGAGTGGATTGTTGTCACGCTTTAGGGGCTCAATCTGCATCCCTTCACACCCTTGGATGATTTAATTTACAAAGATGAGTATTAAAGCAACCACCTACGAGGATGGTGATTATTTAATAAATTAGAGGAAAGGAGGGTGCCAAATCCCCACCGAACACTAACGCTGAAAGTACACATGAATAACAGCTGATTAGTGGGGTGTAAAAAACACCAAATTATGACAATCACCTCCAGAGCCTCCAAGCTGATGAAGCTCGCAATAGCGAAGCCATCAATGATTTCTTCCTCGCAGGACACAGACTCCCTCTTCCTCCGGCGTGGAGGCCTGTGTCTGCCAAACCCTGGTCGGCACTCTCTCCCACCGGGACCCAGCACGCTGTTGGTCCCACATGCCTCCCGATCGGAGCCCGAGGACAGGGATGTGGCCCGCTCCTCGGCCAGATCCACTCGCCTCCTCCGCCGCTCCCTGTCGCGCTGGGAACGGGATCGCCGGCTCTGCCTGAATCCGGTGTTTCGGCTCGGGCCCTCCATGTTCAAATGCCACCTCCTTTTCGCAACTTAGGTGAGATTCCCAAAGGCACTTTTTTACGCAAGTCCCGGCCCGGTTGAAGGTACCGAACCGCGAATAAAAACACCACCACACAGGCCCTCTCCGAGAACCTCTGTTAAAATGGCGTTAATGGAAACCAGTGGCTATTATTTACCGTCCTCTGACAGCAGTATGCTGCTGGCATCAGTGCCGTTCTCTCGGCGAAATGTTAGTGTCATTTCTGAAATCTGAAAACAAACTTACATCCACATGGGAATTCAAAACATCGGCGACATTAACGCGAATGTCAGGACATCGCTGATTGTGTGTCGTTGACGGCTAACGTTAGCTAGCGTGCTAGCTAGCAGGAAATCCAAGCGATAACCACACAAGTTGTAAACATGTAAACAATAAAACACAAGTCTGGCTGTGTTACACCCAAAGCAGGGCGAGATTGCCTCCGCAGGAGTAACAGATTGAAAATAATGCTGTTTTCGGCACAGATTAAATCAACAAACTGTTTGTGATTTCCTTAATTTCTGCACACGCTGACAAAATTAGTAGCAAATTGATTAGCTAGTTAGCCAGGCCTGATAACGACTATTACGAGACGTTGCATATTACTGTGAAACTGAACGTTTAATACTGACAGTTACTCTAATTTACGCCTTACGAGGAATAAAAAGAGCTGTCTGCTTTACTTTAAATAGTAAATGGCTGCTGTTAGCGAACGTCAGTTAGCCTATACGCGGCTAATTCAATTTATAATAATATAAGCCCGACAAACTAAGAATACAACTTTATTCTTAAAACGTTTCTGTAAACACTGATAAGCCGGGCTGTGGAGTGTGAATATAACTAATAATCAGCAGCCAAGAGGGCAAAATCTTCTCCTGTCGGGTTGTTGATGGCCGATAGTGGTAGCTGAGTCGCATCAAAAGAAAGACGTAACATTAGCATGGATGCTAGTCAGCGTTAGCCAATCCAGCTGTTAGCAACAACCAACTATCTCTAATTTTTTAAGAGGAAGCAGGAAGAATACGGAAGCGGGTTTTTATTCTACGAATTATCCACGAAATAATATCCCTCTCCTTCACATAAAACTGTTGAGTCGTTCCACCTCCATCATAAAGGAAAAAAACCGAGGCCCAAGCATCAAAGCCTCGGGGTCGATTTCCATAAACGAGGGTGTCGGCCGAGCCCCGTTGGGCTGGGCAGCTCCTTCATGCAGCCTCTGTAATCCAATGTTTAGGAGAAGCTTGACCAATCGCCGTCGTTTCCGGTCACCGAATTCTTTTTTTCCCTCGATAAATCCAGTGTGTAGGTTATAAAGAAAGAAACAGGTCGGTTCCACTGCTGCCTCTTCGAGAGTTTGTACTGAACTGGAGATTTATCGCGAAAACCAGGGAGACACAACCCTTGTCAACCGTGCAGTGCATTGTGTGCTCCGCTCTTCTTCCTCAGTCATCAGGCAGGCTGATTGGTACCTCCGCTGCTACTGCTACTCCGCTACTGCCACCCTATGGAGACCGAGATGTCCTGTCAGGTTTTTAGTTTTCATAAAGAAACTCCACACCCAGAAGATTTTTAAAGAGCCAAATTATAATATATAATATTTCTTTCAATGTCTACAACATAACATTTTTGCACATAAAGAGAAAAAAAGCGTCTTCTAAGGACAGCGCGAAAACAGTAAATAAGGAAAAATAGCCACCTCTTTCCTATTGGTGGAAACGGCAACACGTGGGTTTCGTATGATTAGGAAGAAGGGGAGGTTTTGGGTGTGATGGTGTCGCCTATGAATTTGGACACCCTCATAGTGATTTTTTTTTTTTTTTTGGTGGGGGGGGGGGTTAAGATTTTTTTTTTTAGATCTTAGAGTTGGGGTATACTTAGTGTGCAATGTAAACTGTCTCCAGGTGGAAAACCAGAGAAGTGAAAGACCTATTTAGAGGCCTGCAGGGTTTATCCCTGTGGTTTTCTCCTCTGTTTTTGTACTGGCAAAAATAATTTCTGGGACATTTTATCGTAACACCAAATTTTTTTTTCGTTTTAGTTATAGTAGTATTTTTAAATGGCTGTACAATTTTTTAAAAAAAAAAACAAACACCAGATGTGTTGGCTGCATTTTTAGATAAATAGTTGTATATAACTTTATTGTTTACAAAATGTATGCATAAGTTTTCAAAATGTACAATTTATATTTGCATTTGAAGTTGTGAAAATAATTTACTAAACATGTTTGTGGTTTTTACAGTTAAAAAAAAAACTACTACTAGGATTTTATGTTTTTTGTGTGATTTCAGATCAGTTGTGTTAATACAGTATGTCAATGAAAAAATAACTGTAAATTCAGACACGTGAGGTTGTGCTGAAAAGAATGATGCCAAGCAAGGCAAGGTAAAAAATAAAATAAAACAATTTGAAGGTGAAATACAAATTTAAAATCTTGTTCCTGACAGTGTAATTTTTTTCCAAAAGCGAAACTTAAGTTAGACCTTTCCTTGTAAATGAACTGCCCCATGTTGTGTTGCTTTCTGGATTTTATACGTATTGGGCTACATATTTATTTATTATACAGGCTGTACAGTGCATAAACTCAAAATTCACATGTTTTATGTAACTGAATGTTTAACTATGTGGTCTACATAACATGTGTATACTTACTGCATTTGAATCATTTTAACCATATGTAAAACCTGCGTTTTGGTTTTTTTTTTAAAAAGCTTTGATTTTGCCACCCAATCTGATTTCCATGCCACCCTCATGCCACCCTGAGACAATTTCTCTAGATCCGCCCCTGACGCTTATTTAAAAGGAGCTACAACAGCAGGTCATTCCATGTGGCGGTTATGACAGATTTTTTACACTAGACACACTTCCTGACACAACCCGAAAGGGACTTGTGCCAACTCCTGTGATGAAACTGGGAATCTTTCGCTTATTTGCAAATGTGTTAAACCACTATTTTATTATGCGACAGTTTTAAACATTTCATCTGTCCCTGACAAATGCCACCCATTACATAATAAAGACAAGCTAAAACTACCACTGAAATAACAAAAAACACAATTAAAAAAATTTGAAGCACTTAAACTAAAATGAGGAAACCCACACTGGTGACTAACCTGTGTTTAAGTGAATTGGAAGACAAAAATTCTAATAATAGAAATTAAAACTGATAAACTGTGATCATATTCTGAAATTTGACGTTGAAGAAAAGCAGAAAGTATAAGGGTGAATGTTAAAATCCTAAATAAGATTTACCAAACTAAGTTTGACCTCTTAAGAGTGAGGATTGGTTTGGATGTAAATAGCTGTTATAGTGAAAGCTTGGAAAGCTTTTAGCTTTCTGGAAAAAATGTGGATCTTGGTGCAGTCCAAAAGGACTTAATTACCACCTGATGAAAAGTATCATTTAGGCACAGGTCGAACCTCCTGAGTAAATCACTGATGTGTGTAACTGATATGAAAGCCATTATATGAAAATAATAATAAAAAAAAATACTTTATTTATATAAAAATCTAGGAAATGACTGTGTCAGAGATGTCTGACAGCAGTCAGAATATGAAAAATTAACTTTTATGTATCTGTTTTGTTCTAGCTTTCATTATATTCTCTTCAAATGCTATTTTCTTTGCTAGATAATGAAAGTTGGTTTGTATTTGCAGTTTTAGTTGTAAAGGTTTAAACAAAAAAAATTAGTATATTTCCACAAACTTTTTATTTTTTCATTAATTTGTAAATGTCACTTTAAGTTTTCAGTTTCTACAAAAAAACGAAAAGTGTTTTTTAAATGGAGATCTTATCTCAGTAACATGACCAAAAGTATGTAGACATCTCCTACTGTCTTTCCTTTATTCTTAGGATTCTTGTTAATAGAAGTGTAAGAACTGCTTGTTTTTCCTGATAGTAAAGAAGAAGACAACACTCATGGGAACACACCTGTCACAGGAGATGAGCAAAACTATGAGCTTACAATCTGACAACCAATAAAAATTGTGCATTTGCCCTGGGCTTCAGTAAATAGTTTTACAGTTTGGTGAGGAAGAACCTGACAAGCTTGCATGGAGCCCTGACGTCACCCTTATTCATGCCTCCAAGATAAACTAAAGCAGCAGATGTGATCGACACCTTATCAGCCAGTATCAGTGCTGCACGTCACTGATGGTCTTGTGACTGATAAATTCCCCGCTGCTGTGATCATATGTTCACAAACCTTTGGACACGTAGTGTTTGATGTGAAGCGTAACCGCAGTCTTCTTTCCTCAGCGGACAGTCGGCATGTCTCAGCAGGAAAAGCACTGGTTTATTAATCAGGGCTGCATTCCACTTAGGGGAGGTCCTCCTACTGTGCTGTGCATGTCTACTCATTGTCATGGTGTACTGGGGCAGTAAATGCATATGAGTCATTATGGTGTCACTTATTCCACAGGTGTTTCTTTTCTTTGGTCAAGGGTCAACATGTGTACAATAAATAATGTGTAAGGCGAAGACAAAAGACAGCAGATAAAGAGAAAATTGAAATCAGTTGACTTAAAATGTAAGTTATATGCTGAAACATATATATATACATACATATATACATATGCACATTTTTGGAGGAATAGTCCGAAAAGTTATCTGCCATTCCCTACCCGCCACTTATCCAACCTAAAGTAGCGGGTAGGGGTTGGAACCTATCTGTTGTGATGGGAGACACCTCTGAGGTGGATGAGAATCTTGTGGGATACACAAGCAGCTGCTGGCCAACCAATCAGAGATAGCGGTGATTGCAAAAGAGCAGAAGACAGCAGCTGTGATAGATTGGGCAATAGCAGCTGACAGTAGCATTAGATAGAAGGGATATGAGATAATCAAGAATTCCCAGTGGCTCAAGGAACAACTGGAAGGTAAAATCAAAGCGTCCCACTGGTAACAGGAGCTGGAATCATGGCTCCAACAGTCTCTGGGAACAACATCAGAGGTCTCTGTTCAGGAAGGTGCAGCCGAACCATCAAATCCTCAAACATCCAGGCCTCTGGAGGAGGACCAAAACTTAAACAAGAAACACTGTGTTACCAAATATTTTTTTGCAAATGCAGAAAAATCATAATTAGATTTACTGTATCATCACACAACCAAGGGTCTGTGAGGAGGACAGCAACATTTGTGAGGGGGATAAAAGAAACCTTGTGTGGAGCAAAACACAGAAAAAGTGTAGCTGTCACGCTTGGTCCTCATGCTTCAATTGTGCAATCAAAAGTTCCTCAAACTGACATGTGGAGGACATTTTGCACCTTGAAACTTTGGCGTACCCAAATCCATGTTTGATTATACAGAAACCTACCTTAAAATGTGAGCAAAAGACATAAAAATAATAGACACTACACAGTCCTGATGCTGGGCGACCAGGACGTACTCCGGTACTGAATCAAAACACACATGGATAAGGTTTGAAAATGTGGACGTTTACCTATGTTTAGTTTATTTATATAGCACATTTAATTGCAACAGTAGCGTTGACTAAAGTGCTGTACAAAGATACAAATTACACAGTAAGATGACTTAAAACATTGATATCAAGTAACAAGTATCAAATAACATCAATGCCAAATAACAGATAGCAGAGAAAATATAGTCAACAAATCCCAGGAAACAATCACGCAGAGACTTGGCTCAGAGCCTGTTGGTTTCCACTGACAACATCAATCTTGAAAATAGGCAATAAATAAATAATGTGTATTTATTTTAAAGGCTACGTAACTTCTTGAAACAGGTGGGTTGTGTTTTTTGTTTCCAGCAAATGCTACTCAGTCCTGTTTTCAGGAATAGTCGTTTTTAGACACAACAGCAGAGAAGAGTATGAGGGCTCTGGTTTGGTCTTCTATGAATTTGTACTCAAGATTACACTGAACTATTTATTCCTGTGGTTGGTTGTGTTGTCAGTGACCTTGCATCTTCATTTGGGAGGCTATTTGAGGTGGCTGTCATGTGGTCGAGCTCCTGGAGGACAGCAAAGAGTGCAGCAGGATGCCTGTGGCTACAGAAACGTTGAGAGACTCGATGCCAGGCACCAGCTCCCTGCCCGCTGGGATGGTGAGAAGTGTCTGACACGTGGAGAGCAGCTCCTTGGAGAGTCCTTCTCCTTCTCCTCCCATCAGCAGCAACGTGGGTTTGGTCATTTTAAAGTCTGAACACTTGGTGATGGGCATCTGCGACACTTCTGCTTCCTGTCCCACTGTGCCAACCACCTGCCAGCCCTGCTCCATCTTCAGCTTCAACATCTCTGCAAGGTTTTCATATCCATACACCCCCATCACCTCCATAATGCCCGAGCTCGCCTTGCTGACCACTGGAGACAGCGGGCAGGTGTAGCGAAGACTGCTGGCGACTCTGTCCACCCCGAGGAAATAAGCAGAGCGCAGGATGGCGCCGAGGTTCATGGGGTCGTGGATTCTCTCCAGAACGAGCCACAGTGGAGCATCTTTCCTGCTGGGTGCAGAGTCCTCGGTGAGGTAGCTCAGGGGACTGGCAAGCAGGCACACTCCCTGATGGACTCCCCCATTGGACATCTTGTCCAGCTCCTTCCTGCTGACCCGATGGACTCGAACTCCTCGCAGATGAGCCTCCTCGCACACCTTCAACACAGACGCCCTGTGAGAGGCCTCGCCATCTTTTACAAACAGCTTACGGACCCTCCTCCTTCCCTGAGTGAGAGCCAAGAAGCAGGGAGCAACGCCAAAAACAACCTCGCAGTCCTTAGATTTGGCTTCAGGTGCAGGTTTCTGCTTCACCTGCCTCTCCCTCTCTGCACGGAAATCTTCCAAGCACAGTTTCCTGAGTTCAGGTGACACTCTGAAGTCATCTCCCCTCATCTGCTTCTGCAGCAGTGAGATCTCACTTTTAAACACTTTTCTTTGAGTTGA
Source organism: Maylandia zebra (assembly GCF_041146795.1). NCBI lineage: Eukaryota > Metazoa > Chordata > Actinopteri > Cichliformes > Cichlidae > Maylandia > Maylandia zebra. The sequence goes on along the minus strand of NC_135174.1, from coordinate 26,474,261 downwards.
CCCCTCATGCTCCTGCCCTTCTGCAGGCTTGTGCTGGACCCTGGAGCGCCCCCTCGCTACAGGGCTGACCTTGCTGTCCTTTGGGTTCAGGTGTGAAGCTGTTACGTAGTAAAAGGCAACCTGGGAGGCTGATAAAGGTGCGTGAAATCTTCTGTTCAATACAAGCAACAACCTGTGCTGATTTGCAATAAATCCAGCCATATTTATACAAGGGGCAGCCTCTGCACTGGAGAAACTCGAATCAGCTTCCCGAGAAGTCCATCAATCCACAGATGTGTCAGAGACCTTCACTGATAATCTGTCACGATGAGTTAAAGAACCAACTTCCTATCTCAGCAGACATGCTTGTAGCCTTTACGCACATGTGCAATCCAGTCTCAGCAAGCAGCGGATATTATGACCTGACGTGGAGTCATTTACCCTACAAAATAAAAGCCTGAGACTGCTAGTCTGATGACAGGCGTCACCCAAAGCTGGAAATGTATGGAATTAAAATAATACATTTCGCATAAATAACATTTTTCTTACGGGGTCAAGTCTGACATGTACTTTTGTTGCTGTTGTAATATTTAGTTTCATTTTCGTACTGGTCATTAAACGTCTATTTCTATGGATAAACTGTTATTTAATTACTTTTCTGTTGTATTATCTATTTGGTTTTATTTGTATAATTTTATCGTTATTGCATGTTTTGCTTTGCTTTAATTTTAATCAGTATATTTTTCTATATGTTTTATTTCCCAACTTCCCAACTGTGACAAATATTTTTAAAAAGACAAAAATCAAAAAGAAAGAATTAGGGTGGGGCCAATAGCTTTATCACAGCACTGTATGGCTGTAAGATTCCTTTGTTACAGCTTGTTACAGCTTCCTTTGTTAAGAATTAAGTTAAACGCAAAAAATAAATAAATTAAATAAATAACAATAGCTTGTAGCTATCTTTTTAGCTAGCTTTACTGTATAAGAGTTCTCTAGCTTTTATTTTGAAATGTATGTCTGTCTTTCTCGGTGTCGACTGTAGGCACGTGACAAATGTGACGCCATGGTAAAACTGACGTCTGCCTGGGTGTGCGCGATGGCGTAATTTCCGGGAAGTAAAAGTCTAGCAACACGGAAGCGTAGGAAAGAAAACAAATAACCGTTTAAATTTGTTTCGAGCAGAAGTCTTAGCTGACGCCTCTTCGCGCCGTGTTCGCCGTCTGGACCCCCGTCTCCACCGCACACGGTGAGATTTAACCGCCGGCCTCACGCTGTGGTGGGGTTACCTGTTGGTTTTTGTTGCCCTGCCAGAGGGGGAGAACAACCGAGCTAAACAAGGCTGGATTTAGACTTCAGGCCTTTGGTCACATAACTGACTGCTGAGTAACCGTCCAGTAAACAGGGGCTCGTGACAGCCTGAGACGGCCAGTTTATATGTGTAGAAAATGTCGCTGTAAATTTGTTTAGTGGGGGTTTTATTTGTACGGAAGGCAGAGAAGTTCAAATACAAACCCCCCTCCTCGTATTCTCACATCCACCAAATGACCAAATGTCAGGCATTTATTTATCAATTTATTGACACAGTAATGATGAAAAGCGATTTTAATAATTAATAATGTGTTTGTAAGCCAATGGAGTGAGCTCAGGTTTGAGTTAGGATTATGATGTCTGATATTTCAGGCTTAAAATAACCATTAATGTCCACTGTTATCGGTGTAAGTTTTAGTATTTTTAATTTTAATTATTTATATATTTACTTGGGGGTGGGGTGGGGGGGGACTGGTGATCAGAATACACACCACAATATAAACACAGGAGTTTTTGAAGGGAGCTGATTCATAGTCATGTGGTCATCTCAGGTCTCAGTTGTTGTGGAACAAAGCCTCACCAGGCTCACCGAGACTAAAACTGCAGACTGCATTGTCCATATTTTCATGTAATTTCAGTCTGCGTTTATCAAAATTTCAGTTACTTTTATTTTTCTCCATTCTAATTTTAAATTTTTATTAATCTTTTGTTTTTGTTACCTGTTTTTGTTATCTTGACCCACATGGATTTATTTTAACTCCATGTGTGACAGAGAAGCTCATCAGAGAAGAAGGGAAATCCTTGACATTTTTTGTTTTGTGGAAGACTGTTACCTGTTGACCAACTGATTGATTAATCGAATAATGAACCAGATAAAAACGATTTAAAGGCACTGGCGTATTCGATAACCTATAGATAGATAGATAGATAGATAGATTAATCTCACTTTATAACTGAAGGTAGAGGGTACTTTCAATGGTTCCTGTTGTTTCTTACTCAATCACCACATCATATGGCTACTGATCCCAGAGGACTGCAGGAATATAAAAAAGGAGCCATAACTGATATTTGTTTGATCAAATTTGATCCTCTGCTTATATCCACATCCAGATGGATTTCCTGTTTGGAAGGAGGAAGACTCCGGAGGAGATGCTGAGGCAGAATCAGCGGGCACTCAACCGAGCCATGCGAGAACTGGACCGGGAGCGAATGAAGCTGGAGCAGCAGGAGAAGAAGATTATCGCTGACATCAAGAAAATGGCCAAACAGGGGCAAATGGTGAGGCCGTGGGGCTTGTGAGCAGAGTTTCGTTTGTACCGGAAGAATGTTCACAGTGATTTTATCGTTTCGGTCTTTGCAGGACGCCGTCAAGATCATGGCCAAAGATTTAGTGCGCACTAGGCGCTACGTTAAGAAGTTCATCATGATGAAAGCCAACATTCAGGCGGTCAGCCTGAAGATACAGACACTGAAGTCCAACAACAGTATGGCGCAGGCGATGAAAGGCGTCACCAAAGCCATGGCCACCATGAACAGACAGGTCCGATAACCAGCAAACATTCTGTGATCCAGCTTTTAAAAAATAGTAATGCACCGTGCTCAACGTGCTGACAGACTCTCATTTATTCATCCCATCCCCACAGCTGAAACTGCCTCAGATCCAAAAGATCATGATGGAGTTTGAGCGACAGAGTGAAATCATGGACATGAAGGAAGAGATGATGAACGACGCCATCGACGACGCCATGGGAGACGAGGATGATGAGGAGGAGAGGTGAGGGATTCTCAGAGCATCGGAACATGACCAGACCAAAGTACTGAGCTGTTCAGTCTCTTAATCTTGGATCTCAGGTGTTTTCAGTCTCAATGCTACAGGTGTATAAATCAATCACCCAGGCCTGTGATTTATTTTTTACAAATATTTGTGAAACAAAGAGCTCAATGATTTCCAGCGTGGTACTGTAATAGGATGCCAGCATGGCACCAAGTCATGTGTTTAGGAACCAGAGAAACTCAACTAAAAAATGAAGCTACAGAGCGGGTCTAGAAGTTGCCAACGTTCTGCTGAGTTCATAACTGTAGAGCTCCAAACTTCCTCTAGCATTAACATCAGCACATAAACTGTGGACGTGGAGCTTCCTGACAATGGATTTCCAAGGCCAGGAAGCTCCTGTAGTTGTGATCTTTCTTAAATTTTTAAAACATTAAAAACAAAACTAATAAAATATGAGAAAGGTGTAATATTGGACAACTATCGTTTGGAATAAACAGTTTAAAAGAAGGGTGCTGGTATATCAACAGCAGTATAGTACAGCATTTAAATCAAAGTATAAGATAAATTATGTGGAAGTAGAACCTTTGCATCTTTTAATTTCATCATATTTCCCATCATCTTTCGCAGCTGTGTAAAAATGAAGCTACAATAAGCAATTTAGCTGCTAATTTACATCCGTAGTGCCCGCCCCGACAGGTAGCATGAAACGAAGCTGACAGATATACAACAGAACACACTTACGGACAAAAGACAAATATGAGCTAAAAGTGATCACAGATCTGGTGTGTTTGAGATCTAGAACACTCTTTTATTCTATTACTTTTTTTTTTTAAGTTTTGTTTGTTTGTTTTTTATTGACAGTAGTGAGATACCCTCTGTGGTGGCCCTGCTGTCCTTTGATTTGATTAAATGATTTATTAAACAGTCTTATTTAAAATCATTTAAAGAAGAAGTTTATCTGGCACCCAATATCAATACGACTGGCAGACTTCTGATTTACTCTCCATGTCTGTGCTTCCTACACAGCGACGCCATTGTGTCCCAAGTGCTGGATGAGCTGGGTCTGAACCTGTCCGATGAACTGTCAAGTAAGAAAAAAAAAAAAACCCTTTTACGTTTTTTTCTTTGACTCTCTGGATATTTTCTTTTAACGCCCCGTGTTTATTTCAGGCTTGCCGAGCACTGGCGGAAGCCTGTCGGTGGCAGGAGGGAAGAAGGCGGAGCCTCAGGCGACCCTGGCCGACGCAGACGCAGACCTGGAGGAGCGTCTGAATAACCTTCGGAGAGATTGAGCGCTGTGGCGAAGCCTTTAATACAAACATACTCGAATCTCTGTGTCTAGATTCTATTGGAAGTAGAGCCAGCGGTACGCTGGTTTGTTGCAGCAGAACTCGGGTGTATGACAAAGGTGTATGGCTTTCTGTTTGAGGTGTTTTCTCATTATGTGTAATATGTATTTTATCCAAAAAAAAAAAAGCAAAAGGGTCATTATCCTTCATAGGTTTGGCAAATTGTTGCCTCATTTACGACTTTGCCAAATGACACAAGCTGACTTTATGTCACAGTCTGTAAATACTAACTCCTCCAGGCATGACGTTTTCACAAATTAAATTAACACTAATTATAAAACTGTTTAAGGAAATCCAAACGAAAGCTGGTAATATCACAAAAAATGACATTTTATATGGGTGACGTGAAGTTTTTCTTTCTTTTTTTTTGTACATGAGGCTGTTTTGGTGTTTGTATCACCATAATCATAATAATAATAATACACTTGTAGCCTTTTTTGTTTAGTAGATGGAATCTGCGGTTTGTCAGGGTTTACCTGAAGATGCTGTGCAGGAAGTTGAAATATCTGCATCTTTTGCAGCTGCATTCACAGATTTTACAGATTATATTTGGAAAGAAAGGTGAGGTCAGCTGACTTGGCACTCTTAAGATTTATTTCACCAAAATGTTAATAAAGAGTCAGTGGTGTTTATTTTTGACAAACTGTCCTGTTTTTTTTTTTCTCTATTCAATAAACATTTTTTCCAGATTTAAATAACTGGCTGTGTGATCAGTGTTATTTTTAGCAGATTCTACCTGAACATCTCAGACAAAATTCCAGGGGAAAGATAAACTTCTTAATGTGAATTAAATCACAGCTGTTATTCGTTTATTTCAATTATTCAGTTTTCTGAAAAACTGCTTGAGATAGGTTTTCAATATCTGCTACTAAGGTTCTATGAACATGTGTAGTTAGTTTAGAGAACTGAGAAGAAGTCTGAAGTCTTGAGTCACGCATCATTTCTTTATATTTTCCTCAGCCATAAAAGGCTGATGGGGTATGTGCGTCACCCCACTGGGACACATTAATTTGTGAAGGCGATAACTCGAGAAGGAAGTCACTTAGGATTTTCAAATTGATACCACAGGTCCATCTACTACAAATCTTGGACAAGTTCGAATCTCACTGAGCTTGATGGCAAGGACAGAAAAGGCTTTCTGAAAATTACGTGAATGTGATAACTTGAGAACAAGGCAATGTAGGATTTTGAAACTGATACTATAAGTGTGTCTGCTGTGACATTGAGAGGCAGCACTGGTGGTTGCCAGTATTTTTTAAGGTGTTCTTCAGCACCAGTTCTCCAGGCCTTTCTCGATGTCTTTTAAAGTTTTTCTTTGGACATTGGCTGCTTTTTCACTCATTTCCCATCCAGTCCTTGTACCTGATCAATTGCAGAGGAATGTTTCTTCCTATGTTCACCCACTTAACACTGACCTATGAACCATGCAAGCATAAAAAAAGTCTCCTGATTCAGTGTTTACACAAAACACACAACAAAGAACCGGTTTTAAGTTGTATATTTAGGTACTTTGTTACTAGCAGTCATAAGATCAAAGACTTTGGTCCCATTTCTTTAGCTGAATCTACAAAGTACCAGAAACAACAGTTTGAGTGATATAAAATTTTATACCAACAAGGTGATTCCCAAAGAGCTACCAGCTGAAAACCTGGCATATCTGGGCATGGTGTGCAGCGTGTCTGTAAGAACAATGAGGAAAGTGGACAAGCGGTGCACAAAAGATGAAGTGGAAGGCCTAAAAATATCTGGCAGATAAAGGGAAAAGTCCACCTGATGCCAGACCTGAGAAATGACTCTGACCCTTCAGTTGATCCATCTACTCCAAGGGAGAAAAGGCAGATTACACAAGAACTGGGCTCAAAATCAGCAGGTCGTCTTACAGAGCGATTTTAAATATCTGAAGTTTTAGTCCAGACTGAGGTACAACTGTGAGTCTACAGTCATCTCTGAAACATGGTGGAGGCTCTGTGGTGGTTTGGGGATGAATTTCAGACAGTGGCGTTATAGATCTTGTGAAAATTGATGGAATTAAAAAAAGTACGGTCATTTTTTGATCCATGCAATATCATCTAGAACAGCTTCATTTGTAAGCATGACAATCATCCCAAACACACTGCTGGTGCAGTAAAAGGACCAGCCAGGGGTGGGATGATCATGAGAACGAACAGCCCAAAACTACATGGGAGGAGCTTGTTAATGACCTGTTAACACCTGGAAATTTTCAGTTATACTTCCTCTCTACTCCAGTCATCAGGATCACAGGCACAGATAAAGGAGATGAGGCTGAAGTTGTACACAGTTAAATCTAAACAGTTTTTGTGCTATGTATGGAAAAAATAGCTTTATGTATTTTTCATAAACAACCTCCTAGTGTACATTTGTACCCACTTCATCCCTATCAAATAACCACATCCACATATGATAGACATATTCATTTTATTCCAAAAAAAGTTTTACTTTCAAAACTGTCAATTTGTCAACTTACAATCATAGAACGATATTGATGTACTCAACACTTCCAACATTAAATAATAAAAAAATAACAGCAATGTTTTATGTACATTTGTTTCTGAAAGCTATGTACAGAAAAACAACAGGAAAAAACAAAAAACAAAAACTGACTTTGTATTTCCAGAATGTGCCGCATATGCAGGTGCACACTGAGCAGCTGAAAAAAATTGAAGCTGCAGAAAGCTGTTGCATCAAATGTAGAAGAGGCTGAGAGAACACAGCGAAGAGGAAAACCTGCAGAAACCAAACACTGCGACTGTGACTGAGATGAACTCGCAGAGGGAGAGATTAACTGGCAGCGTGTTAAAGAGCGCGCACAGACTACAGCTAGAAAGCTTCATTTTCTAAAACGGCTCCCGTGAACGTCAGGAGTCTGATGCGTACACCTAAATCGTATATTTACTGGACACAAGCTTTTTTTTTTTTTTTTTATTGGAAACAAAAGAGAAAAATCAAGATCAAAAATCAAACTTTGTTATTATCAGATCGGCCGAACTGAGCGGCCAAAGGTCATGCTTTCAAGACAGTATTTTTGTAGCCCAATGAGCAGAGATTATTCTCCATTTTGGGGCAAAGCCATGCTAATACCTTTTTATTTTTTATCATTTGGAAACAGCTAAAGAGAGTCCATGCATCTCACATAAAAAAAAGGAACTAACAGAAACAAAACCAAAAAAAACAAACAAAAAAAACCCAAAACAACAACAACAAAAAAAGGGGACAGGTTACTGAATTCGACGCCAAGTTTACCACCCGAATAATTTCCTGTACCTTTGTTCTCAAACCCAATCATCTGATTGTTTACATTTTTCACCTTACACTGGATTGGCTCGATTATTTTATATATATATATATATATGCATATATATGAAATCATGCTGGCTCAAAACTCCCAATAATCACACCTAACATCGATAAAATCTTAATGCAGTCGTGTGCAATCGATATAGGCAATACACAGCACGACATTGATGCGGGGAGAACAGGCGCGGTGACACGACCCAAGCGAAAAGGATGCAGCTGCATTGCTCGCGAAGCTCTATTTTCAGTCAAAGTGGCTTTAAATCGTTCCCTCTACACGTATGCACAAAGATTAGAGCTCCTCAGCTTGTCCCTTAATACTACCGACCCCATATAACACGACAGAAACACCACATCTGTTTGATTAAGTCTACGGGTCTTTTTTACGTCTGTGGTGCAGATCCACCAAAAAAGTATCAGGACATGCATGTAACTCTTGGTAAATGTGTAATTATGAACAGCTGCTGACTTGAGGGCTGTAATCTTCTGGCATGGAGGGCTCAGCCTCTCTTTTAAGAGACCGAAAACATCAAGGACACCCTGCCCTGCAGATATCGTCCATCCTTTACCAAAACTCAGGAGAGCAAAAGCAACAGTGACAGTTAAACAACGCGACTAGTGATGCGACTCCCTGCCACACCAGCAAATTTTTTTGTTTTGTTTTTTTTAATCTGGGTGTGGAGCATCATCATAATCATCTTCTTCTCCCACCACTGCTGCTGTTTTTTAAGGGCTTCACTTCCTGCAGGTCCGGTGAGGCGTGTGTTTCTTGGGAACCTCAATGCGGCACCGGCTGCGGTCATCCAGCCAAGGCAGCTCAAAGTTCCTGGAGAGAAAACAACGGACAGTCGACCCTCAGTTCAAGAGTAAAGACGAGTGAAAATAACTGGAATGCTCCTGCTGCTTTTTCTCATTTTATATCATATATATGCTACACACACAGAGTTACAATGACAGATGCTGATATTAAAAACAGCTTCAGGTTCTTATAAAAGCATCGGCATATACCAAAACTTCAAACCTTTTGTTTACGAAGGCCAGACAATATAGTGGTAAAACTACAATATTTATTAGAGACTAAATGTTGAAAAGATGAGATATGTGAGTGAATTGCACATAAAACAGATGCTTAATGGCCTTATCAACATACCATCACTGAATAATAATATTAAACCCTCTGGTGTCTGTTCATTTTTCACTGGAGTGGGGTGAGTGGTGTCCTTTAGCAGCTTTATTAAAATATAATTTATTTATTTAAAGTTTGTTTGTTTTGTTTATAATAATTGTTTAACTCCTGGCTCAAAGGGAGCTTGTTTCAAACTGATGGGCTGCACCAAAGCACCGTGTAAGATAAGGATATGTAACTGTTAATCATCAAAGCTACTGTGATAGTCCAAGGACAAAAAAAAAAATATGGACTGCATTAGGTTCCATTTAAATCATTTTATCCCAGCTTTAAATGAATACAGGCCTGCAATAAATTACAGAAGAAATACAGCAGGGGAAGAGGTGGACTGTGAAAATGGCCTTCACTTCATTTGATGTTTTGTCTTAAATGAAACTCAGACTACACAAAGATTTTAGCTATGATGTTTGTTCAGTTAGAGGCAAATTTCTGTTACCATGTGAGCCAAACAGGCAGGTTGAACAGCAGGTGAGTGGGGCTGCTGTGCTCACTCAACCATATTAAGGATATATGGCCCTACTGACACAGAAGCAAAGTAGTGCCTGAGCTTTAACCTCACAGAGAGCACTTGTACATATGCTGAGCTTGTTATTGGAAGCTTTGGCCATATTTAAAGATAATCCACCAATATTATTAACAGTTTGTATATTAATAAAGGAAAAGCCCAAAACAAAAAACTTTTAACTTACTGTTGTGAGAGTTTAGGCAGAGGCCGACCAAATGCAACCACAGGCAAGAAGGGAGTGATCACTATACTTTCAACTGGAAGAGAATTAAGAATTAAAATTAAGAATGAAAATCTCCTGGTTTGATTTAAGAATTACACTGCTCTAATACTGAAGATGTACCATCTTCGGTGTCGGGATAGAAGGACGACAACTCCGGCTCGGTCTCCTGGACAACTTTCTTCCTGTTCATGCGCTGCTGCAGACGCTGGAACATGCGCTGCTCTCTGATTCGCTGGATATCCCATCTAGAAACACGCAGGATTCGTTTACATGACAGGAAAAGTAAAGAGTGAGAGACAGGTGGTAGTGGGGCTGCTCAATTATGGCAAAAAATAAATAAATACATAAAAAAAAAAAAATCACTATTTTGGTATGCAGATTGACATTATTTAATTTGATTTATATAAGCATTAAAAGCTCAACATCGCTGATAATATCACACCTTCAGCTTTCATTCATTAAAATGGGGTGGGGGATACTTTGGCATTCTTCAACAATGAGAGCAGAACAGACCTTGATGTTTATTCATACTCTGGTCTTTAATATTTAAATCCAGGGCTCAGTTTAGACCAAGTCTCCGAAAATGCTCATCAAAACTATTTAATAATCAAAATTTAGATAAAATTTATCCAATACAGGTTGTTGCAGTTTACTCCAGCACCCATACCGCTCAACACTCAAGAAATGCATTTGTTAAAATGTTAAACCAAGTTTAAGTCAGCGACCGGTACCTTTTCCTCCTCTTCTCATCCAACTCGAGCTTTGAGTGACGTTTCAAAAACACGCCGTCGTCTAGCGGCTTGAGGGGAAACAGAAGTGAATTGTGAGTTAAAAATTCATTTGGATCTGATGTGAGTTCATTTTAGGAGGTACAAGTTTCTTTTCAGATGCGTCTCTCACCTCAGGGGGATTAAAGGAGGAGTCTTCATTCAGCGGCTCTATTATATTTTCCCTCCAAGATGGGACTAGGAGGTGAACAGAAGCAGGGAGAAGAGTTTATTCATAGATATTTTGTTCAGGACACTTTGAAGGATAAAGTGATTGAAGGTGGGATATAGGTTAGGCTTACAAACAATCAGCATATCATGTACTACATGAGGAGTCCACTCACTGGCCACCTCTTCCTCCTTTTTCGGGGAAGTCTCACGCAGGGGGGACAGAGGAGGTTGGTTCCAGCAACACAGATACATCTCTGTCGTTGACATGAAGGGGAGATCCTCCATCTGGCAGCTCAGTTCAGCCTCCTCTTTGCAAAGGAGCAAACCGTCCCTTTCTGCCCTCGTGGGAACAGTCTTCTCTGGGGTTTCCTTGCTGCGTAGCTCTCTCTGATTAGGAGAGCCAGGCTCAATTTCGGGCTTCTGCGGGCTCAACTTGGCACTTTTACCTCGAGATTTTTGCCCTTTTGTATCACCAAAGCAAGATTTCCTAAAAATGAAAGACATAAAATGGAAATTGGCCTTTGGAAATGCAAGTGGTCTACATACAGTGCAGGCAACAAGTCTGCGGCATCTTATCTAACAGTATCAATTCCCCATTATTTCTGGATATTTAGGAAATAAATAATGGCAGTTTCCCTTTGGAGGACGGTTAAAATCTTTTTGGTCTTTCGTATGCAGAAAAATGTCACCTCATTTTCCTTTAATAACGTGGACAAAGTCTGAATAGACCAAATTATACAGAACATTTTTTCACCTTATTATGTGGAACAGGAACAAACACTTGTGCTGCCTCTGCTGGCGTTTATTGTACCTTTTATGACCTTTGCCACCCCGACTGAAGATGAGTGGCGTGGCTGGGTCAGGCTGTGGACTCTCGAGCTCCAGATCCCACATGTCCTCTTTGTCAGGGGTCCATGGCTCCAAGGGCTGGAAAAGGCGCTTATCACGGGGTGGGTCCTTCCTTGTGAGCTGAAGGCGGCGCTCCATTCGCTCAATACGTGCAAGCAGCTGCAAAAGAAGGAAGACATGAGTGTGGAAAAAAGCAACATTTCTGGGATAAAGAAGGAAAAAGCGACAGAAAACACATTAAGACGGGCCAAGACTTTAACGTACCGTCTCTTTGTCTGCTTTGAGCTCATCTATCTCCTTGTCCTTGGACTGGAGCTGTTGTTGCTGTTGTTCAATGAGGTCCAGCTGGAGGAGGAGAATCTGACGGAGGCAGTTGGCCTGTGTGTGAGGGTTGGCAGGGGTCTTCCTGATGTTCCTCCACTTACCCTCAGATGAGAGTTCGATGGATGCGGTGCCAAGCACTCCAGGTACAACCCCTTTCGCACTTTCATCAGCACCGGCATCCTTTGAGTTATTGTTCACAGCCATCTGAGGGTTTTCCATATTGTCAACAGAGAGGGGTTTACCTTTCACCGGGGTTCCCTCACCCCCCATTAGTCTGACAGGGGACAGTACCCCCACAGGTTTAGTGTCTCCTTGAACTACCTCTGCAACAGTGGCAGCGAGGGCAACCTTGCTTGTCATGTAATTCTGGTCTAAGTCCTTTGATTTGATTGGGATCTCGCCCCTCTGCACGTCTTGAACATCTATAACAAAGTCGCAGGACTCCCTCTTGAGGCTCACGGGGCTAACGGTGACGACCCCGGCATCAGCGTGCTGCCTGAATCGCGTGTTTGGATACAGCGTGGACCTCAGAGTCATGGCGAACACAACGACGACTTTTCATCCTGAGATTCAACCAGCAGCAACTTCACATGTGAACTCGAAGCTACTGTCCTGCAAAAACAAAGGACAAATTCATCCGTCTGGCTCCTCCTGTGTGTTTATTTCATAGAGTACACAGTCTTTGCGCTTGGGGTAAAAAACATACACGGGCTTGTAACGGTTGGACAAATCAAAGATGACTACACGGTTAAACTGTATGATTTGGGGGCACATTTTACAAAAAAAAATGCTCGCCGGGTTTGAAAACTGAAGCTAAGCTATACTAGCACAGCAGTGCAAACACAGACACGCTGATTTGGTAACAAACTCGGGCGTTTGATGGGAATTTGACCCATTAATAATGCACCTGGGTCGACATTTCAGTGTGGAGGCTTCAAACAAGGACTCGGGAGTGGCTGTGTAGGACACTGGCATCAGCCATCTCCTCCATTTTGGTTCTCGCGGAATCACGAAAAAACAATAACAGCTAGCTAGGTGGCTAACGCTAACCGGTTAGTTAAACGGACAAACCGCGCGCCCGCAGAGGGCCGGCTGTAACGTACGCATTGTGATATTCATAATTCACACGTACCTGCTTTTTACCAACACGCTTTTATACGTTTTCAGCTTACATCGACTATTATTCAAGTCCACCTGCAACTGTCTTCACGTTCCCTCCTCAAGACTTGTTTTAAAGCGCTGACTACTGCGCATGCGTAATTTGTTGGATGGCCATTTCTTATGTTTTGGAGGTTTCCATCGGAAGGGCACCAGTAGGGGGCGCGAGAAAGCACAACGACGCTTTATACATGCATTAAACCAACATTAGATAATGAAATAGGGACATTTCGAGACCATTGTTAAACATTTTTCAAGTAAGTCGTTATAGACGCCGAGTATGTATTATTTGGAAGTGCATTTAGTCAAAGAGTAACTACTCCCTTTAGAGCTGCCTGAAAAGTCCCCCTGGATATTTAAAAAATGCAACCGAGTGAAGCAACCGGAAACAACGACTGAAGGGGCGTGTTCTAGTGTTACGTTGTTGTCACGTAAGAGGTCAACGTGTTACCTCCGTGGTTGGACGTCAATTTTTCAACTTTGAGCTGATAGAAACACTATGGACTTACATGAGAACTGTCTTTTGTTAAAAACTATAAATAAATAATTCATTTTAAATGTAAATTACAAAATAAATATAGATTACAGTTGAACACCATTTTAACCATTGTTTCTAACAGACAAAGGCTATTACTTCGAGGTTCAAATATGTAAAATACATAAGAAATTCCTGTCAGCAGATAGGCTGCTTTTTGCAAACGGACATCATACAGAGCAAAGAGTAGAAAAAATGTCTAAAACAGAGCTTTCAGAGTACTCTGAAGCCGGAGTTTTTGACCCACATGATTACCTACACAATTCAGCTTTTACACCACTCTGCATTAGTTATTATTAATCTCTGGCTCTCTTCCACAGCATTTCTTTGTCCTGTCTTCCTCCTCTCACCCCTAACTGGTCGCACTAGTTGGCTGCCCCTTTCCTGAGCCTTGTTCTGCTGGAGGTTTCTTCCTGTTAAAGAGGAGTTTTTCCTTCCCACTGCTGCCAAAGCGCTTGCTCACAGGAAATTGTCTGATTTTTGTGTTTTTTTTTTCTGTTTTCTCTGTATTATTGTAGCATCTGTACCTTACAATATAAAGTGCCTCGAGGCAACTGTTCTTGTGATTTGGCATTATAGAAACAAAATTTAAATGAAACTGAATTAACTATCTTAATATTTGAAAGCATCCACCCTATATATGATAGTAATGGGTCTTCTTTAAGCTATAATTTCAGTGTCACTGTGTGAGGGTTGCAATAGCTGAGGCTAAGGTGTTTTGTGAGAGGAGCAGTAGGTGTCATTACTTTGGAGAAAGTGTCATAGAGCAGAGGTTTCTCATTTTACGATAAGCATCAGTCAAACATCTTCACCGTATTTTCAACATGCTTTAATTTTCACATTGCCACTTTTTCATTAGTTTAATGGCCCACGCATTTTCCCATTTAAAGTTTATTACGTCCCTCTTTATCAGTAGTCACCTGTGTGTGTATGTGTTTCATTAATGACTTAATGTGTTGGAACTAAACTGTTTTTGTAGCTTTGGCTCATATTATCTCAGTGAAAACTATATAAAAGCCCATTTTCTGAAAGCAACACATCGTAGTAAGCAGTCTACAAATTTCTCTGGAAATTTTTCCCCTCTGCCTGCTTTAAAGACGTTTTATTCAAAGGTGAGAAAATATACTTGAATGGATTTCATGTAACTGCTCACACACTTGGTTTGAGCTGCAGAATATGCTCACCTTTCCTCCAGGTTGCTTAAAGTTGTTGAACTAAGTGTGGACCTTTCTCCAACAATCTCTGTTTTTGCTTTCAGGTCATCATGAAGGCTTTGTTTTTCAAACTTCTGATCATCTGCCTGCTGGGAGCCCTGCATGCAAAACCAGAAGAGATGGCGTAAGTCTCATTGTATGCTTTACATGCTTGTTTCCCCTGAATATACTGAGTGATAATTGGATTTAACGGCAATATTTATAAGACAAGGTGGCTCAAAATTCCAATGATTTTAAAACTTTTTTACTTGCATTTACTTTATATATTTAATTTTAGAGAATTTTATAACATTGAATGCTTATAAATTAAACTTTGGAGTGAACTGTAGACTGTGTACAGTCTACTGTTTTGCTGTATTTGAACCTCACTGTTCTATAGGACAGTGAGGTTCAGATACAGCAAAACTCATATTTAGCTTGACTTAAAATGTAAAAGTTGGGATTAATAAAAGCAAAAAAGATATGATTATGAAATTGTAAAAATATTCATATATGTTTGTGTTTGCAGAGGAAAATAAATGTAAAGGCTTATAGTGGGGGATTATTTATCACAATATAGTGCATGGCAGGTCACAGCTGTGAAGACAAATCTTAAATGTTAGAAAATATTCTGAAAAAAAACATCTTAAATTGGAATTTATACTTTTAATTGACTTGTGGGTTAAACATTTTAATGAATACAGTCTGAACGTGACAGTATGGGGTAGAAATGGGTTACTGTGGGGGGTACTTCAATCACAAAAGATTGGAAACCTTGCCTCAGTGCAGCAGGAAGTCCTTTTATCTGCATAATGAGCTTGAATTTAATATAATTATTTAAATGGCTTCCAAACTTTTCTCCGTGTGCTTAGCTGACTATTTTTCCCCCAGTATGTCAACACAATTTATAATAGCGTGACTCCTTAAATACATAATAATAAGTACTTTATACCACATTTTATTATATCTTTGATAATTCAGTTAAAATCAGTTCAGATTTATTTATATAGTGCGAAATCACACGAACAGTTTCCTCAAGGTGCTTTGAATTGTAAGGTAAAAACCTCACAATAATACAAGAAAAATGGAGAAAACCTAACAATCATATGACAAGGAAGCTATCAGGGTCCATATTCTGCTGCTATAATACAGTACACTGTAATAATGTGGCTGATGTGGACAAGTTAAATGGCTAATTGGTTAAAACTACAATTTTTATGATTAGTTGAGCTGCTTATTAATCAAATCTACAAAAAGGAAAATCCTCTGCTTCTTGGATGTGAGGATTTGACTCTTGGTCAGATAGAATTACACGTCTGGAAATCTTTTCATCATTTTCTTTAATTTTAGCAATCAAAAGGTTGAACAAATAACCAAAAAAATATAACAATAACAAAAGTCACCTTGAGAGGCCAAATAGTGTGAGACAAAGATCCTGCAATATTAGAGAAAAAGCAGGCGATCCCCTGTGAGCAGAGCTTGGTGACAGCGGGGAAGAAGAATGTGTATCCCAAACTGGGGAAATTCACTTGTTTGAGCAGCAGAAGGATCAGGAAGTGAATTGCAGATATATTAGAAAAATAAATATGTTTCTACTAAGCACAAATGGTTGTATATATGTATATATATATATATATATATATATATATATATATATATATATATATATATATATATATATATATATATATATATATATATATATATATATATGTATATATATATATATATATATAGGGAAGAGCTCTGTTTGGATTATAAGTAGAGGTGGGCAGATCGATCCAAATATCGATCATACCAGTGCTAGTACTGGTATTGGACTGATACTAGCACGAGAGGATCGACACTGTCGCGTCTATTTTATTTATAGCCTACAGCACAGTTAAACAACAGAAGTTGACCCAAAGGGATTTAGAGACAGACAGATTTACAGGTCTCTAAAAACAAAAACAGCTTCAAAGTACATGACAAGCTGAAAGGTGTTACTGGTATCAGCAACACTGACTATGTATTTACTCGCTATCGGTTCGATACCAAAATTTCCAGTATCACAAAGCACTAATAATAAGATACTATTAAGTCTTTAAGATATGACAGGATCTGACCACTATTGAGTGTGAGGAGAGGGAATAAGAGGGTCAAAGAAATAATCTGATTTTTATATTTGTGTCTTTGTTGCCTCTCAGTGAAGACGAGCAGAACCCGAGGAAGAGGTACGCTGAGTCTACCATCGCCAGCGAATTCAGCAAAATCATGGATTCAATGGTGCAGAAAAACTTTATCAAGTTCTTGCTCAGCCAAAGGCAGAAGAAAACCAAGTGAGTCAGTGAATGAAGCACCAGATTAAAAGCAGAACAAAAGAACAGATTTATTTGATTGAAAGGTATTTTCTGTTCTCTCAGGTCTGCTGATGCTGGGAAGGATTTAGAGGAACATCAGTACAACGACTTGCTGAAGCTCAGCCTGCAGGAGAAGCAGGGGAGAAACATTTAGGTGTGCTTAAACTTATTCACGTGCAGAGGCACTACCTGTATTCTTTTCAAATGATGATGTGGCACAGACAATTTGAATATCTGGTTAGAAATAAGCATAATTCTATAATAAACATAACAAGGCTCAATGTCCCAGAGCCTCGTGTCTTCATGAGGACACAGGGCTCTGGGACATTTGAAGCAGCGTTTTCTCTCTATTTTGTGATAGACCAATGAATTAATTAAAAATAAAATCCAAAATCAATTTACTTTGCTGTGTTTAATATAAATAATCTGTCACACTGTTCTCAGGTTGTGAGGATCCAGAAGGATGCAGTGGCACTGTGGAGACCTCATCTCAACTCTTCTTCATCTTTAACTCTGTGATGGACAATCTGTAGGTCAACTAGTGTAAAACTGTGAATATTTGTCCCGTGCAAAAGCTCTATTTGTGTAATGCAGTCTTCACATAAATGAATAAAATTATTATCTAAAAATCACTGAATCACTGAATTGTACTTCTCAGAGTCTTTGAACCTGAAATGCTGGAGATACTATAACTATAACCATAACTATAACACCTATATAACAACTATAACTGTTTCAACTCCGTTTCAAAATAATTGTAGTCCTAAATCAATCAACGCACTACTAATATCACGCTGTAACTCTTTACACTGCAAAACCTGTCACCTAACACCTGCTGATTGTTTTTCCCCCCCACGTTATTCAATAAATTTTATTTTTTCTGTTTTATTAAATGTCATATATTTTATTTTCTATGTTCATTAAAACATCATTAAAAATAAATATGTGTGTGTGAACTTGAAATAAAGCTGGTAATCTGTACGGTGTATTCTTTCTACATATCATTATATTGTATTGCTTTTAGAGTTTTACTTATTTAGGCTCCTTATTTTTTTATTATTATTATTTTGTTATTTAATTAAGCTTATTTTTAATTTTGTGTTTTATGTTGTTCAGATATATGTCTATATAGCTGCTTCTTTAATTTTTCTAATGCTATTTTTAAGGTTTTGTCTGCTGTAACAGCCAGAAATTCTTAATTTATAAGAATTTCTAATAAATAAAGTTAATTCTTCAAACATATAATATAAAGGGATCTCATGATGCAAAAAAGCAATTATTATTTGCTGATGAGGATAATTTTGATAATATATTCATAATAACTTTAAACGGATTAACGGCAACAAGCTGCTATATCCTCCCCAACACCAGGGGGCAGTGTTCAGTACACTGTTCAGCTGTTTACTTCCTTGTAAACAAAATGGAAGCAGTTGCAATCATTTAGCGTGAAACATCCCAGAAAAAACCCAGAAAACTTCACTTTTCAGCCGTTAAAATCGACAGGAGTTACAGATCGGTGATGTAAGAGCTAAATTTGTTCTTTGAGGTGAAATCAGGAAGAGTTTATGAGCGACAATGCGTTAAATTAGGATTCGTTTAGCTTAGGTTAAGATTTTTACCTTAAATTGTGCAGAGGAGTCATTTTTGTGCCATAACCTCGTAGTTTCGAGTTTTAACCTTCCTCTTACAGTTTGGGACAAACATCACCAAAATGCGGAGAGGTGTCGGCGCCGGGGCGATCGCCAAAAAGAAGCTGGCTGAGGTAACGCTGTAACTCAAAGCGGTGATTCAAGAGGAGTTATTGCCTCACATTAGCCATATGTGTATTATCTTTATTCCAGCTGGCAGGAGGTATTTAAAAGCCAACGTGAGCCGCAGATATTTTTTATTGCCGTGGTTTAATTTTAGCAGAATACATCTGCAAAAGCCATTTACTGCTGCTTCATCATTTAGTAATGATGATACAAGGAATTAGTTTGTAATATGCAGGTTAATGTGGGCAAAAGTATCATAAATATCTCTAAATAATGTCAGCCTTTATTTAAATGCACTTGGTAAGCAGTTAACCCGTATTTACACACATTAAAACCGCCTGCCAATGATGAGTGTAGAAACTGGAGCAACATTTTTCTTATCTCACTTGTACTTTTTTTGTTTGTTAAGGCCAAATACAAAGAAAGAGGAAATGTTCTGGCTGAGGATCAAATAGTGCAGGTGAGTTTCTGTGAGTTTTGTCTGCGAAGTGAAACCATTGTCCGTAAATTAAACCATGAATTGTGTGATTATTTGTTTTCACCCTTGTGTTAAATTTAGTATAATTATTTATCTTACTGGCTTACTGACACACTCCTTTAATGCAAATTGGTGGCCTCAAATAGCAATAAATGCACTTAATTTATTCTAGATTGTCGCCTTTTGCTTACTGATTAATCAAAACATATATAATAATAATACTAAATAGTTTCTATTCTTTCCATTGAAAAGTTTTGCTTTGTCTTTTTTAATTTAATATTTTTGTTTTGGAGTTTTTGTTTCATTAAAATCAGATGGTATTGTAATTGGTTCAGATTCTGTGACCTTGTGGTGAGCTATTTTTTAATGTTTCAAAAATAAAATATTTTGAATAGGAAATTTGTTATCAGTACCAATAAATTATGAAAATAAGTCCCAATTGAAGCCCCAGTTTTACAACTGAACATTTTTTCCCTTTTTTGCTAGATGTCCAAGCAGCTAGAAACTTTCAAGACCCACCTGGAAGAATTTGCCAGCAAACATAAACAAGAGATCCGCAAGAACCCACAGTTCAGGGTCCAGTTTCAGGAAATGTGTGCCACCATCGGTGTTGACCCGCTTGCATGTGAGAATGATTTGGGATATAATCAGCATATGTTTTGGCATATTAGTGGCATTAGAAATAAATAAATAAATAAAGGGACTGGATGGGGATCCATTCAGAGAATATGGTCAGAACTTTAGAGATCAAAGTTGTAAATCTGAATGAAAAAAAAGTGAAGTTCACGATACAAAACTTGGAAAATTGTGTTCTTTTTCTACATAGACCCAAATTAATTCACTTTACAAGTTAAATTTGGAAAAAAAATCATGCTGTATGAGAGCAAAATTTTCAGGCTGTTTCAGGTCTGTTTTCTTCTGCTTATCCAAGTGACGTAACCTTTTCTGTGCTGTTTTTATTTTTTGTTTTCCACAGCTGGTAAAGGGTTTTGGTCTGAGATGCTCGGAGTTGGTGACTTCTACTATGAACTCGGTGTGCAGATCATTGAAGTGTGCCTTGCCCTGAAACATAGAAACGGAGGTTTGTATGCAGAGTAGCTGTGAATAGTCCCCCCAAAAAACGTTTTTCTCAGCCTCAGTAGAAAACATAAGGTCAAGGAAATATCTGAAAGAGAACTTTTAAGGACTGAGAGAATCAGACTGCACTTACACAAGACTCCTTAATTATGTTGGGCCTGCTTTCATAAAGGCTAGTTCAGTGTATCCTCTGCTAAATGCGGTAAATAAGAAACACAGAAGCACCTTTTCCTAGTATTTAGAGGATTCTTATTACAGCTGCAGATACTCCTGGGTCACTCAGTTAGGACCCTTCCTATTCAACAGTAACCTGCATCTTTATTTACCTGCAGCAGTCTGCTGGCATTAATATCTTAGACATCAGAGGTAACAGTGAATTGCAGAAAATCAAATCATGAACTGAATCCGGTAATTATAACCCAGCTCTGAAATCACTAAATAAAGTCCCAATGTGTGTGTTTTCTTTCAGGGCTGATTACTCTGGATGAGCTCCATCAGAGAGTACTGAAAGGACGCGGTAAATATGCTCAGGAGGTTAGCCAGTAAGTATAACCAACCGAACGTGTTGTATAGTATAGAAACATGTGCTACTGATCGACATAAAATGCCTTAAAGATGTTTATTTTTGGATTATTTAATGCCTGGACATCAACTTTAAATCACGTGGCTGAATATGTGCTTCCCAGGGATGACTTGGTCAGAGCCATAAAGAAACTGAAGGTGATGGGGAATGGGTTTGGGATGATTCCCGTTGGTGGTTCTTACTTGGTTCAGTCAGTCCCGGCTGAGCTCAACATGGACCACACTGTGGTTCTTCAGCTGGCCGAGGTAAGACGAAGCCAGAGTTCAGCATAAAGCAATCAGCAGCCTTGAAAAATAATCAAGTGCTTGTTTTTACACCATCCTAAGGACTTCTTGTACTTTATCCTCCATCCTGAGGCCTTTATTACATTTTGGTTGTGTAACTTTCATGCCATTACATAATTCTTTTGGACAAACTCTACTTTGTTGCATAGTCCCATTTTTTTATTTCCATGAAGGCAGTCCGCGAATGTGATGCAGTAAAATAAACTTCGAGCCTTTATTTTATTGCCACCATGTATTGAAGGATCACAGTAGGGAGAGGTAAAAGGACAATGTTGAGGATTTTGTGTCTGAGATAAGGGCTTTTATTCTGAAAGGTGAGATCCCAGCTGTTTCTGGTGCTCTAATGTCAGTCTTCTTTTTGTTTGCAGAAAAAGGGATACGTCACAGTGAGTGAGATCAAGGACAGTCTAAAATGGGAGAAGGAGCGAGCGTGTCACGTGCTGGTGAGTACACAGGTCACTTTAACTGTGTGAAAGCAGCCAGGATGGAGATTATATATCAAGGTCTGTGAGGAGCAGGGTACAGCCTGGCCATTGGCTGTTTCTTAATCATCCTTTAATCCTGCGCTACTTCAAACCGATCCGCTGTTTTCTTTTATTTGGGTTCTAAAATAACTGTTTCACTCTCCTTTGTCCTTTTCCCAGGATCACCTGCTGAAGGAAGGCCTGGCTTGGCTGGACTCTCAGGCAGCTGGAGAGGCACAGTACTGGCTGCCAGCGCTCTTCTCTGAGCTGACTTCCCGTGACGTTACACCGGAGGAGGCCAATCAGATGACACCTTAAGCTGTGGGAGGCCCCGGACCTGCAGCTTGAGGCTTGTTGGTAAACAAAATGTGCCCTGTGGGAGGAAGGTGGCTCATGTGACGGAGTTGGCTGAGGCTCTGGAGCTGGCGTGCAGCATGGACTCCCTCTGAGATCAGATTTTGGACATGTGGAGGGGAAACTTTCCAAAGAGTGCACTAATATTACCGCAGAGTCAGTGAAAGGGAGCTCCAGCCCACGGCAGAAGAATTCAGCTTATACTATCAAGGTTTTTGGGTGATTAGAAGAAAGTTCTTCCAACTGTATAAACGAGATAATTCTGTTTTGTTGCACATTTTTTATTATTCTGCAATAAAATGCACTTACATTTATTACTTGATATGACTTTTGACTCAAACTTGTTACATGTTCAAATCATCAGAAACCTGGTTAAATAAATGACTTTGTTATAACTGATCATAATTTCCTCTTACAGATAAGTGCAAAGACAAATGAATAACTCCGGATAATATATTTAATATTTCATCAAGTTTCGATATTAATCTAAAATGCTATATTCATCAACTTCAAGGATCATTTAATAAAATCACACATTTTTCTGATGGCTATATTCAAAAGTAAAAACTTTAAAACTGACTTTCAATGTGAGAAACTAAAGACTACTAAGATTGAGACAAAGATGGGATCTTAAACTGCTAGTGGGGTCA
This sequence comes from Maylandia zebra, assembly GCF_041146795.1. Taxonomy (NCBI): domain Eukaryota; kingdom Metazoa; phylum Chordata; class Actinopteri; order Cichliformes; family Cichlidae; genus Maylandia; species Maylandia zebra. The sequence continues at coordinate 26,451,645 of NC_135174.1, read as the reverse complement.
TTTTTTTTAAGATTATATCACATCCTGCTTGTGCTGGAAAGAAAAACAGCTTTTGTTTTTTTAAATCCTCCCCGATGATGTTCAGGTCAGGTAAACTAAGGTTTTATCATCTCTTCAGCAAATATGACAGAGTGGAGTCTTTATCTTAACTATACTTCTTCCGTTATACATGACTGATAATCTTTCCGGATTTCAGAAACTTAGGAGAACAAAAACGACATACTCTGATAGCACAATGTTAGGGTGACCACCAATGAGACCACTATCTGCCTCGAGGCTTCTGCAGCAGTGAAGCATCACATTATGATTACTGATTAGAGGACCGTTACAATACAGTTAAAGCCTATAATATTAAGAAACTTGAATTTCCACACAACTTTCCAATTTCTTCACCAAACCAGTGCCTGTGGAAAAACTTAAGAAAAGTGGGGGGAGAAGTAGACTCAAATTTGTGGTGCGAAACATTACATGTTTTGCATGTGGCAGGGGTTCAACATCAGTGTTTGTGTCCCTAAATATCTCCCATATTCATAATGTTTAGGATTTATTCACTAACCAGCCTTTAAATTCATGTGAAACCACCACGGGTGTGTCTTTATAATGCGTGTGTGTGTGTGAATTTTTCAGCGTGCATTCAGAAGTTTGCATGTCCTAAGTAGGTTTTAATGAGGCGTTTGACTGTAGTCTAGTTTAACTGACTTGTTTGACACTTCGTGTGTTAATACCAGCAGCAGAGCCAAATATCTGTGTGTGTGCGCATGTGCCAAAATGTAAGCAGAGAAGTTGTGCCGTCTACTTTTACGTTTTTATATTTAAATGCAATAACATAGGCCGCGAAGGATTATGTAACACAGGAAGGTTTCCAGTGTCTGCAGGCCAACATGTTGAAGCCAAGAAGTTACTTTTAAATGTATAACCACCCATCTCTTAAGACTTATTCAAACCACGCTGCTGCCGCTCTCTCTCCTAATGGCTGTAGACGTGATCTTCAAACGTGGCCTGGTCCATGTCGTCACAGATCATCGTGCAGAAGGGGCAGACGCGGTGACACTGCTCGTGCTGATCCAGTTCGTCCTGGGTGATGCCGGGGAAGCTCTCGCGGCAGTGACGACACACCAGCGACTGAAATGGAGACGGCAGCACATCAGGGGTCGTAATGGAATAGCGAGCGGATTAAGTTTTAAATCCGCTTCAAAAATAAACCCTAAACAGCCGAGTCACTCGAGGGAGGGGCGCTTTTCTCATTAATGTGTTTTGGAGGGGAGAGATGCCACGGGAGTCACTCTGTGGCAGCTTTAGTCAAGATATCTGCACCAAGGCTATCAGGAAAAAATAAATCCTAAACCAAAACCACTGTAGGTGTGAAGCTGGACTGAATTAAATATAAAAACTTAAATAAAAAGGAAAGTATTTGACTCACCTCCTCGTCCTCTGGTCCTGCAATGAGACAGAAGAAAAGCAGTGAGCGCCATATAAGGGGAATTTTTCACCTACACAGTGATACGAATCTTTAAATGAAAGCACGTTACAGGCATGAAATAAGTGCAGTTTTGCAAGATTGTTAAGAACTGCAACCAAAACAGAGTTTCATGATTTCATGCACACATGTCCTGTACACATGAAATTTTGAGTGCTTGGAAATGCTCGACAATTAACGGGAAGAACCACACTCCAAGTCGCCCCTCAGTACTTAGAGGGGCTGTAACATCAAGGTAAAAGTTTGTGTAAATAGCTAAATATACTAAATTTAGTATTTTCTTCAGATTTGGTAGGTTTTAGACAGTACATGTGTGAGACAGTTTCCCACCTATGGTTTCATAAACGTGGGTTGAAGCAGGTGGTGCGTCGTCATCTGGCTGCAAGTACAAAGGTTCTGCAGGAGTCGTAGGGGGTTCTGTGTAAAGTCTGCGCAGGTCCTGAATAGTTTCTTTGAGAGTCTGGCAAAATAAACACAGTTGAGGTGTCAACATTTTTTTTAAAGTGATTCTGAGTCTGAACATCTACCGAGTAGAGCCAGCGTTATTGTGTGTACCTGGTTTTCTCGAGCAAGCTCCTCCTTCTCTTGTGTCAGGAGTGTGAGCTGATTGTCTTTCCGATTTATGGTCGACTCCCTTTCATCTATGGCGATGTTCTTATCTGCCAACACTTCATTAACTTCAAGGATTTGCAGCTGAAAAATCAAAGAAAACCAAGTTCAATTTTCAGAAACGTCCAACAGACAAACTGCAGGTCAAAAATTCCAAAATGATAATAAACCACAGAATTAAAACACCTTAAGTCTAAAGAATTTCCAGCCTGTGTCGAACCCGCTGAGAACTTTAATGAGGTCCAATCCAAAGGTGTCATATAGAGTCAAGTTCAGGGGCTCTTGGGGTTTGATATTTGCACATTTCTCACAAAGTATCAGATCAGCTAAATATTAAAAAAATAATAAGCTGAATTTTTAGTCTGTACCTTTATATTATATCATGAGTTTAGGCACTTAATTTCATGCACTCTGGACAGTAGCTCAGAGTTCAATATGCACATGATAAATATAGCATCATTTAATTTTCTCAGCTTTTCTTCTGTTTTTATTTAGTTATATTTATTTTAATGATTATCAGCTGATTTTTCTTGCTTGTTCTGATTTAGGTGGAGCTTGAGCAGGAAAAAAGAAAACCCAAAACAGATAAGAATTAAATCTTAAAATTTCACATCGATTCACCTCAAATTTGCTGCTCTTCCGTTTTTCGCCATCCAATGCTTTGCACACGCTCTCCAGCTGATCCCGGATTTGTTGCATCTCCGCCTCCAAATACTCATTACGTCTCTTGGCATTTCTGGTCTCCTCCTTTTCAGCTGCCAGCTTGGCCTGAGTCTCCTGTAGCTGTCTGGTAAGAGTCTGACACTGAAACTAAGAAGGAGACGCATCTTTAAGACATGAAATTAGGTACTTTTTAGGAGGTTATGATCCCCCTTTTTTTTTTTTTTTTTTTTTTTTAAAACCTGTTCGCACCTTTAGGTCATCCGAAGGGCTCTGCTGAGTCTCCTGCACTGAAAGCCTCCTCTGTAAGTCCTGGTTCTCTCTCTGCATTTTGTCCACGTTGTAGGTGAGGCTCTGCAGTCTTTGCAGCTCTGCAGCGAGCCTCTCTTTCTCTTTCCTGCTGCTCTGAAGGTCCACCTGCCAGCATGCAATATATATTTTTGTATTTTTCTGGTTCCAAATAAATGACAACTGAATGAATGAACTCTCAGGCCAGCCCATTTAAAATGATCACAGCAGTACATAAAGTTAACTAAATGGTAAAATGGTAAATGGCCTGTATTTACATAGCGCTTTACTAGTCCCTAAGGACCCCAAAGCGCTTTACACATCCAGTCATCCACCCATTCACACACACATTCACACACTGGTGATAGCAAGCTACATTGTAGCCACAGCCACCCTGGGGCGCACTGACAGAGGTAAAGATTTACCTCGATGAGCTGGATGCCGTCCTTTGCTTTAAACAGCTCCCGTTCACCTTCTCTGACCTTTGCATTCAGCCTAAAACGCACAGATTTGAGCATCAGTAAGCAGATGCGTTCTAAAAGTTTTGGTTTGAAGTAGAAAATGACTCACTTGGAGATCTCCTCACTCTGGGCCTCAATCGCCTCCTTCAGCTTCTCACGCTCGTCTTTCAGCTGGTTGATCTTCTGCACAGCTCGATCGTATTTCTCCTGTAAAACAAGGAAGAGGTTTGTGGTGTGGGTGTGGTCTCTGGCCAGCTGCAGAGGAGGGGTGACGCAGTGAGCTCCCGGGGCGGCGCAGGGGCGGGGTGAACAGGTGTGCTGGGATCTGACAGTTATTGTGTCTCTTTATATGTTGGCAATGACAGTCGGAGGAGGGAAGCGGACGTGACAGCAGAGAGAGAGCGGGAGTGTCTATGTCCCAGTAAAAACCACAGTATTAAATAAAAGTTCTGCTGTCATCATATTCGCTCCAGCTTATGTTTCTTGGATCCAACGTTACAAGGTTACTGTAAGATTCAGATCAGCAGTCATAGGAGAAGGGTTCACTTGACATGTGAAACTGAGATTGAAAATGATGAAAATGGGAAAAAAGGAAAGAAAAACAACAATTTTACAAAACTATGACTGTGGTATCAAGATTTTTTATATCTGCCATTAGAGTGAAGTGTGGCAGTTTAAAAAAAAAAAAAAAAAAAAGTTTGTTTGCACACATAATTTGCACAAACACGGCTTGCATTGAGCAAACTGGCTCTACAGACTTCTTTATTTACTTTAAATTTAACCGGGAAATCACACTGAGACCTTTACAACTCAAAGCATATTAAAAATGCAACATAAACATCAAATATTACAGCTTATCACTTCAAATCCAGCATAACGCAATTTTCCTTTCAGCACTTTGGGAGCTGGACAGTGGATTAGTCCACATACAGCCCAGAACCAAACATCGGTGGTGTTCAAAGCTCCCACTTAACAAAGCTCACTTACTTTAGACCGTCTAACAGTGAGACAGAATCCATCTTACCTCGCTCATTCTCGATGAACTCCGCTCCCTCCTCTCAGTGACGCTGTCCTGCTGTATCTCCATCTGCTTCGTCATCTGGATCACCATCTCCTCCTAACGTCAAACATAAGTTTTTACACAGATGTCAAAGTGCTGAATTTAGATGTAAAATGTCAAGCGAGGGCAAACCTTCAAGCTGTCATTTTCTTTCAGCTGCTGCTGCAAAGAGCTTCTCAGGTTTTTAATCTGTTGCTTGGTTTGATCCAGTTCAGTGGCCAGTTCGGCGTTTTCTTTCTCTTTTTGCTCATTCTGCCCCTGTGAGAGAATCAATAACACTGAGTCAGCTTACCAAAGTTCAGCTTACACTTTACTATTTTCTCTGTTGCACAAGACAAATGGCAGAGTGGAAAATAAGATAAGTGGACCTTTAAGCCGGCAGCTTGCTGCTGCTCCCTCAGCAGAGCACTCTTCAAGGTTTCATTTTCAGCTCTTATCTGATCCAGCTCTTTCTGCATTTCAGCTTTTTCGCGTAAGCTCTGCTCAACTTGGTCCTGGAAAAAGGAAAAACCAAATATGTCAATAAAAAGCTCTGTTTACTTTTCAGACACTGCGACCTGCTCTCATGTGTTATTGAAGAGACAAAAGTCAGAAGCAAGCACTGCATTTAACCCCTCTGAAGTATTAGAAGTATAATGGCGAGCAAAGACCTCTCAGGGATCACAGATACTTTTTTTTGGCTAAAAACAAACATCTTCAGAAGCTCTTCAATAGCCCAGATGCTCACTGACACGTGACTGCGAACAGTGTTTGTGATCTATTACGCTCACTGCAGAACTAAGCACTAAAGACCTAACCCTCTACGGACACTGAAAACAGTGGAATAAAATATTACAGAATCTGACAAAGTATAAAGACTGAATGTACACAGGGTTGAAAGGGGTGCAGGTGGAGATAAGGTGGGGAAGACGCTCACACAGGCGAGAATTCAGACAGGCAAAGATGAGACTTGGGGTAGGGGAAAACAAACAAACAAAAAAACCACAACATCAAGGAATTAGGGGAAAAGACAAGTCAATTCACAGGAGGAAAGCAAGGCAAAACAATCATCAAAATAGACCGGAAGTGGAGTGAAGACAGGGGATACAGAGACAAAACAGAGGTGGACAAAGTCAAGAAAACCCTTCAAACAGCAGGAAAATGTGAACACATGAAAATATGAACACATGAAAAGGTCTAGGGGATGAGGGGAAGTAACAAAAAGGTTGAAAAAGGAGAGAAAGAGGTAAAACGGTTAAATTAAAAGGTTTTATTAACATTCCAACAAAACTCAGAGACGGTCAAGCTGCTGTCACCATTAAAAAAAAGAAAAAAAGAAAAAGTAAACACAACTCAGTAGTTGGTCAAAACCCTGAAAAAATTAAGCAAAACAGAAGGTTAATCACCAAACCCACTCCTCTTCACTGAGCAGGAGTCAAGCCACACACACACACACACACACACACACACACACACACACATTAAATCAAAGCCTGATAACTTTTATTCTCCGACTCCTTTTGCAATAACTTAATAAGATCCAATTTCATTTTCGGACCAGTTGTCTCCTCTCTACCTTATACTTCCAACACTGCAAAACAACATGTGCTAAAGTTTCCTCCTCTCCACAATAACCACATTTCCCTGAATTATGTTTCCCTATCAACAATAGTGTAGAATTCAATCCTGTATGTCCAAATCTCATTCTTGACACCACCTCCTCCTCCTCCTCCTCTCGCCTACTCCGTCCTGTGGCTCTCCTTTCTCCTACCCCCCTTGGAATTTTATAGAACCACCTTCCCCTCTTTTCTTCTTTGTTTTTGCCATCTAGCCCTCATTTCTAACTTTAAAATACTCTTAATCCGCTTGAACAAAACTCACCGCCAGATGATCTATCCTATGATAAGTGGCTTCCTTTGCCAACCTATCTGCTTCTTCATTCCCCCTCGCCCCATAGTGAGCCGGGACCCATACAAACACTACTAACAGACCCATCATATGTATTCTGAAAAGACTTTGCCGAATCTCTATTAAAATATCTGATCGACCTTCTGAATGACCGCTCTATGGACTGACCAAGGATGCTCTTGAATCTGAACAAATAATTGCTTTCAGTGGCCTCATCTCTTCCGCCCACTGAACCGCTAATAGAATTGCTATCATTTCTCCTGTAAACACAGACAAGCCATCATTTATTCTCTTCCCAATTTCTACCATAAAATCCAGAATCACCACTTCTACCCCCACTTGACTAGCTGGATTCGCATCTGTATATACTTGCACATACCCATAATACTGTTCAATGTAACCCTGAACTGAATGGGAGTACAGACCACCTGCCTATCCTTACTCTTCTTGTCCAATAATACAAAATCTACTACTGCTTCAGGAAGTATCCATGGAGGGATTGCAGGCCACGGCACTCGTTGACATGACTAACTGATCCAAATTAAATTCTCTAGCTCTCCCCCCCCCCCCCCCCCACCCATCCAAAGCTCTTTAATTCCCTCCTTTCTCCCAGCAAGGTTTAAATACTTCTAGTGTAGGGTGATCCTGCCCCTGTAAATTTGCCCAATAATTCAATCTAAGATGTTCTCTCCTCAATCCTAGTGGCATCTCCCCCATCTCCATCTGCAAGGCTACAGTAGGCGTTGTTTTAAATGCCCCTGTACAAAGTCTTAACACCTGATACCAAATAACATCTGATTTCCCAAGAGTAGTGTCTGCTACCGAATTACATGCCACACAACCACAATCTAACATTGACCTCACCAACCCAGTGTATATGGCCCCCAAGGATTCGCTATTCGCTTCCCAATCCCTCCAAACTAAACACCTCAAAATATTTAAAACTTTTACACTTACCCACCAATTCCTGAATGTGTGCACCCCAAGTTACCCTCCCAGCCAACCACAAACCCAGAAACTTAAACTTCCTCACTCTTTCTAATTCCACGCCATATAGCTTCACCCAACTTCCTCACTAACCCCTTTGAAGCCCCACTTATACGACCACTCTTCAACTTTACCAACTGCTTCCTGCAGCTTCTTTACAATAAATTCTACATTCCTCTCTCTCCTCCATAAGGCTCCATCAAAAAGTGAACATCCCACCCCACGCTCTATATCATTAAACACCAGAGGTGTGGACTCGAGTCACATGACTTGGACTCGAGTCAGACTCGAGTCATTAATTTTATGACTTTAGACTTGACTTGAAAAAATGTTCTAAGACTTGTGACTTGACTTGGACTTTTACACCAATGACCTGGGACTTGAATTGGACTTGAACCGGTTTACTTGAAAAGACTTGATATTTTACCCCAAATATAAAATTTAACATGCATATTATATAGAGATTGAAAATGGGACGTCATTCACGGGTAGAACCGCAAAGGATTCTGGGAACTCGTGGCAAGCGGTACTAGCGCACGCAGGCTTTCAATTAAAATCAGTCACACAGCGATAAAAAGAAACACAAAAATGTCAAGAAGCTGTTGTATTATTAACTGCAATAGCCGGTCGCATGACAGCCACGGGAAGCCGACGGGTAAAGAGATCGGTTGTTATCGGATTACGTCGTTGAAGAGAAATTGTTCAAACCATGTTTCCAAAGTAACAAAGACGCGACGGATGGTCTGGATTGCAGCCATTCAAAGATCAAATATAACGTCCCAGAACCCTCCAGCTCACAGGTTAGTCTGCTCCAAGCATTTACACAAAGGTCAGTCTGCTGTTGTAGTTAATGCGTCATTTTCATAACATAATTAGTGATATAGGTTACAAGCAAGTCTGGCGCTGAACAGAAATTGTCGCGCTATGCTCCTTTGTTTATTGTGCATAAATAGTGAATTGTCCTGACACAATATTGCGTTTCGCTTCTGTTATTATGGTACATTGACAAAAACATATACTTTTATTCACAGGATAAAACAGTTGTTTGTATCACTAATTGCCCAGTACGATTACAGCATACAGTATTATTGTCACTGCTACATTTCTGTGATGGGTACTGTTAGGTATTTTAGTACCATGGGAGCATTTACTGGATATTGTTTTATAGTGACATTATACAGGAAAACTCTGTCATTCAATAAGGCCCCTTTGTTTTAGTTATTTTTCTCTTTGACCCAAGAATTGATGTGTGAGAATCACAGGCTGGTACAAGGTTGAAATACCACAGAGATCACTCCCTCAGCTACATTAGTTTCTTAATCTTTTAGACGCCTGTTGAAGGCCAAATGGTTTGTTTCAGATTTCACTAATGAAAGAACTCTTCGTTTTGTGCCTTGAAAATATGTCGCTGAGATAATCACAATTGTAGCTGAACTGATACACTACACAAAGGATGCTTCTTCACCCAAGGGCAGGAAGACGCTCCCTTATCTTGGTCTGTACTGGTTTAAACTGATAATCTGCTGTCTCATGAATTTTACCCTCTATATAAACTGTTGTACTTGTGAATAAAGTTGAGTCACTTTGGGAAGACAATCTAAAGCAGTCTCTGTTTTCTTGTTCTCCCAAGCTGCTCCCGAGCTCGTACTAACACGCTGAATGGCATGCTTGAATATTACTTGAGAATATATTTGACTGTGTTACAGACTAAGGGACATTCTCTGCTGATAGACGTCCACGCCTCGAAGGAAGTCGATCCACGGATTAGGCCCTGGAAACCGTTTCCTTCAGGTACCAGAAATTATTTCCACTACTAATTAATTACCGTTGATCTCAAAGGTCCTATTAATAAACGGTTAAGGAATGTGTATTTATGACGACGATTTGTGAGACTGGTAAACTTATGATACGTACGATGGTCTTTCGTTCTACACGGTGCATTTCAAGGTCCTGTACCCATCCGTCGGTAAACTGTACCTGGGCTTGTTGCAGTGACCTGAAGTTACTAAACTTCATGAGTGTATGCACTCACTCCAAGAACCGTATGATTATAAATATGCATATAAATATGCTAAGATGAGATAGCTGACTTCATCTAACTAGCAAATGTTTTCAAGGCTACGTTGGTGATTCAGTTTTTTTTAATATGTATATTTTTGTCATGCGATTTTAAAGCTGGTCCTACAACCGCATCCAAGAATAACATGCAGCTTATCTCAGAACTGTCGGTGAAAACTATTCTTGGAGCTAAGTTTAATTGAGCTGCATTTTAAAGAGGTGCAATTTCACAATTTGTGTATATTTTCTAAGTTCACTATTTTGTCATGTGTTGAGAAAAACACAGATTTTAAAATTACATGGTCTAATATTTACATTTAGCATAACTGCAACATGCTTTTTTCGGTTTTTTTTTTTTTAAAGACTCGAAAGGACTTGAAATTCAAAGTTTCAGACTTGTGACTTGACTCGGACTTTTACACCAGTGACTTGAGACTCGACTCTGACTTGCCTGACATTACTTGAGACTTGACTTGAGGATAAAGACTTGAGACTTACTTGAGACTTGCAAAACAATGACTTGGTCCCACCTCTGTTAAACACATCATGAATCATTAGAGAAAAATAACAAGGGACTCACTATGCTCCCTGAGGAGTCCCATTCTCTACAGAAAACCTCTCCTGAATAACTCTGTCATGTGAAGGCTGTGTGCAGGCAGGAAAAAGACCCAAAATCCAGACTCACGGAAACAAAAGGTGAACTTAAATACAGATTTAATGCTGGACGGCAAAACAAAAAACTGGCTGAACTAGAATACAAAATAAACTAATGCGGCAGCCTGGGAAACAGACCATACAGTACAATATGATGGTAGATTGTGACACTGACACAGAAACACAGGGCTTAAATACACAGAGGAGGCAATCAAAAGATGAGAGACAGGAGGGAAACACAGCTGGGACAAAACAGGGCTGACGAGACAAAGGAAGCAAAACTAGACGCATTAACATGAGATACGGACTTTCAAAGTAAAACAGGAAACACAGACTGAACTTATAGACACAGACTCACAAGCAGGCACTGTAACAGAGACGTGGGGCAGGCACAGACACTGACTGGACACAGAACAGATGGAGTATGGAACCAAACTTAAGAACTACAAAATCACACACCAAGAAGAACTGGGGGAAAAAATAGAAATGTAAAACAGAAACCAAATCCTTCACAAAAATAAACTAAGAAGAGAACACAAATAAAGGGTACAAAACAGAAACCACTGGGTCAAAGACCCAGGAACCCTAACACTTTCCAATTCTCACTTGTATTTGCGTACCCTTTAAAAAAATCCAAAATCCACCTATACATCCACCCCCTAACACCCAATTTATGGATTTTAATTAACAAACCTTCTCTCCACATCATATCATTAGCTTTCTCCATATTGAAAAACACTGCCACCGCACACACTTTATTTATCTGAGCCCTCCTAATTTCATGCTCCAAACACAATACTGGATCCATAGTACTTCTCCCTCTTCTAAATCCACTTTGATAGTTAGATAAATCCTCTACTTTCTACATAATATATTAATCTTACATTTATCATTCTCTCTATAACTTTACATATATGTGATGGTAAAGCTATCGGTCTATAGTTACCTGGCTTGGTTCTGGCCTAGAGCTCACCTATCCCTGGCCTTAAGTACCTCTAACTGCTGATGGGAGTCAGCTGTACCAAACGGACGGCACCTAGGCAGGGGGGCGAGAGACCACACCCACTCCAGGACAATGTCAGGAAGAGACCCTGCTAGGGCCGTAAGTCTTTTTAAAGGCTTTGTTATTAGAATGTATAACTTGTTTTTACCAGCTTAGACAGCAAAGCTTGTAATGCTTTCACTTTGAGTCTGTGTATGCATCATCATAACAAAGCACCTACTGCAGCAGAAAATGCCACAGAACTGGTTTAAATACTTCTGACGCGTTCATACTGCACGTTGGGCGTCTGTGGCTGGATTTTGTCAGTGTGACGGCGTTCCAGATGAGTCTTTTACATTTGTGAGGCTATGAAGGCGCTTTGAAGCTTGAAGAAGTAATTTGAAAGGTGGCGAGTGTATGTGGGCAAAAGGCTTTCTTTTTTTCATGCCGTTTTAAATTTTTGATTCATTAACGTGGCATATGAGGCGTCTTTATTTGCTGTACAGTCACAAAACTGAGCTCCATATTTTAAGATGTTTTAAGGTGGTCCTGTTTTTTTGTCTTGCAGCTTCATTTCTGGATGTCAGAAAACTTCCTACAGCTTAGTTACTCCAAATATAGGTACTTTTAGCTTTGTTATTTCCCACAGCAGATGGATTCACAAAGATTTGGAATAGCACTTGTGAACCTCTGAGGCTGTAAACCTCTTTTATTTGGCCTTACATACCTGACCTGCAGCTAGGAAATTAAAACAGGCCCTTCAACATCAAGCTCCGCCCACCATCTGGGTGTGATCTGTAACTCTGAGCTTTGCTTTGACATACATATCAACAAGGTGACGTTGCCATGCTTTCACCAAGTGAAAAATATTGCACAATTTATGCATCTTTTTCCTTGTCGTCATCTGCTGTAATACCCTCTAATCAGAGTCTCGAAACCTATCTCCAGCTTGTTCAACACCACATCACTCCTCACTACATTATCCTGGCTACCCTGCCGCTTCCTTTATGTCAGGTTTAAATCACTTACCTGTGTTGTGATAACCAGCAGGTCGTCGTCTGGGCTGATCTCCAGGCTTTGCTCCGCAGGGCTTCTGAAACAGAAAGGAGTGCTGGCTCCTCGTACCTGACCGGTGCTGTCGACGTAGCAGAACTGGTAGAACTCGATCTCATCTTTGGGCAGGTAGTAATCTGAAGGAAACGGATAACGAGATCTTGATGTCATGATGACTCAAAAACTCTCACTGCTCTTTGAAACGTTTATTATTTTGTTTCTCAATCAATAAAATGCTAAAAAATGTAAACAGATCCATATTACATTTTAAACTCCCCCAATAAACTGAACACACAAAAACCCTGAAGATGCCAGAATGATAGATTTGTTTTTACATGTTCTTGTAAAATTGGCTAAAAATGGTTTCTGATTGACAAGTTCAAAAAAAATCTAATATCAAGAAAAGTTTCATTATTATGAAAATAAGGATCTCTAAAAGCTTAGATTTTGGTTATATAACATATTGACTTTCTTGTGTGCAAAACATGGGGTACTTTCACCTCTTTGAGTCATAAAATATGTGGATACTTTATTGTAAATCTGAAAAACCAGTGATGGATTGTTTGAGCTTCTGCCATTTTAACTGGACAAAAAACAAAAAGAAAAATAGGATTCTGTGGGTGAAACCTGGATATAATCATATCTGTCTGTGCAGATCATTGACACAGCAGCTCAGGAAAAACAGATTTAATCCTAAACTGTTTGCATTTAAGACACAACTAGGGTGTACACTACAAACACAGCCAAACACATTCACCTGGAAACAGAAGTGAAAGCATTTCTTACCCTTAAAGAAAGCTTGCCTTGTCACTGTCTGTTCCCCAACTACATCTATACATGGTTCCACCCACACAAAGGTATGATAATCCTTTGTTGTGGTCCACCCCACCTGGAAAAGGGTAGAAAAGCTTAAGAAGGACATTCTTTGATTTAACATTTATAAAAAAAAAAGTTGAGGATTTAATTGATCCAACCCACCTTAAAGATGCCCACCCAGTCCCTAGGGTTGGGCTGGAAGGCCGCAGTGAGGGTGTAGCTGCAGGTGACGTGGGTGGACGGTGGGTATGACTGAGGGATGTCGATGAACACCACCTGGGAGAAGGTGCGCGCCAAGTGGTCTGCTACCTCTGTAGCAGTGTTGCTCTCCATGCTGAGATGCACTCTGCCAGAAAACATATAAAGGTCGATGATGAAACATTTCAGGACGCTGACAGATGAGAACAGGTACAGCAAGCTCTCGGTGTCAGGACAGAAAGCAGCAGCGGTGTTACAGGCCTCCTCCTGATGTTGTTGCTTATTTGCTTTTGCGCACTTACCATTGTTCTATTCTTTGACTGCTTACGCTCCAAAAACCATCTGAAAATCAACTTTCCTACAACTAAAATGACTTAAATGCTATTTTTAAGACATCCCCCTTGTCAGCCGATGACCTCAAATGTGTTTTATAAACTTTTGAAGGCCGTAAACTCACGATAGATCATTAAAAAAAAGAAAGAAGAAGAAATCGAAAGCAAAACAGCCTAAAAGACCGCACCCTGGACTTAACCGACGTCTTCCACGCATACAAGATAAAAACTACAACAGAAACTCTTCTAATAATCCTAAAATCGCAGTCAGATGTTCGGCTAAACACATGAAACTCACATATTTTCTGTCAGTACCTCGCTCCGACGTCTGCTGCTCAGGGAACTACCAGCTGAGTGCTGCCTTCACATGCTCGTCGGATATTTGTTTTGCATGCACGTAAACGTTACAAACCTCAGTGACGCAGAAGGGGCTTTTTTCGGGCATGTCACGTAAGAGCTGAAAACAATCTTTTAAAACCTCATGCCTGGGGGGGAAACTCAGAAAAACTTTTAAAGCTCTTTGCAGATGTCAGATATGAATGATTATGTTATATTTGTGTAGTCCTGAGAACCTGAATAGTGCTTTAAAAAAAACAACATTTATTTAAACAATACATTTTAAACATTGTTTTAACCCTTCCCTTCAGTTTTTCATATTTTGTAATTTGTACCTCCTCCAGGCTTTCTGAAGGTCGTTCAAATTGGATGCTTTTGCCCCGATTTTAGTCCAGTCCTCGTACTTGATCATTCCTCATTTAGAGGAATGTTTTGTTTATTAACCCACTTAACACTGACCTATAACTCATTCAAGCTTGAAAGAAGCATGTAGCTGAAGTGATGAAACCATGTTGTCTACACATAACAGAAAACTGAGCAAAGAACCAATTTTAAACTGTATCTTTAGGCACTTTGTTACCATCGCAGAAACACATAATTTCTTGATATTTCTTTAGTGTGAGCTATGAAAAATACCAAAGATAACACAGTTTAACAGGTGTAAAATAGTACTTGTGCATCGACAAGATGCATATCTTATTGTAGTTTTCTCTATGTCCCTTAATTTGAGGAACGTGGAAAAGTGGAGGGTAAAGGAGACATAGCAGGTCTACACAAAAAAGATCTTTCTGACCTTTCAGTTGATTCATCTACTATTTACCGAATCCTCATCAGAAATGGTCTCAGTGTAAGGATGGCTGTCAAGAAGTCGTGCTTAATAAAGGGAAAGTGGGAGGAAGGGCAGAGGCATGCCAAATTACACCAGAGCTGGACTGAAATTCAGTGTTGACAGGTCTGATGAATCTGAACTTGAAATTAATGGACACAACCATTTGTAATACACAGTGGATGCTCTGTCATGGTTTGGCGGTGGTGTTGGGATTTTGTCATCATTGTTGGAATTATGAATGCAAAGAAACAAGGTCAGATTTTGACTCACCATACAATACCATCTGGAAAGTGTCTGATTGGCAATAGTTTTATTTTTCAGCATGTCAATGGTCCCAAACACACAGCCAATGCAGTAAGACCATACAAGGAATGAAAAAAAAAAAAAAAAAAAAAAATCACAGAGTGGAACACCATCACTCATGGACTGGCCTCCATGATTCATGGCGCCCGGACCTCAGCATTATTGAAGCAGTGTGTGATCATTCCAACAGAGAACAGAGCTAAAGGCAGCCAACATCCAAAGAAGAGCGTTGAATGTCCTTCAAGACATCTCGAAAAATATTCCTGAAGACTCCTTAAAGAAATTACAAGAAAGCTGCATAAGTGTGTCAAACTGTGTGTGTATGTATGTATGTATAAATATAAATAAGTTATTCTTTTATAAGGTTGCAAGTTAAGATGAATAAAAACTACGGGCAGAATGCAATAAAATTCAAAATACAAAACTACCGAAACAGTAAGACATATAACTTATAGTCAGTATGCACAAAGGCTTGGACCTCTTGTTTCAGATTATCTGTGAAGGCATTCTAATGATGGCTGCATCTTGGGAAATGTAGTCCAATTTTAACACTTTGCTTACAACTAGAGATGGAAACACAAGAGGGAGCCAGGCTCTTTTTCTGTAGTTATGACTTTAAAACCTGCAAGACTCCCAACATTTTTTACTAGCTCTTGTCATACTTTTTTTTAAGAATTCAGTGGGTTTTCTTTTTAGCTTTTGCCACACTGAAATGTCTGTCTTTTACAAAATAACATCTCCTTCAAAATCCTTTTTTGCACATCTCTTTTTAAAAAACAATTTATTCGCTTTGAATACCTAAAACGATTAGGAATATACCGAAAATCTTCTATTATGTATTGTGACTGAAAACTTTTCTCTGAGTTCTGCAATAAAAACAACAACAAAAGAAAGCAAAACAAAGATTCCCAGTATTTCACGCATGGGATACGTGGTGCACCTGTTGATGCAGTTTTCCTCATCGGTGAAACAAACAACCAATCAGAAACGAGAACTCTCACACCCCGACTTGTGATTGGCTAAAAGTCTTAACAGGGTTTTCGTCTTCTTCTCGACTTCATTCATGTTTACATTTGTAGGTTATAGGGCTCCTCGGTCCTCCCAGCCAAGACCAAGAGCACGACACGCCAGCAACATTAACAATACGGAAGGCTGCTCGTTTAGTGTTACTCACCGATAACAAGAGGATACCACATCCATCGGTAAATTCACATTTTGTTTCCTTTTTAAAGCTTTTTAAAGCTGACCGAGCTGGGGAGAGGTCGGCGTTCTGTTGCCATAGAAACAACACGTCTAGCGTCAAGCTGTGCGGTCAGTTTTCTTTGCTAGACGTTTGCTTGATTTTAAAAGCACAGATAAACTTCTTTTGTTTTTGTTTTTTACTGCACTGGGAGAAACACTCGCAACCTATCACTGAAATTTAAATTTAGAGACGTTTTTGCTTAAAAATGGCTTGAGGATGGCTCCGAAAAGAGAAGCTCTGTAAGTCTGTGCCTCCTTTCTGCGTGAGCTTATCTTCACATTTCAAGTTAGCACCTCAACACCGTGGGTAGCTTAAATTAGAGAATAAACTTGATAACATACAATACTGTACCTTAAAGAAAATGTCCACCAATGCATTTTCTTTTGAATACTTTTTACTTTTGAAAAAAATAATAATAATAATAATTTGCGCCCTTTGTTTCATGCTAACCTTCAAAAAATACTTTCTAAACGTTACTGTGCCCGATCCACGCTTCTTTGCTACAAGTATAATCTAGGTGACATTTGCCAGTGGCAGTGCAGCATTTAAATGGTAATTGAAGGAATCAAAATAGTTACATTTGATGTAATGAAGCAAAACAAAAATATCTGTATCTGCAAAAAGAAGCTAAAGAAGATGCAAAATTAACACAAACGACTAAAATTTAATTATAACTAAAAAAGAAACCACAACAAGATTAGACAGCCTAAAAGGAAGTGCAAAATAAACATAAATAGCTTCAAAGAGAACAGGAACTGACTAAAAGTTACAATAAAGAGTTTGGCGTGTACTTGGTCAAAATATATATAGTCCTTATCAAAGCCACATTACAAAAGTGCTTTACAGGAGCAGCATACTACAGCAAGCATTGTGGGGAAACAGTTTGAGGACTAATCAGCTGTATGAAAAATGTACAGAAATTGTTTAGGGAATAAAAGATGGAACTTAGAAAGAAGTGACTGGCTTTTTTGATTTGATTTTCAGATTGTTCCAGAGACTCTTACTCTCATTTAATACATAGGTCAAATCCAGCCCAGTGGATGGACATTGGTTTTTACTGAACATTGTGTGGGTTATTGCTAGTTTTGCAGGCCCTTTTACTGACAAACTGAAGTAATATGTTTCTGATAAGGAATCGCCCTAAAGCTTTTCATTGTGATAACAGCAGGCTGACTGAATATGGAAAAACTCTTTATCCTTTTTGTATTGTAAATGTATGGGCCATAATTTATGTATATGTATTTCTTTGGTTTTATTGATCCACTAAAATTGGTTCCATGTGGCAAACAAACAAACAAGCAGCTCGTCACCCCTGCATTAAACTATAATTTCCCATGAGGCTCACACACATATCAGTTAAATACCTTGAACAGCATGTGCAGTCACGACTCGTCAGTTCAGTCGCTTGAAGCTTAGCAGTAGATCTTTAAAGCATCATAACAAAGGCAGGACATAGATAAGTGAGTGTGGAAGGGAGTAAGATGTCAGCTGATTATTAATTAATGTTGATTGACTGATTAATCAAGGCGTCTGATCAGTGCCAGCTTGTAGCCTCACCAGATTTTGTGCTACTCTGTCACCTCATCATTATTGTCCAGGCCCGTTATGTCTAATTAAGACATGTTCAGTAGCAAGGTACAGTGTCGTGTTTCTACTTTTTATTCTTCTTTGCCAAATGTTTGGCCTACATCTTCTCTTCTGTCTTCATGCTCCGGCTGAAGGTGCTTCGTTTCAGCTTGGCCAGGAAGATCGATGTCCAGCCTGTTCACTTACACCACACACTGCTGCAGCTCTTTTCAGCACAGATTTAAATTTAACAAGTCGAGGCGTTGAAAAGCACTTCTCCTATTTCACCGAACAAATGTCAGGGATTATACCTCTCCACTTGCTCCCCACTAAGATCTCTCAATCTTTTCAGGAGGGATTGGGTTTTTTATTTTTTGTCCCCACTGTTTCTAATTGGTCACCAGATCCACTGCTTGAGTCAAACTAAGTAAGTCAATCTGAGCTGATGATACAAATCTGCTTTTTTTTAAGGCTCCAGAGGTACAGAGATGTGGCTCACCTGTTTGCTTGTTGAGGAGTGTGGCAGTGTCTTAAGAAGCTCTTGAAGCTGAGATCCGTGATTCAAAGAGGTGTGGACAAAGGGGGAGCAACACCCTCTAATATCGATGACTTCACCAGTGCAGGTAAGTAAGAACTTTATCAAAGGATGATGAGACACTATTGAGCTGTCAGTTTATCAGATACACTAGCATAGAACTGAAAACAGTCAAATGCAACAGGTTTTGAGTGCTAAAAGCCCAAATATTAGTTGTCATTCAACAGAACCACAAACTTCACCTTAGAAATGACAAAAACTCAGCAGATTGTGTCAAGATATGTCCAATCATAATCAGGAAAGGCAAACTGGGGCGGTAGATTGCCACTCTCAAGGCTTCAGGTCTATGTCAGGGTGACGGACAGAATCATATGTCCCTTGGACAATCCTTGGATTCACGATTGCAGTTTTGTCCCAGCCCTATCTCCTCTCAGGGCTGTCTGAGGGCACATAAGAGTTTGCCCAACCCATCTATGTGAGTTTTGTAGGAAAAGACATTCGACCACATGCCTCTTTGTGGGTTGTAGTTTTCATGAGGTATTCAACCCCTGTTCCACCACAGTAAGAGCTTGGTTTGGATTAAATAAATCAGACTCATTACTGTAGATGTTGGACTTCACCAGGGCTTCCCTTTTTCAACAATTCTGTTCATAATTTTAGGATAGAATAGGTGCAGCCAAAGGTTGGAGGGTCTTGGGGTTTTATACAACGATGTTCTGTTGGTTTCATAGAGCAACAACCTGCAGCTTGTGCTGGGGTGGTTTATGAATTGGCTGGGATGAGAATTAACACCTCCATGTGCTAACAGGATGGAGTGTCCACTACAGGGCTAGAAGGAGTTTATGCTTCCAGTAGAGGAGTTTAAGTATCTCAGGGTTTCGTTCACAAGCGAGAGGAGATGAAAGCAGGAAGCTGACAGATGGAATGACACATTTGCAGTAATACAGATAATGTACTGATCTTATGTGATAGAGAAAAGTCAGAACGTGAAAGCAAAGCTGTCGACTTACTGGTCAGTCAAGGTCTGGGTCGACACACGACATAGTGGAGAGATTATGTCTCTCAGCTGGCCAGGGGATTACTTGGTATCCCCTCAGGAGAGCTGGAGGAGGTGGCTAAGGAGAGGCAGGTCTGGGTCTTTGTTCAGTCTGCTGCCCTCATGACCTGGATAAGTGTCAAAGTGTCTGAAAATGGATGGATGGCTGGATGGATGCACACGTGAATTATCCCAATACTGCTGAATTAAACTGGGTTAGTTTGAGTTACCATTCACCACCGAAATCAGTCAAGTGACAGAGTTCCTCTTTGAATCTTTTTGAACTGTTAGCAGTTTGTAGACTTGGATTTATTAGCTTGTGCAAATGATATAGACTTAATTTTGCATTTTTAATTAATTGAACTGAATTGAATTTACTTTATTTAAACAACTTGATACAATTGAGAAAGGGTTTTGCAGCCTGGTGCATGTGTATATGAGAAAAAATCCATATGAAGTTGTATGTATGTTTTTTTTTCTATGTATACTTTTTCTCATTTGCATTGCATTACACCAGTGTCAAGTTTTAGACAATACAGTGTATCCCCTCTAAACAATGTGCTTAGTGCTGCATAGTTTTAGTAAGTGTTAGCGTTGCATGTCAAAGTTTAGTCTGACATTTAGTCTGATGTTGTGTAGTGATAATTACCAGTTAAAGTCTCACTTTACTGGAGCATGCCATTGTTTGCTGAGGATTGGGGGCACAAAGGTGCTACTTATGTACCTGCTGTTGTTGAACACTGAAGGAGAGCCTTGGAGAAATCCTTCACGGGGCTGTAACTGAATCTGGGCTGAGGTCAGTGGGGTGTTTCAAGCCAGTGTAAAGCTCACAGTTCAGGGTCAGGATTATCCAGATCATTGGATCCGAGTGCTGTTACCTGGCACCGTAACCTCCCACTGTGTGTACCTGTGGTGTCCCTTTTTAATGCCACCAACCTGCAGTATTCTGTCACGATCATTACCAGGAGTTCACTTGAACTCACCTTGACCCTGTAAGACACCAGACAAGAGTCAGAGGCGAACGGCTGAGACGCTGCTGTGACAGTGACTCAGTTTAGGTCAGAATGCAGAAAGATGTTTACAGAAGAACACGTAAATAACCCGAGTTAAGACCTGTACATTGTCTTTGTGTATTTCACACAAAGCCACACTAATAGGATAGAATTATCCACGCTAAATGAATCGTATATTGTATACTGAGGACTAATTATAGACAACAGAGGTGTGTACTATGAACCAAGTTCAACATAGTAAGGCTTTCTTTTCATTGGCTTTCTTGACAAAAACAAGTCAGAGATAAGAGGTTATCAACAGTGTGTACTCCTCCTGACTGTTTCAAAATTGTGATTAAAGTCATAAAAACGACAATCCTTTTGCTATCAGGATGCGTCAGAACACTCTTCCTTGAAGAGATAAGCTTTTCAGAGTCAGTAAGTTTAAATCACCTCTGATTGTCTGATTTTAGTCTTATATTTTTAATCTTTATGTTTTGTAGTTTGTTTGTTTTTTTTAATATATGTGAATTGACATTTGGCTGTCTGGTTAAGTCTAAACTATCCTGCTTTCCGCTTCCTTCAAAGCAAGTTGTAAACCCCTTTAAATGTACTGCAGGAATAAAGTAAATTATTATTATTATTATTATTATTATTATTATTATTATTATTATTATCTTTTTTATTGTTATTTTAGATATAATGAAAAAACATTCAAAATGTTTGCTGATTGCTTTTAATTAGTAGTAGTAGTAGTAAATAATTTTCCTCTAAAAGTTATGTTTCTATGCAGCCTCTTTGCTTTTATTAAATTTCCCCCATATATCTCAGTTCAGGATTCTCTGAGTGCCATGTCTCTCTGCTTATACTTGCAGTGATACCTGCTACTTATATAAAATTACAAATAACTTGTGTGATGTTTATCTGGAAGAGTGTATTGGTGATCATTTCAGTGTGGTCATTTAGTAAAAGTGCTTTTAGGCTCGACAGTTTCCTGTCAAAAAACTTGATGATCAGGGTGATCGAGACAGCGAATGGTGCTTTGTGCTGCCTTTCTACTCCCAGTCGAAGGCAGGATGTTGTTGAGGAGATAAACTGTATAATATAAAAAGATAAATCTGTCACTTCAACAGGGAAAATGGGGAAGGGATACTACTAAAAGACAACATCTGAAGAATGAATAGACTGAGATATTTTCACTGGTGTCCATGTATTGCTTCCTTACACCACTTATGTGTATTTTTAATTTACGTTATAAAAAGCAGTAAAAGTAAAAAAGTGTCACACTTTAGCACTTCTGCTTGGTATTAGGATCATTTCCCCGTCACTGTGGCTGTAGTATTACCCACTCCCTGTATCTGTACTGCCACAATAACCCTTGAATGCCGGCCTGTGACAGCACGCTGACAGCCAGAGCACTCACCTGATGAGAGAGATGGAAACAGAAACATGATTCCATGCGTGCACTTACAGCATGTAGTTTGTTCTATTTGATTGAATTTCATTGTGTGGCTGTATGGCACATACCATTCAGAATGAGAGATATGAGTGTTGGAAAATTGATCATTTTTCTGTTTGTGTCACAATTTCATGAAGTTTTTGGCATGCCTTGCAGGTCAGCTGAGCACATGTTTCTCATTCAGGATGGGTCTACCTCTGGACAGCCCAGAAAGAAACACCGACACACATAAATGTGAGCAGCGGGGTGAGGGAGAGGAGAGCGAAAGCCAAACTGAATCTTACAAATGCATTCCGCAACCCGTCAACAAGCAGAGAAGGAAAAGCAAGAAGAGGTACTTTACTGCAAGAGCTCGTCCATACGATGGCAATTCTGAAAAAGTTTGAACGCTGTATAAAATGTGAATGCAAGCAAAATGCAATGTTTTGCAAAGATCATAAACCTGTATTTTATTCACAAAAGAACATGAACTGAGAAAATGTGCCATTTTTTTTATAAAAATATTAGCGCTTTCTGAATTTGATGGCAGCAACATGTCTCAAAAAAGTTGGTAAGGGGCAACAAAAGGCTCAAATATATTCTTAAATTGGTAATCTTTCCAGAATTAAAATATTTATTGAATTTATTGACTATAATTAAAACAAAAGAGAGAAACTATAAATTAAAAATTAATCTAATATGTATACAGATCATAAAATGATACCTTTGAAATGTTGGGTTAATTCTTTTCAAAGTTTTGTTAAGTGGGTGTAACTCACTATTCTGTAAAATTGGCTGCTTTGGCTCCTCCAACCAGACAAAATTCTTTCAAAAGAGTGTGTCCATTATTCAAATTGCACTTCCAACCTTACATGGGTTGATCGTGAACCTATGAGTTTTTAAGATGAGAAAAGTAATAATTAAGAAATGTCAACTTGGTAACTGAAGTTAAATGTTAATTTCCTTATTTTTGTCATGTGTTAATGTGTAGCTGCAGGGTGCAGACTCAGAGGCAGGACTGCACTCAAAACAGCTTTTAATACAAAAATACCAAAACTCAGACTACACAGAAATTAATTATATGGACAATATATGCACAGGAAGGAATCAGGGCAGAGAGGAAACACCTGGGCAACCCGGGTGAAGAGAATCTAACTGATGAGAGACACATGAGAAAAGGGACTATCAAAAATAAGACATGAGGCCCAGACAAGACGCACAAACTTGACACAGGAACAGAGTAACAGAACACAGAGACATGACTGAAAGAGGACACAAGACTAATCTGAGAGAACAGACAACCACAGAGCACAGAGAGAGATCACAGATGAAGATAACCCAATATTACAAACTAAACAAAGAAGATAAACAGATACACACTATGACCTTGACATGAAACTGGACACAGACCAAAGGCAAACAAATACAGAGCCAAAGACTGACTACTCACAGATACAGAACAAGGGTGACACAAGAGTGAAACTAACACTGATACAGAACTAAGGACCGGAAATATAAATAGCAAAACTTGGAAGTACAAGGAAAGCAACATTAAACTATAAAGACAACATGCCATGGAACAAGAAAAAATCCAAAAATAAACCAAAAAACATAAAACACATCACCTAAAAACCTAGGATGCTAACAGTTTTGAGTGTGGAGTAATTTAGAAGGATGTCACGTGAACTCAATATAAGTATTTGATGCCAAAAAGAAACATTTTACAAGTAATTAGCTTAATTAGCAACAAGTTGTTAACATGATGGGGCTGTAGAGAGAGGCTCACCTCAAAAAAGCGTGATTATAAATTGTGATACAGATATCAGGATATTGTTACGGTCAAAATCAACATTAGATGCCTGTGTGATCTTTGAGCCCTCAGGTGGCACGGCCTTAAAAACAGGCATGGTTTTGTCATTGAAATACACAGACTACACAGGCTCAGGGACACTTCCAGAAAACACTGTCTGTGAACACAGTTCACCGTATCATCCATGAATGGGATTAATCCATATGCTACCTATGTCCATTTAATTCTGGATCCCTTTTTGTAATCACCCAGCTGTGCTTGAATTAGAATATCCCCAGAAATGTGCTCTTAGATTTCCTTCCATCTTACTTTGTAATTTGAGTTGCAACAGCAAAATAGAGCCCCTAATTGTGCCAGAGTATAATAATCTTTTAATCACAGTAATGTAAGCTCTCCCTTGCTCTTTGCCAGTATAAGAGTTTGAAATCTTATTCTGGGTTTTTCCCTTGCCAACTGTAGCACAATAATAATTTCTCCCATTTACTGAACTGTTTGTCATTTATTTCTGTTGAGAGTGTTTGGAATAGATATAACACGTTTGATATGTTTTCAGTGTTCTATTGTGAATAAAATATGTATTTATGAGATTTGCATATCATTGCACTCTGTTTTCATTTACATTTTACACAGCATCAACTACTTCTGGGGTTGTACTTTTGCTGTTATCTCCCTTTGCAGGTATATTAACTGCCAAGCACCCTGTCAGTTATGATTCTATAACTCGTCCTGGAGGCTCTTAAGGTCTCTTTTCTCACTTATCCTCATCGTTCAGGAGAGCAAAACGAGGCACTGTGCAGCACAGCAGATGTCTGTCCCTCTTTCTGTCTCTCTTGTCTTTCAGATGACTGTGGATCAACCTCACCAACTGCAAATATGAAAGTGGTACGTCTGCTAGAGATCACTAAATCATATATGTCCAATTTTAAGTTGTTTCTAGCTAGACAAGGCTGAATACAAATACTACAGATGTCAAATAGATAAAAGCATGTGGACAGTGCTTTTTCCATTTGGATCTCTGCTGTAAATCCTTATTTTCATCATATATACAGTATTATAGAGATGTATGATCATATTGAGCGTGGGCAAGTTTCAAATAATGAAGTCACAATGCACTAAAAGCTCACCCTGATTTCATCATTGAGTGTTTAGTGTTTAATGTTTCAGACAGCTCTAAACACTCAGTTTCATATTTTATATTCCTCCTCTCAGCGTGAGCAGGGAAACTTCAAATCTGCTATTTACGAGGGGCAGCCAATCAGAACAATCATGGCTAAAAGGTTTCAGGAAGTTGATTAACTGAGGGGTCACACAAGGCTCGATATAAAATAAATGTATAAAATCCCAAATGTGAAATGTGAAATATTCACATGATTACTTAACAGACTTTGTAAAACACATCAAATTCACACAATACAAAACAAAAAGGTTCAGTAACAGATAAAGCATCTAATAACTGCACAGTAAAATACCACCAATAATCCAGTCCTACTTTTAAAACTGCCAGGAATAAAAACAAAAAAACAAAACAACAACATCTAAATAATAACGGTAATTTTTATAAAGTTTGTCTCACTCTATGTATTTAATTTTAAAAAAAAACAGCTTCTTTTTTTTTACAATACACTTTAAAACACTGTACAAGCAGAGAGGGGCCTCTGGTTGCCTGTGGGAAACAGATGGAGCGCTGTTAAGATGCTAAATGCTTGATTTGTCACAGTGTGGCGAGCTGCTCGTAGATACGGCCTCAGAGAGGCGATGGACGGTGAAGATTGGACGCTGTTCTGGACCGACTGCTCAGTGTCTCTAGACCGTGTTAAGGACATGAAGCGTTACCAGGTAATCAATGCACCTAACTAACCTAACACCTCCATCACTGCCATCATCAGAAAAGATTATTGATGCTTCATTTGATTATTTATTGATTAAATGTGTGATTGTATTTGTGAAGCGGAAAATTGATCAGTTTCTTCAAACTATGACATTTTTCTAAATATCTTTACCAATGAAATGATGATGTACATGTCCTTTTTCAGTCCATGCTTTCAATTTGCCATCATACTGGGTAATTCGATGCAGTCAGCCTGACTCTCTTTGACCATGAGTAATTTATTAAAGTAGATTTGTTCGAGATCCTATCTATCTATCATACATTAGCTAGCCTACATTAATATTATTTAGGTTTCTCTTGTGTTGTCAAAACACTTCTGGCCTGTTGCAGCATGGATATTACACCACTGGAGTTGTGCGCTGGTGTCTAGCACTGGGACTTTGGTAGCGGTTGTGGGGTGGGAGCTCTGTGTATCAGACTTGTTTAAAAGATGTAACTAACTACTGTGATATCACCCAGTGTTTAGTGAAGTCTTGAGCTGAGTGTTTTTACCATCAACAGCGTGGTGTTTTTAAACCAGATGTTACAAAAAGCCATGGACATCTACGAGCTACTTTGGGTTGTTCCTCTATTTACAGGGGGTCACCGCAGTAGGTCACTCTGCATGTTTGATTTTCTAGATTTCTTTTATTTATTTATTTTTTCTTCCTGGTTGGGTTTTGCGTCTCCGTTTGGGAAACCTTTCACTTGTTTAAACCCATCCCAAAAAGAGCGATGAGGCCAAGGACTGTCTTCTCATAGACTTCTGTTCATCTTGAGCTGTTTGCAGTGCGAGTCATCACTCCCTGCTGGCTGTTAGAAATAATGCAGGTTTAAGGCACTTCTGCACAGGGTTCACTATTCAGGCTCTGGAGCTACATCTACTGCATCTGCTACACTGTTAGGTGTGTTCTTCTGTTGCTCAGTTGGGATCGGGGGAATTTGAAGTCTAGATCACAGATGTGGGCTCTTTGCCATGTTCCTCTTGATATTTCTGAGCAATATGTCTGAAAGCAACAGCAACATAAATGCCAGGACCTGAAATTCCAAGCAGAACACTCCATGATCAGTGCTTGTGATTTTAAATTGGTGACTGATTGTTTAATATATATTGTAGGCGACTGTCCTGTAATGCCGTGTAAACCTGTCTTTGCAGAAAATAAACCATTTCCCGGGGATGAGCGAGATCTGCCGCAAGGATTCTCTGGCCAGAAACATGAACCGCATGCTGAAGCTCTTTCCCAAAGATTACAACATCTTCCCCAGAACATGGTGCCTTCCTGCAGAGTCAGTCTGCACTTTCCACTCTGTTTTATTTCCTCCCAAAATCTATCTACCACATTTTTGAAAACTACAAAATAAAAATAAGAAAGACAAAAAACCCTCTAGTGCACAAATTCAACAAAACAAACAAAAACAGAAACAGGAGTTTTGTTTTTTTAATTATTATTCTGGCTCTAAATCTTCCACGTATTTTAAAAAGGATCACTAAACCTTTTCAAACACCTCTTATGTAACCTTCAGTATTAATATAATTCTTTCTCATCCAGTGCGTGACGTTAGATCTGTGAGGTTTCCCCCCCCCCCCTAAAACAATGTTGTTAATATTTAGGAATTAAAAAGATAATAGGTTCACTCATCTGTGTTCATCCTCTCTATCTCACTGCAGTTACAGCGACTTCCATGCTTACACCAGGGCCAAAAAACACAAGACGTATATCTGTAAGCCTGACACCGGTTGTCAAGGCAAAGGCATCTTCATCACCAAATCCAGTAAAGACATCAAACCTGGAGAACATATGATCTGCCAGGTTTACATCTCCAGGGTGAGCAAACGGGTGCAACGCATAAAACACCTGCAACAAAATGCACAGTGTATGATGCTTTTTCTGTTCTTTATAAATGACCTCTTCAGCCTTTCATCATTGATGGGTACAAGTTTGACCTGCGTGTCTACGTGCTCGTGACGTCATGTGACCCATTCAGCATTTTCATGTTCAAGGAGGGCCTGGCTCGCTTCTGCACCACAAAGTACAGCGAACCAATGCTCAGCAATGTGGTAAGAACTGTTGTAAGACTGACCGGTGCCTGGGCTGACTTATAGAGACACACTTATTTAGGTCCAGTTAACTCTGCATATATCTCTGGAAGTAAATCTATGGAGAATTTTCAGAATAAAAGCCCCAAGTTAGTGATAGGAATTTGGCAGAATAGTTAAAATGGTCAGTTTATCTGTTTGTTTTTGTTTTTTTTATATTTTGTATCTTATTTTATTTGATTTTGATTTTATTGATTGTTGTATACGTGTTCCTGTGAGTTTAATTACTTAAATAAATAGTAACTAGTCTCTCTAACATTAGGATGACGTGTGTATGCATCTCACCAACTATTCCATCAACAAGCACAGCGAGAATTTTGTCCGTGATGAGGATTCTGGGAGCAAACGGTGAATACTGCTCTCACTGAAGATGGTGCATGATGCGGTACATCGCCAACGCTCTTTAAAGAATCCGTGTTCATTGTTGTTCCGTTCAGAAAGCTGTCCGCCCTGAACAAGCTCCTGGAGTCCATGAACTACAGCACAGAGAAGATGTGGAGCGACATCGAGGACGTGATCATAAAGACTCTGATCTCGGCCCATCCCATACTCAAGCATAACTACCAAACGTGTTTCCCCAACCACACCACCGGCAGCGCATGCTTTGAGATCCTAGGCTTCGATGTACTGTTGGATCACCGGCTCAAACCCTGGGTGTTGGAGGTGACAGACCAGTTACACAATACTGTAAAACAAGCATATATGTGATTGTTACTCATTCAGCCTCACTTTCTCATGTTCTGGAAAGCCGTATGATTCTTGACTGAAAGGTTAGAAAAACATTATGGTCTATTTTCTCTGTCAGCTATCTCCAGGTCTTTACTGAAGCTTTATTCCATTAACTAAAATATAAGCCTAATGGAAATATTCTGCATGTGTTGTACCAAATATACCATTAATTTGTTGTCTTTGGGTCTTTGGTAGCCTGATTCATGGACATGTTTTAATCCACAAATCAATACAGTCTCTCAAGTAGTCTATTGGGATGCTTTTGGGTTTTTTACTACTCATATTATTTTCTTTAAAAGTCTGTCTTTTGACAAAATAGCCTTTATTTATTTTTAAATAAAGGCTATTAATCCCAGCTTTAATCCCAGCCCATTCTTCAATGGTCTCTCTCCCAAGCTTCTTGAGATTTGTTTGTCTTCTGGGGACAGACCTTGGTCTTAAGTTCACTTCACAGATTTTCAATGTGATTCAAGGCTTTTTTCCAGGCCAGTCAATAACATTCCCTTTGGTCTTCTGAAGGTAGTTCTTTACCAAGATAAGAGCCAGATGAATGCCGGGACACGTATAAATGACACAAACACATCTGATCCCAAACAAATAATAACAGTCAAATTCTGTAATTAAAGAAAAAATAAAAGTTAGGGTATGTTTGTATTTTTGAAACAACAACTGGGTGTGAGGTCGACATTTGCATTGTGCCCTTTATAAATCTTATAGATCTTGAATTACAAAAAAGTTGGGTAAACATGAATTGGTGAATGGATTAAGTTAGCTTGAATTCAGCCAAATTTGTTCAGACCTGTGTGTGTGTGTGTGTGTGTGTGTGTGTCTGAATATATTTATGTCCAGGTGAATCACTCCCCAAGTTTTACCACTGACTCCCAGCTGGACCGCGAGGTGAAGGATGCTTTGCTGTACGACACTCTGGTTCTCATCAACCTGAGCGCTTGCGATCGTCGTAAGATTACTAAAGAGGAGAGACGCAAGGTGAAGGAAAGGCTGCAGCAGCACCGCTCCAGAGAGGCCAGGTACGGTGAACAGATATGGTGTGAAGTTTTCCCAAGGTCACACACACCACACATCTGTAGTGAAGGTTAGTGTTTCCGTGTGTGTATTTTATCGGCAGGTCAGAGGAGCTGCGTCAGTGCCAGGCAGCCACGGTGAAGCAGATGGAGAGGTACGAGGCCAAACACCTGGGAGGCTTCAAGAGGATTTATCCCAGAGAGGGAGGGGAGAAATACGACAAGTACTTTAAACACAGCAGCTCGCTCTTCCACGAGACGGCGGCATCAAAGGCCAGAGAGGAGTGTGCCAGGTACCTCCAGCGTGCTGTCAGTACACTCAGTACAGTTCAGCAAAGAGCAGGTGCTGCGAGTTACGCACAGACCGTTTCTGAAGTCATCCACACAGACACAAAGAAATAAGTAAAATAAAAAAGAAAGCAGAGGGAACACTCCAGTGCAGGGAGAACTGAATTATTCTGCCTAGTTTCCATATAAATACAGACACTTGGGTAATAATAATAATTTTTATTCATACAGCACTTCTAACATTTATGCAGGAGAACTAAATTAACATCTCTGCTGTTATTTAAAGGGATAGTACAGTGAGAAGACTTTATAAAATAATATTTATCACAAAAAGACCACAAAGATCGCAAAAAACTTAAATTTCTAGCTTAACCTGTGCGAGGTAATAATTTCTCATCTTGTGACAAGTGGTAGAAAAACTTAGCTGATTAGCAAGATGGATGATAAAATGAACATAATAAATAGGAAAATATAAATAATTGGAATTTATCATAAATCTTTTTAATCACTGTATGTGTGACGATGTCCGTGCAAAGTTTTTGTTCAGACTGGCTCGCTCAGTAACGAGGTATTAGGTTATATACAGGCATAGATGCATATAGGCTACAATCATTATAACAAGATATTTACTCCTTACAACTGATAAATTTTTATTAATAATTTACATTAAAAAATGCAAAAAGAATCTGGATCAAGTTTTTGTAATGTGAAGATCCAAATCATAATAAGTTTAATATTTTGTGATTTTGAATTCTTTGCTGGTAGATTTTTATGAGCTCTGTGAATTTTAATTTACATTTCAAGATGTAATCTTACAAATTGCTTGACTGATAAATAAAAACACTTACATTAAATACAAATATTAAATATTTTTGCAAATGTGTTTGCTGATTGGTAATAAAACACTGGACAAATATTCAAATATGCAGTGTGCTTACTTACTAAAATCTAAATTAAAGATAAATTGTGATTTTTATTTATTTTTTTTTATTTTTTATTTTCCAATGAAGGAAAAGGAATAGACGACATTTTAAATATTTTATTTGGAATGTTGCCTAAAAAATGCATAGCAATTCATTTATCTATTTTCCGCACTAAGGCACACTTAAAATCCTTGAATTTTCTCAAAAATCGGCAGTGCACCTTATAATCTGGTGGCCTTCTCTATGAATTCTGGCTGTGTTTACTGACCTCGAAACGATTTTATGTGGTACACGGCGCTCAAAAATCTGTCAAAAAATGTTTTAGGACTTTGCTAAGCTATGAAGCCTGATGGATTGTCTGAGCGTTATGGGTACTGTAGTCAGGAGCCTTGCGACTCATAGTAATCTGGGTCCAAAACTCAGTCGCGTCAGGCCCCAAACGAACACTGTGTAAATTATTTTATCTTTAATAAAAATGATCAGTGTCGCTGCTTTACCAGGTGTAACAATTAGGTTTAACATCCAGGCATCCATGAAAACAGAATTTATTAAATTTAACGGAGTTAGAAGTTAGCAGGAAGGTAGCAGAAAGTTAGCTCGCTAGTTACCTAAACATGTTACCAAGCATGTTCTGACTGAGAGATTTCTGGGCAAAAATAAAACGTACAGCTCTGCTATCACTTCCAACATGAATGAAAACAGAAAACTAAACAGCAGTGACGTTTGTAGGGTTACTGAAGTTGGACTAGCTGGTATATAATGCTGTGCTAGTGATCGCTAGCGACACAGCTATGTTAGCATATCAAAGCATAACACAGTGAACCTGGAGAATGAATGCTAACTTTTTTCCACTTGCTATAAGTTCCCGGTGTTTGTTTGTTTTGACAAATGCAATCACTTGGAAAATTGCTGTATACCAAATTTCAGTAGGGGAGAACAACTGAGATAATCCAGCCACAATATGAGGTTAGTCATTAATGTAAAATAAGATAACCTTTATTAGTCCCACACATGGGAAAATTTGTTTTGTTACAGCAGAAAGTGGACAGTGCAAAATTACATAGCAAAAATTAGAAAAACACTGGAACAACATATACTGTTGTTCCAGTGTTTATAGAGCAGCTACCAGAGAATTCAACATTAATGAATCAATGGTATGGAAGTGGAAGAAGCAAGAGGAATTAGTTGAGTAATGTTTGACTTATCTGACTGTTTTGTTTTGTTTAATGCGCTTTATAATCCGGCTTGCCTTATGTATGAAAACGGACCCGTTTGTCGACAGTGCACAGATCCCGTGCGCCTTATGGTCCGAAAAATACGGTACTATGATTGCAGTTCATTTAAAGAATTTTTAAATAATAAAATGAAAATCTTATAACATGAGACTAAAATGTGCCCCTAAGTGGTTCTCTGGTGACCTTTTTAAGAAAAATGTGACTGCATTTACATAAACATAACCGTTTAAGAATGTAGCTTCATATATTTTTGTAGCTTGCATCAAAGTATTTAAACCCAAGTTTTCAGAGTTCAGTGTGAGTAATGAGATACAGCTATTGTTAGAAAGTCGTGTATTTAAATGCAAGTAGAACTAAAGAACAAGACATCAGTGATTTAAAAAAAATAAAATAAAAACAGCAGACTGTGATAGGTGGATGAAAAAACATGCACATAAGTAGTATCACTAATAATTAAGCACAGACTAAACTGTACTACAGTACAAAAATACAGTACAGTACGAAGACTAGTAAAAGAAAAATGCGATTATTGTTTTCAGTTTTCTTAGTAGATGTTTCACATAGGTCTTAAAATATTCCAGATTCCAGGATCTGTGGAAGCCAGTTCAGGTGGTTGTGATCCTCAAATCATGACCTTGTTCTAAATCCAATCATTTTTATTGATGATGATGATGATGATGATGATAATAATAATAATAATAATAATAATAATAATAATAATAATGATATATGAATCAATAATGCAAATATGTTCTTCCAAATGTGGATTAATTTTGCCTTTTTAAAAGTGGAAAATATTCGTGTTCTGTATATAGACACAAATCAGTCAATCTATTACATACAGGTTGTCATGGCACCAAAATTGAAAGACAGCTAGAGAAAGTAATGACAAAGTGCTCAAAGTTTTTTCTGAGACCATTAATGCAATTGGGTCCTAGTTTCTATTAATTTTGGTTCCCTATTGTATTACTTGTTTTTTTTGTTTACTTATAAATTAGTTTAGTTGTATAAGTTCCCTTCTTGTTCCCCAAGTCTCTTCTCTGTGTTTTTTTTTTCTCCTTTTGTGTCTGCTTTGTGAAGTCAGTTGTGTCTTTGTGTTTATCTTTTTGTGTGTTTGTCTCAGTTTTAGGTTTCCTCTTTTATTTTTCTAGTCCCTTGTCTTACGTGCATTGTGTGAAGTTTTGTTTCCCTTTGTTGCATTATTAGATTCTGTTCACCTGTGTCTTTTTTACCCCAGATGTTTCCTCTCTCTTTACCTCATCTGTGTTTGTCTGTAAGTCCTCAGTTTTACTCAGTTCTTTGCCATGTCCTCCTTATCCCATGTGTTCCCCCTGGCGACTCCGTTGTGAATCCCTCGCCGCTGCTCTACATTAGTGTGTATTCTGTATTTTTGTCCTCAGCACTTCCTTCCTTAGGTCACATCTCTGTCTTAGGAGCGTTTGGGTCTGTCTCTTACCTCCCGTACAGATAATCCATGAAAGGCTGATGCAGAAAAAAGTTGAGGCCATCTCAGTTTTGATTTGTCGCTCCTGGAAATGATACGTAGCCAGTCGCTTCTTTGCCGGTAGTGTGATCACACTCAGCTGTACATGCAGACATGCCTCGGGGTGATTTAATATGTGCAAACATTATGGAATAATTGAACAAATTGAAGGATTTAAACCTGTCCTAATAAAACAGAATTTAATAGTGCGTAATCCTGCCACCAAATTATGTGCAGTCATGGAATAAATTTCCCTTTAAGACACTGATGACACTCCGCTGCATGTGCCTGTAATTCTCACGTTATTAAATTAAAAGGCCCCTGTGTCTGCCATGAAAAACTGGGTGTCACATCGTTTCCTGCTACTAACTATGATTAGCCAACAGTTTAGATAGCAGTTTGATCAAATAGTAGAGATTCTGGACAACTATGATTTCTCAAAGGGCAAGTGTTTGTCGTCGTGTTCGATCCTGCTCTCTGCTGTGATCGTCACATCGAAGACCACCTGTTTCCACCTACACGCTTAAATCTGCTCTGCTGTGTGCTCACTTTCATGCAGACTTCTCAGATATTTCCTAAAACAGTCTTCACTTGTCTTCATGACAGTTTAGTTGTTTTTGTACAGCAATGCCATGGTCTTTTTAGTGCAGTTTTCTGGTTTCTGTTTTTGTTAATACGCTCAGTCCCATATTTATCTCTCTACAATAGATACACCTTCAGCTTTCTTTGTATTTCTTGAGCTCTCAGCGAAGGCGGTCGCACTTTCTCCTCTCCTCCTCACCCTTATCTTCCCTGCTTCGTCTCTATGTCCTTGTCTTGTCTTGTGTGAATTTACTTTCCCTGGAACAGTCTCTCACTGTCGTTCTCTAAACCTAAAAGAGAATTATGGATTTGATCAACTGGTCTCTGAGTGCTATTGACACCCTTAACGAGAAGTCGGGGCTCGGGAGAGCCTGAGTGCCCTGGAGGGACTTTCCCTGCCGGTTACACGATGGACGGGTGGAGAACTGGAGGACCGTGTGCCTGGCGGGACTGTCGATCGAGGACGCTGAAGATATCTACCTATTCGGAACCATGATAACAGGGTTCATGCTGATCGGCGTTGGCTTAGCCCTGGTTTATCAGAGAAATAAGAAAGCGGAACCGGCTGTTCAAACCCCCACAAGGCTGCCCGCTGGATTCGAAGCGACGGGACGAGGTGCGACCTCTCACAACGAACGTAATATGGTCAACACCTTGGAGACGCTTACAGCTGCTGTGAAGGCTCAAAACAACACCATTGAGCGTATGAGGGGAAACATCAGAGAGAGGCCTGCTCAAAATGAGACCCTTGAGCGACAGTTGGAAAACATCGCGGAACGGATCACTGCAGTTGTGAGGTCTCAGAATCAAAAGACTGACAACACCACGGAACAGAAGTTTAATACCATCATGGGGAGGCTCGCAGCTCTTCAACGGGAGATCGAGAGACCAGCCTCGGAGTGCTAGAATTCGAGCTGCTCACAAAGGAGAAATCAACAATATTCAACATTTGGACACCACGGCCCCAGCTGCAGGCCCAAGGCTGGAGCCCACCAAAACAACTCCCTGATAACGACTGTGTGATGACTATTCTTCCCGCCCCATGAAGGACACCTGGATTGGCTGGAGGACTGTTTACTTAGCCTGATAGGCCGAAGGACACTGTCTCAGCTAAACTATGGACACGCACACACACACACTTACACTGATAAGCACTCACTCATCCCCCTCCCTTTCCAACGCCTTCGATGCTTGTGCCCTACCGGGGATGATAGCAGTCAACTGGACCAGCACAGATGCTGCAGGACCGGATGCGCTGTCTACGCCGGCTCTCTCTTACCCTTTACCCGCCCCTGTTGCTTGTCTCGTGTTTCTATGGTGTATTGATAGTCATGTGCTTTTGTGCTGAGGTGTTTTTTCTTTTATCAAACTGTTCTCCCACTAGGAGCTCAGTCTGAGTGGAGTTTTTTTTTTCTCCTCCTCTTACCTCATGTAGTGTATTTTCGTTGTTTTTTTCCTATCAGCCTACCTTCTGACATGTCTGCCCAATGTGATGTTTGTGTAAAGTTGGTCAGAAGGTTCCTTTGTGAGTGCGCATGCGCCATTAGCGTGCTGCCTGCTGTAACCCCTAATTTCCCTCGGGATGAATAAAGTATTCTGATTCTGATTCTGATTTTGGGTTACTATTCCAGCCGTGTCTCCATGTGAGTTTTTCACCTCTGTGTGTGGTTTGGTTCTTTTGTTATTTGGTGTTTTATTTTGGTAGTCATCATTTGTCATCTGTGCTTTGTATTTTTATTCCTCCCTTGTGATTGTGTTAATTAAGTTCCTGTTTCCTGCATTTCATGATAAAAAGGAACCAAATGCACAATATATATAAATATAAATAAAGCAAAACATTAATGGCTGATTCCACCTAAAAACTAATTTAAAAGTTGAAAACAAACATTCTGTCTTTTTATTTATTTATTTTTTAACAAAATAAAAATGGAAGATGAGGAAACTAAAATGTAGAGACAACAGAGTGCATCATGGAGACAGCAGGAAAATGTGAACAGGCAAAAATCTGTTTCAAAATAAAATACAAGACGGGAAACCAAAATAAGTTGTTCTCTGCATTAAAAAAAGAAAAAGAAAACAAACTAATAATAATACAATTATAAGTAAATGTGGATGAGATTTATCAGATTTAACTGGTTATTTTACAGAAGTGATCACTGGAGTTTAAGTTTTTATTTATTTATTCAAATTAAGATTAATGGACTTGCAGAAGGATCCGAGTTTCTTTTTCTACACTCAATATTTGTCCTCTGTGGGTTTTTAAAAAAAACAAACATCTAAAACAAGAGTACCATAATAAAGCTAAAAAAGTGATTTAATTTGTTTAAATACTTTAAATTATTCTCAAAGTGGTTCTGAAATGTGTGCTTTTATTCTTTTAGGCAACAGCTGCAGGAGCTGCGTCTGAAGCAGGAGCAGAATGAGCACTACCAAAGGAGAGGCCGGAGGAGAGACTCGCAGGGGGAGACTGCAGGGGAAGGAGTCAAACCAC
Organism: Maylandia zebra; assembly: GCF_041146795.1. NCBI lineage: Eukaryota > Metazoa > Chordata > Actinopteri > Cichliformes > Cichlidae > Maylandia > Maylandia zebra. Next base: position 26,415,317 of record NC_135174.1, on the reverse strand, counting down.
GAAGGGCCCCATCAGCCCCGACCCCCATTTCTAACTGCGACCCAGCATTGGTGAGGCTGTGTTTGAAGATGCAGTACCCAAATGTAACCACAAGAGGGAGACACAGCTTCAGTCCGTGATGAATGGCTTTGACTCTGGCTGGTCTTTCTGTCAGAGTATTCTTTAGATTATCTAAATAATATTCTTGATCATTTTATTCAGTTTTAAATAAACAGATTTTATTTTCAGTACAGCAAACCAATGATATTCTCATATATTTTAAAAACCTGCATATACATCTTAGCAATAAAAACTATTTGATTTAAATGTTCTTTCCCCTCCAGCCTCCTGTGTCTGGCCTGTCAGCAGCTCCGGAGTCTGCAGAGGTCCAAGAAGAGGAGCAGGAGCATCTGGATAAGGAGGAGGAGGAGGAGAAGGTGGTGGAAGAGAGGGAGGAGGAGAAAAAAGTGGTATTAATAGGCGACCACGAGCAGCTCGGCGTGCTGTACCAGAGGCAAAAACTATTGCAGGACCTCGGGGTGGTGAGCCAGATCCAGCAGCTGCTGCAGGGCCACAGAGAGGGAGGGGGAGCAAACGACTTCTGCTCCCAGCAGCAGAGAAATCATCAAAGGCAACACAGGAAGGTAAGGCCTGACCACCAGTCCATGCAAAATAAACCATTTCTCATTTATTGTGAGTATTATTAACTGACAGTTGCCATCATCCTTTTTTATTTCAGTTGGATTCACTGACACATTTTTGTCAAAGGACTAAAGAGCAGGACATACCTGTGCAGGTACTCTCCAGCCAAATGAATCCACTGCTCTTCTTTCTTTATTTTAAATCAGTGCTCATAATCTTAAGAAATTAATCATGTCAGCTGCCCTGTCTCTTTAACTTTCAACTTTAATAGGTGGTCAGCCTTTCTTCCTCAGTCTTAATAGAGAATTAAAGGAAAAAGAACATTTTCTATGATTGTTTTGTAGCTTCTCATTCCTCACCAGGACTGCAACAGCACTTATTTTCACTGCTTATTTTCAGTTTTTATTTTAAAGATTAATTTATTTTTCAGTGTATTAAAATATTAAAAAGAACACTTTTAGTTTATTATTATATATGATTAAAACCCCCAGCAAATTATCATTTATGAACAGCCTGAACCAGTGAAAACGTTTTATTTTTACTCTTATAATAATTAATAGTTGATTAAAATCCATGATAATTAATGTTGTTTTGAGCAACAAGTTGATTTAATCCGTTATTCTTTGCATGTCTGTTTGTAACACATAGTGTTATTCAGGCTTTGCTCTGGATTTTGAGTTGAAGAAACATTTTCCTCAGCATGCAAAGCTCAGGTTGTTTGTAAATTTGATGGTTTTTACCTCTGAAAGTGATGAAATCCAAAACACATCAGCGTCAGCGGTTCAGCAGCGGTTTGAATATATAAACAGCCAAAAATAATCATCAGAGGAGAATGAATGAAGTGGGTTAACAGTTCATAACCCTGACTGATAATTCACTGTGCTGAATAATCATTATGGCACAGAATCTAAACGGCATCGTTTTATCGCTGTGTTCGCAGCAGCTCGGGTCCGTCATGACTCAGCAGCGTTTCCTCCGGCCCACTGTGCACCGCAGCTGCCCGAACGGCGAGTCCAAGAGCCACGGCAGAGCGGGAGAAATACGCCGGATCGTCAGCCCCCAGCAGGCGTCCTGGCCAGGTAACCATACTGAGATCTCAGGTCAGCCACAGAGAGGTAACGCTGGTTCATTTTCAGCCTAACAGCCAGCTTCTGCAGGCTTTTCTCTCCAGCTCCTGCTTCCTGTTTACTAAGGAGGCTTTGGTACGACTGTAACACTGGAGATGTATAAATAATACTGAATTTAATGTCTTTTCCCCTCCTGCTGTTTTCTGTTTTCCGAAACATGAACATCACTTGAAGAAAATGTAGAAATACATTTTTTTTTAATCACCAAAAATGCATAAAAAATTAAAATACACGGGAGAAGTGTTTAAATCTACATAAAATGACCATCTACCATTAAAATTACCATGAAAATATTAAAACATTTATTTACTGTGTCCCATTTTGGTTTTTTTTTTAAAACATTTTTATAAATAAATAATCAGGCTGTGCTATTAGTTTAGGAAAAAATCTGTTGATATTATTTCATTTGCAATAATTTTCACACACACATAATTAAAACATCAGAAAACACAATGGGCTCTTGTGGAAATGGTAATAGCATTTATACAGAGATTTCTTTCTTTTTTCTTATATATTAACTATTCAGAGTGTGTGTGTGTGTGTGTGTGTGTGTGTGTGTGTGTGTGTGTGTGTGTGTGTGTTTGTCTCAGACTTCTTCTTTCTTCTGTTTTCAGTCAGCGACTCTCTGAGCAGCTTCTACACCGACGCCCGGTCCCGTCCCGGCATCCCGACCATAAACTGCATCTCCAAAGGAGGCCCTCGATGCACCAACGACGTGTCCCACGACCCCGACGCCCTGCGCAGCCTGCTCGTCATCTCCACGTGCGTCCCGCTGCTCCGGAGGCCTGGCTTCCCTCACAGAGCGACCCAGCACGGTAAAGGGCAGTGAGGGCAGCGGGACCGCCGACCTCACGAAGCCCCTCCGAGTCCAGACCTGCAGCTCTCACCTCACACTGAAGCTGCTCCACAGAGAAATACAAAGAGCCTTGAAGAGAGAAAATTCAGAAATACACAATGCCTTTGATGAACATGGATGTTTGTATATAGCTTTTATACCTGCAAACCAGCTGCCTGCCACTGAATGAGCTCCAGCTCAGTATTTTTTTTAAATACTGACTCTTTGTACTCAGATTTATCCATTAAATCTAACCTGATGCATAAATCTGAGATAGATGTTTAATATTTTTGCTCTGAGGATGAATTATTTCAAACAGAGTGCCAAAATAAAAGCATGCTGGGTTAACATGATATTGAAATCTTTTACTCTGGAAGAAAAAAATGTGATTCTAATAAACTCACTGATTTATATGAACATAAACTGGCTCAGCTAAACTGAAACTATTAAAGGTTCATTATTTAATATTAAATTTAGTTTGAAAAGCTTCACACTGGGGGACATTAAGGATAAAAGCCAGCTGCTCTCATGTTTGTGCAGTCAAGTATTGAAAATAACTTTATTTGCGCTGATGATCAATAAAATGTCTTTTTTTTCAAGTGATTTAGTTTAATCGTCTTTATTGTCACTTTCTGCAAAAAATAAGATTAAAAAAATCTACTTTTTAAAAGTAATAAATATTCTTTCTGTGATTACATTTTAACACATTTTTTTCTAAATAGTTTTAAATTTCTTTTTGATGGTGATTGCCTCCTTTCGTCTCGACGGCTTTCAGATAAGAGGCCATAAAGTTTTACAGCTTCTCTGGATCCGGTTTCTTTGTAGCTGGCTGAGAGCAAGGTACCAATAAACTAAAAAAAAAGAAAAAGATCAAATGCGTTGAGAAATTATTCGATATTATTTTAAAATGTGAGGAAGTGTTTTCATTACTGATAAATATTTAGTATCGAGTCCACTTGCATTATAAAGCGCCTGAGCTGTTTTCTGCAAGCTCCTGTGAAACTCGGGGGTTTACAGACGAATTTAATTAATTATAATTATATTTATCTTTTTAAAAAAATTAAAATCTGGGGGGTAAATTTAGGAGTCAATAAAGGATTAAACTATGGCCTAAATAAGACGGTACCTGTGGAAGTGTTGGGTTTTTTTGTTTGTTTTTTTTGTTTTTTATTTTAGACTTTAATGAAATGAAAACGTTAATTCATATGTTTTAACATTTTGTGTTTAAATCTTAGCCTAAATTTTAATGAAAAGGCGCTATTATATTGGACTTTGCGTCTCTTTGAGGGAGAAAAATGAAAGCGATGGGGAGAATGTTTTGTATTTCAGGAATTTATGGTTTTATTGCGTCTATAAATGTCGGAAATCCTCTCTGTCAGTGTAAAACACCAGAATACCGACTGAAAGAATACTTTAAAAAAAACAACAACAAATCAAATCGGAAATGACTCATTAGAAACAACAAGAAAAAAAAGATGAATACGTTTTTAAGGCCCAAACGAGGGAAAGTTTCATTCTGAAGTTGGGCTGTTTCAAGTTTTTCTGACCTTAAAATCCGCCTCAGGATGGCAGTTAAGCTCATTCCCATCTTTGGCCAATTTGATCTGGAGGAATTTCTCCACATTTGGAGAGATTATAATAGTCTTAATGCAAATAATCTTCACGCCTGGAGCCTTTTTATTTTAGAAAAATAAGAAGACTCAATCACCCGCGTCTGCGGTTTGGAGATTACATGATTATTTTTTCCTGAAAGTGACACATTTGACAAAATGCAGGAGGAAGGACTGGAGCCAGATTCACTTCCTGTTATTCGATTTGAATTTTTGGGTACGCGAATAAGACCACTGCCGTGGTTAGAGATCAATAAGAAGCTACAAACCTTTCTCCAACCAGATGGATCAGAACCGAGAGCGCATCCTTCCCCGCAGACCACCCTCACACCTCCACATCTTGACCCGTTTCTACCATATTGACGCAAAATTTAAACATTTCATTCTTTGGGAGAAAATAAAGATGGCGGTGAGGAAAGCGCGTCCAAAGCACAAAAACGGCCGCTGTTTATGAAAATTTACAACTTTGCCTTGGAAGTTTACGACTCGCCTGGCTCGGGGATTGGTTGCTGAGGGGTCATGTGGACAGCAGGAATGGGAACTTATTTCCCATGAGGTTATATTGCAGCTGCTGTTTTCCAACCGCTCGTTCACTTAACACTTACTAACACAAGCTTTTTCTGGGCTCTTTGCATGTGCAGTGAGCGTTTGGAGTGTTGGTAAGAACAGCCGCTCGCGGTTTCGTGCGTAATTCCCCCCCTCTCCCTAAAAAAAAAAACAAAAAGTAGGCGATGGAGGCTCTGCGCAATTCCTGCGCCGTGCGCGCCTCGTTAATGTGGCTGTACTTGTGTGGCTTTATGTTCGTGAAAATGAGGGATCACCACACTCCTGGAATAGTGGGATTACTTTCATGAAATCACTTAAGCAAAGTGGGGATTTTTTTTTCTTTGTGGGGCTGACAGGAAGCGAAGAGGAGCTGCTGCGGAGTGGCACCCACACTGGAAATGACGGATTATCAACAAAGGTAAGGGCACCATGTTTCTGATATTCCTGCTGGTGCTGCTGCTGCTGCTGCTTCACTGTCACTGCAGGCCTGATGTTTACAAAGCTGGAAACGGGGAGATCTGTCTTTAAGAAAGGGAAATTACCCTCTCCAAAGCATTTTATTATTCCGCTTGCGCTGTTTGTGCTATTCACAACCAGTTGCTGCACTCTCTGTTTAACCCCTGAGGTGCTGCAATTCCTTCACACGCCAAATATTTTCCCTAAAATGGTGAAAAAAGACTCTTTTGCCGAGTCTGAGGCCTGCTGGCGACTAGTGTTGTATAACCAGGTGGCTTCAGGCCAGGCAAGCTTGACTTTGATGATGATGATGGTGATGGTAAAGGGCCTGTGCTACAGCTGAGTCATGTTTTTCTTGGGGGTAAAAAACAAAAAGATCTCCGGCTACACGTTTTTCACTCTGCTGATTGATTTATTCGGATTATTGTAATTCATTTTTGTGCTTTTATTCTGAAGAAATCGATTTATGCTGATATTGCGCACCGTGTCCTAGTTGTATCTTTTCGCCTTTCTGCTTTTCCCCCCCTCACATTTTTGATGTAGCTTTAAACAAATATTCGCTCTGATGCATCCTCGTCCTGATTTTGCACAAAACGCGGAGTCAATAATCACCGCTCTTCTCTTTTATCGATTTATTTTCTATTTCCGGCGCCTCTGCAGGGTGTTCTGCGTCCTTTTTGATGCTGGGAGTTTATGGCTGAGGCCATAACGTGACGGGAAAACACGGGATTGCCTCTTTGTTAGTCAGTGTTTCTCCAAATGTCCAGCAGCTGTCCAGCACCGGGCTGCAGGGACTGCGGCCTGGCGGAGAGGCGCCAATCCAGCTAAAGATTAAGATTTGATTTCATCTCAATTCTGATCGAAATATTAAAATATAAAATGTTTTCAAAGCAGACATGACGCAAACAGAAAATCTGTGGGCCAAGGGCGCAAAATCAAAGACAAGAGGCGGATTATTCATTCCTGATTATTATTATTTTCCCTCCGTCTATGAAGCTCTTATACAATTTATGTGTTTTATACTCACGTTAGAATACTTTTAAAACTGCTTTTTTTCTGGGTTTTATTCAGAGTTATTGGCTTTTTTTTAAAAGGGAAACTAACTGAACAGAAGGAAATAGAATAATTTATTATAAATGCATTTTCCTTCCTTTTTGAACGAAATTCTGCAAACTTTACATTTCGAAAAGCGACTTAGCTTCAGAATGGAAGCAAAATTTGTATTTTATTAATTATAACAATCAATCAATACGAGTTAAATGATGGACAGAGAAGAAAAACACAGAAGACTAATAACAGTCGCCTTAATTTCCCTCCTCGTTTGCTCTTAAATACAAATTAGTTCATGGGTGAAAACAAAGAAACGAAAAGCAGGCTCCAGGCACCTGAGACGTCTTTCAACCCTTCATACTTACCAGTTTTTTTTTCTAAGTGTGAAATTGTTGTCCACTTCATCATGGTGTGTTAACGTGATGATGATGATGATGATGATTATGATGATCCTGAGTGCCGGCGCGTGTCCTCCCCGCTGCTCTCTGCACGTCTTCGTGGACTTCAGTCAGTCAGGGTTGAATCAGGATGAGGTCTCACCTTCGAAGAGTGAAATATATGCATCACTGACGCAGGTTTCTTGCGTCCATGTGGATCAGTTGGTGCTCGTTTTAAAGGGTTTACTGGCAGAAGAGTTTTATTCCAGACTTTGTTGGCTTTAGTGAATTATTAAAGGAGATGGAAGTGAAGGTTAGAGGCTGAGCGAGACTCAGGCTGTGCGTAAATGTTTTGCTTTTTTGCACCGTGTGTTTGTGTGTGACAGAGTGTGGGAGAGAGGGGGCTGGATTGCATGAAACAGGGGTTATATTTAGGCTTTAAAAAAAGTATAAATATATTTCTATGAGTCTTCGCGTCTGTGTGAGCGTGTGCGCGAGCGACAAGCTCGAGCGCTTCATTTCGATTCACCGGGGACTCCTGCGCGCAACAAGAGCCCCCCATGGGTGCAATAGTGCAAGCACAGACGGCGGTGATTGGCCAGAGGTTGATCAGATGGTACACTTCCCCTCTGTATTCAGTGGCACCTCACAACCCCCCCTTTCAGCAAAAACCAAATCTCCGATAAAGTAATGGCAAAACCACTTGGACTATAAAAGACAACAAATCATATTCCTCCGGAGTATATACACCCCGTTGTCCACCCAATGAGTTCCTATTTTGTTAACTCAACTTTTCCCGTGTCTCTGCCGGGAGGACAGGACTCTCTCCTGGGTCAGATACCGCTTTATTCCTCGGGATACACCGATCCGTTAAGACACTACTCCAACGCGGCCACATATGGAGCAGCCAACATGCAGGAGAAGGTTTACCCGGCGTCTTACTACCAGCAGACGGGCGCAGCGGCCGCGGCCATCTACGGCCGGGCCGGCGGCGGAGCGCCCTGCGACTACAATCCGGTCGGGACTTTCTACAAGGACGCGGAGGGCTCGTGCGCTTTCTCGAGCCGCGAGGACCAGCCGCTGTTTGTCACTCAGGAGCATCAGCAGCGCAAAGCGGAGTGCCCGGAGCAAGCTGTCAGCATGAGCAGCAGCATCGACGACAAGTCGTCCACGCTGATCTACCCGTGGATGCAGAGGATGAACGCCTGCTCCGCCGGTGAGTACTCACGGCCGTTAGAAGAGGCTACCTGCCAGGTGTGGAAAGCCTTTCAGATCATTGCGAGCAGCACAGCGCGCGGAGACAGAGCCGAGCGGGAAGTTTGTGTTTTTGGCGATTGCACACGGAGATTCGTGCGCCTTCGGGGCTTTTGGCTACTACTACATCATCAGCACAACACAGGCACGGGCTGCATACTCGCGCGCACACACACACATTCACTACATTGCGCGCACGCACACGCACGAACTCAGTGGGCCTACACCACCCGAGCTTCAACCCAAGAGCTCCCAGCTCGCGTCACATGGCCCCTTTTTGGATTTTTTAACGCGCCTTTTGGCTAAAAAACTTAATTTAACGTCCCAAACACGAACAAAAAAATATGAATTTCACTGCAAATTAAAGGAGAAAACAAGCCTGCCTCTGACTGCACGTGCACAATGCGTGCTTTAGATGACACAAGAGAGCCAGTGCATCATTTATTATACAGAGACTGCGCTGTACTAATGACACTTTTCTGAAAGGCTTACTGTAACAGGCGCCATGTGGGAAGTTTAAGAGATATAATGGGACTACTATCGTAATATCACATATATATGTGAACATTTTTTTTAAACAAGATAAATCTGCACCTACAGAAAGGAGAAAATATAAAATAAAAACATACATTTTGATTTTTTTCGGACTTTTGCGCAGAACGGTTTTATTTTGTTTATTTGTATTTACTTAATTATTTAATTTGGATGCATCACTGCACACAGTGAGTGCGTTTTCCTCCCACACTTAACATTTAATTATTAACACATGACTTCATTTTCATTGCAGGCCCGTTTGGCAGCAGCGGCCGCAGGGGCCGACAGACCTACACCCGCTACCAGACTCTGGAGCTGGAGAAGGAGTTCCACTTTAACCGCTACCTGACCAGGAGGCGCCGGATAGAGATCTCCCACGCCCTGTGCCTGACGGAGAGACAGATCAAAATCTGGTTTCAGAACCGCAGGATGAAGTGGAAAAAGGAGAACAAACTCCTCAACCCCTCAAAGACGCCCGAGGAGGAGGAACAGGCGGAGAAAAAGAGCTAAAAGGACACTTAAAATAAAATAAAATAAAAGGCATGTGTGTGTGTATGTGCACACTCCTGACATAAAAAAAACAATGTATTATTCCTTTGTAGATACAAAGTGCTGCCAAATCACATGTTAGAGACGTGTAGAGTTTATTCCAGTATCTGCACAGTGACTGTGTCCGCATTAGGTTAAAAATCAGAAACCAGGTCCTCCTCTGTTTGTCCTGTGTGTGCTCGTGCGTTTATTTAGGGGACTATGCAAAAAAAACAAAACAAAAAAACAACCCAAAAACAAATAAAATCAAATAATAATAAAAAAAATCCGCCAAAATGTAAATAATTTTTAGTGTTTGGTTCATGTTGTTACCTCATAATCGTGTAGGCCTACTGAGTTCCTTTCTTTGTTTTAATGTTGATTTTATTTTGACATTAAAAGAGGAGTTTTCGTCCTTTTAACTGTACATCCTGTGGCTGTGGTCGCTCTGTGATAGTCTGTAGGCTTGTTTTGTGCCATTAAAAAAGAAGAAAAGAAAGAAATTTGTACAGATGTTACATGTTATTTATTGTCTTCGATGCACATCTGGATATTGTGTGCAATATTTTGTTTAGGAAATTGTACATAGAAATAAAGGCTTTTTGATGTATATTGGAAATTCTGGTTGTCTATTATTATTATTTGTACGAATATTATCAGCAGTAGCGGTGCCATTAGTAGTTTTAGTAGTAATGGTAGTGGCTCAGCGTCTGCTCAGCTTCTTAAGCCACAATAAAATCATATAATATGGCGTAAAAGTGAAAATTTCCCCCTTTTTTTGGATACTTTTGGGTAAAGTGCGCGAGTTTGGCTGAGAGCTCGCTGTTTTGTGCTACCTGAGCCTTTTGTGGCCTGCGTTATGAGTGTTACATAAATGATGGATGACTCCGGGGGCCCTGACAGCGAGTCCCGGCGGGGTGCTACCGCAGCTGTCCGGAAGATGGCGCTCTCTGCCTGCGCGGCTCTCGGGGCGCAGCGGGGAGGCACCATTGACTGGAGCCCTAACGACCATTATTTCGTCATCATTTGTAACCATGGAGCATGAATTACCTCTTGAAGTCATCAGTGAGGATTTACGACTGGTCAACAAAGGCACGTGATTCCCGAACGCTCTCCCATATTTGGCCGCATACCTGGCAAAGTACAGTAGGGCTTCATTGCTTATAATTCATGATTGCATCCATAAATCGTGCAAGCACACAGGATTATAGCGACAAAGATCTACAAATCGAGGCTTTAAAAATCCAAGCAAATGAGCTCTTACTTTGTAAACTCGTTCTCAGGGCGCTATCCAAATGGCTCCGACTATCAGTTACTAAATTATGGGACTAACGGCGCTGTGAGCGGCTCCTTCAGAGACCCTGGCACCATGCACTCCGGGTCTTTCGGCTACAACTACAATGGCATGGACCTAACCGTGAACCGCACCAACACCGGCGGCCACTTCGGGGCTGTGAGGGAGGATGCCCGGGGATTTGGGGCGGACGCCCGCTACAGACAGACGCCCAACTGCTCGCTGTCGTCTCCAGACCCGGTGCAGCCGCCGCCGCCGTCGTGCGCCACAGCCAGCCGGGAGCAGCTGGAACTAAAAAGCCCCTCTCCTCCCTCTGACCGGAGCGCGACCTCGGGCGGCAGCAGCCTCAACAAAAGCAACAGCGCTCATTTCACGGAGATAGAGGACGCCACGGTCGCATCCGAGAGCGAGGAGGGCGCGCATAGCAGCGGCGGCGGAGGCGGCGGAGGCTCCTCCGGCACGGCACCGCGGGCGCAGCAGCAGCAGCAGCAGCAGCACCAGGAGCCCAACGCCACCTCCTCCACTCCCACAGCAAACGACTGCCAAACGCCACAAATATTCCCGTGGATGCGGAAGCTGCACATAAGCCATGGTAGATTTCCACCTCTCTTAATATTTAGTTTTGAAGGCTGTCACGCTGACGGTGTGCCATAAATCTGTCAGGTGTTGCATGAGTGAGCAGGCTGGCGTGGAAGGAAGAATTTAGAGGCAGAATCAGTAAGAGAAAAAAAAAAATCTTTGTGGGGTTGTTTGCTTTAAATGCCGCTGGAGCCCGGAGGAGGTGTGGGGTGTAGTGAGCTGTGCTGGCCCAGAGCTGCAGAGGGAAGGCTGATTGTTGTGTTGTGTTATGTGTCGTGTTGGTTGCATGCTTCCACCCATTTCATGCTGTGTGACCCCCCCTCTCCGTCCATTAAATCACAGCGAAAAGCCCCCCCACATTAAAAAAAAGGGAGAAAAGACAGAAAAGAAAGTGTAGTTGTTGGTGTGCAGTGCGGTTGCTAATTTTCTGGATTTTCTGTAAAATTGTAGATATGACTGGACCTGATGGGAAAAGGGCCCGAACTGCGTACACCCGCTACCAGACGCTAGAGCTGGAGAAAGAGTTTCACTTCAATAGGTACCTAACCAGACGGCGGAGGATAGAGATAGCCCACGCCCTGTGTCTTTCCGAAAGACAGATCAAAATCTGGTTTCAGAACCGCAGGATGAAGTGGAAGAAGGACAATAAACTGAAAAGCATGAGCCTCGTAACGGGAGGGAGCGCCTTCCACAACTGAATAACTTTTTGGTGGAGTTAAAAAAAAAACACAGAAAGAAAGAAAAAAAGAAAAACATAATAAGTTAAAAAAAAAAAAGAACCCATGAGTACTGTAAAGCTATTTAAAGCGCAGCACCTTCCAGCATGCCATTGTGATAGAAAAAGAAGTATTCTGTGGTCTTAAAATGCCATTTTTAGTTCACTGTTGTTGTAGCTTAGATGTGGAAAATAAGATGTAAATATCGCAGGGCTGGGGAGTTATCTGTCCATCTCTCCTCTCTCTTTCTGTCTCTTTCTGTCTTTCTCTTGAAGGTGTTTCAACTTGAGCTCTTTATTGTAACTTCTCCGCGGTCTAACAGGAGTAAATTCATTGTACAGTAAAAACAAAACAAAACACACGTTTAAAAAAAGGAAAAGAAAAGAAGAAGTTTCCAAACCACATGCTGCTCTTCATTGAATGTAATGTATTCCGGGGGCCATTCAAAGCGCTTTAGTGTAACTTTTACTGCTATTTTTGATGGTTAACTTGTGGCCAAGATCCATAAACTTTCAAGCCAATGTGTAGCTCTAGGATATTTTGTGCATCTGTTATTATTATTATTATTATTATTATTATTATTATTATTATTATTATTACCATTGTTTAGGACTAATTATGAGCAATGCAAATGTATTCAACCTGTCAATGTGATAAATTTTTAGTGCAAAGGGTTATTCTGTGGATAGGCAGTGATGTAAGCTTTTTTCTCCAATAAGCTTTTTGTATTTGTAAGTGAACTCATAGCGCTTGAAAATAAAGTTTCTCTCAATTGCTTTGAACGTGTCTCGACTGTCTCATCGATTAGAATAAAAACAGATTAGGTTTTTCTTTTTTAAAAAAAGGCAGGCCATATTTAAGTGGAGATGCGCAACTTTTTCTGTGTGCGTGCGTGTGTATGTGAGTGTGTGTGTGGCTGCTTTTCACCCGCATTTAACTTATTAATGATTAACCTGAAGTATTTGTTAAAATGTCCCACACACAAACAAGATTTCGGGTCAATTTTTGACGCATTGTTTTTGGCGCAGACACAGTGAAAAATAAGACTTTTTAAACACTTACCTCTCTGCAGCGAGATGTTTGCCATGTGGGAAAATATGTTGCTGATAAAATCCACCTTTAAAAAAAAAGAGGGGGTAAAGCTTTGGCTTTACAGGTATATAGGCAAGGCTGAAGTTGGTAAAAATCCCCCTTACCAAAGATTGTATAGGCCTATATTACTTACAGACTGTGAAAAGTCACGTGAGGTCCATAAAGTTGGTTTTATGGTTTTGGGGAGTAGACAATGTACTATATAATTCACAACCTTGAATGAAAGTGACGGCTTAACTGCGTGGATGGGACTGCAAAGGCTGGACTGGGGAAGGAAGTGGTGTCCACTCATGTTTAGTTAGTTTAAGCTGCTGCGCGAAAACTTCCAATAACTGTTACGCATTAAAAGAGTGTGGCTGCTAAAATGTTATTTTAAAAACAGTCTAAATATTAAGATTTAATTGCGCAAATTTTAGTTCTGATTTTGAGCCACAGAGCCACATTATTTGTCACTTTTATCATGAAAATCCTAAACGTTTTGCTGTTTGAACATCCTCATTTAGAGGCCCCTGTTTCTGCTCAGCGTGGACACATACTGGCCGATTTTCATACTTAAAAGAAAGTAATCCAAAGTTTCTTTTTCAAACACAAGCTGATTTTTTAGGAGGGAAAATAAAATCTCTTGAAGGCTAATGAGAAGCTTTATAGAGCTGCCATGCAAAAACGAACTTGAGCGAGGTCCTGGAGTGATTTATCCGAATCTGTCAAGTCACCGAGCGGCCAAAGGTGAAGTCTCGGACAACTCTGAGCTGGACACAGGCTTCACTGACTTTACATAAAGAAAAGCCAGGCTATGTGGGTCCTGGAGTGCATTGTCTAGCGGCCACTAATAAAACATAATGATATTATGTGCAGGAAAGCAAAAGACTGCAAGAGACTTCTGCAATATTTCCAAAAGTATTTCCAAACTAATTTCAGGTTTAAGAAAAAAAAAGAGTAAAAAAGTAGTGGTGGGCTATATGGGTCCCAGACATTTTCCACATATTCATAACTATTAAGTGGCAATTTAGCCAGCGTAATGAGTATTGCATATTGATAGGGGTAATCTGTACCCGGATCTCATGCATAATTCATGGCGGCGGGGATCATCGCTGGGTCAGGAGACGGTAGAGACTGCAGCACGCAGATGCGTCAGGAGGAAGACTTTGCACTGTCACCACCGAGGCTCAGGAGCGCAATAACACGGTGCTTTTGCACAGGAGAGAAGAGGCTTCAATGCTTATATTTCTCATATTTTTCACAGTTTATAATCAGGGTTTCAATCACTCCAAAGCAGCTGCGTAAAATTAACAGAATTCAGCTCCACTTTGCGCTTTTGTTTGCGAGAAAACTGAGTTTAAAAAATGTGGCGATGCACGCTGAGTTATATATCTCCTGTATACATTTACAGAATTTAGAATTTAGCACAAATATTGAAGTCTTAGTTTCAAAATCAGCGAATAGAAATATATATATACATATAATGTTGTATACCTAATAATAGAGAGCGTAAACATAAGGAGTTTGTATTTATTTGCACATAAATGTTAAAATCAGCCAGTCACTGTGAACGACTTTAATCAAAATCATAAAATGCATGAAACCACCTTGAACATTTTTGTTTGTATGGGTGCTCAACATCTGGAAGGCTGTGTGTGACTTCACAGCTGCTGCGGTTTGTTTGTTTGTGTCCGTGAGGTCTCTGTAATGAGGCGGCTGTGCCAGCAGAGGGCGCCTCAGACCGAGCAGGCTGATGATGGATGAGGTTTCTTTCTGGGGTTTTTGCCTCCAGCTCGAGCTCTTATCATCGGGGGCATGTAAGTTACAGAGAAGAACAGAGAAAAAGACGAGCTTTGTTGATCTGTTATTTCTTTCGGTTTGATCAGGTCGAGTGGAGGGAAACACATTTAATCCTGCGCGCTCTGGGAGTGAAGCTGCTTTTTGATTTAAAAATAATAATAATAATAATAAAAGGTTGGGTTCATTTTTCTTTACGTTAGCTGGAGAGGCAATAATCAGACTGACTTCATGTACTTTGTACTAGAGTATTTCTACTTTGTGTTATGCTCTAATCTGTATTCCATGTTATTCCAAAGGTATTGAGGCCTTTTTTACTGCACCATTTTTATCTGTATTTAAGATCCCAAACATTTTATAAAGTTTTATAAGGTGTTTTAAAAATTACTTTCTTAATGTGAAACTTCTCCTTTGTTTTTAGTTTAAATAACTTTTTAAAGCTCAAACCTGTTAAATTATTTTACATTTTACAGCAAAATAAGAAAAAAAAGCTTCTTTTTCTTTCTTTTTCTGCCGTTAATAACCCCATGGCCTCTCATGCTTATCTTATGACCCCTCTGAGGTCACACAATAACCTTCAATTAGGAAACACTGCCCTAAGCCAGCTGTGTGTCATGTAGTTACACATTTTAAGATGCTTTAATGCCAGCTGATGACCTTGCAGGATTTCTAGTGGTGAGTTCAAACTTCTAATGGAGGACTTTTTGTAATCTTTTGGTATTTACTCTGATTTGAGTGTCTGAGTTTCTCAAAGAGGAATCTGTAGCCTCTGACGGTGAAGTGCATTCAGTCATATCACTGTTATAAATGCTCACAATATTTAAGTCTTACTTCTTATTAGAGAAAGACAGCCATGAGGTCACTGCAGCTGTAAAACATTTGCCCAAACTCAAACCTCTGTGGGCATATTTTACAAAAATGTTTAGAGTTGGTGGCTTTCTAGCTAATAGTTAATAAATCATTAAGTTACTCTTATAGATTTATTATAAACCATAAATAATAACGTTTGGGTGTTAGGGCTGTAGAAGCTTCTTCGGGCTGGTTATAAGAACTGAGTGGATATTTTTTAGAAACTCCCTGCAGATGGTACGGACACAACATCCATTTAGTAACAACTTGTTAGCGTGTATAACTGTAGACCTACCATCAGAACCCATTTAATAATAACTCATTAACATTTATATCTCCAGACCTGATTCATCAAATCCTTTATTATTTGCACATTTCCATCTATAGTTTTTGGCAGTTAAACACATTTATTAATGAGTAAAGAAACCCTTATAACTCCAGGTGCTGTAGTCAATACTCCTTATTAACTTATATAATCACAAATACATTTAAAAAATTACTTTTTTTTAGTGATTTACCTCCTTTTTTAATGACTTATTACTTAGTACTGTTACTTTGAAACATCAATAAGTGCAGATTTGGTCACTTGGTGATCTGAGCAGGTTATCAAAACACCATAACAATGACTTATTCACATCCATGACTGCATGTGTTTGCTTTCAATGAATCTTAATAACCTTTTTATGTTTATAACTGGATACCTGATGTAATAAACCCCTAAGTGTTTGCATATTTCCATTTATAATCACATTCTTTGTGGTTTAACACCTTTATTAATGACACATAAACACTTATAACTGCAGGTATTGTGGTTAATGCTCCTTACTAATGACATTGTTGTTACTTTACTCCTTTAAAAAACGTATTAAGGTGTATACCTGCAGATTTTTTAACTAAAAGTATTTTAATAATGTAGTAACATAAAGTGTTGTTATGTCCAACCTTCTTCTAACGATAGCGTTCATCATTTAAAAGCTCAAACTTCTGTCTAATTTATATATATCCTCAGAACGGGTTATTATGAGCCCATATTAATGACTTATTAACTTTTATATCTGTTTTTAATGACTCGTTGAGTGTGTAACGTGTTGTATCATACCACTTGTCTCAATATTCTTATTATTGCAATTTTTATTATTTTAAAAAAATTGAAAACATCTTATTCATGTCTTAATAACAGCTGCTGGTTTTGCATTCAGCAAATTCTAATAACCTTTTTTAAAACTGGAAAGCTGAGACATTAAACCCCTTATTAATTTCTCATTTGCATTTATAATTCAATTCTTGGAAATTAACCTACCCCATCAACGAGATATAAACAGTTACAACTTCAGATTTTCATACAGTAATAACTTATTGGCATTAATAGCAATAAACTTTATTTTCAAACTTTATATTAAAACTAATCTCATCTATAAATGAATTTATAAGTTCTGAACTAAAGACTTGTTTTTGTGCATAAATTCCAGCAACATGCGTTGACCTTTATAAATCTACAAACATGTTGATGTTGTTGTTGTTGTTGTTTTTAAAAAATAAATAAATAATAATAATGACATATCTGGCTGTCAGCTGAATGACTTGTTGATAATTTAATCTTTATCAGTAAGTCAGTAACATTAATAATTGCAGACTGCATGTATTACATTTCCTGTAATTGAAGACTGTGGTTTAAACACTTCCAGTATTACATATAACTAAATATTTTATAAATGAAGCCTTTTATCAATAGCTTGTTAACCAAATTTTCATCTTTATCTAATTAACCTGCAATTAATTGTACAGTAGTTTTTTTATTGCAACCTTTTATTAATAAGTTACTAATATTAAAAACTGCAGACTGCATGTATTAATCCTCTTTATTTGTGACTTATTAACATTTAACATGCTGCTCCATGTCTGAAACATTTGATAAATTACTTGTTAATGACTTATTAAAATCTATGAAGTATTTAATGTGGCTTTAATAGCCTGTTACATACATGACATACATAGATTTCCAGCATGCGATAGGGATAAACATCATAGACCCAGGGGTTTTTTCACAATCTGGCTTTTTTTTTTCTTATTGATGACTTAAACAGGTCGATAATATTTATTAATCACTAATGAAGCCTTTAGTATAACTTATGAAGGGTTTTTTTAAATTAAAAATTGCTGAATGTCCAGAAATATCCAGTGTCACGGTTCACAAAGTGAAAAGATCATGTTTAGATCTGATTTTTAAATTAGCTGACTTCATTCTTCCAGGCTTTTGTCCAAACGCCCGCAGAGACGGAGGATCTGTCACCTATATCCACCCTGTAGATCCGAATTTGTGTAAATACAGCAGCAGCCACAAATTCGCATCTTGGGGAGTATGTAGATGATGACACATCACCTAGAAGGGAAGAAAAACATTCGTCTAGAAGACAAGAAAATTCCTTTCTGTTTGTGTATCAGTGCAACATGAGCGCTACATTTGATATTTCGTGGTGGTGTGTGTGATTTTTTTTTCTTTAGAGCTGCCTTCTGCACAGTTTGGCTGGCTGTTTTCTCTCCTCTTTCCTCCCTTTTAGCGCCTCATTGTTGGGGAGGGTGGAGGGTAAAGAATATGACATCTGGGAAAGTTGCCGGACGAGCCTTGAATGTGGGCATTGTTCCGCACATCATTTGTCACGTCTCCTTTTCACTGCCACTGTCCGTATAGTCAAGGAGGAGTTGTAGTTTGCAGCCAGGGGGAAATGTGAGGAGGAGGACCTCAAACAAACATTTCCAACGGACCTGACTGGATGGAGAAGCCGGCCTGGTGAGGAAAAGCATGAGGCACCGGAGAAGGAAAAAAGTAAGTTCACCAAAGTTGGATTTTACGCAGTGTGAGTTTGATTAAAGTTTTCGGGAGTAACGCGGTTATATTTAGCATTTCTAAGCAGCAAAGGCAACAAATGAATCAAAGGCGAAGACAGGAGGAGCTTTATTAATGCACATTATTTTTAAAAATCCTCCCGTAAAGACACATTATATATTGCGTAACATCTGTTCAGCCTGCGCTGTGCAGCTGTTGACAATTACCCAAACAAACACTTATACATATATATCTGCTGTTTGTTTACTGCTTATAGATGCCAAACAACATTTTTAAATCACGGTTATTTATGAGTATTTGTTTGGTTATCGACTCGCTCGTGTTGCCTGCGTGGGGAATCAAGCCTCTGCCACCGCCGATTCAAGAGAATTAATTCGGGGCAATAAATCCCCTCCTCTGCGCACACGTGGTTCCTGCAGCTAATTGACAGGAGCGGTTGCAGTGCGCTGCATTTGTCAGCAGGCCTGCAGACTGAGTGGAGGGCGGCTGGAGGTGGAGGTGGTGGGGGTATGTGGAGGGTGTGTGTTTGTGTGTGTCCATCAAACACCAGACAGAAGAAGAAGAAGAGAGAGAAGACGATGAGGAAGATCGCGAGTGATGGGCGTAAAGTGCAGCTCGGGGATGTTGTCATACATGAGTGATAACGACATTCCACGAGGATCAAACCTATTTGTATTTATATTTATTGTGCATGCGTTATTCAGTGGAAACTGACTTATCAGGTCAGTCCATCTGCACTTCCACCCCCATCACACACACACACACACACACACACACACACACACACACACACACACACACACACACACACACACACACACACACACACACACACACACACACACACACACACACAGCCTCCACGTCTCATATATCAGAGGGCAGTTTTTGTCTAAACAGCGCACTTATTGCTGATTTTTCTTTGTGTGTTTATGGCGCTTTTTATAGGCTCTCAGGAGGATTTATGTTTATATGTGCACCTGTGTGCACCTGCAGTGCTTTACTCAAGTATTTCTGTCTACTTTCACTACATTTCAAAGGCAAATATTTGCTATTGTTTCTCTGATAACTTTGCAGAATAACAATAATTGTGTTAATGCATCCTATTAACAGAATAAAAAACTTTTTTATTGTGCTATAACCATATGTGTAACATTAAACTAATGCTTGCACGTTAATGCACCATCAGTTATAATCCGGTATTTTTTCTTCCTATGCCATCAGAATGATTTTTGTCTTTGAAATTCTGTTTGATAATGAGACGATAGTTCTAACAGACATAATCTTTTCTTTCTCAAAGGCACACATTAGGGTTAGACCTTACTTTGGGAACCTTTGAGGGTAATACTTTGCACTTTCGCACAAAGGGGTTAAGCAGGGTAGCTGCATGCTAGTTGTTAAGCAGTTATGGCTGAGGACTAAATCTCAGAAATTCAGTGCCACACAAATTGCAGCTTCGACTGATGGGAATGTCTTAGCACAAAGGCAGCTTGTAGTTGAACCTTCCAGGGCTATAAGCTACATCTGGTCGGATCCATCAGCATACATGGAGAGCTGTACAGCTGTTCAAGCAGACGGCACTCGGCAGACTTTCAGCGCTGACCAAAGCCACAAAAAACAAAAACAAAAGAAAAAACCTACATGTGGGGCACAGAGAATGTTTTGCAAGACTGAAATTTTGATAACTAACTTATTATCAAAATTTCAGCCGGGATAGGCTCAAGACCCTGAATTGGAGAAGCAGGCGAAAATTCAACTTAAACAAAATAAACCAAAACTAATCAGGTTAAAGATATGGAGCTGATAGTGTGAAGGGCAAGTGTGATATTTCATTCAAGTGCATTTAATCATCTGTGACTCTCAGCATGCATGGATCAACACATTTCCTGGTAAACTAGAGCCAATCAAAATGTGGAAAATGGTGGTGGTGGTGGTGAGGGGGGTGGTGGTGGGTCATCTCTTCTGCAGGTCTGCATGTTTTTTAACGTTTTGGAGCAAACACAACACGTCACGCTTTTTTCTCCGTCTGCTAAATTCCACTTTTAACGTTTATTTTAATTCAGTCTTTGTTTAATCAGTAAAATGCGACTCGTGGAGCATAAATCTGGTTTCTCAGAGCGCTCTGGCCAAATATAGGAAGCAGTTTAATCAACGGTGATTGCACAAAATAACTGCACCAGTGTGCGTGAGGTAAATCAGCCCTTTTGGACAGAAGGCCCACGGCTGCCATGAGACATTTTTGTGGCACGCATCAAAGATCAAAGACGTCCATTTGCATTAATTAACGCCACTGAGTTAAATATTACCCTCAAGAGCCAATCAAAGAGATCGAGCAAAACGTGAAGACGAGAGATCAAAGCACCGCCAATCGATCCGCTGCAGCGGTCACCAAAAACCAAAGCCAGCACAAGCCAGGCCTCGTTACAAGATTTTCTTTTCTTTTTCTAATGGATGCTGCTGTGCTGACCGCGGTCTGTCTCCACTTTGGTGCTTTGAAATGAACCTCTCTGATCTCTCTTTTAAATTAAGGAAGAAAGGATCCATTACGCAAAGAATGCATTTGGTATAAAGACTAAACACTGATAGCTTTCTTTGGCTGAGTAATTTACGGCATCTCTGGCATCGGTCCTGAACTGGATGTCTGAATTTATTGTTACAGCAGCTGGACGACTTCCCAGGATTGTTTAAACAAGACGTGGCTGCCTGTGTGTTCATAGAAGTGTGATTTCTCTGCGCCCCGAAAGCTTCGCGGTGGAATTAAAAACTGGTAGCCTTTGGGTGTTTTTAATGCATGACAGTAGTGGTGGTGGAAGAGGTGGGAAGCATCTCCTTAACAGGCCATTTTCTTTATCTAAATCTACTTCAAATCGACTTCAGTGCCAAAAATATTTCAGCTCCCCCTGCCCTCTGCTGAGCCAACTTAATGTTTCTGGGTTTTCATTCTGCTCTAATTGCCGCAGAAACGTAGAGGAAGTCAATTTGCCATATAGAAAGACGTAAAAATCCCCTTTCTTATCTTTATCGCAGGCCTATTACCATACATGAAACTGAGCCTGCACGATCAGCAGAAAGGCTTCCTTTTTACGCGCACACACAGACACACACACATCCACACACACACACACACACACACACACACACACACACACACACACACACACACACACACACACACACACACACACACACACACACGCCGATCCTGTGTGCAGAAATGCAACGCAGGGCGGTCTGCAGCTGCAGAAACACTGTCCACTCCTTCACCACTCAAAGCCACGTCGCGTGCACCTTAACGCACGAGAGCCGCGTGCTTCTGCTGGGATTATTCACTAATCCGGGAGGTTTTCCAAAGGTGAGAGGAGCCGGTGTGTTTTGTTTGCGTGCAGGATTGTTTCAGCAGCGGAATGAATGTAGGTTGTGAAGGTAAGGCAGCCGAGCTGTTGTGCCGCGGACTGGGTTATGTGTCTTTATGATTTACGAGCCCGACTCCAGCCGCGGTTCAACCAGAGTTCATAAAGCTGCATGCCTCCAGTCTTATTCTCCCTCTCTCCCTTGCTCACTCCCTCTCCTCGTCCTTAAAACTGCGCCTTTAATAATTTCATTCTCTTTAATTTTGGAAGAAAAGTGAATTAAATTTAATTGCCCGAGAAGATGCGCACAAAACAGCCGCGGCGCACAAAGCACTTTTCTTTTATTTTGCGTTTAATTGATGGATTTTTCTTAGCAAACTGTGATGTAACGTTTAATTTTTTCCCCCTTAAAAAATGCCCAACGCAGGGCTATCCATTAACTGAACAAAGGCTGCTATTTATTAGCAGTCATACAGGCCTAATTTAATTTCCCGCAGCACCACTGAAAGCATGAATAAAAACACTGTTATTTGCTATATTTGTATTTAATGTATGGTTTTATATTTTAGCTATTTATATCTGTCAATTAGTATTATTTTTTTTCTCTTGCCCTGAATCTGAATCAAACAAAAGACTGCCTCCAATAAAGCTGCCCCTTTAATACTCTGCAATCCTTATATATTGCTTATGCTACTTACATAATTAAATGACAATAAAAGGAATTTGTAGGCCACTGAGGTCCATATTAATTGCAAAGGGTGAACAAGAGGATAATAATTGAATTTCTGCAGAGATTTTACAGGATTATCCTCCTCTTGGTGTGTTTTTTTTCTTTCTTTCTTTCTCCAGCACACTCTTCATTCTGCGTCGCCTCTCTGGCTTGGAGAGGCTTGCTATTCATGTCAGCATACTATTGAGTTGATAAGATGGATCATTTAGTCTCCTCCCTGATTCTGTCTCCGTCTTTTTTCTTTTTTTGCTGGATCGTCTCAGGCCAAGAAGCCCTCTGTGGAAACCTGCCATGTGACATTTGGCTGCCAGCGCTTCGCCACAAGGTCAAAAAGGGAGGGGAGGAGAGGAGGGGGAGGAGGAGACCCTGTGCACGTTTAATGGAAATGCAGAAAACCAGCAGCGCTTCACACAGCATCCACCATCATCACCACCGTGACCTCTTCAGCGAGTCTCCGGATGGTGTGAGCGGCTTTGAGTGTGCTCCTCAGCAGCAAGTGGAGGCGTCTGAGCATGGCACGTTTCCCCGGAGGTCAAAGCAGCAAAACCCAAAGTTTGCAATGAGCAGAAAGATTTTCCCCTGGATGAAAGAGTCCAGACACTCAAATCAGAAACCCGGGAGGAGAGTCGCAGGTCTGTATGACATAAACCAGCAGCAGCAGAGGATTTTAAATGAAGCCGTTTCCAATCATTTTCCCTTCAACGTAGCTCCTAATGTAGCGTATATTCCCTGCAGTTCAGCATTAAAGCTGCAATCAGGCATGCGAGGGGAAGGCCCTGGCTCAGGATTTAGGATGACATTTGTTTTAAGAATAAAACAGACCAAGCAATATAATTTAATTTCACATGTCATGTTTATTACATAGAAAAATATTCAGATTTAATCGATTTTGGAGGGACAGACGAAGCCGAGAGTAACAGGACACAGACAGAATGACTCATCAGCGCAGAAATGCTGCTTATTAAAACAGGAAACACACAGATATAGATGGCCCTCCTTCATTTAAACTCACGTTTTTATTCTTTGCAATTATCTTCCACTTTAAATACAGTTTCTCTGAACCTAAATCAGAGACTTTCATGATTTATGACAGAAAAAATATTTAAATAAAAGGCATAAGACAGTCAAATGTCCAGTATCAACTGACTTACCGAATTTCCCAGAGGAACCCACCCGAGGGATTAATAAAGTTTTATCTTATCTTATCTTATCTTATCTTATCTTATCTTATCTTATCTTATCTTATCTTATCTTATCTTATCTTACTTATTTGACATCAGACACACATAAACCAAACGAGAACGAGCCTGGACAGCACTTCTTCTTGTATATAAAAATGTATTTTTATATTTGGGTTTCATTTAGTAAATCATTAAACGCATAGAAATTGCCCCTCCCCCGCCACACACACACAAATAGTTAAAATCAACATCCTTGAAATGCGTAGACTTCTAACACAAACTCATCACCTGCATTTTAGCCTTGGAGCTTGCTGACTTTGCCCTTTAGCACATGCGTACTAACTTGCTCACAGAGCACCAGAGGCACCGCGAAGCTGTGGTAACGTTATGTGTCCTCTGCGCTGCTCCTTTATTCTGTTCTGCTGTTGATTTTATTTACTGATTAAACTTTAATTTGCTGTTTTTACTTTTGATCTTTTACTTTTTGCTTTTTTTTTATAATGGGGGGTGGGGGGGGTGGGGGGGTCATAGCAGGAAGAGCAGGAATGAGACATAAGACTAAAACTAAAAGATGTGCAAACTTAAAGAGTTATTGAAGGGGAAGCTTCTAATTTGATCACGTTCCCGTGCACATTATTGTCTCTACAGACTGCCCCGTGAACGAGAAGAGTCCAAGCAGCGCGACCCCGGCCTCCAAGCGAACGCGCACCGCGTACACGAGCGCGCAACTGGTGGAGCTGGAGAAGGAGTTCCACTTCAGCCGCTACCTCTGCAGGCCGAGGCGCGTGGAGATGGCCGGCCTGCTCAACCTTCACGAGAGGCAGATCAAGATCTGGTTCCAGAACCGGAGGATGAAGCAGAAAAAGGACCAGCGAGGTCAGGGCCTCCCTCCAGCCATCACCACCTCCTCTTGCTCGCCCTCGTCCTCCCCCTCCGCCCCGGGAAGCCCCACTCTGTCGAGCCTGGGTTATGTCCATCTGGGAGGGGATTACCAACCGGCCTCCCCTCCGCTCAGGCCCCAGCTGCAGCAGGAGCAGCAGCCTGCGTACCCGGCAAACTACTCTAAATATCCAGTTTCAGGCTTCACGCATGGCCCGCAGTTTGATGTGCAGTACAGCACCCACACAAGCTCACACACACCAAACCCCAACCTGCGAGGAAACGACCTGAGCGGCTCGTATTTCTCACAGAGCTGCAGTCCTCAGGAAAGAATCATGCAAGCTCCCAAACTGACCCACCTGTAGCGCACGGTGTGGATTTATAAAGAAGCGCAATACTGATATATTTCCATGCATGCGTTATTTATTTATTTATTTGACTAATTAATCAGAATATTAGTCTCAAATGTTGTTGTTTTTTATCTGTATTTATAAATCATTTGCTGTGTGTTTTAAGTGCAAAGTTTCGGTTATTTTCTTTTCGACTTTAACTTTCGTTTAATAATTAAGACCTTAAATTAAAAAGGTTCACTGCTGTAATTTACCCAACATAATAATAATAATAATAATAATAATAATAATAATAATAATAATAATAATAATAATAATAATAATTTATTCCACCAGATTTGATCTCCAAACTAAAAGAGCCAAGCGCAAATTTCTCTCTTTTAATTAGAGCTTAGTTAGCGCCTGAGGTTTATAACCTTACATTAACTCTTATAAGAGGAGAGTGGAGCTTGTAGGCTTTGGAGGATTTTACCCTGTAAGTGTGAACAACTTTTAAGCAGAAAAAGAAAGACGCGGTGGAGAAAAAAAAGACTGTATATGGTTCTTAAACGTGTCTTTGTTCTTTTATGGGGGAAATGGGCCAAACAAGCTGTCAATCTTTTAAAAGGAGCCATGATGGATCACTGGAGTCACTGCAATGCCTTTCCCCCCTTGCCTGATTCGGTGTCTGTCTGCAGGGTTCACTCAGTCCGAACGTGTTTTAATAATAAGCCAGTTATTTAAGCAGCTACAAAAAGTTTATTTTCAGTATAGAAATTAGCTTCATTCATGTCATTTAGAACAGAGAATTAAACAAAGTGCATGAAAAACAAATGATATCACAATTAAAACAGCTGCAGGCCATAAATTAATAGAAAAGGTTATTTTATATTATTTGTTCAAGAGTAAAATAACTCGAAAAAAGTAACTTTTTTGTTATTATCATTTTTATTATCATTTTTTTCTCATATTCATTTATCATTTTTTCTTCCTGTAACACTGTGGCCTGAAAATGTGTCCTCCTGTTTGCCTTCCTATCAGATGGATGAGCGAGTTTGATTGAAGCATTTGTCATGTAAATGCGAGGCCGTTTGATGGACGAGTCTGCAGACTTGACAGAGTGCTGTAGGTCCCTTGCCATTGGCGTTTGGCGGGTCACATGGTGTGTCAGGAAGGTGATATGAGGGTGGAAGGCAGTTTTACAGCTTTGACATACTACCTAGAAGGTTAGGGCAAAGGGAGCACCGATTAATGACTGCACGGTCTTGATCAGTTCTGAACAAACGGCAGGCCCAGGTTCAGGATGAACTCATACTTAGATTACCCCGTATGCAACCGGGGAGCAAATATTTTCAGCGCAAAGGCCGGATACCACAACTTAAACCATGGATATACATCCTCCAACTCTTGCGCAACAAGTGATAGTTACGCACCGGACGGACGTGTAATGGTCGCAACTTCGGCGCCCCACCAGACTCCGAGCCTCCCTCTGCACCACCAGAACCACGTAGGCTTGGACATGCCGTTCGCGGGACCGGGCAACTCCGTGTATGGCTCACCTCTGGAGTACGGACATCACCAGTACGGCCTCGCCCCCGAGCAGGACCGGAGCTTTATCCATGCACAAGTCTCACCCCTCGCCACAAACATGGCTCCCTATACCGGGGACAGTTGTGGGCCTGGGGTTGCACCGGGAGGCCAGTATCTGCATTTTGGCAGCGGGGATCAGAGGCAGCAAGAATATTCAGAAAGTGTTTACGCAAGGTTACCGCCTCCATGTAAGGAAAGGGATTTGGAGCAT
Source organism: Maylandia zebra (assembly GCF_041146795.1). Classification (NCBI taxonomy): domain Eukaryota; kingdom Metazoa; phylum Chordata; class Actinopteri; order Cichliformes; family Cichlidae; genus Maylandia; species Maylandia zebra. Next base: position 26,388,958 of record NC_135174.1, on the reverse strand, counting down.
GTAGAGGAAACTTCGAAAACTTTCGACTGGATGAAAGTGAAGAGGAATCCTCCCAAAACAGGTCTGTTATGAGGAAATCAGAGCTAAGAAATGCAGTTTAGAAACCAAACGGGATCTGTTCCCCGTGCGTAAAACCCCCATCCAGCTGATATAATTAGACCAAATTGTTTTAGATTGTCCTCAAATGATTTGGCAGCTAATATTTCACGCATTTCTTCTGTTCACGCTGACATTTTCATCGTCATTAAAGCCCACTCTTTAGCCCCACGACTTTCATTTTCCTCTATCATCCCATTCATCCATTTCTCTCCACAGCAGTCGTGTCGGAGTTCGGTGTTCCCGGCCAGCACAACGTGATCCGCACTAACTTCACCACCAAGCAGCTGACCGAGCTGGAGAAGGAATTCCACTTCAACAAATACCTATCGCGGGCAAGGCGGGTGGAGGTGGCGGCCAGCCTGGAGCTCAATGAGACGCAGGTGAAAATCTGGTTTCAGAACCGGAGGATGAAGCAGAAGAAACGGGAGAAACTGGGCTGTGTTTTAGTCAACACCCCGGCACCAACGGAGAAACTTTCCACCTCTGAAGCCTCCCCAAAGACACAAGAGAAAAACTAAACCGTGACTACAAATATAACTGGAGGCCCGAGCAGAGTTTTTCACATTTTCCCCAAAGTTGCACCATTCCAGAAAAAACTGAAAATTGCTTGTGGACTTGTGAACTATACAGGGTAGGCAGTGTCTGCTTGTAGTCATTTAATCTTTCTATTACACACCTCCATGCTGTTTTTTCTTTGTTTGTTGCCGCACTGATGTACTCAGTGTTACCGTTTGCACTATTTATTTACAGGGTATTTTCCAACAGTTGTTGAAACAATTTAGCTTAATAAAGTCTATAAAATGCAATAAGAGTTGTATTTGTTGCGTGTGTGAGTGTGCAATAAAATAAAAACAAAAAAAGAGTATCCAGATAATTCTGATTCAGTCCAATCAAACTTTAAATTCTGATAAAGAATTTGTTCTGTTTCACTGTGTAAAATAAAGTTATGTGTGGTTTTAAAAACTTATTCCCCCCCCTGTATGTTTACCTCTATTATTAGTCCCCTTGCATAATGTGACAAGAGGAATCTTTCACAACACATGGGGTGGTTCTCAGTGACCTTTTCACCTCGAAATACCTCCAGGGGCTCTAAACATGACAACAAACTCCAGGGAGGCAGGTCTCAGGCTCGATTTGTTACCCAAATTCTGCCGGGACACAGGTTGTCACAGGTTGTCACTGAAGTCCATTTGTATCTTATAAAATTTAACAATCTTTCTTTTAAAATGATGAAATCAATTAACCTCTCAGCGCTTACTCTGGTTTCACCTTGAGTCAAAGGCTCGCCGGACCTGACCGCCTACTTTCTTGTGATGTTGAAGGGGCAGCAGTTTCAATATTTGCACTGGGTGTTAGGTTTGCACACAGTTTCTGCCCCAACAGCACTGGCCTGTTGCTGCCCCTTTCCCCAAAGCTAAGGTTCACACAGAGTTCAGGCACAAATGAATGCAGAGTCAATCTGTCAAGACACCAGAGAGGCTCAGAGAAGTGCGCTCTAAGTCTCTCAGATCTTTGCAGGTATTGCTTTTAATATTGAGACTAATAAGGTTGTAGGTCATTTAGGTTGTGCTCCAGATTGTGCAAACTTTAATCTCTCCGAGGCTGCTCAAAAACAAGTTTTAAGGAAATGGAAATCATTTGAAATATATCTGCATGAGTATGCAGTCCTCTGACAACTATATTAAAAATTGATACAGTCCTACGAATAGAAGTTACAGTTGAAATACCATACGGCCCATTACTGTAAATTAGAAAAGGAGCAGAGAGGTTTGGTGACATGCATTTCTTTACAAACCAACAGCCTGCTCTTCAGATGAGTCGCAAGGCCAAGGACTGGGAAGGCGATAATCTATAAGGTGAATAGTGACAGATTCAACAACAAAAAAGGGGGACGGTGTGGAAAACAAGTGTGGGACTTCATTCCAGAGGTGCGATCTCTGCCATCTCTGTAGGTAATACCTCAGCGCTCCCAGTGGGCTCTCCATCTGGAGGTGTCAGAGTCGGTGCTGCAGCCAACACCACGGAGACAGATGTTCAGCTGGGGGAGAGGAGAAAGGAGGAGGATGTTTTTCACCTTCGGATCAGTTCAGCCCTCTTCGCCTTCGCCCGGGGAATGTAGGACAGCGAGAGGAGAGGAGCACAGAATGGTTAATGAACACAAAAGGAACACAAAGAAGAAACTGTTACAGGCGCAAATATAGTCGAAACTATTAATAGCTCCAGCAAAAACAGCCTCCTTTTCTTTCCTCAGATGTCTTTAGCCGGCACGTCCGCCCCCCTCCCTGCACTTTGCTTGAGGTCAACCCAGTGCTGTTTGTACCCCATGCTGCTTGCAGTTGTTGCAGGCTCTTTTACAAGTCTATTGCCAGGCTCACTTCCTTGGTTTTCTACCAGTTCCTCTGTCGCATGTCACTCTGCAGGGTCCCCGGGCTTCAAAGGAAAACTAGATACAGTATTCATGGCATAACCGGGGGTTGGTCATCCAAAAGATACCACAGAGGGAAGATATCAAACACAGCTTTGAGGGATAACACCATTTTATCTTGTACTGTAAGACACAGACATCAAAATAAATGGATGAAAGAAATTTGGTTCTGTTCAGTTTCTTGAAAACTTCTTAGAATATTTATCAAACCTAACAAATTACAGTTCAAACAAGGACTCATTTTCCATCTTTGTCCTGTTTTTTTTTTTTTTAAATGCTATTGACCTTTATTAAGATCGAGACCATAAATTAATGTCTAACCAAAGAAATTGAAGAACTAAAAATAGGTGTATGGAATCAGAAACTTAAGGGGAAACAGCTCTGTGCACTGAATCTTCTTTTATTTATTATTTGAAATAAATATAAACATCTTCAGTTTTAACATTTCTTAACTTTCTCTGTCAGTCTGGCACTACAATGAATTTGTTCGGCTTTTGTGCTGCTGGCTGCACAAAATAAGACATTTGATGTCATCTCTGTGGGATATGTGAAATTAGAAAAAGCATTTTTCTCCATATAAAACGTCTCTTTGGTTTCCCATTGGCTTTGAGAGGGGTCTCTCCTCCTCCTTAGTTTATGAGGACTGTTTGGGGGCAGTTTCTCTCTTAAGCTCATCCATCCTTGAAACTTATTAATTTACCGATTCAGAAAAAAATCTACAGCTTAATAGATTGTTTGCATATGTAATTTTCACTTCATGATTGTATCAGTTAATGGTGTTGTCACAGTATCTTTAGCATCAATGCAATAAGACAGATTTGTTGCGTTTTGTATTTTCTGGCAAACAATTAAGAATGAAAGCATTACAGAGGTGGAACTATAACTGTAGAAAGAGCAGATAAAAATAATAATTACACAGTTATTAGCAGTGTTATATGTGCATTATTAACACAGTGTTTCACCCCTAATATGAAGCACGACTCTTGGACGCTGAGGTGAAATGCTTTGATGACATCACTCCGCGTGCAGACATAACTGGGTTTAAATGTAACACGCATATTTTTATAATTAGCAATGATGAGAAAAACAGACTTTTAAACACTTCTTAAAAAGGTGTTTAAAGAAATTAAAACCAAACTTGCATATGCATTTTTTTTTTATTGTTATCAAAATTCATTTGAGGTGTTTGGTCTGTGAAATTCAGTAGTTTTTTTCCCTTTTTAAAAAAATTATGTTGGTGTTTATACCCTCATTGTTGTAGGAGGGAAACAAAATTATGATAAACAATTACATTTGAAAGTCTTATAATCTGAGTAGATATGGGTTGGTACCAGTGTACTGCCGTACCCCTAATTCTTTTTATTTTCATGATTTCTTTCACAGTTTTTGAGGTTTGTGGAGAGGGGCTGCCTGGGTATGAGTGGCACGCTCTTTGTTTTGGCACTGAGGCTCTTTATAGCCAAGCCTGAGACATTCTTGACAACCATCCCCCATCCGAGTCAGGCTCGATTGGATCTGGAGGCGCTGGCCGACCTGAAGCTCCCGTCTCCCGGGTCCCACTGCGACTGCATCCTTTCCCCACTCCATCAGCATGGTAACTGAGAGAGACAAGTGACTTGGCCAGGGTTAACGTCTTAATACTCCCCGGGATTGCCTCCAGGATCCAAATGGCTACCCCTAATAGTTTTCCTCCTCTGTGTGCCTGTCAGACCGCCATGACTATATGCCGTAAGAAAAACAAGACTAGCTGAGAGGCAGCGTAACGAGGCAGCACGATGAAATAATGAGGGGTGGTGAGGAAGAAGAGAAAGCTTTGGTGTAAAGACGCAGGTACGAAGCGCTGCCTGATACTTTGCATGGAAAGCTTGCACACTTGAAATTAAACCAGCTCTTTTCCTTAAAGCCCAGGAGGGGGGAAACCAGAACTCAATCAGTGTCACGTCACATGGTTCAAAGCGGCCAATTCGATGCTGCCAGGAGGCTGAGAAATGCAAGGTGACAGTTCATTTTACCAGTGACAGTGTGTCGGTCTCGCTTGCTGGTTCCACAGTCAATTCCCAGCGAGCAGTGAAGGTTGAGTGTTGCTGTAGACAGACAGCAGCTTACCACCCTCCCCTCACACCACCACCTTCCTCCTCCTCTTCCTCCTCACCGCCGCTCTCTCATCGACCCTGCTCTGCTTTGTATTCCAATTAACTGGACAGAGGGAGAGGCGGCAGCGTTGCCGGATCACAAGCAAAGGCAGACACATTCTTCTGGCGTCCTTCCAGTCTCTCAATCCCACCACTATCAATAGTGCTGTGCTTCCCTTTTCCCCCCTTCACTTTCCCTCTCCTCTCGGCTTATGACAAGGGCCAGTTGTTCCAGAGGGGTAATTCATGGATTCTTCTTTAACAACTGCCTCTAGGGACAAAGTCCTGGTAATGAAAAATAGGTCCCTCGCTCACACATTCATACATCACATGTAATAGAGGTGTGCAATCACTCAGTCGAGTCAACGCACTGCTAGCTGTAACTGCTGTCCTTAACAGACACCTCAAATAATGCTGAATTAATATTTTGAAACGGCTCATATATCCTAACATAATACAATTTGAATGATTTTCTATTCAATGCTCTCAGGGCTAACATTGATTGGAGCACAAGCTGAGGTAACTCTCCGAGTCAGTCAATGTGAGGCTGACTGAAGGTTGTAGATTTAGCACAGCACATTTGCTCTCTTCTGTCTTTCGTGTCCTCAATCTATCATCACTTTTTTTTAACTTCGCCCCCCCCCTGCACTGACATATGTTTGAGCAATGGGTGGGTTGGGAATTCAATGATTCGGAGGAAATCTGAAGAGTAAACTACATCTTTTTTTTATCTCCTTGAGCAACACAAACATTTACAAGAGACTGTCAAGAATCAGGCCAAACACCTTTTTTTTTTTTTTTAAATGAATGCATTTAAATTTGCGCACCATCTTGAGATATATTCTATTTTGAAAGGTGAAGGAGTGACTTTAAGCTATTTTTGTGGCCAATTTGTTTGAAGGTGAGTGTCGCTTTCTTTTTAAACTACTTCCTTTTCCTCTTCTAAACTAAAGACAAACAGAGCTCGACAGACAGGTGTGGGTGCCTCTTTATTTGCCCCTCTGGACTGCCTATCTGGAGAATGCAGTGTTGTGTGTTTGCAGGACAGGATACACACACACACACACACACACACACACACACACACACACACACACACACACACACACACACACACACACACACACACATACCCTTCATGCCCTGAGGAGCCTCCTGACTCTCTCTCTTCTGGCTCTATCAGATCAGAGAGACCTGCTGTCCCTCCCCACACCGCAATGCAAATGAAAAGGAATGCGCTGATAAAAGGCCAGATCCCGGAGATGAGAGAGGGCAGAAGGAGGACAGAGGCAGCAAATGCTGAAGGGGGTGAGAGCCTCTTGGGGAGATGAGAGGCAGCAGAGGAGTCAGTGTTGGTAGTAGTGGGAGATCATAGTCTTGCTCCCCCTCGGCGGCGTTTGATACAGGGCTTTTGTCGCTCTTTCAGCGGTGCATTGTTGGGTGGTGTAATCCCCGTTGGATTACAAAGGGCTTCCCTTTTCATATGGGGCTGACCCAGCAGGCAGGTGGCTGGGGCTCTGTGGAGCTGTCAAGGGGAGGGAACCTCTTTTCCAGGGGAGGGGACCCCCAGTTCCTCTTACCTTCACAGGGGCTTTTTGCTGGAAGGCCAGTCAGGCACAGGTCAGTGTGGGGACAATCCTGACATGGGATTCAACTCGCCCTGACCCCACGGGTTCTTGTGGAGAAGTGACAAGGAAGGACTCCATCATGAGACAGAATTTAACATGAAAACATGTGAAAACACGTGAAAGTATTGTTTGGTGATCAAAAAAAAAGATTTTTAAATAAAAACAGGATCATCGCAGCTGCAACGATTAAGATTAGAGTCAACATGCTGCATTAAGAGTTAAAAAATGCAAGTTTAAGATCTGAAATAATAAAAATCTTGTCTATAGTTTAAAATATGGTATCAGCCATACATCACTTGATTGATACGTCGTGTTTTCTGTCAATGTGAGCTGTGTCTGATTGAGCTTTGCTTATTTGATGGCTTTCCTCACACGCTTTCAGTAATAGAGGATCAATAACACAATAGCAACAACCACCAATATTTCTATTTCTAATATAGCTACTACCACAGCCTCCTCTGCTCATTTCAGCTGAGCCCAGTCCAATCCAGGTCATCCTCTGCTGGCAAACGTAACCATTCATCCAGGCCCTGTCAAATAGTGAGGGGCCAATTTAGTGAAGCTGCATTCATTTATTGTCATAAATATACTAATTAGTTTTTCAGCCAAAACCAAAGACCCATGAAAGTGTCATATTTAAGCAGTGAAACTGAGAATTTATGATACCCGCTTTGCCAAGATGTGCTATTTATGCAGAAGGTAATGTTTAACCAGTTAAATTCAGATTCAGTAACAAAGCTATATGTTAACTGCATCCCTGTTGATATTTATATTCTCATCTTAAAAAAAAAAGAAAAAAGAAAGACAGATTCAGAACACAATATCTACTAGAGGGAAAGCATTAGACATCCCCATTAGGTTATTACTTCCTAAAAAAATCTCTCCTGCTACAAATTAAATTTACCATTTTAAAGATTGAAAGACTGGGCGTACTTGAACTCAGCATTTGCACAAAAACAAAAAGCGGTCAGTAAAATAAAACTTTAAAAAATTATCTTTCTGTGAAAGGTCGAGGAATTGTAGCTCACCTTTATCAGAATATGGTTCTGAAACGCTTTTATAACCACATTGGTAGTTCAGGATGAGGTTCAGGTTCAGTAGCAAAAACGGAAAACATACGCACTTGAAAGCCGCACGCAGGGAGAAGACTTACATAAAGATCGCTATCTAAAATCACATTTAAAATAGCTTCCCACCTTTATTTCCACGTTAACTGGCAAGTATATAACCTTAACAGGAAAAATGATAGAAGATAAACATTGAAGGGCCATTTAGCTGACTTTAAAGAAGCCAAAATTAGCTAATAAACGCCTATCAACGATTGTAGCGAAGTTAGGCTAACTTAACTTAGCCTAGCATGCTAAATTAGGCTAATATAAAACTTGCATGGACAGCTAGACAAATTAAACAGCAGTTACTTTCATTATGAGAATAATAGTGCTAAGTTTTAGTTCTGGCCTGTGACTCCAGCTGTGCAGTATGTGCACTGAAGGCGACATAACAACAACAAGGTTTTCTAAATACTTCCTCCAGTTAATTAAAAAGCCAAGCACTTTCACCAGACTTTATTTAGCTAAATTAAACTTAGCTACTCTGGAGGTATATCATGATACATTTTTCATGTGTGTATTATCAATTTACCTAAATATTTTTTAAGGTAAATTAATCGGTTTACAGAGCTACGGTCAATGCTAGTAAATCCTATCACGATTAAAGTACACACAAGCTGTACTTTGGGCTGTAAATACCACAATTACAATCCTGTATACCTATAAGCCACAATATAAAATGAAGACTGACACCAGAGTTTTTAGAAACATGGGTTTTATTTTAATTTACAAGATAACCCAAGTAAGTCAAGTGCACAATTGCATTCTTGAGAGCACAAACAGGTCTGGCAGGAAGTAGCCTTTACTCTTACCTTACAATGTGTGGACAAGACCCAACAACTCTTTCACTGCCTCTGTGAAAGAGGCCAGCAGAGGTTGCAGAGCAGTGTAACACAAGTTATTGAATCATGTTACCTTGATATTTTGAGTTTTCTTAACTGTTGGATCAAACATCTAGGTTACCAATGCTTCCTTTAAGTCAGCTGCCTTAAAATGGAGGAGTTTTGCTGCTGACACTGTGATATATAAGTGATGTAGAAAAAAACCAAGAATTTTGCCCCAGATTGTGAGACTTGGTGTGGGCGTAAAAATGTGTTAAGTTGCAGTTTCTAGCAGAGTTTAAATGTGTTTTTTCAGCTAAAAAAAATAAGGCAAATTAAAAAGTGCTAGATTTTGATAACCCAGATGCACTAGGAGGGCCTGTAATTAAAAAAAATATTTGTAATATGAAGGTAAAGTTTTACATGGTTTCATTAAATATGCTAGAGCAGGGGTGTCAAACATAAGACTCCAGTCTGGCCCAATGGGGGGCTTTGGAATTTTAACTGTATTTTCATTTGTTTCCACTGATAAAGACCTCACCTGTAGCCATTCATATTACAACAAAGTAATTAAGTAACCAATAAATAAATATGAATTATTAAGAGTTTTACTAGCCTGGCCCTCTTAAGATCAAACTGGGCTGTATGTGGTCCATGATGGTCCTGTGCTAGAGTCTGAAAAATAAATGCTTATTCAGAGAGGGTCAGGTGGGAACCTTTTCCAGATTTGTTGATTTTTATGTGGAATAACTTTGCATTAGTTTCTAGTTTGCTTGTCTAGACGTGGTTGTGCATTTACCACATGCAGTTTTGTAATAACACCGGCAGGCAGCAGTTCATGTACATGACCTACTAAGCCTTATAAGCCAGACAGCGGTGGTTTTTTTTTTTTTTGTCTCATTGTCAGGCAGAGCTTCTTTGCTCTCAGCTGAGAAACCAGAATGCAGAGGAAGTTGTCATTTGTGCACCTGCTCCTCCCCGTTTTGTGCAAATGTTGATGCATGCACGGAAGTTTCATTGCAAAAGGCCACAGGTGGTGAGTTGATCTACAGTGTATGTGTGCCGGGTTCCTTTTTAAGTCTCATTGAGCTGTAACGGTACGTTAAAGACTGGAGCTACGTAGGCTACATTGTGGAGTAAAACCCAAAGCCTAAAGGAGCTGAATAAGTCTGATAAATCATCAAATTGAAGTTTTATTTTTTGGATAGGTGAACCAAAGGAATGGGGACAAATGTGGACGACTTCACGAGGCTTCTGTATGGTAATATCTTTATTTATTTTTTTACATTTAACATATCTTTCTTTCCCCATAGACAAGTTTAACTTTAAAGTCAGTTTAAGTAGGCACTCTTTAGAGTTGAGCTCCCACCTGTTGAGCACACAGTGTTATAGAGAACTTTTAACACTGCATCTTAACAATTTTCATAGATCTTCACTGCTGCCGTGACATTTACTACATTTGCATCCACTGCTAAGCCAGCCAACAGGCTTTTGGAAGAACATTTGCATGGGCCAGAACATCTCTGTAGAATATGAGTGGGTGCATCATGAAATTGAATCAGATAAGTGATGTTGACCGACCTGTTCTGGCCTTCATTATCATAAAGATTGGTGTCACATTTCTCTGTAATGTTTCCACCTCATCAAATCAAGTTTGCAGTTTACTTTAGAGGGATATGATAGCCTTATGTGTTTGCCCTTTTTTTTCTTTTAGTAAGTAAGTAGAAGGAAAGCATAAAGTATTGAGGTGCAGGTGACTAGTTGAAGGAAATATCTAAACTCTTGACCCAGACAGAGATGGCATCTCATGGTATTGTTTTGCTGGCTTGGTTTGAGTCACGTCTTTACTTAGAGTATTGCTGTTAAATATGCAACCCGGGGGCCAGAAGCAGCCAGTCAGAGTGTCAACTCTGACCTCGTGGATGGTTTGTTACCTATTGAGGTGAGATCAACATTACCACATTACCTAACAGGACTGAAAATGTATAGAAACCTAAATGTATTTCTAGATTTGGACAAGTTGTTAAGTGAGTTTCATTACATGACTAATCCAAGTAATCCAAACCATAGCGACATATTAATTACTAACCTTGTGTTACTGATGTATTGTCTCAGACGTTCTTCTGGATGAAATTTTATCCATTTTCGGCGTTTTCTTCCTGCCATGTGATGGCGATTGTTTCTGGCTTTCAGGGACCCACAACTTTAATTGAGAAAAATTTAACGCTCATTCTACATCTTAATTCTGCTAATGTGTTTGTGTTATCCTAACATAGCTTTGAGCTAGCCAACAAGTAGTGGATCATATGTCAGCTAACCCAACTTCACAAACATTGCTGATATTTAGTTTTCTATTAGCCAGCTAACTTAGCCAGCTAAACCTTGGAAATCCTTTCCTTCATGGATGTCTGCATTTTAAGCCTGTGTGAACACCCCGAGTGATCATTTATATTAAGTTCAATGTTTAAACTCTCAGTGGTTTCTCCCCATTTGTTTGACTTGGGGAACTGAAGAATTATTTGGACCTGAAAATGGCTAATGACATCAGACTTAACAGGTCAATAGTTTTTTCGTTCCTCAAAAATCTACATGTGGAGTTTCCGCAGCAAAACCAATACAAAGTTTTTCCTGGGTGATGATTTGCATTGTGATGGGAGTGGTCTCTACCAGTATAAGAAGTTATTAAAGGCTCACCGGATGGTTTGATAAGGTGAGTCATATGCTGTGGTCTTTGCAGTAACGATATCTTAACCATCTCACACCTGTGAGATTTTGGACTGGTGTTACAGTATTTGCACTGTCCTCCATTAAAACACCAGTGGGTGAAAGGCTTTTTGGAAGAGCTATGCTCAGCCCTCCTTTAGAGTTCCTAAAAAGTGGAGATTTAAGGCATACTGAAGCTGTCAGCACGTGGTGGTTTTTCCTTTAATGTGTCAAACATCTTCATGAGCTCAGCACAAAGAGAGGACTGTGAAACATAAAGCAATATTTTATAAAAGAGAAAACTTGATGCGAGATTTGTGAGTGATAAACTAGGAACAAAGATATGAAAGTACCAGATAGAAAGTATTCTTAAAGTTTATTGTCTGGATGCCAGTTTGGAAGCTAGCGTAATTGAGGCTCCCACATTAAACACTTTCAGTTATTGTTTATAATGTCTCTGTTCATCAGATGGTGGTTTATGCTGGTAATTATCATTTTTGTGCTGGTTTATTGTTGTTTAACCGCATGCGAGATGGCTCTTGGCATTTCTTAACACCAGCTGTATTTGTCAAAGTTAGGAAGGTTTAATCTGCCATCATGGCTACAATAAAAGTGTTGAAATTGCAGAGAAATGCTCCCTCGGTTTCATTTTGCGCTGTTATATCACAGTATGCCATGAACTGTTGCGTTCCTTTTTTTTTTTGTTACGCTCCGGGGCCACGTAAAATGCTCCCGAGGGTCGCCTCTGCTGTGCAGGCCGCACTTCGAGAGTCATGGAGGTACGCTAACACAGACTGCAGGGTTTGCTTTGTTTGAGTGCATTGTAGTGCATTATTCTGTGTAAGCGCTTCATGATCGTGACCCTTTAGTCACTCATAACCCTCAGTGCTTAATTTATTTTTTTTATTTTTTATGTTCGTGGTTATTTAACAGGGACAGTGCATGCTAATTAGCACAAGGATAAAAATATAGCATGTAAACATGTCAGATTGAAGCAAAACTGCTAATTTACATCTGTAGTTTCTGTTATATATACAACATGCATAACAGAAGACTGAAGAACAATACAGGAAATGCACAATGCCAAGGTTGCTTTAATTTAGCATAGATGGTTTGCTGCCCTCAGACTGCGAGCTGTTTGTGACAGAGATTCTTCATGGTGAGAACCTGAGTGAATCTGCAGAAGAGACACGAGAGGTTCTGCTGAATAACTTCAGGGTCGTCCATTCAAGGTATGATTTTATCCTTTCGAAGAAGCTCTAAATCTGAGGCCCAGAAACCCACTTTTAAAAGTAATTTCAAAGACTCCGTTATCTAATTTTAGCTGATAATGCCACACAAAACCTTTAATTGTTGCTGTAATTGCTTTAAACACAGTTTGCATGATTACATTTGAAGGAGCTGATTAAGTCTAATGGTGTCACCTTCGAGACCTAATTCTTGCTCTTATTGTTAAAACAGCTTTTAAAGATCTCGTGCAATAATCTTTTCTTGATTGAGACAATTAAATGTGATTTAATTCTTGAGCACGAGCCCAAAAAAGTCAACCTCTTGTATGAAGTACTGGTGACAGCTTACTCCGGAAGTCGGCACTGCCTGCACTGCATGATAAGAGACACAAGCTCTGCTATAGAATCCTTGTGGTTTTGTGGTCTTCTGCTTAAGAAACAATTACTGAATTTCAGAAGTAATGCTGGAGCGAAGCTGTCTGAAAATGAAAGCACAGAAACCTTTGCAAGTCACTGCAAAAATGTAGTTTTTGATTTGTACCTGTTTTGGTTTTGCAGAAACCCCGAGGAGTTTCCTATAAGATGTAAGTAACAATCTCTTAATCTCCATCACATACTGTGTAGTTTTTAAAGATGAGGCCATAAAGTCTGTTGTTAATTATCTCTCTTAGTGACATTTCCTTTATCTCTCTGTTTCACACAATCACTACCACCAGCGGATTTAAGGGAAGATGAAGGCTCTGATGACAACCGCAGTTCCAGCCTGGGTCGCTCGGCCCCTTCAGACGACGCCTCAGTAGTGTCTGACTACCAGGAAGATGGAGTGGCTGACTGTAAGTTAACAGCAGTCCTGATGGCTGGTTCCTCCTTTGTGTGGGCTATTGTAGGTGCACTGCAGAGATTTGTGAGAGATGTGTGTGTTTGTCTGTGCACGGCAAGAACAAAACAAAACAACAACAAAAAACTGTTCACTTTAGTTTATGGGCCACATACAGCCCAAGTTCATCTAAACTAGACCTGACTAGTAAAGTCACTGAATAATAATATATTATTTTTGTTTTCTTCAAGAAACATTAAAAATGCAAAATGTATATATTTTGCATTTCCCTTAATTTTCTAAATAATGGCTGTGCAACAGAAGGTAGGCCAAACAGATACCACCTTACATATCTTAAAAATAGATTTAATTTAATCGCAGTCATTCCACATTTGTTGGGTCTACTCTTTTTATGTGTACATTACAGTTTACAGATCATAGTATAAAGACATAACACCTTCACAGAGGGTGTTTTGTCTACGTTTTAACAACCACCAAAGTATTACATTTCACCCTGAGCGTTACGTGACTATTTGTGTTTCTGCTAAAAGGCTATAAGTTGCTTTAAACAAAAGGTAAAGAGGAGTTGTCACTGTGTTGTGCCCTTCTTTGTCATGAGTGCAGGCGTTCCACAGGATTCATTCTTTGACCTCTTCTACTGACCATATTTAGCATAAATATTGACATTATCATATCTTCCACCCAAATCTGTGACAGGTATTGGGGGGAAATTTGGACTATTGGGAGTAGTCATAGCAAGCCTGAAATGAGAAGTTTGTCTTTGTGTGTCTATGTAATTATTGCATGAATGAATCAGTCGAGTGACTTTGGTTACAAAAATATTGCTGAGGCTGCTGCCACTTCTACCTTTCACTTTACAAACGATGTAAAATTGTTTAGTTTGCTCAGACTCGCTTTTTCAGCGTAGCTAATTTATTTCATGTGGCCAATGCAAATGTGCACCTTGAATCATGTCTTTCCTCAAGAAAGCGTCAAAAAAGAAAAGGAAGAAAGGAGAGGGAGCAAACTGAGGAAAGTCTGTTGTTAATGCGTTTCTTTCAAAAGAAAAGTGAGCTGCACGACTACCAGGTTAGCAAGGGTTTAGCTAACAGCAGGTGGTAAAGACAGCGAGCCAGTGTTAGACCGAGCACAAGTTAAAACCATGAAACTGATGGCCCTTAATTTCAGAAACGGCCAGAAAAGCAGCAGCAGGTGCGTCTCCAAATGAAAGCTTAGCAGCACTGACATCAGGCAGCATTATCCTTTATTGTATGTTGCACCAATGGTTCTCATGGCGGTGCGCCATGGGGTGAGCAGGGCATTTTTGTACAAGCCTGTTTGTTTCAGGCTGATGAAATATAATTTTAGCACAATGATAATGCCTCTTAATTTGAAAATTTTTACTTGTGTTGCGATGGGGTCATTTATTCAGCCTTTGCAGTTCTAATGAAGCACACCATCAGGCAGCACACCAACATACCTGTGTACACTCTCAGAAACATTTTCATGTATTATTAAATCACCCAGTTTATATCAGCCACCATTAGAGTGCCGTATCTCTAACTTTCGTGTTTGATCATTTAAAAAAACGTTAACAGAAAACAGCTGTTATGTCAGTTCATTGCACATATCATAAATCTAATTTATTCTTATTAATTTTAGCCATTATTAAGCTTGCTGAACCACAAGCTGCTGCAGTTTCAGTGTTACAGTTATATAAACACCAATCGGTTTGGACTATTAATTAAACTTTAACAATTATCAAGATAATTGCATTACTTACAATTATTATGATGTGCCTTGAAGATCTGGTTTGACCTCCGAAAGCAAAACTCATTTAACCATAAAGTAATCATAGACTAAAGTATGGAGAAATGTGTGGAGATTTCAAACTATGCATGAATGCATCATACGGACAGTTCATTACAGGCTAGCCTAATGACCACTAGACATTGTTGTAAATAGCTGTCAGCTCAATTGTTTATTTAAAAAATATGCACGAGAGATACGGATGGCCCACAGAGATCGCTTATGAATAGTGCCTGGAGTTCTGCGCGCTAAACCCCTGAAATGTAGTGTTTACACAGACGATACCACTTTATGTGTGTAACAGTGCTTTAAGAGCACCTTTATCCTGCCATTGTTATTTTGGTACCCTGACTGACAAATACAGTATATACAGTATTAAGCAGATGGAAGAGAGCAGCACTTCATGGTGTTTAGTTATAAGGCTCTCATTCTCATGTCTGATGCCTTGTTGCACTTAAACACAGTACTTGTTATGTCGGATCACGTGGACGTTTAGTCACTAGCTGTAGCTCTTTTTCACACTGTACTTGAAAAGATGGTTTAAATGCTTTGCAGCCTACAAACAGACCGAAGCTACGTTCTTACAGCTACAGTGAAATCTTAAAGATGATTTAATAATAACTGTGACAGGAAACAATGCAATTTTAACACACTATCCCCCGGCATTCTCACTGACACACCTACACCTCACCACAGGATGCGTAGGTTTCTCTACTTTGGCGCTCGCCCTTTTTAATTAGAACAGAATAGACCACATGTGTAAAATTTTCCTCCTTGCTGGTGTCCTACCTCTCTGCCAGGCTCCTTTAGCTCCTCCTTCCTCTGCTCTTCCTCCCTTGGTAGTGTGCAGGTAAGGCCATGCTGATGCTGGTGAAAAAAACAGTGTGGGGGGTTGTGGTGGCTGCAAAAGCCTGAATGGTGACCTAGAGCTCCCTCCAGTGGCGGCTCCTGGGCTCCGCTCCCGATCCTTGCATGTGTGTACTATGGGAGGTGTTGAGGCTGCCCACACAGAGAGGAGGCTTTGTAGCTGCAGGCTAATGCAGTGATTGATAGAAGCTGAGCCCCTCTATTCTTCCACAACCGGGTTTGAAATACAACACTGTACCTGAGGGGCCATGAGTGTTCCATCCCTCTCTCCCTGTATCAATCTTTCTTTCTATCTTCCCTTCTCTGATTCGCCTCCCTCCCATTCAGAGTTTTTGTATTTCTGACGCTATGTGCCAGCTAATAGCCCTTGACATGACATGCCGCAGGTGGGCATTATTGCCTCTGCTGCCTCAGGTGCCCATCTCCGCTGCTGTTTTAGCGTCTTTCTTGAGATAAAGCAGGGACGCATGTGGAAATTCCCAGTCGAGAAACAGGAATATTTCCAATCATTTTGGCGATACCGGTATTTAATGCCAGCTGGATGAAGTCGAGCACAAACCCCCCCGTTTATTTATTTGTAAACGGCTTAATGAGCTCTTCTGCTCACAGAAGAGTAACCGTCGCCTTTACTGGGCAACTTTGGAAAAATCGAGAAAACAAATCACGGCAGATGGCGCGAAGATAGCCGACAATAAGACCGCGATAATTCATTTTTTGAAATTGTTCATTTTACAATAAACAAGAGGACATTTGCTTTGTGGGAAACAAACAAAATCAAAGTATGAAATGCTTAAAAAAATTTTCCCTTAAGGCTATAATTGTAACACACCAAACTACAAACGGCACCGTCTGTTGCTGCGGAAAGCGATAGTTGTTACAGCTCGAAAACGCAGTCACGCCATTGTCTGTGTTGAATGTGAGAAGGAGCCAATTATCCCGAATTGCCGTAATCAGTTTTTTAATCCCCTGTTTGTATTTTGCTTTGATTTAAAAAAAAACAAACAAAAAACGCACACACATTGTACTGTCAGATCGATAATCATAACATTTGACTTTGTAAGACAAATGTTCACCTTGCAGCGCTCCGTCTTTTATTGCTGGGGGACGGCGACCATGTTAGCATAGTGAATGGCCTGTGTCCTCAGTAAAAGGGCATGCGGAGTTCATAGTTCATTCTCTGTTCACTGCCAGCTGAAAGAAATGGTTCGCACTTCTCTGCCGGGCGGTCTGAAATAATGGCGCTGGCGCTTAATGAAATCAGCCACATTTTAGGAGGAACAGTTAACCATGATATTCGAACTTTCTTTTCATTCAGAGGAACTGAAAATTAATGATAATTTTGTGGGATTCAGAGAGTAGCGATAAGGAGAAGGGAAGGTAGAAAATTGAGTTTTCTCTCTTGAGTTTAATTGTGTCATTCTTTTTTTTCTTTTTTTTTTTTTTAAATCCTACTGTACACAATGGAGACTTTGTGACTTGGAGGATGTATTATCCGTGGTAATCGACTGCCTGCCTTCGCCTCTCTGTGTTCCCTAACCAGAGAGTGAGTGAGTGTGAAGTCGATGGCTGCTTCTACACGCAGGAGGAGCCTGTGCCGTTTGATTAGATGCGGTGGCCTGTTGTCTTCAGCGGACTGGGTGACACCAGATTTGTAATCGCTGACAGGAACAGATGGAGCCTCCATTGTTAGCCCGGGTTGTCTGCATGGTAATGTGAACTGAGTTTCACCCGCCGACCGCACCGGTGACCTGACCGCGCCTGCAGCCTCACCCCATCTACGTCTGCCCGCTTCAGCACCCTCCACCCTTCTCTCTCTCTCGATGCTGTTTGAGGCTCAAACACCATTCCAGCACATTATGCATACATAAACAAATATAGGCACAAAATTTCCCCCTCTGGCGTGCAAAAATCTCTTTAACACACTCACTTAGACCCCAGGAGACGGTGTGTGATGTGGGGCTTTTAGCCCTGTCATGCTGTTTGCAGGTCAAGTTTACGAAGTCGAAATCGCCTGTTTGTTTTTCTTTGATTGGGGAGCACCGCTGGGCGCTCGGGGATGTTTGCTGGGAAGCTGCTGCGATGACAGAGCACTGCAGAAAGAGCTTTGTTTCAGGAGGCGTGCAGGAAAAAGATGGCGCTTTTGATACGTATCCCTTGTCTTCTTTGTGATTGTGATGATTTTAGTTTGATGTGCCGTACAGCCTGCATTATCTCAGGTGTGGCAATAAACATTTTAAATTTTAAGATTATTTAATTTGAAATGTAGGCAGGAAGGGCGGCAGCTTGTTTTCTAAAGAAAAAAAAATAGGAGGGAATTAGCTTTTTTTTGATCAGGCAGCTAAAGTTTTCAGGTCTACAGTCACATTAGACGAAGAATGGGAAAGCTGGAACAAGAGGAGCTTCTGTTTTCAGTCGATAAATTGATTAATGAACTGATAGTTTTGGCTGCAAACGCAGGTGTGCTCTTATGGCCAGTGTTAAGAATGAAGGAAGGTGACTCGTGTTAGCGATCGCTGCGCTGGCCCAATTTCCTAAACCAATTACTGGCACAAGAATGCGGTAGGATAACCAATTTGAAGTTATGTCTCGCTGCTGTCGCCTATTTCTCATTTGAATATGAGGAGCCAAGTGCACAGTAACAACATTATTACACGGTGCCAGTAAATAGAATATTAAATCTGAATTCGGTCATTTTGGCCGAAACTGGAAAAAAGCTGTGTAACGTGCAGTGTGTTTGAGGAGGGTGCAGCGTGCCCTGCTCGGTCCCTTGGCTTGTGAGGTAGAAGAAAAGCGATGCCAGCTGACGGATTGATGCCCCATTAGGGGGTTAATCAGCAATGTTTAATGTGCCAACTGGCCCTTGTCTGTGTTCGAAATGAAGTCACGGGGAAGGAGGAGGTTTGTGGGCAAATGTTGAAATATGGCTGCTGAGCTGCTTCATAGCAGTTTCTCTTCTTTCTTTTAAATCCACCTGGAAAGTATTTCGGGTCTGCATACGTGACCTGCTTGCAGGTTTGTTGGCCTGTCTGCCCACTCACTGAACTTTTGACCTTTGGCCTCTTTGCTTGGCCAACCCGTGACCCGTCTGCGCGTGTGAATAATCGCCCACGCCGTCTCAGAGCACACAGAGTTTCTTCAGACGTAGCCGTGCGCTGTCTGTCCGTCAGAATATCCGCCCGGAGATCCATTTTTCAGCGCGTTCATCGGCGTATGGATTTTGTGACATTTGGGTAGCGGCTGCTCGTTTGCGAGGAAGCGAGGAATATGCTAATGACCCTCCCCTCTTCCTCCTTGTTCTCCGTCACTCTCTTTTCCTCTCCTTCAGTTGGTGTCTGTGTGCTTTTCTAGAAGCACACACACTCACACACACATTACGAGGCAGGCGCAGGCTCTGTGCATCGCTGCGACTGCTCGCCATCAGGGTTCAAAAGTTCACGCTATTCCCCGAGGGCTACTGTGCTGCTGCAGATGCTGATAGTCTTTTCTTTCTCCCTCTCTCCTGGCTGCCTTTCTTTCCCTCTCTCCCTCGCTGTTTACACTATTAATCTTGTACACTCTCTCTCACACACTCACTCACGCTGCCTGGCAAGAAGAGAGCGGCTTGAAGGGGGGATTTGGACGTATTTAACCGAAGGGCATCCATCACTCTCATCTCCGGCTTTAACCCCCCCCCACACACACACACATCACCACCACCAAAAGCCGCACGGTGTAGTTTTCTGCATCCTCCTGGTTTGAAAGCCCCGTGATGCAGCTCTCCTCTCATTTGCTTTGTTTTATTGTCGCACGGCATATAATTACATCCCTTCGTTGCCTCTGGTGCGGCAGTGCCGTGCTGAAACCTAGGGAAAACAGGCGAAGGTAAATGTGCAGCAGTCCATCTGTAAAGAGGCGCATAGGCAGAATGCAAAGTGGGAAGCCGGGGCAGGGTGGCTCCTAATCTCCCCCAGAGCTGTCAATGTCACAGACAAATAGCAAAACTATCAGATGCGGCGGGTTCACCCAGAGGTTAGCGTTCCCAGGTACCTCCTGCATTCACTCCCTCTCTTTTTCCCCCTTCCTTGCAAATGAGAATTTGATTTTGCCCTCCACTGGAATCCATTTCTGGAGATGAATGAAGTTTCAATGCCAAGCCCAGGTGGCCCCGCTGATTTCTTAGGGAAATAAATGGGGATGGGAGAGATGTGTTGGCCTGTACACAGACAGTGACACGGCGGCTCCCGGTGCCTCTGGGATCCTTGTGTTTAATTGTTGCTGTAATGTAGCACTTTAAGGTCATTAACTTGCCCTTGTGGAGTTATCCGAGCATGTCGAGGATGCATCCCTCTTTACTCCGAGCTCTGCGCACGGCTGGGAGAAGTCACCGCTCTGAGCGTGTGCCAAGTGGGACAGGGGCTGCTGTGGGCTTGTATGCTGTTTTAAGATCGCTTATCTACAATGGTAATTTTTCACCCCTGAGTTACAGCAGCCTTTCCCGTGAGTTGGCTCATCTGAAAGAAATCAGGAGTCGAATGGAAACACATGTAATTACACAGGAACTTGGTCCTGTGTGGCAGTACGGATGCAGTAATTACTTAAATTTAGTCAGTTAACTTTAAAATATAAATTCCCTCCAGTACTAATCACAGTTAAAATGAAAACTTTTTTATGAGATGTAAAATAAACATAATTTTTTACGTTTTTAGGCTGTTTTGCGTAATTTAATATGCTGAGTGTAATTTTGGTTGTCGCTTGGAAAAATAGCTAAAAACTGAGGGCAAACATTATTTTAAAACTTGACCAATACTGCAGAAACATTCGCTGAATAATGATCATCCTTACTGTTTTATATTATATTATTTTTTTATGAGTTCATTTGTATATTGTCAAAAAAATTAGTTTTAAATGACTTCCGCGGCAGTTACTGTCACGGAGGCTGATTTACCGTTTCCCTGCGAATGAAGCTCGACTGACGTGGTTTTGGCTTTTTTTTTTCTTATTTGGTCTTTTTCTTTCTTTTTTTGGTTTATTTTTTTAATATTACAATATTATAAAGAAATTCAAAAAGATAAGAGCAACAAAAAAGTTTTAAAAAGTTTGTAAATGATTTAAAAAAAAAAAAGAAATCTAGTTGATAGTTATATAATTACTTGGCTTTGTTTTTAAGAAGCTTTTAATGTTTTAAATAAATTTGAATCATTTAGCTGCTGCCATGATAAATTATTTTTTTTATTATTATTTGTTGTTTTCTTCAGCAAAAAAAAATGTTTTTAATCCTTAAAAAGTGTCAAAATCCTTCAAAAGAAATCTTCATTTATGGGTCATTCTTCTTTATGAAAGACTGAATTATTGAAACCCTAAAACATAATATATCAGAGTTAGGTTTTGCTGTTCATCAACAAAATTTAAAGGATAACCCAAACTAAAAAAAAGTTTCTGTTTGAAAAACCTGCTCATTATTATTAATAAATAGTAGTATTAATTTCATTATTAATTAATGTGAACAGTTGTTTTGATTTAAATGAATCCACATGAGCTAGAACAATCACTACTTTGGTCCTCTAAAATAATTTAAACTAAAAAAACATTTTTATTTTAATTATAAGTCAATAAATCAAATTTGATTAAGACGTTTTTTAACAAGCGTTCAGTCTCATTTTCCTCCACAGAATCATTTTTCCATCACACCTGTTGCCAGCTGGATTTGCCGGTGATTTATGATCGGAAATCATAAAATATAACTTTATTTATTGACATGGTGTTTAACAACAGTGGCTATAAATAGGAGTGCTTTATATAAAATGGTAATAGGTGTGAGATATTGCTCTAAAATCGTGGTCCTTTCTTTAAAATTACATTTAAAGCATTTAAGCGGCGATCACAGGAGCATTTTAAAGGTGCAATAACTGTACATTCAGAGGGCAAGTGTGCTGATTTTTTTTGTGAGTGTTTTTCCCTCCAGGCTCTGCCTTTGATTGCGCTGTATCCCATTTTTATCACTGAGACGCAGGCTCCTCTGTGGGCCCGAACTCCTCCATTGTTGGTATTTATATTCTTACGACTGTTTCTTTCTTTTTCTTTTTTTTTTTTGGTCTCTGTCAGTGAAGCAGCTGAAAACCATCCCCAGCGATTAGAGGATCATTGTATCTGCAGTTAAGCATTTGAATAGTGGTAGTAAATCTAGAAAAGGGAAATTCAGGGTCGCTGTAGACGCTGCTTATGGCTGCCCAGGGGGAAGCCGATGTCACATAGTAAATTTAGCCCCTTAGTGTCTTTACAGTGGCCGGCCCGTGATGTTTGAATGTAGGAGTGGAGCAAAACCGAGAATGACTTAACATCTATTCCCGAGTACGGGCAATACATAAATATAAATATATATTTTTTTGTTCACAGTTACAGAAAAACAGAAACAGTAGATAACTCTCTGCAGATGCAGCCTAAGCGAATGTCCTGAATCAAAATCAGTCAAGAAGTGCAATTAAATATTTGCAGGAAAGTTTTTATTCTGTTCTGTTGCTCAGATCTCAAGTCAGATTTTTTTATTAAGACCTGACTCATATAAAAAAAGAAAACCTTGATCACTCCTGCATACATTTCTGATCCTTTTAAGTATTATTAGACGGTGATACAGCTGTGATATAATGATCTGTGTGTTTTCTTCTGTTCAAACACATGCATTAGGAGGTTCTAAACATGGTTTATGTATCGATGACTGAAGTCCTAATCAAATCAGGGGGAGGGAAGGAGGGCAGGGAAGACACTGTGCCCTTAACCTCAGTGCCTCTCAGTTTCTCTCCTCCCTTCTGACGGCCGGCTCGCTGGAGGGATGTACTGCAAAGGCCTCCTACTGTAATGAGGAAAAATGTATCAATTTAGCCTGGCGTGTGCGCAGATTGAGCGCCAGGCGGGTGAAGGTGCACCGAGTGAATCCTTTTTCCTAATCAAGGACGGTATCGAAGAGGTTGCGGTCTCGTTCCCTTTCGTCTGTGGAATCAGCAGCATTCCTCCCCGTAGCCCCCTCAGGGCCGGGGAGCCTCTCTCTGCCTTCTGTTTCACCTCATCAGCAGAGTTCACCCGGGGGTCAGGTCCTGCCCCCCTGATGCTGCATTCACTGCAATACCTCTTGCATCGTAAGGCGCTGTGAAAGCACCTCGTGCTCAAGGACTGAGTGGAGGAGAAGGGAGGCATATGACAACTTTCTGCCCTTATTTTACACCTGTGCTTCTAGGTGGGTCATCATGCACAGATACGTATTAATCCCAATGTGACAGATATTTTACCCCAAAATAACAAGTAAACACTGGGATTTTCAGGCAGTTTGTTGTCTCTGTACCTTCTGTTATTTAGTTGTAAGGGATGAGATGTATGAAATCACATCAGGGTGGTGTAAAAATGACCGGATTTGAGCAAAAGTCTATGATGGGAAGCTGATGTTAAGGATTAAAAGCAGATGCCCATTTCTTAATTGTAAAACAAGTAGATGAATTTGTAGAAACCAGTAAAAGAGCTCGCATTGAGGCATGAAAAAGAAAAATACATACAGTTATAAAAAAATATGTAACAAAATTGAATATTTTTGTGCAATGAAATACATTTTACAAACAAAAGGAAATGATCAGTAACCAATGAGCAGATGTTAATTAATTAACTGTTCAATTTAAAGCTGAAATGCCACTTGGTTTTATCGGCCATTTATAATAGCAAAACTCATTATTTTATAATTGTAATACAATAAAAAACACGTTTTTCACTCTTTTATTACTCTTTTGTTTTATAGGGTAATAACCGACAAGCAAGAAACAGTCAACAAATGAGTCAGTAGCAGTGAATCAATAATTTTTTTTAGTTATAGGCAAGTTAATTAGATTAAAGGAAACAAGCAAGTCAGTAATCAGATATTTGTTTTATTAACTGTCTTGTCTGAGGTAAATAATAATAATAATACTAGTATAGAAACTGAAATTTGGAACAGTATGAGAATCGTTTTACGACGAGGAACAAACAAGTCAGTGAGCAAATGTAAGAATTGAAACACCATTTGGTTTTTACCGGTAATTTATAATATCAAAACTGTTATTTTTCAAGCACATAAGAAGGATTTTGCCTTGTTTTAAAACATTTTATAGTCTGAAAATCTAAATCTATATAATAATCACCAATAATCACCAAATTAATTGTAAATGGCAATATTTATTAGTTGCAGACAAGCTGATGTTCAGTATTAAAAGAAAAAAAAAAAAAACGAGCCAGTGACTGGAAATTGAATAATTAATTTGTTGTTTATAGCAGAAAAGCTGGACTGTATAGGAAATATTTTTAGTATTTTATGACATCATATAGACCAGAAATGAATCGATATTGACAATATTTGTCAGTTTCAGGCAGGACTAACGTTAGGATTAAAGAAATGAACGAGTTGCTTTAAGGTTAATAAATAATTGCCATGTTTAAAGTGGAAACACCGCCTGGTTTTATTGCTCATTTAATAAAGCAAAAATTACATCTTTGGACAGCGTAAGAAGCTTTTTTTTATTACCCAAAGTATTAATACAAAATCTACAAATAATCAACAAATTAATCAGTATTGACAATGTTTGTTAGTTGCAGACAGATTGATGTTCAGGATTTAAAACAAACAAGCTAGCGATCAAACAATTATTCATTAATGGCCACATTTAAAGCTAAAACACTACCTGATTTTATTGGTCGTTTTTAATACTGTCTTGTAACGTTATACATCATGGGGTTTGATCTACAGTCAAGAAATAATCAACAAGTTGATCAATCAGTCAAGCCAATAATGATAGAATAATTGATGAACTGGTTGTTTATAACAGCAAAGATGCATTTTTCACTATTTCATGATATTGTATTGGCCAGTATTTTGCAATCAGACATAAATGAATAATTAATCATTAATGACAGTTATGAGCTCACACAGTCAAATACAACAGAAATGGAAAGAAAAGAAAATCCCCATTAGAAATGTAACAGCCACAGATGTACAGTAAAACCTCTGCAGCACGAGGGACTACAGTAATAAAGCCCACGCATGACACACACCCTCACTTAAATAAAGACAGAGCAGGCACATAAGGCAGCCATTATTAGACATCACAGGCATGCAGTATTGATGGACAGGGAAAAATATTATCAGTTAATTTTTAATTCCACGTCTTTCCAAACGTTTTTAGATCCCACTCTCAGTTACAACACACTGCTTCCACGTGAAAGTAAGGCATGTTTTTATGTGCAAAAAAACAAGACTGAATAGCATTTTGCCTGATTTAAGGCTTTTCCCCCTCATCTCACTGTGTTTCTCTCCATGTAACCGGCCATTTTATAGTAATGGTTAGAGTGGAGCCTCTGAAGTACACGTCTCCGTGCTGGGACCGAGTCCCGCCGCTGCCGTCGCCGCTCCCTGCCACCCAGCACTCTCAGAGAAGAGGCGCTAAGGGGACCTCTGGCTTTGCTTTCCATCTTCTGGAGCACCATCAACATCTTCAGAGCATTTTTGTGTTTTCATAGCATCTTTGGCGCATTATGACCACCGTTAGATCTAATGTAACGTATTAGTCCTCCCACCCGACCATTTCCCTTCATTTTGATTCACTCTCTATCCAGGCTTTGATTTACTTTCAGCCTAACTAAAGTGGATTTTAATGAGAGAATACATTAACTCCCTCTGGTCATGCTAACATAAATCAGCCTTTTCTTGCGGGATCAACTGCTGAGCTCATAACACCATGCTGGGAGAGTGTGAATAACCAAATGAGAGATTGTGGCTTTGGCAAACCGCTGGCAGCTTGGATGCATTGTTATGTATTCATGTATCCCCTCTGAGTTTTAACACGACTTCAGGAAGGCAGCAGAATGGAGCACTTATCGGCACGCAGGTCGGCTAGCTTATGGAAACGTTCCTTTGTCGGAATCAATTAAACACATATCTCTGGTCAATTTTCCATTGATTATCTCCTTACATTTGGATCTTTTCATACTGATGACCGCTGAGAGCCGTTAGATTCAGTTAGCGCGGCCAGTAGCAACTCCTCACCTTGATTTACGAAACACGGGATGCGACTCTAACGCCACATCTATCTGCTTCTCTTTGTTGGTAATTGCACTCAGCTAAATAGGTTATGCTGAATATCAATAAATTGCCATCAAATTAATGTCAATACCAAAGCTGTGGATGGTGCTAATTAAAACGCAAAAGGGATGAAAATGAAGTCATGGCATTGCCCTGAATAATTGATAACGCAATTTATGATTTTTATGAAAGAGTGCCGTCTGTCTGCGATTTTGATGAGGCCTTAATTAGATGCATTAATGTGTCTCTCTGTGCCTGTACTCAAACTCAAACACCATGATGATTTTGGAGTTTTTTTAACACCCTAAATTACACATTTTCAAATAACATTACCTCAGAATATCCTCTTAAAAAAAACACAAAAGAGGTGTTAGTGTGTAATTCTCATTAAAGGAGGCATTGTTAACTCAGGACCAATCAGAGTCTGCTTATTTTAGGGTGGGATCAAGCAGCATTGGACAGCGAGAGGCTTTTAGGTTGTGCCGCTACCCTGTGGATGAATCTCGAGCTATTGTTTCGCCGCAGTCGATGTTTGCAGCCGTGTTCACGATGCATGCAAGGATAGTCAAGTGGAGGTCAGGTCACCTGGCGTTAAAGTGTTAAGCACGCACGAATGTGTAATGTTTATTGACTCAAGTAGATCAGAGTGATCCTGTGTTGATTTTGCACCTCCTCATCTATTAGCCGGGCCGACTTTGCAGATAAATGAAGAGCGAGGGAAGCAGACGGATGAGGGGATTAGAAGTGGGCCGCAACAGGGAAGCAGGACCAGAAAAAAAAATGGACGGACTGCCGGCGGATAGATGAGGTGGAGGAGCATAATGACCGCTGTTTGTTATGATGTGCCGAATCAGGTTCTCTTTGACAAAACAGTCCTTAGCACCTCTGTATTTATAGTGTCACCGGTCAGTCCATCCACAAAGGCAGGCTGATGATATGTGAGCGTGTTAGTGCTGTGAGGTGTCTGAGGCTCAGCTCCGGAATGACCCGCTCATCTGTCAGGACCGCAAACCGAAGCCACGAGGGGTTATCAGATCACACACAGGTTTGTGGTGAACTTAAATCTCAGAGATGTTGGCCTAGCAAAATGAATAAATAAATAAATAAAACAGTAATAGCTCTATTTCGCTCTCTGGAGCTGAGTTGTTTAGATGAAACTCGCTGCGAATAGATGGCAAATAATAAGTTCAGGAGTGGCCATTCAGCTGGGCTAATACCCACTTAGTTTTCTCCTTGTTGGTGATTTTTATGAATGACACAGAGGTTCCTGTTTGTCTAACGTTGGGGGATGCTCTTTGTTTGACCCAGAGGAGCCAGTTGTGGGTTGACATGTTTGGTTTTTCCCAGCAGTTAAACAGGCCCTCTCTGAGGGGGATGGACTCCAGGCATTCCCCCTGTCATCGCTGCTCTGAATGGGGGTGTCACACGGACTCGTGTAAATGGTCTTTGAATTGTTCCTGTGTTTCAGACTAAAAAGGGAGCTCCTTCTCTTCCTCTGCTCCTCCAATCCCCGTTGACTAATGAACTCAGAGGAAGCTGAGCTTTGTTTTTGACATGTAGAAAAGCCAGGTACTCCCACTGAAACACAGGGAGGAGGATGGTCTATGAGGTCGATGTAAGGTCAAGTTCCTCTCTAACAGCTAAAGGCTAGAAAATGGGAAAATACTTTGATTTTCTTCTGACAGGTTCAACAATAACTTCAACATGGAGCAGCTGGTTTAAATTGCATCTCTTCAGGCAACTTGCTGTGGAGTGTTTATCTCATATAACTGCAGCATTATAACAAAGAGAAATGTTAAAGCTACTCTCACTGTTCTGAAAAGGTTACTATTCAGTGTTAGTCATGTTTTTTACCTGCAACAGAAACATTATTTCAGATACTTCAATAGTTGTTTGAGTGGTTTTGATCAGGCTTAAATTACCAGATAACATTTTATATATAAAATTTCTCTATACTATTTATATATCTACAGATAAACTGTTTCTAATGGGTATCTCATTGTGTGGTGCATGTCTCAATGGAAACATGTTTCCTACATGCTGACACTTTTTACCCACATTTAGATATAAAGTCTTTTCAACAATCTGAGAAAACAGCCTTTCACTTTTCACTCTCCAGTCAAATCTCAACGTTGTTTAACCCTCCGGAGTGAATGTCCAAATCACATGACTGATTTAAAATGACCCTGAGCAAGACACAGCCGGGCCGAGTCTTCATTTCAGCTTGTGTTGAAAGTGCCGACTTCAAACTATATACCAGTTTTTACTCCTAACGGTGCGGAGATCTGGATTTTATTGACAGACTGATCCTTATAAGTCCTACAACAACAGAAATGGACGCTAACAAAATAACTATGCTTACAATATCTATGTTTTAAATGTAAATAACAGAAGCTTTCTAGATATTTTATGATTTGATAATGATGCGTTAAACTATGTAAAATAATGCATACATAATTAAACGTGTTCTGAAGCACGTTTAGTGTTATATTTCAGATCATCTCAGTAGATATTTGGGGTTCAAGTATTTATTTTAGTTTGATATTGCAAAGGTAATTGATCATAACCTAACTATCATCCTGTCATGTTTAAATTTTGACTCGGCACTCTGACGAGAGGTTTTTAATCCCCACAGGAAGTTTCCTCTCATTAAAATGCAATGTGAGCAGATGAATGGAGTGCAGTGCTCAGCAGCACTGTAGAAGTATTGATCCCAGTTTCCTAAAGACTAGCAGGGATGTATTTGATCCACGGGGATAGAGACTTTATATTCTGATGTGTGTGAAGTGCCTTGAGGGAAAAAGGGAAGTGTATGTGTAGCTTATAAGGAGTTAGTGAGGAAACAATTAGTTGTTTTGTCAATTAGCTGATTCACTGGAAAAAAATGTTAACAAAGCTTGAAGTCGTTTTTCAAGAAGGAAATTCTCAGATTTCAGCTTCTCTCATGTGAGGAACTGTTTCTTTTTCATTTGTGATTATAAATTGATTTTAGACAGACATAACAAGATGTTTCACGTCTGGTTGCTCTCACAGACGATGAGGATATCCTTCCAGTGGCAGCCTATGAGCTCACCAACATCCTGAAGCAAGGTTACTTGGAAAAGAAACGAAAAGGTACGACAACAGATAGACTATCAACAGTCTCTCTTTCATTTGTCTCGCTTTTTGATCTGTTTACACACAGAGAATTGGTTTCCTGTGAATAATTTCCTTTTTTTGCTTTGCTTTTTCGTTAGACCACAGCTTCTTTGGACCAGAGTGGCAGAAGAGATGGTGCATCCTGAACAATTCGATATTCTACTACTTTGGGAGTGAAAAAGGTTTGTTTTCAAATGCCACCATGTGGAAACATCGCAGCTGCATAATTTTAAATTGGATTTCATCCCACTGCGTGTTCTCCTCTCCCCCCTACAGATAAACAGCAGAAGGGTTCATTTTATATCAATGACTACACTGTACAGATGGTGACCAACCTGAGAAAAGACTCCAAAAGAAAAGCCTGTTTTGAGCTCAGTGCTCCCGGAAAACGGCCCTTCCAGGTCTGTATTATCTCTGTATTATTATTATTAAAGAAATAAACTCCAGTAAAATCATGTCTTATTAAGAGCTGACATGATTTCTTCTGGCAAAGAATATATAATTATATATACTATAGTTTGATGGAGTCCTGCAAAGATTTTGCAAAGGTTTTTGTAGGCCAATCCAAAAATTAGCATTGCCCTGGTTCCTTAGACAATAGGCTGGTTGGATTTTAACATTAGTTTTTTTGGATTATTTCGGAATTTCAGTGGGAAAGAAAAAGCTTATATAAATAAGCTTAAATAAAGCTTTATGTCACCACCATCCTTTGTCCAGGATATCCACTCCTCCTCTGCACATGGCCAAACCAGCTGGTTTTAACCATCTAACCATCAACCATCATGTAACCTGTTTAAAAGACCCCATTGACTTTTGAGTTCAGGAAACTTGAAGAGCAAAATGTTAATGTAATTTCTGGGTCTTAGGATTCATTCTTTTGGCACTTTATCGAGACTTTTGGGGATTGTAAAAGGGTGCTTAAACATATTTGGTCTCTGAATTAAAACTAAACTGCAGTAAAAATACATTTTACTGAAATGATATCGTCAGAGCATACTTAGTCCCCCACAAACTTCTGAAAAGTTTATTTTTCTCCTGTAAAATGTCACTGTGCGTCACATTGTCTGTGCCTATAAAAGGTTGACATTCATCCTCTCACGCACACTAAGACCACTAAAACAATCGGTGAGACCCATGAGGGCAGGTATCGAGCTGCTGACCCTGTAATTATTGGGCATCCCACTCCACCATCAAAGTCACAGCTGCCTCAAACATTATCAGATTATCTAGACTAATACAATTTTGCCTTTTTTGCTTTTTTATTGTTGTATCCCTGGTTCTGTTTATTAGGTTTTTATTGTAATCCTCAGGTCTTGATTTTCCTTCTTCTGCCTCCTATATTCCCATCGGTCTCATCATCTCTACATCTCTTTCAGTTTATTTCCTGTTTTATTTTGAAGGTTAGATATTCAGGTGATTTTCTGTAGTTTTACTTCCTTCCTTTGTTCTTTTTCCTGCTCTCGTTAGTGTCTGATTACCTGTTTCTTATTACCCTTCTCTCCTTGTGTCTAGTCTGTCTTTAAAGTCTTACGTTTTCTTATTTGAAGATTTAAACTATTTAGTTTTTTTTAACCTCTTATTATCGTACAGACCTCTAAGTTTCTAAGTTTGAATTGAAGAATGTCGCCCCAGCTTCAGCCTGGTTTTCAGTCTGTGTTTGGGTTGAATGTGTTTTTTGTGACATTTATAAACTAAAGATGTAGTTTGATAAATGTACACGTGGAATGCGTTTTTGTTTTCCAAGTCATTTAATTTTTAGTTAGATTCAGATATTTTTTTTAACATTTCACAGCTATTTTAAAAAGAGCAATATCTGTTCTTTCTTTTTCTCTCCTCTTATATGGCTAGAAATAAAAATGAATAAAAATCCAGGCACATAAATGCACGTTTAAATTATAATCACAGTATTATTATTGCCGCTCTCTCCTTCCAGTTCACTGCCAGCAGCCCTCAAGAGGCCAGAGAATGGGTGGACCAAATCAATTTTGTACTTAGAGGTAAGCCAGCTTCTCTCTCTCTTTTTCTTTTTTCTTTATTTTACTTTTTCTGACTTATTGCATATGACTCATTATGGAAAACCACTCCCTGCCTTGTTTTCCTCCTTTCTCTCTGCACTGTTCAATGATAGCCCATTCTTAAGACAAATATATATTGTTATATATAAATAAAATTGACTTGGCTTTTTAAAAGTCACATAGGTTAAGTGGAAAATACAGTTAAAGCAGTATAAATGTTCTAAAAAATGTTCTTTTGTACTAAAGTTTTCTTGTGTTTTCGAGGGGCAGAAAGGTCAGAAGTGCAAGGGAGTTCTTTGTCATCTCTGACTCATACGAAAACCGCCCCATCCATCACTAACTACACAGCTGAACACAAGAGTCCTGAATCACCTCATTCGACATGTCACCCACCATGTCATGTGCACCATCGTGTAGCTCTGGTTCTCCTCCACTCCTCCCCTAACCCTCCTACCGAATTCCAACTTACAGGAAATTGATTGGTAGATGTTCTGGTTATCCTCCAGTGACATTGATTTCTGCTTGGCTGCTGGTGTACGGCAGAGGACCTGATACCCTGTGTTGCAATGGCCAGTCGCCTGCAATGAGACAGCTCCTCCATCTGAGCGAGCAGTCGTGCCTCGTCTACGCTAAAATGGGCTCGGGCCGGGCCACTGATTTGCGGGAAGTAACGGACACTCGGCAGTTTGTCTTACTTCCTCCCACCCCCCACGCCTTTTTTTTTTTTACTACAAAAAAAACAGAGCATGCAAATGATTATTTATCCTCTTCACCTTCAAATTCATCTGAGTGCATCGGCACGCTTTCCAGAACGTTTTGCCTTAAATGCAAGGACAGAGAAAGAGAGAGAGAGGGGGCGTATGAGATGCAACAAAAGATGCAGTTAGATGGGATGCGTCTTCATCTGTAGGACGACCCAGAATGAATATGATAAACAGATGGTAAGCAGGAACCACAGGGATGATGTGAGAGGGAGAGGCTTCTTATTGGATTGTGGAAAATTATAAAGTGAAAATCAACAACAACCGATAACTTATTAACATCTGCTAGATCTGACCTTTCAAATGTGCTTTCCCCTTTGTGTTTTATCCTTTTCCTCTAGGTCTGAGCTGTCAGACAAAATGGAAATTATAACCGCTTTTTTTCTCTGGCGTTTTAACAATAATTTATTGCTTAGTTGAAAACAATATAAAGGCTAACAGCTAATGAGCATGATAACGGTTTGCAGCATGTTTCGGGGGCACCAGTGTTTGTCACCGCTGCTGTTTGGCACGTGTCTCGGCCCCGTTGTGCAGCGAGGACGTGGCGGACATTTCTCTTACTTTAGCCCTTAATGCATGTCTCTGTCTTTTGTGCCACGCTGTGACGCTAACACTTTCTATCACATTGTTTCCCCTTCCCTCGTAGATCTCAGCTCCAACTTCATCCCCGTCGATGACGAGGAGGAGGACGAGGATACCTACGATGACATCGAGGGGGTGGCCAACGAAACCCCAACTCGGCCGACCCTGGCCTCCCGGGGAGGAGGAGTAGGCAGAGGACAGGAGATAGAGGAGGAGGATGACGAGGAAGAAGATATCTACGAGGAGCTGCCAGGTATGAGGATGTGGTTGGACACACACTTGCGCAGATAAATAAACAGAGAAGTGACGCACACACACAACCCCTCATGATACTCAGTCAGACAGACGCTCAAACCCTGGGGGATTTTTGCAACATGAAATATCTGCCATCTTTCCCTGCTGCGAAATTTGTGTTGCCAGGTTCCTCCAGACTGATCGCTCATTTTAAATCAAGCAACACTAATAAGCTTGTCAGCACCGGGGTGGCTGCTGCAGGACAGGAAGAGGAAGATTCACTTACACCTACTCCAAATCTGCTCCCTCCTTATCTCTCTGAACAAGTTATGTTGTTGAAATCAGCGAGAGCTGGCTAGTTTCGCTCCGTCATAGACCGTCCAATTAGCTAATGTTGCCAGGCAACAAATGGCCCACAGTTCAATCCACTAAGCAAGAGTTTTGGCTAAAATTGCCTGGCAACAGCAATTTAGATGAAAGGAAGTAAAAACTGCATCTCGCAGAGCTTAAAATAGATCTGAAGCTCTTAATGTCACATCTTTAATAGAAATTAGAGTTTGACCGACGAGACCCCATGACTGTGTGTGTGTGTGAGTGTGTGTGTGAGAGACAGTCCCATGGCTACAAGATCCCAAGAAGGACAAAAGGGGGTGATCCGATCTTCTCAGGGCCGTCGTCCATCACTCGTTCTATTAGATAAGATACATCAAGATTCAGTTTCACTCAGTGAGTACATTACCTTTGCCAAAATCACTGGTGAGAGGGGAATCAGTCTTCAAACTGTCACGC
This sequence comes from Maylandia zebra, assembly GCF_041146795.1. Lineage (NCBI taxonomy): Eukaryota > Metazoa > Chordata > Actinopteri > Cichliformes > Cichlidae > Maylandia > Maylandia zebra. The sequence goes on along the minus strand of NC_135174.1, from coordinate 26,355,731 downwards.
CGGCGTTCAGAGCCATCTGGGAAGAGGTACCGACCCTGACCACAGATGGCATATCGAATGACGGGCTCTTTCGTTCACTTTCTCACCCCTTCGCTTATCAGTCATGCTGCACCTCCCTCTGCTCGGCTTTTACACAGTGATTACAGACTGTTCAATAATTCAATTTGGGAGTAATTTTCACTGATCAGCTGCCATGTTTGCATTTAGGAACCTTTCTATCTCTGCAAATAGAAGCATTTATTCCATTTGTAATTAGTAAAAAATGTCTTCATATAGCACACGTTTACTTTTAGGTTTTTTTCCCCCTGACCTTAAAATAAACAAATTATTGTGACACTTGTGAAAGCTGTGTATGATTTAAAAATAGTGCTGTTTAATAGTAAATTAAAGCAACTATCTAAAACAGAACAACAAAACATTACAGCTTAGAAATAACATGATAGAGGGTTAAGAGTGATAAAAATTATGGTAAAACCACAGTAATAACCTAGCTTGGTATCATCAACAGATAATATGAAACTGAAATCTATATTTCGGGATAAAAGCAGGCAAAAACAAAAGGAGGGTGAAAACTGCCTCTGCATAATGGCATGAATTAAGTCCCTGCATCCAGAAAGATCTGTATCTGGATTAGTTTCTGACGTTGGATGCATTTGTGAGGGCATGGCCCCAAATTTCCATTTTCTTTACAACCACATCCAAATCTGGATTCCCACTGACTCTAGAAGTTAATCATTAACTTCATAATTTCTCAGTTGAGCAAAGACCCACCTCAAATCCTCTCCAAGTAGTCCTACTAAAAACAAACAAACAGAACAAACAGAAACAATCTCACAACCTCCTTCCTGAATGTAATAATAAGGAAACACATTTAAGGATGGCTTAATAATAATTTAATGATCCAGTTTTGTTACCAGTCTTGTATATTAAATGTAATATTTGATTAATCCATGCTTTACCCTTTGTTACATACAGACTAATACAGCTAGATGTAGCTTTTGTTAATATGATGCTATTACCTGATTATTACTGATATTACTATGATATGGAAACACTTGTGGGTTGTACTGATTATTCATGGGTCACTTGCTTTAGTATTATTGTAGGCTCTTTACCTTACAAGATAAAGCACCTTGAGGCAGCTACATAAATAAAACTGAATCCAACTGAATTAACCTTGGTGGCATGCATTCCTCGTGCGCCATACTCATCGATGCGCTCGGGTTCGATACTGTCTGCCCACCTTCCTGTCATCTCTTACTGCCTAATAAAAGCAAAAAAGCCAGAGATGATTCTAAAAAATATACAATTTTATTCATTTCTAGTCACGTTATTTGTTCTAATATGGCCGGGGCTGCAGCTCCAGCAGATGGAGGCATGGTTCTCCTTTTGTGTGATGAAAGTTATTAAACGACATAAAACCAGCGCTGTTCTGCTGCACTTTGGTTTAGAAAATGCCGTCTGCAACCGAATAAACTGATGTATAACCACTCAACCTGAGCAACATGTAACCACCAGCCGGTTTTCGTGGTGCTAATGTTAGCAGCAGGAAAGAAAGGAAAGAGGTCTGAACACGTTTCAGCTCCAGTTTTGTAATCTAATTCTTAAAATGTTTATTCAGAGGCAGCTTTTGGATCTGTAGGCTCTTCAGACTTGTCTGTGCAGACCTGACAAGAGACTTGACAAGTTTTGCCTAGATATACTCGCATGCTTGCTGTAGTAGTAACCTCAGTTTTTTTAATGTTTTATGATTGCTATGCTAGCTGATTATTTTAATTCTATTCTATTCTATTTATATAGCGCCAAATCACCACAACAGTTGCCTCGAGGTGGTTCACATTGCAAGGTAAAGACCCTAAAATAGTTACAATAGATTAGTAACCTTTTAGTGACTTTAACCAGGAAGAGAGAGGAAGAACGTCCTGTGAGAGTGTCCTGGGTGGAGAGGATAAACTGTCTCCTGTAGGGCAGGAGAGAAAAGGCGCTCCTGGAGAAAGCCCTGTTAGTGCTAACCGCTGAGCCACCAGGCTCCCAGCTGTCACCGGTGTCGTAACATGGTACTACCGATGAAGTTTTAAAAGGGACCTCCACTCGTGTTCTTAAATTGGAATGCAAAGGAAGTCTCACAATGTCTTATTTGATAGTTTCCTTCTGATGTGTTTCGAGTGCTGACGGCAGTGAAGTTTGCAAACTTGCAAAATGACATCCGTGACTGCAGCATCCATTTTTAGGCGATGTCAGTTTGTCGCAGCAAAACTCAGTTGCAGGCAGAATGCAGAGCAGCGGCTGGTATTGGCTCTGATGCTGATGACTGATTTTATTGACTGGAAAATTAAATCACTTTGATATAGAAACCGTTGGCCCATAGCGGTGGCCTCTCGATGGAACGATGCTCGCAGTCGAAGAGCACCAAACAAATGTTTGGACCCGCTGCGAGCACATTTAAAATCTCATTTTTTTATCTTTTGGATCATTTGGTGTAGGAACAAAGTGCCGCAGTTTGTACTTTTTTAAATTTATTATTATTATTTTTTTTAAAGAAAGCTGTGATTATCTGTTTGAAGAAAGAAAGCAACGGGGAAAGACAAAGGCATCCCTCATGTATACATAAACTAAACTTTTTACATTCAAGCTGGACACATGGTGTGTGTCTGTTTGTGTATGTGTGTGCATGTGTGTGTGTGGTTCGTGTTTCCTGCTCTTCCTGGAAGCAGAGGTGCAGCCTGTGCTGGAAGGTGGATAGTGTTGCTGGGTTGTGGCGTTGCTGTCAGCTGGTTTGTGTGGAGGATGGATGTGGGAGACAGAGGGCAGGCATATCACCGTGTCACCTCTCAGACCACCGGGTGCCACGCCCCGCAGTCAATGACATGTCCGCCTCCGCGTGGCTTAAAAAAAACTCTTCTTCTTTAACATTTCCCGCCTGCGGTTTAATAGGCTGATCCTCACGCCAGAGTTCATCCTAGTTAAAGAAGAATTAACAGCTTGTGTCATGCTGAGATTCATCAGGGATTTGCAAATGATCCAGTTTATTAATTTTTCTGTTTGTCTGGCTCTATCATAATTTCTTTGCTGTTCATTTCTCGTTAACACGTGGGACAAATATAAATTATTTATAAACTATAGTTGTTAAAGTCAGGCCACCAGCAGGTAATGCCTTTTATTATTATTAAAAATTAAATGTATTTCTTTTAGACACTGATATTAAAATATTTAGGTTCTGGATAGGGCTGCACACTTTGTCGAATTTTTAATTTAAATATCAATTTTGGCTTCAAGCAATTAATAAAACAAGATGAGCAATATAAAATGTTTAACACGGATTCTTTGGTTTTGCCTTTCAGCACATCTGCCTCTGCAAAGACTTGGTTCAGTTTTGCATTAATTTATTTAGTTTTTGGTTGAAGTTAAAATTCAAGTGGCTGAGTGGGGTCAGTCATGTATTTTAATGCACTGTTGTGATGTTTTATTCATTTAAAATGTTTGCTACTGTAATTCTGTTAATCTACCTCTCCTGCTATTAATTATTTACAGTAATTTTTTAATGGAAGTTTCTGTTCTGGTGATTTTTAATATTATAAGCTTTGATTTTAGTGTAACTTTCCCCTGCACTGTCATGTTTTCCACGGCTAATGGCCTAGAACAAGATTCAGAGATAACCTGGAGTACTTGGGGTTTGACCAGCCAGTGCAGACATGCATGTGGACAGCCTTTCAGGGATATTAGGATCAGCTAATAGATCCCATCCAAACCAGACAAATGTCACATACATACTTTGTTACATACAGACTAATACAGCCACATATAGCTTTTGTTAATATGACACTATTACCTGATTATTACTGATAATTAGATCCCATCTAAACGTGACATGAAGAGTAGGTGGAACTGCAATCTCTGAACTTCTTTCAGCAAAATAAAATCTTATAAAACACAATTAATTACATTCAATTTGTAAAATGTCTTTCATAGGTAAAGGAAGCCATACAGGTATAATATACACTAAAAAATAATGTCATATTTTTGTTACGTGAGGGTTAAAAAGACAAGTTTCTTCTTTGATGATTAAATCATGATTTGAGCATTGACCAAAGTAATTGTGATTATGAGTAATCCTACTTCTACACCTGTGATAAATACTCTTGTTCTTCCTTTTTTGTTTGTTTAGACGAAGAACTTGGAAATCCAGGTGATGAGAGCGACGAGAAGAGCAGCAAACAAGGTTTCTGCCTCCGTCTAGTAACTTATTTATTCCAGCCTAAAGTTTCCCTGCATCTACGTCCTGCTTTCTTCTATTTAAATGTGTTCCCTGTGCTTCCTTTCAGTTTGGTCCTCAGATTATTCCAACTACTACCAGGGTTTGTGGGATTGCCAGGGCGACGAGTCAGACGAACTGACCTTCGAGAGAGGAGATCTCATCTACATCATCAGCAAGGTCAGCATCGCCATCAGCACAAAATAACCCGAGGGCTTATTTAGGCTTTTTTCACAACTCTTTGTTTTTCCCCTCGATCGTCCCTAATGGAAATCCGTCCCCGATTGCACGCTTGACTCGTAGATATAATTACTGGACCAATTACAGTAGTTTAGGATAGGATGCAGTTGTGTAAAACGTGCAATTATTTAAGGGTTAAACAACATCAACTCCAGTAATCACCTCGTCCTCATTTACTTTCTGAACATGCTGATATCTCCAGCATCTAGATTTGTCCGTTAGCATCTTGGTGCAGCACCAACAGCGGTGCTGTCTGTTCGCGGGCCACTAGGGTGAAGTGCCATTCGGGTGCTGCGTAATGGTGCTGTTGTTCATTACGGCGCCTCTATCACAGGGGTTAATTGAGTAGGCAGCCATGCGAGGCTCTTCCTTTTCTGTCTGACGTGAAACTGCAGGTGAAGCCATCCTGCATCTCAGCTCTTTTCCTTCAATCTATTTCCTTGTGTTTTATGGCCATCGTGTAGTTACATGCGGAGTATCTACCAGGAAAAAGACATCCTACTGGAAATCGATGGCTTGTAATTTGGGTACTTTTACTCTGCTGCGTGCAGGGACTTGTCTCCACACTGTTGCTATTGGTTGGTTTCAAATTGAATCATCATGTTGTGTGTTTAGACTAAATTATCTGAAGAGGAGAGGCAGGAAGAAGGAACTCTTTTTTTTTTTCTTTTGTAAGTAATTATGAGCTTAGAGATGAGGAAATTATGTATTTAGTGTCATGATTTCTTGCATCTTTAATCACCAGTAGATTGTGGTGAATTTTGAGTATTTGTCCTTTTTTGGTTAACAACAGTTTCAGTGCAACAATCCTTTCAAAGAGGTCAGGGTTTTGGATTTTGATGTATGAATTGTGTCAGCTTGTGTTGAAGGAATGTGAGCCTCCTCTTTATAACAACAGATAAAGCACAGGTGAAAAATGCCCCTCGCAGAAGATGGACTTATAATTGCAGTTCTTTTGGCAGTGGCAGATTAATGAGATGCCAGGCTCGTCTGTCTGCGTGTGCTGCTTGATAGGGGGAAATGTCAAAACAGCCACATCAATTTTTCACAGCGATGACAAAAGCACTGTACTCGGGGAGACAAAGGGGTCCTGGCTCTGGGCTTCAGATCCGCCTCAGATGGCCTCGGCCTCACTCGCCGTTATTACTTTTCACTGTATGCATCAGATTACTGCCTCGCCAAAGACCTTAAAGGCAAACTAAGTCCAGGTTGGAGGCAGGAGTTTGCTGTTGTATCTCACAATCTTAATGACAGAGATTACTCTTGTTTTGTCAAACTGGACGCTGGAGTCATAACAAGGTGACAGACCACGAGAGAGCGCCCTAACTGCCTCCTAATAGACTTCAAGCGAGCATTGTAAATTATTTAAAGGTGATGCCCGCACGACTTCCGAATGTTTGGTTTACTGTGACGACACGACTCCACCCGTGTCCCATTCTGCGTCCTAATAGCATCACATTCACCTCATGAATAGCATTATTTGGATTATAGCCTGTAATCGCCTATTCATTTTAATGAGCCCTCGGGGAGGGCTTCCCTGTGCCTTCTGTATGTACACGCAGACCCCCAGCGGCATTCAGTTTTACGGGGGGAATTCCTAAGGACCCTGACCTCGATGAGTGAAATACGGGCCCTTGGCTAGAACTCAAGCCCGTCGCTTAACGGGGGACCCAGGCACACGAAATGGCCGTAATAAAACCAGGGCCCATAAATTCTCTCAGAGGGTGGGAGGCCTGGTTGTCTGTGCTGTTATGTCAACACTGACCATAATTACAAGGTAATAAGGACACGCTCTAAGTGCTAAATCAATGGTGCTAACAAACTGTTATTTTTAAAGCTGCGATGTGATTGACTGCTGAAGTGCAGAATGGGATAGCCACAGGCGTGGTGTCATATGGCTGTGAACTGAGGAGAACATGCCGATTGTATAAAAGGCCCTCATCCATCATTATTGATCTCTCACTTACTGTAAAGTGGGAGCATTTTTACTGTATTTGTGTTTTTCCTCCCTCTTGTGTGTTGCTCTGTGTGTGTGTGTATCACTGACAAAGTAAATAAATTAGAAACCTCACAACTCATATGAATCCCATTAGTTCAACAGAATTAATCTCGCAGACCGTGCCGCCTGGTTTCAGCGATGCCTAACTCTGCCCTCCGCCGATGCTCAGCCCGCTGAAACATGAGGTAGAAACGCACGCTGAAATCCATCATGTGATTTTTTTTTTTTTTTTTGCTCTGGCATTTCATTTCTGAGAGCTTGCATTTTTCTGATGCACATTATGGCTTTACGCTGGCATTTTAGTGTGTGATGACAAATACGGGTGAGCGCAGTTCTTTTTTTTTTTTGCAGTATCACACTCTCCAATTTTAGATTTAAATTGCAAAGATGTTTCAGCCACATCAGGAGCGCTGTAACGGCATCATCGCCTCGCCGGCGTCATGCAAAGGGATATTATTTGTAGTAGGATTTAAAATGTGTTAAATTTATTGTTCCACTTCCCGCTGACACATGTAGTACCTGTAGTGCTTTGTCTCTAAAGCCATAAGGTGCATTCTTGCCCTCTAATTTATGGATCCACAATCAAAAGACGTGGGCTCTACAGGTCAGCTGTCACATTCCTGTATTCCCACAGGCACTCATGGAGAACGGCGGGATGGAGTGGGAAGAGATTTATGGCACAAACCCATCCAGGGTCCTTAAAACTCTGGCAAGTGCTGCCCCTGCTGCTGCTGCTGCCGCCGCCACCACCTCTCTTCCTCCATCCCGTCCAACCAAAATCCAGAGAGAGGGCGGCCGGCCAGCCAATCCGGTGCGGCTCCCAAAGAAAAGCGTCACTGCACATTTGGCCAAAGTGTTCAGCTTGTTAGAGACAATGAGAACGTGGACACCACTGACACCTTGTGGTGGTTTTTAATCGCTTTTTTTTAATGAAAACTTTTACAACCACTGAAAGCTGATTTACGTCCTTATAGATGTACTTGTTGAGGGGTATAATTGCGTAAAACTCAAACTCGGATATTCACAATTTAAATTATATATTCCATGTTGTGTCCTTGCTAGCCGGGACAGTTTTTCGTCATGTTGCCTTCATGTTCTCTTTTGGCCCTCTGCGTGCAGGCCACACCAACTGAAAGCAAGTGAAGAAAAGGAAAAGTGGTCAAATAATCAGATGGGAAAAGTCAAGCCAGGGAGACAAAGAGGAGGGGATCCCTTTATTCTTTTGTGTGAACCCTGTCCACCACCCCCCCTCTCTCTTTCTCCTTTTCGCTGTCACACAGCCATTTAAAGACCCCTAGCTGCTATTGTGGCCATAGACACCAAGACGCTATAGACAGGCAGAGACATCCTATTTACCACCCAAAGTAGCAGGGGGTGAGTCTGGGGTTTGGGGTCATGCAGGAGGCAGCGGTCATCCCCCGGTCAACTACAGTAGGTCATTATTCAGCCCAAGCCAATAGCCCAGAACAGCGTCCGAGCAGCCCACCCCCCAATCCATTCTGCTTAATTATTATAAATGAGGGGCGGCGTAAACAGCCATCATTACAGACACTCAGTGGCATACACAAATCCACTTTAAATTGCTATTAAGTTAAGGAGCTATCTGTAATCCCAGGCGTGCATTAGAAAGGAGCGAGTAGGTTTTCTTTTTATTAAATCTCATCGTCCCTGAGATATTTTCAAACGTTCTCATGCTCTGTCATGTTTCCAATTTGAAGCCAATTCGCTGATTTAATTAAAAGCCCACTTGGAAAAAAATGGACACCAAGTAGCCATTTCCATCTCTGGTTAAGCCGAGTTATCATCCGTGTTTCCGAGTAGATTTCGACCTCCCCACCCCATCAAAATAAAGAGAAGATCCTTCTACCCTGAAGTTTCAGGTGTTATCAGTTGTGAAGTGTACCTGTGTGAGCGGCGAGGAGGGCTTGCTAACCTGATAACAGGTTACAGATGGTGTGCTTGTGCCTGGCTGAGGTGTCCATGTTTCTTTATTAGGGTCAGCAGTGATGGAAGAACTGCAGAGAGCTGCAGTGCATGTGGAGGAGAGCGGGGAATAAAAACAGAGAGGATGCAGGCGGAAAGGTTGCTACAGGAGAGACGTGGAAGAGAGGAAAAAGAGGAGGTGGAGGAGGGGGTTGGAAATGGGGAAGGAGGGAGGGAGGGAGAGATTGTAACACCCAGGCGGCGGGTTCAGCGGCAGGGCAATGAGAGACTTCCTGCGCTCCATCATGCCCAAGGCCTGCCTCAGTCAGCTGGTGGCCGAGGAAAGATGCCTCATGTGTCAGGCTTATTAGCACTCCCCCTAGTTTGTATGCATTTGGGATTGCACGAGTGTGTGTGTGTGTGTGTGTTTCATGTGTGTGAGGAAAACATGTGGTCAGGATCCGTGCAGATTTTTACACGTGAAAAAGGTGATTTTTTTTTCTTACCTGACACGAATATTGAAGATGTGTTTTGTTTAGGCGGATAATGGTGGCGTGACACGACACCTGCCTTCGCCCACCGCCCTCTGTCTGTCTCTCTCGGTCGCCACATCCAGCCAACCTCGACTCACCTTCTCCCCGCTTCGAGGCTCGGGGTAGCTGTCAATCTGTCCTGCGGGTCGGGGAGCCGTGAGCGATGGGCCTATCAGAATGCCACCATTAGCCAGCCCCCTGAGTGGTAAATAAACGATTGCGCCGGTACACTGCAGGTGTTGTCATGGCAACCCACTCTCAGTGCCAGCCCCGCCCACACCCGTTCTCCCCCACCGCCACCCCACCTCTCCTCTTGGTGGAGGAGTCACCGGGAGGTCAGCGAGTCAGCGTGCCGCAGCCGCCACGACACGGCGCTGTTTGCCCCCCACCACCACCACCACCTCTCCTCCCCTTTCAATTTGCGCCCAGGTTGCAGCAAACACAGCCTCGGATACGTGTCACCTCAGCACACGTTTCCCAGAAGTCAGACCCCTCAGGGAAACCTTATTTTTCCCCCTCACAGGGAACATCTTCCATTTTAGTCCCGAGCCCAAACGTTTATCTGTGCCCCGTTTGTGAGTTTCACGGCCTGAAAGCCAAAAAAACCAGAGGAAAACAAACAGAAGGGTGGGGAGTGGGGGCATTGAGGAGCCTAGTTTTTGTCATTTGGATAATTTAGTCTGCAAGCCTTTTGGAATGTCCCTATTACAGCAGGTGTACTCTGGATGAACCCATTTCAAGTGTGAGGAAGATGGACTCTGCACGCCTGACAGACTTCTACCGCCATTGGCACCCACTCCGTGATGTAGCAGTTGTATTAAAATGGCGACGCTGATAATCCAAAAGACCTTTCTCAGGGAGAATTTGAGACCGACTGCACAGATGGGCCGCGGAGATAAATAAAACTCTCTGTCACTACGGTTGGTGGAATAGTGCTGCGACGCCCCCAAGGGAGAGAAAAACTGTTTCGCTCCCTCTCTCCGATGCCTCCCCCCACCGTCCGTCTGTCTGCCCTCTCCTCCTCCTCTCCTCACGTTCTCCGAATGGGAACCGGAGCCAGCTTTCCGCAACCGGGCTTTTCCCTGCACGGTCTTATGGGGAGCATAAAAAGGCCATTTCGGCCCTAACTTTCCCCTTCGTTATGAGCTCAGACACAGCGAACTGTCAGTTTGTCAGAGAGCCAAGCACACTGGAGCATCCCAGTCAGAGCTGTCAGAGAGGTTTGCAGGGGGAAAACGATGAGGCCTGGGTGGACAATCTGCTTATTGTGGGTACCTGTTTGTGCTGTTAGAACACTTGAGCCTTGTGGTTTATTACCGTCTAAGCGGTTCATCCATCCTCGCTGTCCAAACACCGCTCATTAGCTGCAGGCCTCATTCCTCTGGCTGCAGAGAGGTGTCAGGTCCGGATGATCGGCTAAACCTCCTACACGATGCTTTTCATCATGTCAACAGAGTGCGCGTGAACCAGAACCTGAATCTGAGGCATGCACTCAGCGGAAAAAACCCACCAATTTATTTTACATATGTGTCTGCACGTGTGTGATAAACTGTCCGCACAATCGCGTCGGGTCTGAAAAAGAGGAGAGATGAGTGGCACTGGGGTTTCTGCTCCAGCAGGGTGGCTTGTGCCCCCACTGCCAAGCCGATCGCTTTCCAAATATTGATCCAGTACAGATCTACTCATAGCCCGGCTGCTGTGATCAGATCATCATGCAGCGGTTCAGTCATGTTCGTTAAATGCTTGAAGCAGATTAAATAAGCAGCTTCATTATTTCAATGTACAGGTCTGGAAGCAGTGCAAACTGCTGTGTTCCCTGTATAAGTGTATATCAATTAACTTACTTACATTTGATTCGGCTTAGAGTTAACTGCGATTCTTTCAGCTACAAATAAACACACACAAAAAAATCCCTGTTTTCATAGAGATTCTAGTAGATTTCCTCCATGATAACCAAAGCATATGTTCAACCTCTATTTATTAATTTTTAAAGCCAAATTTTAGCCTCAAATAAATTTGTCTACATTATATTTTTAGGGTTTTTCTTCTAGGATGTTTTCTTTCAGTTCAGCAGATGAAAAATCAACATTTCTGGGGTTTCTTATCTGCACAAAGACTCATATGGTTTTCAGTCACAATACATCCTCCAGATCGATATTTATTGTTTGTTCTTAGCTTGTTTCAGGTTTTTTTTAAATCCCCATTATTATGCTTCTGAACTGTCCTAATTGTAAATAAAAGCTGTAATCATAAGTAATGAAAAAAACTGGTGTTTATGGGATTTTTTTTGAGGCACAGTGGATTTAATCGGTCACCTTCAACCAGCATTTATATTTTCTCTGAACATGCGCGTGAAATAATCCGTCTTTTTTGTGTTGTTTTTTTAATCACAGTACAGAAATGAACCCTCGTTATAATTAGTCTGGGGAAACGGGCCAGCTGTGGCGATGGCTTTGGAGCGGTTAAAAAAAGCTGTTTTATTGTAGACACTCGCTGTCTCGATAGCCTTGTTTACCGTTTGCCTCATTTTTTAATGAAAACCCTGGAGGCTAATACACCAAAAGTGTCCATTAGGAGTGTTGCGCATGGCTCTTTGTGGACGGGACCACGCTCGCCTGGATTTCCTGCGCCAGAGTTGACTTTAAGCATTTGTAACCTGATAGTTTTTCTCTGGGTTTCTGTGTTAAAATAATTCAAATGTCTCCTCTTGTGTTCAGTGGTGTGTCAAATCAGTATCAGTATCAAAGTGCAGGTTTTATGCCTGATCCCGCTTTGTTTACCTGTTCCTAGACGCCCTTTGAGCCTCACCGCTCTGTTTCTTCTTTTTTTTTGGGGCCCAGGAGTACAACATTCACGGGTGGTGGGTCGGCGAGCTAAACGGCACCGTGGGCATCGTCCCCAAGGACTTCCTGCAGCCTGCCTACATCCTCTGAGCTCCAACAGGTACCGAGGTACTCTCTTATCATCAGCATTATGGACCATTACTGTGGCCTAATACACAGAAACGGTCCCCCTGGTACTCATCCAGATTGCCACTGAGGTATATGCAGTCGTTGACCTGCCATTTATGGCATCTGCTGGCTGGAAGAAGTACTGCATAAAGCAATCCGAGTGCTGCAACGGGCAATGGGCGAGGATAAATATATGCAACAGAGGCATGATTACAGCGTCAGTTGTCCTATTTAAGAAAATGATTCCCTAATGCAGTCAGATAGGTGCAGCTTAAAATGAACACTGAATTATTAATGCGTCCTTCTCTGATACGGTTTCTTTTTCTTCACAGCGCTGCGGCTGCCAGCACGTCCTGCCATGAATTACTCTTGACACATCTGTCAGATAAGCGTTTGGCATTTCAAAATTATTCCCCTTTTATACCAATGTAAATTATTATATTATCACCTAAACCTGCTGCAGCTGTACTTACTCTTGTACACTATAAGCCATTTATAAAAGCCTGTTTAAAGAAAAAAAAAATCTAAGTGCACACTAGAGCTGGAGTAATTAGTCTGTTTATCAGTTTTGATAAGTGATCAATCGTCCTAAATGTGAGATTTCTCATTTTCTTTATAAGTCTCAACCACTGTGTAGAAAATTCAGAGAAGTGCCAAACTAAACAGTGAATGTGTTAATTCAAATAAAATGACAGACACATCAATAATTAAAAGCACCATTAGCTGCACTTTTGAGTGATTAAGAATGTTGCATGCATGCATTTATGAATCCACTGGATAAATCTGAAAACAGGACGTTGATTGTTAGTTTATAAATAATTTTCTCATAACTGACATAAGAAACAGTAATGTAAAGTATTTTAATGTAAACTCTGCTCAGAAATACTAAAAATAAAATATTGTGTGCTTTTGTTTCTGTTCTAAAGAAAAAGGGGGATTTTTAAAACTGTTTATTTGGAGCCACTAGGTGGCAGGCTTGCTTCAATGTCTTGAGTCATGTGTAAAAAGCTGTTTAATAACATGTCATGACAGTAAAGAGGACAAGGTTTTATTGAAATAAAATAAAATAATCATGTGCACATGTACATGGATACCATCACTCACATTACCCTCGTACTCTTTGACATCCGTATTTAAACAAAACTCAAAATAAACCCCTGTAGTTATTACCAGGAACAAAACCAGTGAAACGTTAAAATCCCTCCACAGCTTAGATGCAAACAGCTTATTAAAATAAAGTCTGATTTCTGTGCGAAACCTCACAAATAGAACCTGCCGGTCCCTTTTAAATGCAGCTTAAAAGAAGCAGAAGTGTTGTGGGAACAACGTCGCTGCCAAGATGCAGACAGGTTACAGGCAAGACGACCAGAATTTCCACAGCAGGCATTCAGGATGTGTTTGAACTCGCTCATTACGATGCCAGAGGACGACGGCACGATCACACTGGACGTTTCAGTGATCAAACAGGCTTAAAAATTTTGATATAACTGATAAATTACAGGATTTCTTTTAGTGATAACTCAGTTATTGTACCTTTGTATTTTTATTTAGCTTTTACTAGAATTTATTTTTAGCTTCCAGATTAGGTTTGCTTTGTTTTTCCTTTCTTTTTTTTTGTTAATTGAGGTTAAGTAAAATAAATATTAATATTAATTTATATAAATAAAATTCTATATTCATATTCTAATCATATTCTATGATTAACCCAAGGTTGTTAGTTTTAACTAAAACTCTGTGTAATAAAATCAAGACTAACTGAAATTATATTGATAATGATGATTAAAATGAAATAGAAATAAAAAGAAAATTACTTTAACTTCAGTGTTTGTCTGGTAAACTTTTTGTTGTTTGAGATTTAGGATGTCTAACTGCCTCAAAAGGGAAAAGTTTGTACTGTAAAACCAAAAAAAAAAATTTGACCAATGACAAATATCCTTTATATTTTAATATTTAAGTAAACTAAAATCAACACTGACACTAATAAAAACTGAAGTGAACATTTTCAAACCCACTCTGGGAATCAACAAATTGCACTGAAAAGGAAAGAAAATTGAAATAAAAATGAATTCGAAAATACAAAACTGCTGTATTTTAAGTGCATTGTGTAGCATGCAATAATACTCTTTACATGCAGATAGATGGAAAATCCATCATAAAATCCAGTGCATACAGAGTAATGAGTGATTTCAGACACACTGAGTTGTGGAGAGAGGAAAACACAGGTGTGTTAATCATGGCTACATTTCACGCAGGGCAGGTCCTCTTTTTGGATGAACCTCAGTTGACGTGTTTCACAGGTGTCTGCTGTGGAAAAAGGCCCGCTGGAGTTAAAGCTCACATGTGTGAGGAAGAGTAAACTATTCTTAAAAATAACCTGTGCCCATCTTGCCTGAATGGAGTGTATAAATTATAAGTAAAAACTCTTAGTGTGTGTAAAACCATGTCATGGCCCTAAAGGTGCAAGGCATCCATTTCTACTTCATGAAGCTGTATAAACACAAAACAGGAATCACATTGTTACAGATCAGAAGTTCAAACAGGAGCCTCTGTGCATTTCACAGGTTGACTTAAGTGTGTTTTTTCCCCCTCTCATCCTTCAGTAATAAATACCAGTTTAACACATGATCAGAGACGTGTGTACGGGGACTGAACTATGCGTATGCTTGTTCTCAGCCCGAGTATCATCCTGCGTTAGTGACCAGCACAGTGAAAGCTGTGAAGAATTAATATAAGCCGGGTATAACAGAACTATTTAACAGCATGTGAAGCACATTTAAAGAGCAGTTAGGTCTCATTTGAGGCTCCAAATGTGACGAGGAACTCTAGATTTAGAGAAAAGTTCACTTCGTTCAATGTCTGTCGTGAAAGAAAAATGTGTCCACTGATTATTTATTTTAGTGGCTTTCACCATTCCTCCTCTCCTTATTGGGAATTTAGAGATCCCCTTTTCAAAGAGATTTAAATAAAGGTTTTTCACATTGATCTTTTAAGTGCTGAATTTCCACTCTCTCTGTCCACTGTAGGAAGCAGTGTTGTGTTTACAAGTTAACCCCCTCCAGGGTTTTTCTAGGCTCAAAATGGGCCTCAAGAGTCAAAGTCAATGCAAAGACTCTGTGTTAACATGCTTTAACTTACAAAAAGAAAGAAAAAAAGTCACAGTTCTGGTGATTTTGCTTTAGTAGAAAGCCAAAATCAATTTAGTGGGCACTAATTTTTTCATATGCAAGAAAAACCCCGACCTTGTGTTAGCATTTTTGGTTGTTTTTTTCTTTAATTAAATCAGGAAAACGTCTCTTGATGGTCAGTATGAACAGGAACCACAAATTTCACTAAGTTTCAATACAGACACAAAGGAATGTGAACTTATCCTTTAATTTAGGTGGATATTTTTGCCTAAATTCAGCCCCAGCTGTTTCCTTACTGAAAGGCCTCAGAGTATGAACCTAAACTTAACTCGAGCACCTTCTGCTGTTCACTGAAGCCAAATGGAGAAGTGAAGCAGTCAGGAGGGAAATCAGATCCGGTACATAACAGAGAAATTCTAATGTTAGATTCATGCTGTTTTGGAAGTGTTATACCTACATGACTGAGAGTGTGAGGTGTGTCTCGTAACCCTGACGATATGAAGACGCTGTGTACGATGGGCAGAGTTTGGAACCGAGCGTTTGATTCAGTGGATCTATATTAGAGGAAGACTTAACTAATGCACCTCCACCTCCTGAGTCTCCTCTGAAGGTGAGAGCGTGGCTTCCTCCTCGGTACATCTACCGTCACCCAATCCACGAGCGTGGCTGGTTGCTAAGATACTAAAGTCTCCATTTTCAGTCAGATATCCCGCAGTTACAGCAGAGTTAAGGTCTGCAGATTTACTCAGGTCACTGAGGGTGTATTGCAGGTCCTCATCCTCCTGGGCAGAAAGGTGCAGTTTTTCATCAGGATATCCGTTCACCTGCAGGTCCATGATGTTCCTGCTGGATGCCTCCACATCTGACCAGCGAGTGGCGTCTTCAGGAGGAGTCTTCACAAAGTCGTTTGCAACCTGGATCGAGTCGTCTGCCTCCTCACAAACGCTTTCCTCATCACTGACCTTCACGATGCTGTCGTTGGAAGATGGCAGAGAGGAGCTGACCGTGTCGCACTCGTCGCTTTCATCTTTGTTGCCAGCAAAATCCACTTCCTGTGTGTCATCACCATCCTGTACCACCGCAGATACACCGTTCAACATGTGGGCCTCGTCACTGATTTCTGATTCGAGCAGTGTTTCCTCGTTACCTCCTGCTTTGTTGCCTTTTTGGTCGTCTGCGTTGACTTCTAGAACATGAACCTCATTAACCTCAGAGATGACGGGATTCTCGGTACAGATGTTTTCCATAGCTTCCTGAGATCTGGCATCACTTCCTAAAATGTGTTCATCACAGTTATTTTCCTTAAAATCTAAAATCTTCTCAGAATCATCACATTTTTCAGGCTCACAGTTGACTTTTCCTTCATGAGCATCCTCATTACTCTCCTGCAGCTCCACCTTTTCTTCTTCACCTGGAGGTAAAACAATCTTCCCATCGATCACACTGTCCTCAAAGCCGATCCCCGTGAACGTGTGCACCTCCACCGGAGTCTGTAACCTCTGCTGGATCTGCTCAGCAGAGCTAAGACTCTCTGGACTGTCCCCCAGATAAAAGGTTGCCTCTGATGGGCCGCTGTCCTCAAGAACCGTTTCAAGAACGGCCTCAAGATGGTTGCTCTTCTGGGAAATCCTTACTGAGCATTTCTTCCTATGGTCCTGATCATGGACCTCCAGTAAACCTTCTAGAGGGTCAGCGTCACCACATGAGACGAGCTCCGGGCTGATGGTCTCATTAGGTTGTTGGCAAGGTTGATGAGGAGCCGGGCTGTGGAGGAAAACAGGAACAAGGGTTTAGAAATTGTTCAGTTTAAACATTTTATACATTTAATGAGGAGTTGATACGTTGCTACTAAAGGGGAGAGGTGTAAGGAAAAGCTCTAGAATACGGAGACTATGCTGGTTAGCTCAGCTTAGCACAAAAACTCCAGAATGGAGAAGTAATCATCCAATAAATAAATAAATAAATCACAAAATCAATCATCCAATCCCAACAATTTCCATCTTTTTTTTTTGTAATGTGTTAAACAAGATAAAGAAGAAAGGGCTCTATATAACTGCCAACATTCAGCCGAATTAAGAACAAGCAGCAACATGTAGGGCTAAAAATCTGCAGTTCCTGTTATCCGATTGTTCAGTCTGACGTCACTAGCCGTGTCTGGGTCTAAACTCCGCTGCAGGTCCATATATCAAACGATCACTATGGCATTACTGAGAGTTGAAAAACTGTCTAAAGTCTTTCATCTTTAATAAAATGATCAGCGTTCTGCTCTACCAGGTGTAACAATTGAGTTTAACATCCAGGCATCCATGAAAACGGAATTTATGACATTTAACGGAGTTAGAAGTTAGCAGGGAGTTAGCTCGCTAGCTTCTATCTAAATACAATATAGCATGTCCTGACTGCGGGGTTTTGGAAACAAATTAAAACGTACAGCTCTGTTATCACTTCCAACATAAATGAAGACAGAAAACTAAACAGCAGTGACGTTTGTAGGGTTACTGAAGTTGGGCTAGCTGGTATATAATGCTGTGCTACGTGACCGCTAGCGACACAGCTATGTTAGCATAATATAAACAAGCTAACTTTTTTTCCCACTCGATAAAAGTTACCGTGAGTGTTCTCGGTGGTCAGAAACAAATGTAATCGCATGGCAGGATGCTGTAAAAGGACCAAACTTCAGCCAGGAGAACAACTGAGATAATCCATCCACAATACGAGGTTAGTCATTCATATACTGCTGCATGGGCTGGGCTGTAGTTACATCCTAAGGTTTTAAAAACTGATCTTAAATAAATGATTAGTGGTAATAAAAGCCGAGGGAGGTCAACAGTGATCACTGACTGTTTTAGGAGCTTTTTGAGATCAAATAGAAGAAAATACAAAACATTAAACATGTTAACAATACAAAAGCCATATTAAACGCAGACTACTTTAGACCCGGAAGTAGGATTCGTCACGTCATCACTTAACAACCGGATGGCCACTTGAGGCTGGCTGCAAATGAGTCAGTCCCCCATAGACATTGTTAAAATGCCCAACTTTACTACAGAAAAAAAAATACAATGGTCTAATACAAAAGAAGGTTTTGGCCTCTTTGGGTAATTTTTTTTTTAACTCATCGATTTGGAAACTTCTAGACTTCACCTGGCCTTCTCCACCATATTTGTAGTACTTTTGGAGTATTTTTAAAGTGATCTGTTAATATTGTCTGCTTTGTGTTTAACTGAGCTAATAAGTTTGTGACTTTTGGTAAGTGAAATTCTGGATTTTTTTATTGGTTATTTAGGAAAACTTAAAATTCAATCCTCTTGTGCAAATATGGATGCTGCTGGCTTAAAAAAACAACAACAACATCAACGATGACAACACCAACAACAACAACAACATGGTAGCTGCTAAATGTTAATGCTGAGGCTTCAAATGTCTCAGTTGGTGAATATAAATAGTCTATTGTTTACAATCATAGACTGTATATAAATGATGGACAAACATATAGACATGTTATATCTACTCTCAGGTTTTAACATGGAAGTCTATTAGATTGGCTCACTTTTGGAGTGAGCCTCAAGTGGGCATTAGAGGTACTGCAGTCATTGTTTTTAGCCTGTGACATTGGTTGCTGTTTGCAATACACCCGTATGCATAATCATCTCTGTAGGTACCGTTCTGATCTTTTTCACTTACCTTTCCATTGATTCGTAAGAAATGGTCAAACATGGCTCCTTGATCAAATCGTCCTCCTGTGCCTGAGCTAGTCCCTGATTGGACGAGGCATACGTGAGGATGGCATCTGTCACGGAGTAAGGGGTGTGGCCTTGGACACAGTCCTGGATGTGACCGACTGGCAGCTGGGTCTGTAGAAAGAGGTGGAGCTGGCTGTCTGACAGACAGACGGTCATGTGCACCACTCTACAAAAAAACAAAAAGAAAAAAAATGACAGAGGTAAAACAAGATTAGAAAATGCTTGTTTAGACGATCAAATACTGATTTTAGAAGAAGGAGAACTGACTTGTCCAAGAAAATCTGAAGTCCCTTTCTTCTCTTCTCCAAAAAGTCCTCATTGTTGAAGGAGAAGAAGGATTTCCCTGGAAGATCTGGGACTGGTCTGTAAGGATAAATAATAATAATTATCCATGTCTGTGGAGATAATTATGTTAAATCTGGCATAGAAACACTGCTCCAGAGGTGCATCCTCATATTTGAGGTCACTGTTTCTATAAGCAATCCCAGTGAACCAAAGCACTCAGTCGCACTTTTTTTTCTGGTTGGTTCTGTGTGTCATCACTGAAGAAACCTGAGATTAAAGGATCTTTCAGACATATCTGTGAATCACACAAAGCTTATCTCATAAAGTCCAACAATAAAAACATGGAGCTGGAAATGAGCAGAGTAGAATCACGTTAAAGCAGATGAGTTTCCTGTTCAGTCCCGTTTTAATTTTGTTTCAGTAAATATCTGGCTCTTAGCTGCTAAATGCTCCACACAGAGCAGCTAATGTACATCCATTTATTTTCTTAACCGTTTAACCACTAACATGGGCTGAAGCGTATCCGGCTATCACAGAGAAATAGGCAGGTACACCTCAGATAGGACTCCAGTCTATCACAGGCCTAACCCTCTAATCAGAATCACCAGTTAACACATGCAAATCCAGTGAGTGTACAGTCAGAGGAAAGGAGGAACATGCTTCACAGAGCTAAATGGAGTCTTGTTTCAGGCATCCCTCTACTAGATGAGACACAATGCATCTTTGTAAAAGACAGCCTTAGATCACTAACAGACATTTACACAAAATGTTTAATTGTTGTTGCTTTTTGTTTCTCCAGACTTTTTTTTTTTTAAAGTCCCAAATAAGTCATCCACGTTGATTCCATGTCCATTTCTCTAAATAAGGTTTGTACATCTTGTTATAGAGAAGGGGGGTGGGGGTTAACTGACTCTGTTGTGTAAAGCACTTTAAAAGAAACAACACAAATATTCTTATTTTAAGCATTCTGGAAATCCAGGATGCTTAAAAGTCTTTTCCTGATTGTTATTTTGGGATTAATAAACCCTGGGTGGCGACCTGCTTTCATCTCCATCTTTGTCATATCTCGTCTATAATATCCAGACAATAACTTGAACCTGGTATTCAATACCGCTGCACAATCCACTTTGTATTGTCTCTGTCCTGTCTTTGTTTATCGTACAGTTAATATTGTATAGTTATCATTATAGTATTGTATAGTTACTAATTAATACCTTTTTAATCCCTTTATTGTACCGAAATTTAGCACGTTATTTATTTTATAATGTCTAGTTTTATATCTCTTGGAGATATATCTTTTATATACTAATAAATGCACCGTGGGAGGCTTGGGGTGAATTTCGGTACACTGTACACTGTGTATACTTCTGTATTGACAATAAAGCTCTTGAATCTCTATGAGGACCAAAGAACAGAACAAAACTGGACCAGCTGACTTACACCAAACCGGCGTTCTTCTGCAGCTTCTTCTTGAGCCACACAAACTCACTGTACCGCCGCCGCACACAGGATGTCTTGGCTGTGAAGGCTTTACTGTTGGTCTGAGAAAAAAAAAAAAAAAAAAAAAGTATTAAAAATGGGAACGTTGGTGATATTTTGAGGGCTTTTTTCATAATATAATTAAAATCAAAAGGCACAATAGCCTGACGCCAATAGAAAGAGAAGGGGAAAGAGGTGTTGTTCTCTGTGCCGGAAATATTCAAAACTACATGAAATGCAGATTCTTTCAAAACAGAAAATAATAATCCCCAAATATTTCACTTAGTCCTGCCTAAAAACATAATAAAGAGTCAGATATTTTTAGGCCAGTGGCTGGGTTACATACGGGCCAGGTTTTTAGTAAACTCATGCCACTGATGATCACACTCATGCTGTGACTTTAGTGAGTCATGTTGCAGCTGGTGAAACTGCTGCTGAGCTTATGAAGTTATCACATGTCTGATTTGTTCCAGTAACATGTGACACTTTCTAGTCATGTCTACATAACAACGAGGTCCGTGGTTTTTAAAGAAATAACAAATAGAATCCAAATTCATGCTTTTTAAGATGTAAAATAAAATTGAATTAGGAGCAAACAATGTCAAAACTACAAGTTTAGAGAAAGAAGAACGGAAGCGCTACAAGGTCCTGACATCTGATCCCACAGCACGCTTTGGTGATGCAGGTAGGATTACAAAGGTCATGGAAAATGTGATAAATATCATCTGCAAGTATACCCTCAGGGAAAAAGAAAAAGCAAAACAAAACAAGGTATTGTGGTAAAATGATATTTTAACTTTGGTCGTTTCTTTAATCCAAATTAGTTAAAGAATAATGTGTTCGTCTTAAAAATGTATTATTCATTCATTCATTAATAAGCAATCTACCAACACCTGTGACCTGGTACATTCTAATCACCTCTGTCAATTCTTGATATATATTATTATGTATTTTTTATATATTGTGCTATTTCTTAAATGTGTAAATCTGTAACATTTTGTAGTGTTAAATAGTCGACTCTGTTACTGTACTGGAGCAACTGTAACCCACATAATTTCCTTAGGGATTAATAAAGTATGCTGATTCTGATATAAAACACCGAGGGTGATCAATGGGCTAAAATTTTTAAATTTCAACCAACAGGTGAACAAAAGTGCTGCTAAAGATCTAAACTTCTTAAAGATGATAAGAGAAAGACTTTAGAGCTTTCTGCCGCCTGCCTAACAATAATGTGTCGCCTCCTGCATCTCCCCATTAGGTATCCTTTATATTGGCCTTCTACAGATAAAGGTCGTGTTTAACACATGTAAAGTCCTCACGCTTTCCAGAGTTAACACCCAGAAGACCCCTTGGGACCTTAAAAGTAATAGTTGAGCGGGGAAATTATGAATTATGCATGAAATTAGGACAAAGAATGCGCTTTGTCCACTTAAATTTACAGAGATCTGTGCATTCGCTTTTACTTTCAGCCACTTGGAATGTATTTCAAGCGTCTACTTAAATTAAATCCCATTTATAGAAAAATGCACAGCACTTGTGATTTCCCTTTGTTGGAAAGTCAGAACCTCTCTGGTGGGTCGCAAAAATGTTTATATGCAGGAAAACCCCTGGTTAGATTTAGACACAGAGAGAGCTTAGGCAGTTAAATGTTGGACAGGTTTATAGTTCCTGTGAAGTAAGAGGCAATAAAAGTGCTAACTTTTGTCCTAAAAAAAGTATTCTTGAGGAAACTGTCTCACCTATGCAACACAATAACATGTCGACAACAAACAAACCCATGTAAGATCATGTGAGGTTGCATAGTTTTAGCCAATATCATGAGTCAGCTCCCACAAACACACAGACACAGAGAGGAAATCCGCCCAGGCATGAAGCCTTGCTGCTGAAACAGCATTCCTCGGCACGGCTGGTGTCTCCATAACAACGTGAAACTCCTCCCCCCCTAAAAAAAAAAAAAACATTCAAGGAGCGGTAAAGCCCCGACTCTTTTATACTCTTATCTGTTAAAAAAGTTTGCGGAAATCCTTGAGGTGTTGTTTCAGGGAGAAATGTCTTTATGTGTCACAGACTATTTAACATTCAAGTCTGTGTATTTTTTGCATTTTATCTGCACTGTAATCACTGCAAACAGTTAGTTTGCAGTACTCCATCCATCCACGCAGGCATGCATGCATGCATGCAGTGAAGCCAAAACCTCCAAAACTCCTGGGAGGACTCATGCATGTGTTGAGTTTGCCTCTTCATTGTTGGACACCAGCACCCAGGAGGCATCCTAGTGAGACAGTGCACCACCTCAGCTGGCTCCTTTCAATATGGTGGAGTAGCGGCTACATTCTGAGTCCTTCTCAAATGACCGAGCTCCTAACCCTAGCTCTAACGGAGGCACTTGCAGCAACAACTCATCCCTGACCTGTAGTGGGTTCTGTGAACCAGCTGAGAACTATGACCTCAAACTTGGAGGTGCCAATTCTCATAGCTGCGACTTGGCTACACCCAGAAATCCTGTCCATACAATTTTGATCCCAATCAGTGAAAAAAAATTAAGTCCAGTGAAGTCCAACACCTACCGGGAATGAGTACAACCTATTACCGGCAATGAGGACCAATGGATTCAAACCAACAATTTTCCTGCTCTGAGGCAGCAGTGCTTAAACACACATTCACTTTGAATTATGACTCTGGTTTAATTAGTTGATATAACCTAGTTTAAACTACACATTTCTGCTTATAAATGATTATCAAAAGACAATAAATTTTTTTTAATGTGTTAACAGTCAAACGGAGACGTATGTTGACATAAAACTACTTGTAATGCTCATCTGTTATCTGCACTATAATCACTACTACAATTAAAGTGTGGAAAGAAAACCCTGTGATGTCCCAGAACTGTACGTGTTCTCTTCAGGTGTTTATGTTTTTTGGTCCAAAACTTTAACCTGAATGAAAATCTTTAATCACCCACAAACGCTGTGGCCAAACATTTCTGCTGCTGGTTCATTTTCATACTCACATGCAGGAATATTTTATAATCCACATAGGAGTTCCAGGAGCCTTCGTTCTGAATGCGGGGATCTTGAACCCGCACTGCCACAAACTCCTGAAAGATAGACACACAAAGCGTGTCAGCAGTGCTGTTTGCATGTGTGTTGTGTCATTATTGTGAAACCACCACACTGTTGGCACGACACAGGCCTCTTCTGCAAACGTTGTTTTTTACAGAGGCTTTTACCCATCAGTCTGTTGTTCTCCAGTTTAGCTAAAGGCTAGTGTGAACATGTGTAGAAAGCAGAACTTGTGTTGAAAATTAAAACATTTAAATAAGAGAGAGAGAAAAGGTACTTACATCTTCTTCGTGATTACTGATCATCCTACCGAGTGCTGCACTGCAAAGAGAGGAGCAAACAATCAGATCAGCTGCGTTAAAACCTTTTGAACATTGAGAAAGTTTCACCAGTGGCGTCATGAGCTCATGAATCACCCTTTGAAAGAGAAGCTGGGCAGCTCAGCCTAACTGAGTCACTCTCACACTCACACTTCTATTTACCATGAGTAGCCCGCAGCCACTCTTCCACAGAGGGGAGCATGTGTGAAGTGAGATTAACATGCAAGCTTAAAGTCACAGTTTTTTTGCTCTCTTTTTACCCTGACAGAGAAATGAATACATTAACTGGTTTAAAATAAGCTGCAAGCACCACATTTTCACTGATTCTTTTAATTTACAGTACAATCCAAGAGTGATACAGATTCTCCACTGAGGAATACCTTTTAAATGCAACCTGCTGAGTTGCATCTTACTAACAAGCCCAAAGGAAGCTGTGGAGACATGTTACAGCAGCATTTCTATTCCACTGCTGATGCAGAAAGTGCATCAATTTTTTTTCCTGCTTGCTCCTAATATAGATGCCAAGTGCATTTTACACTGCTGGGAAATGCAGATAATAGTACACCCATAATTTTCAATTAATACAACTAATCTCACTTTGATCTAATCAAAAACTAAAGTGATTTCCACGTCTTCTTTGTTAGGCTACATGGCAGTGCTGGAGCTAAAGGTGCTAAGCTTAAAGCGATCCAGTTTAACCAGCTGCAGTGTCAATGTGCAGATGTCATGTTAGAAATGAATGCATAACCGATTTGCAGCACCAATGTTACCTTTTGTATTTTATTTTATTTGTAATAGGCCATACTCAGTCGGTCCAATTTGTGCAAAAATAACACCCTGCTGTTTACGTGAGAGAGCTCACAGCCTAAAGCAGGCAGCCCGAGTTAACCAATAACGCTGATAATCACCATCATGACACCCGTTAACGCCAACTGGGGTTTCAGGTTTTTGTTGACACAAGGAAACCCCAGCTATGTTGAATTTTCTTCATAGTACACCTCACAGGACTAAAAGTATGCTGTTTAGTCTGTTTCCTGCTTTGCAAGCTTCCCTGTTATCAGTAACCAAATACTGGAAGTTGGTTAAACCACTGTCAGTTCAATTCTTTAATTTAACTTTGACTGACTGGTTTCTTCCACCAGTTCTTAAAACTAGTTTGAAAATGACATAACACTGTCTGAGTGACACCTACACGAAACCCAAAAGTGTCCACGTGTATTGAGTCTTGTGAAAGTTCAAAGCAACTGAAAAAGGGTATTGATACTCAGCACAAAGTGTAAACTATGACTGCATCCAAATATCAGCTGAATATCAGGACCAAAATCCACCACGAAATTGGTTATTGGTCTAATTTAGTATTGATATCACCTCAGAATTTGCCAGTCAGCGCTTCCTTATTGTAAACAATATGTACACGGGGGTTTTCAGGCAAAAATCAGACAATATGTGACAAAGAACATGCTCTTAATTTTTTTTGGCCTAAAAAAAATTTCCCCATGTAATGGTGGTTTTGTGGCCAGTCTTAAATATAGATTCCTCTTATAAAGTGCACTAGCAAATAAGCTATAAATAACACACAAGCAGGATGCGTGAGTTCAGCAAAAGAAAAAAAAAACGATTTAAAAAAGCCAGGATGATCTACATGTACATAGCTAGTCTCAAAACAATCAACACAACAGGGACAATCACTTTAAATCTCCTTTTACTGTTACAGACACTTTTAACAGCTATTCTCCACCAGAAACACCGCGTAAATGTGTTTTTCTCTGCTTTAGCTGGCATTTCTTGAACCAGTTTGATAACAATCGAAAACAACCACATATGAGCACCCACTTGGAAGAGGTGAAGACTTAACAACAACGTGTTTCGTTTAGTTTCCTGGCCTGACTAATTGTACTTTTCAACAAGGTGGCTAACAAACAAACACCAGCTGAAGGGCTAGCTCCAGCTAGCAGGTACTTACTTTCATACGTTGGCTGCTGTGGTCTCGCCCGGTCGGCTGTGATCGACGTTGCTGGTTTCGTTTGTCGATATTTCTGCTCGATTTGGCAACAAATTCTTCAAACACAGAGGACTGTGTTCACCGGTAGCTCCTATCTCCATTTCGCAAGTCACAAGCTCCACCCCTGCGCGTCACGTTTTTACGTCACCGCGTAGTGCAAGGTAGCACGTAAAGAGGGAGGGGCGTGAACAAAAACCCGCTGGCTTTGAAAAGCTAGCGGGGTTGTTTTCTTTTTCTGTTTATTAGTAAAAACAGCAAACGATGATCAAATTGTTTTAATGTAATGCTCAGTTTGCTTAAATATTATGAGTAAAAGTTTAAAGCGGGTAAATTTGGCTCTGTGGATGCGGTACTGTCCTGAGATAACTGAAATACTGATTATATGTAATTCTTTAAAATATTTAATACCTCTATTCTTAAACAGTTTTTTGAAAGATATTTGTCAGGCACAATAAAGTTTTATTTACATCTCAGTCAGTCAAATAAATGCTGCTTGACTGTTGTTGTTGTGTGGTAGGTATGGTCAAACGGAAAATACTTTTTTTTATGGAAGCATTTTTTTCCACCACAGAAATTTTTTACCACATCAAAATTACTCAAAATCTTATTATCTCGACATTTCAACTTAATAATTCAAAGTTAGGGTTAGTGATTAAGATTAGGGTTGTCTGGGGCTTACTAACTCTTCTCAACATTTGAGAAAATAACTCAAAACTTACCCCAAAAAAAGGGTAAAACTCCGACATTTAAAGTTCTTGACTCAAAATTTAGACTTAAAAATGGCAAAAAAAAAAAAAAAAAAAAAAAGTCAAAATACTGTGGTGAAAACACACTTCCACAATTTCTGACATCTTTCTAAAAGCACTACTTTTCATACTTTATATAAACGTAACTAAAATACTTATTTCTTATAATTGGTAATTTATTTCAACATGTGAACAATATACAAGTACATTTAGAAAAGAAAATAAGAGAGAGAAAAAAATACTATACAAATTACATACAAAAAAAAAACAATCAGTACTTGTGCTCAGTGCTGAGCAAGAGCCTGGATCCACTGCTCATTTCTTTATATATATTTTAATTCTTTAATACAATCTGAACTCTAGGAAAGCGTTTAATATAGTTTTAAGTAGTTTGCAGGAACAGTTCCCTAATCTTTTTTGAGGACTTTCTAAGCTCATCTTTGGATGCTGGTTGGTTTTTCTTCTGTTCTTTGTCATGATGATGCCACACTGCTTCACTAATCAGAAAATCTGGATCTTTTATTATGATTCTGCCAAAAGCACATCAGAATTATATGCTGTCCCATTCACTGCAAAGAAAGCACTCTGACCATTCAAAAAATACTAAAATAAGAGTTTCTAATAAATACAGTATAAAAATATAAATGTGTACAAATGTGTGTGTGTGTGTGTCTGCCTGAGTCATTGTAGAGTGCACTGTAAAGTGTACTGTTTGTTTCAGCTTTTATTATCCTGTACTGCCTTCCTGATGCTAATAGCTGGAACAGGTGATGTCCTGGGTGGGATGCGTCCTTCAGGATGCTGTGGGCTTTACTTTGGCAGTGGGACCTTAGAGATCCTTAAGGAGAGAAGAGCACAGCTGATGATCTTCTGTGCTGTGCTGATGACCCTCTGGAGTGCTGTCTTTTCTTGAGCAGTGCAGCTGACAAACCCCACTGGCATGCAATATGTCAATACACTCTCAACAGAACATCTATAGAAGGACATCAGCAGCTCCTTGACTATAGGGTGTTGTTTTAGTACGAAGCAGAACGCCTGCTATTCCTTCAGTAAGATTGAGGTCCGTGCTTCCAGGAGGCCAGTGCATGACTGATAGAGTTGCATTGTGTGTTTTTCTATCCAGGTATGCTTTTACTGCATTGGCAGTGTTTTGGGATGATTGCAAAATGAAGCCATTGCCTATCAGATGCTAGATGGCAGGACATCAAAACCTGATGGTAGTTTTCTGCATTCATAATTCCATCAGTTTTTAAAAGTTCCCCAACACCACTGGCTGAAGTACAGCACCAAACCATGACATAGTAGTTATGTTAGCAACCCAGTCCCTAAAAGTAAAAAGCAGCCAAAGGGAAAATATATGAAAGACCCCCAGAAAGCCTGGAGAACTAATTCTAAAAATTACAAGACAGTCTGGGTCCATGGAAGCAAAATATATGGATATAATCAGTGGCACATTAATGTGTATGTACATTTATTATTAATGAGATGTAAACATTTTTCATGACACAAAACTATAATAATTTATGGTCTTTCGCGCTCAATTTTGGTCCCTTATCGTTGCAGTTTTATTTGTCTAATCATTTTTCATCTTTATCTTTTTATGTATTTATTTCGTGTATTTTTCTGTGATATAAAGAACACTGTATTTAAACAGGGTTAGCTCAGGACGCCCGCCGCCTCCCTGGGACCCCGGCAGTACCGCTTGGTAGTCCTCCCCGCCTGGGTATTTATCCAGCTGTGCACAGATTTATAAAGCACCTCGAGCATCTATAACCTGTGTTTATAACGCAGGGAGGTCCGCTTCGTTCATCTCCAGCCCGCCGTTTGCGCGCATGCTGCTTCCGTAGATCTGTATATCGTCCGCACTGAGCGCGAGTGGCGCGTGCTGGCGCCGAGCGTTCCATCCGCGTGCTTCGCGGTCTGCGGAGGGGCTCCTCCTCGCGCTCCAGCGGGCGTTCCCCCCTCCTTCTTCTGCTCCCTTCACACCAGACGAAGGGGCGGAAACGACACATTTCGCCGTGGAGAAGGTAGCGGCTCTGTGTTTCGACAACAAACCGACACAAACGTTATTACCGTAAACCTGCGATAGCCGTAGCTGTTTCATTTCGGCTCGGGCGGAAGTTTTAAAACAAACCGATTACACTGTAAGTCATCGGTGAGTTCCATTTTTTCACCCTCCTCCTTCCAAAGGTGCTCTAACGCTGGATTGTGCATGAGGCTAACGTTAGCTAGCTGGGAGGTTTATTTTAAGTCAGTATTAAAAAGACACCTGCTCAGGAGACTAGCTCCGCATACTGCGCGGTTATTCGCGGTGTTTACATCCGACAGGCATCCCTGAGCCGCTACATTAGTTGCTACCACGAAGGCAATATGGAGGAATCGCCAGCTAGCAGTACACTGTGGGTCCCTGCAAGGCTTTTGTCGTGCGCTCTTTTCTTCTGCCTCTCGCTCTCTGCTAACGTTAAAAATAATCCCTTCTACACTGAGCACAGAGGAGTATTTTACACCGCGACGACGCCCCTTTCCCCCAAAGTAGTCCAGTTTCTTTTTTAATTAGCCCCTCCACGCTGCTGCTCAGCCGCCGCCAGGTGTTGCAAATCTCACGTTGTTGATGCTGATTGCTACATGTACGGCCATAGATGCCTCCCTACTCTGCCTCCGCTTTATTATTAATCGACTAAATTATGAATAAAGCCAGAAATGTTGGAATCGACATACTGGGAGGATGCATACTCATTTTTTGTTGAACCTAGAATAAAATATATAACACATATGGTAAAATCTATTGTTCTTTAATAGCTGGACAACCTGTTCTCATGAAGCACACACCAAACACATTCAATGGGATTATTTTAATCAATGGGAAATGAAAAATGTGGAATCAATAACAAAAACATCACAATTTTAGTACTCTTAATTCTTTGAGGCATGAGTAAGATCTGACAGATCAGCTTTGCAGAATGAACCATTACTTCCTTCAGTTTCCACCATACATTTGATGTACCTCGTCCCTGAAGTGAAAAACCTTTAACACTCTTTCCTCAGTGGCAGGTTGCACACCTTATCATTACCAAAACCTTTCATCACGGAATGAGAAAAGTCCCAAATCTGAGCATACACCTGTCCAGTTACTGTTACTGCCGCCTCCTCTTGTTCTCCACCTGTCCTCCAACCCCATACCATGAATGAGTGGGGATATTTGCTTGTTTTCTTCAGGCAAAAGTTCCAGCATCACCTTCTCGACCAGCCCAGATTCATCACTGAACATCTCTTTAATCCAATAATCCACCACCCATGATTGTTTTTTTTTTTGTTAGCCCACTCTGAGCTTGTTTTATTTTCCTGTATGGAAATCCCATTTCAATCAGCCCCTCTTCCACTTCTGTCACAAACATTAAATAGTTTTTCTTCTTTTTTTGCTTGTTGCTGTGCATTTCTATCATGAGTTTTCTGTTTGAATGATCCAAATTGTAGACACAACTGAGAACAACCTCTTTAGTCAGATTCCCTCTTTAAGCTCATTAGGGTCACGCTTCACCATCAACAGCTTTTGCAGACTTTTGCATATGTACATTTACTATGGTTATGCTACTTGAGCTGGAAAAAATGCAATTTATTAAGGTAATGAAGCCAGAATATCAGAGATTTGTTTATTTGCAGCAAAATGAGAAAAGAGAGAGAAAAAAAGCTGAATGAACATCCTCCAAGTGTGGTGATTCCATCATTTTTGCTGGGGCTTGTATATGCAATTGTCTTACTTTGCACTCGGCAGAAGCACATGGAAATACCATTCTGTGAGCTTATATCATGTCATATAAGGTTATAAATCATGGTTAACATGAGGCAATGTAGATTAGACAATCACTTCTTTGACAGAAAAGCTCTTAAACCTTAAAAAAAAACCCACAATCATAGGCTGATTGTAATAATCGGCATTGCCTCTCATGCTTCTCGTCATTGAATCCCATTCTCCAATGCTGTTTTTTTCCAACATGCAACAATCTTGACGTTGACCAGGCACCTGCGGGTCCCCAGGTCTACCTGATGAGTATGAGCCTGACTACAGAACCCTCTAACGATGGTCCCACTGTTACAGAAGGTTTTAAACATCATTATTTCCTAACATGAATTTCTGTTTCACTTGTCGTTGTGCGATTAAGGTGTCTATCAAGAAATGAATCGTGTACGTGACTCTATAAGTGTTTGTGATGCCATTTGAACTCGGCAGACACATGTCAGCGTCTTTAACTCTGCAGGCAGTAAGAGTTCTCAGTTTCAAGCCACTGAGGCATCTGGGGCCACAGATGTGTTCTCATTTCCCCTGTTTGCAAACCGACAGAGAGCAAAATGACTTCGGCTGAGAAGAAGGACAAGAAGCCAGATGAAGTGGCCGAGGAAGAAGAAGAGGAGGAAGAATATGTGGTGGAAAAGGTTCTGAATCGACGGGTGGTGAAAGGCAAAGTAGAGTACCTTCTTAAGTGGAAAGGCTTCTCTAAGTAAGTGTTTAAAAAATTAATTCATGGGTCACTGGTTGGCTCATGTCAGCTCATTCACACTTTTATCTTCACCTGACAACCCAGATTTGCCAAACAAACGCCAGATGAAAGATGCACTTCTTAACATGAGCTATGCAAAAGTTAAGGTTCCTGCTAGGGCTGTTCGATATAACGATATATATCGATGACGATATAAAAACGTCTATCGTTTCATTTTACGCTATCGTTTGTTTCGTGGTGTCGCAAAATAAACTGTTTTCGGCAATATTTTTTCATCGTTTTGATAGTCACTGTAGTGGCTATATTAATTTCTCTCTTTCTCTTATATTTAATATAACCACACAGACAGACAAGCGCCTGTTTTTATGCGTTGTCGTTAGCATCAACAACAGTAACAGCATCGCGTGTCCGCTTGTTTATGTTCCACATAAACCTTTCACAATGAAGCTCAAGATCCTGTTGAGACTTTTCAAAATAAACTGAATAACGTGAAAGAGCAGATTATTTACGGATGAGAAGTAAAAAAGAGCCGCCAGGTGCTAACAAATAAACCTTAGACTCAAACGTTAGAACAGGCTTTTCCCCGCAGCACGCCGTGTAATAAATACTCACAAAGAAAACGGCGGCAGTTACAACTTATGTCTAAAAATGTATCGTTTCATGCATCAGTTAAAACACTTGACTCCAGCTACATGACGCGCAGCTGGAAAAACTTCCCGCAAGTCGAGCTGCCCGAGATTCACAGAATTTACAGAAAATGTTACATTTTTGTGATTTATATCGTTATCGGGACGATAGAATTCTTATATCGGGATATGAGATTTTGGTCATATCGCACAGCCCTAGTTCCTGCTGTTGTTGGTTTTCTGTAAAGGGTTTTTAATGTTTTTCTAGCATCATTAAAGGTTTCGAGTATCTGGTACTACGGCAGCGCGGTCTGCTAGATCTGATTCAGATCTAACAGGTGTTTTTAATGGAGGTAGAGTCATATGTGCCTCAAAGTTTTAATGAACATATTTGTTTCAAAGGTTCACGTCTGTGGTGTGGGAACGTGAACTCTAAGGAGCCACATGTTGACTTTGAAAACAGCTGCTATAAGAGTTAGATGTCATTACATGCAGCTTAAAATCAAATCATTTAAAAAAAATGCCAAAGAAAACACAGTTTTACTCACATTAGTGTTTTTGTACCAACAAAGAGATTTCTAAAGAACTATTAGCCAGAAAATCGGCATATATTGCCATGGGTGGGTCCTTAAAAAGTCTGATCTGATCTATCTGCTGTTCTCTGATGCCTTCATAGGAGGCATCAGAGAAGGGAAGCAGACCGACTTACCAAAATACTCTAAAACTGGACTGAAAATCAGTGGTAACGGGTGTTGTGGAGTGATGAATCCAAAAATTTCAATTTTTGGATCAAATTGATGTCAGTATGTACGGATAAGTGTCTACAGCCCACCGTTAAAACACGGTGGAGGTTCAGTCATGGTGTAGGGCTGCATTTGAATCACTGATGTTGGGAATTTTGTCAAAATATCTGGACTCAATATCTGCCCCCACCCACCCAAACATCAGATCTTTGATCTGACATGCAATCTGACTGGCAGTGGCCTAATTTTTCAGCAAGACGATGCCAAAAACACAGCAAATACCTGTATTAAAAATGGACTGGCCTCCCCAGAGCCATTGTGTGAGGGAAAGTTATTGTATAGCTTGTGTAAGTATCTTTGCAAAAAGTGAGAAAAACATCAGGACTCTATGTTATCAGACTCCAGTGATACTCAGCTGGACTCTGGAAGCAGCTTTCGCATGATGATAGTGGAGAATATTTTGACTGTAAACATCACAAGCAACTAAATGAGGAGTTAAATCATATTTTCGTGTATTTAAATCTACAGTGAAGATAACACGTGGGAACCAGAAGAAAACCTGGACTGTCCAGATTTGATTGCAGAGTTCCTGCAGTCCCAGAAATCAGCACATGATGGAAAAAGGAAGGCAGCCGGAGAAGCAGAAGGAGATGACAGTAAATCAAAGAAGAAGAAAGATGATGTGAGTCCCAATTTTTCCATGAGTCTCGTTTAATGCCAAGTTATCTAAAAATACACTTCACTGTTAAGAAAAAATGAAAGGAGCACTTAACCTGATATACCAAAAAGTCAGGATGTTGTGTAAAATGTAAATAAAAACTCAATGCCGCGATAAAATTCAAAACAAGCTAATTTTTTTTGTGTTCTGTTGTCAATAAAATATAGGTTTGTGAGATTTGCAAATTACTGTGTTTCATTTTTATTTACATTTTACACAACATACCAACTTTTTAGGAAATAGTTTCTAATTTCTTGAGAACAAAATGATGTGATAACAGTGGAAACCAGGATAACCAGTGATGACAGGATTAGTTCCTGTATGCATTCCCAACAACATCTGGGCATGCTTCTTCACCTCCTCCTAGACCTGAATCATCAGTCTGTGGTGCTGTTTAGCCCCATTTGATGTACCAATAGTGTCCCAGAGGTTCTCTGTTGGATTCAGGTCAGAACATGAGGGGCTTTCCGTGGCTTCCATGCCTTCAACGTTTAGGACTATGGGGCTGGGCAGGACAAACCCTGGGCTCTCTGCACCAGCTTAAGGTGGTTTGACACCAGGTGTGAGGATTCCATTCCAGTACCTTTAACCCAGAAGTCCCCCCTATAATCATTGTTGACCCACTTCTCAAGACTCTCACATCTATCAAACATGCTCAGTGTAAACCTCTTCCTCTTATCTGTGAAGAGAGCAGGGTGCCAGTTGTGGACCTGCCAGTTCTAATGTGTTTTTCTTGTGAATACCAGTCAAACTGCAGTGCTGGGCTCCGAGTTAGGTCAGAGCCGTGTACATGAGTAACCAGCTGGAGGTTGTTTTGTTGGGCTCTGGTAGTGTTCCCCCTGTTCCTCCCAGGACCTACCAGAAATGTCTTGTATGATTGATTAGAAATCTTTTTGTCTCCGATTTGACGGTTTTTCTGTGGGCATCCTGTATTAGGATGGATTTAAGTTTTATTTTGTTTCTTGATCCTCAGACAGAGAAGTTAAGGGGCTTTGCTCGAGGTCTGGATCCAGAAAGGATTATCGGTGCCACAGATTCCACAGGAGAACTCATGTTCCTCATGAAATGGTGTGTAAGTGTTGCCCCACACGTTGGGGAATTCAAATGTGCCATTAAATTCGTTTCTACAGTAGGTTAAATGACTTTTTCCTTTGCCCTTTTTAAAGGAAAAATTCAGATGAAGCGGACCTTGTGCCGGCGAAAGAGGCCAACGTCAAGTGTCCGCAAGTGGTCATCTCTTTCTATGAAGAACGGCTCACCTGGCACTCGTACCCCTCCGAAGATGAGAAGAAGGATGAGAAAAACTAGCACAGGGCGAAGGGGCAGGAGGAGAAGAAATGTCATTTTGAACTTCTGTGTACTTTCCATGAGGGAGGGGAGGGGAGGCGAAGAAGGGGGATGGGCCAGAGGCAAGCAAGACATCCTGGACTCATTAGTCTTCTTGGCGTAGTATCACTCATTCGATTCTACTTTTATCCAGATCAAATCTCCATGTAAATATCCTTCAGATTTGCTTGACAAAAACCAGCTCAAACAAAGCAGTGTTAATTTTCCCTTCACCAGGCTTTCGATGTCCTTTCCACATCTGGCTCATCTTGCAATGACATCGTATCAGTGAGGTGATGTTTTCATTTCTTTCGCGTGCCATTGTTTTTACTCCGTTTATCAGCGCTCTCCGGGGCCAAAACTGTGTTCATTTTAGGCGTTTCCTTAGCATCCGTATTGATGTACGGTTATGAACAACTTCTGTAATATTTTGTTCTTTGGTAATCTTTGTAGTGTTTGTCACGTCTTGCTTGTCGCTTTTGGAGAATAAACCACTTTTTGTTACAGTGGCTTTGTGTCACTTTAAATTTGAAGATAATTATCATCTTTATATTCTGGTTAATTTATCAGACTGGCTAAAAATGTTGTTTTATTTCAAGGTAACGTGTCTGTCTGTAGTTTAGATGCCTGAATTTTTCTGATTTTCTTTATCACATGCAGGTTAAAAGTCACTGTTGAGAGAAAAAGTTGGATTGCATTTCAATAAATGCCACGATGTAAAACTGAGACCAGAGCAGGAAGTCAAACAGCGTTTCTGCTGTCTGGATAGCCGGTTACTTCAAGGTAAACCATTGTTCGAGGTATAATAACTGAAGGGGACCGATTAGGGCTTTCTTTATTTTCTGGCAATTATATTTGCATGACAAGCATAAAATTGCTGGTTTGACTTCGGCTGGAGACACAAATCCCCTCTGGGGTTGAATAAGGAAGGGCATCCGGTGTAAAACATGCTGCAGCGACCCCTTGTGACGAGGAAGCGGCTGAAAGTAAACATTGACCGACTTTCTAACAATATGTGAGATCTCAAAGGTGAGCGCGTGCACGCACCTCAGCACCATTTCAAGCAGGTTTTTCCCTACTCTTGACCATTTATGATGTCAAAGAGTAAATATTTCTAATCTGATCATCTCAGGCACAGCAGGAGTCCCACCCATGTGCTGTTCGAACAGGGCACATCAAGCTGCAAAACCAAACTTGGAATACAAGTGCATGGAAATGTTGAGGTAATCTGTCAGCTCTACAGAAGCATAAAGAAAAAACAAAGGAAGGCAAAGTTGGTGATTTACATTCCTACCTCACCTATTGCTCTGGGTAGTGTCCGAAAGAATGAGATCGCAGATACAAGCGGCCAAAATGAGCTTCGTCTGGAGGATGTCTGGGCTCAGCATTACAGATCAGGAGAGGGGCTCAGAGCAGAGCTCGACACTGAAAGGAGCCAGCTGGAGTGGTTCGAGTATCTGACCATGCCTCTTGGATGCATCCCAGGTGAGATGTCTCAGGCATGCCCTACAGGGAGGACACGCTGGTGAATGATATCTCTCAAGAACACCTCGGTATCTCCCTCCAGAAGAGCTGCGGGAGTTCCCTGAATTATTGATGTTTTAACACGCCACATCCAAACCTTGTTTGCAAGCAGCAGAAAGGTGGCTTAAAGGGAGGAGATGACCTGAGGGGCTGGTCAGTATTAGATAAATAGGGGTTATTTTGAGCTGTGGATCAAGCAAAGTTACTCTAAAAGAAACCAAAAATAATAGAAAAAAAGGAAGCTGAAAATAAACCTTTTTCAGGTTGTTCATGGTCAAGGTATCTAGTGCCTTCGCCGACTGGAAGCCTGAAACATGGACAACTAGAACACAAGAGTCACAGGTGAAAATAA
The DNA here is from genome assembly GCF_041146795.1 of Maylandia zebra. Taxonomy (NCBI): domain Eukaryota; kingdom Metazoa; phylum Chordata; class Actinopteri; order Cichliformes; family Cichlidae; genus Maylandia; species Maylandia zebra. Next base: position 26,319,286 of record NC_135174.1, on the reverse strand, counting down.
AAACACTTTATTAATCAATAAAAACAATTCTTGATTGCCAGCAAATACCTCAAAACGGAGGGAACTACATCCAAACTCAAAGCAGAGGGTGTGACCGTTAATGGAGACGTTTTTAAACAGACTACATAAAATCATAACAAACACAAACATGAAAATATTTACAGAACAAGACAGACAAAAAAAGTGCACTAAGTAGTAGCAGTACTAAGTAGTTGGTGTTACACTGAAGTGAATGTTAACCAGAGGTTCATGCCTGAATATCACATTTAATGAGGACACTTCTCCGTTCAAAACTGTTTTTTTTGGACATCATCTTAATGTTGCGAGTTCTGTTCAGCCTCTTGGAAAAAGATCTAGCCTATCTCCTATCTCAGCTGACACAACGGACCTATTTTATTTATTTTTTTAAGAAGGTGATATAACACATGTACTGACAAACTTCATTCAAATAGACAAGTAATAGCACTTCTACTTTGAGAACATTTTTTTAAAATCCCTCCTCTCTTCGGTTCTCAAAACCCATAAAAGTGACGGAAACGTTAAATAAAGGCATTCAGATCAAAGTGGCCACGACACGTGTCGTCATTTCACACATTCGAGTTGCTTTTGCGTTATCAGTCGCGTGGCTCGCTCTGTTATAAACACAAAAACTTGATTGAAGCCAACACTTTGGCTTTACAGCAGTTTAAAAAAAAAAATCCTCAAGTGGTTTTTCGTACAGTCGCAACGCCGTACCAGGGTCGTTCAAAGTAAAACAAAATCTACAGGGCGAGGAGAATCAGGCAACTCGATTTAAACTGCAATTATAGAGAACTCTAAAACATTTCCAAGAAAAAAAATTGGCAAATATGAGTAGAAACTGAATAGAAACTCGCAAAGTAGTTTTTTTGTTTTTGGTCATTTTTTTAGTCAAGCAACCTTATCTAACCAAAAAAAACAACCTGTTTTCTTGTTACAGCTTTATGTTTTTGAATTGATCTTTTCTTTTTCTTTTTCCACAATTTCCTTTTTGCTTTGTTAATTTACATATTCTTTTCTCATTCATTTGCAACTAGTTTTCTATGAAATTTGCATTTTTTCTTGTGAATTGCCTGTTTTTTCTCATAAATTTTCTTTACAACAGACTTTTTACTTTTTTTTTTAAACTGTGAATTTTCATTTCATTTTCTTGATAATTTTCTGCAGTTTTAATGTAAATTTCCATTTTTTTCCTCATGAATTTGCCTGTTTTGTTTTCCTAAAATATCTCTTTCGACTGTAAATATTCTCCTAATTCTTTTTCTCTTAAATTTTTCAGGTCTTCTTCCCATAAATTTGCCAGTTTGTTTCTTGTTTCTGGTTTTGAAATAATAAACAGGTTTTTTCTCCTCAATTTGAGGTTAAAGCAAAACAATTCTGAGAAAACAAAGAAACAACAACAACAACAGCAACAAAAATCTCTATTCTTTTGTCTCAGGCCTTCACCTCAGCTTCGCCAAGCTTTTTAAATTGTTTTCGCCCTTAACCGGCCCTAATACACTGTTGTATTTAACATTTGGCGCGTATGTTACTTGAAAAGGAAGTTGCTACACCCCAGCGTCAACTGAGCCTGCCTTCTGTTAATGCTAAAAATGGGGCATCCAAGAAAACTGAATGACTTTGACTCAAGACTGCCTGGAGTTGGTTTTAATAATGCACTACTCTCTGGAGCTCCTGGCCCATCACCGTTATCTTGAATTCTTCCTTTAACTACAGGCTCAGAATTTAGAATTCAACAAAAAGGGTGTAGGCGTCTATGTAAAGCTGATGTGGCTAGACCTATAACCTTGCTTATACTACAGATTATGAACAGTTAATAAGAGCCTTCCTAAACGCAGCTCCCGTATTTAATCCTGCAGCGAAGGAATAGCGACAGACACGGCAAAATGCATACAGCCAAGCCTTTTAAAGACAAATTACAGTGCTATGTATAATTTATAAGGAAGTCGATACATTTTGCAATGCAGCGTGCCTCCTCCCTAAATCTGCTCCCCTTCAAAGACTTCACCTCCAGGCCTCTTTCAGCAGTGACCAGCGCAAGAATGCTCTCAGCCTCCCACTCCTCTCATCTCAACATCCACCTTCCACACATCAAACCCGATCTATTTATGGCCTTCTAAACTTAGATGCCACCTGACTCGAAAACTGGAACCTACAGAATTAGAGTGCAGTGTTGGAGCATTTAAGATGTATACAGATCATGTGATGTGCACCAAATACAACCTTTGGTTAGTATAGGTGTTAATTGGCATCCTAAAATAATGGACTTCCTTTTGGCCTTTGGTATCTAAACTCACAACCATCGATGCATTTCTTTGCAACTTAAAAGCCTCAGTGACTATGAAAATCACCAAAAGTCTCCAGGGTGGGATGTGATCTGATAGTCCTTTAAAACCTTCGGTGCATAGGTATTCCAAACATCCTCGACAGTGTTCTTGTACTCCCCCAGTCCCTTCTTTCACCCTGCGAAACTCCTCCATCCTCAGTGGTTTGGTGCAAAAGGATCAAGAGCAGCTAATTTTTTTTCCTTCTTCCTAATAGCTCGTTTTATGTCCTTTTATATCCCTCTTCTCCTCGTCTAAATAATTAAATCTCAGTACTCGAACGAAGAGCTACTTCTGCGTCAAAGTTGTTTCCAGGAACAAAAATTGTAGGAACAGAATGAAACGGGAGAAACTAATGCAGGAAGAGTAGTCAACAATGCCATTTTTCTACTCACCACAATCTTCTTAAAGGAAATAAGGACATCTCTCTCGTGTCTGCAGAAATCTTTCTTACTGACTTAGCAAAGTTATAGAATAAACAGCAGTTTGTGCTCCCTCACTTCTTTTTGTCCTTCTGTTTTTTCTCTGGCTTTCGGTTCTGCTCGGCGGTCGTCACGCTGCGGGGCATGATGAGCACGCTGCCGTCGGCGCTGTACTGCAGCGAGTACTCGCTGGGAGGATAGGGCCGGCCCTCCTCATCCCGCAACTGAGTGAACACCTCTTGGTACAAGCTTTGCATCTTCTGCTTCATTTGCCGGATGGAGCGAATGAATTCCATCTTCTCCTTCAGCAGGCGGGCCTTGTCGCGCCTCAGATCTTGGACGCCCTGCTCCAGCTTTATGATGGTGTCCAGCTTGCGTTTGCGGCAGTTCTGGGCTGCCATCTTGTTCTTCCCGCGCCTGCGGATGTCACGGATAAGGGCCAGCTGGGCTTCGCTCAGGTGGTGCTTGGCTAGCAGCTCGTTGAACTCTTCCACAGGCAAGTTGATGATCTTTTCGTTGGAGAAGGGGATTTTCATGGCCCGGGCTCTGCGCTCGTCGCGGCTTGAGTGCTTGTCGAGCAGGTCCTGAGGAGGCTGAGGCTTTGAGTTCTGTTTGTCACGGACAGTCTTCTTCCCGACCGAAATGGGGAGCTCTGGGTGCTCAGAGAAGGCAGAGGAAAGCGGCAGGTTGTAGGTATGATTATGGCTGATGCTGTCAAGTTGAGGGAGAGTGTGGAACTGGGAGGGGTCCTGATAGCTCATACGGCAGAGCTTGCTATATTCAGGCTGGTAACCTCCAACAGCTCCTTCCTCTGTCTCTACAGTGGCCACCTCAGAGTCAGTGCTGTAGCCCACAGCTCCTTCCTCCGAGAAAGTGGCAGACGTTGAAGAGGAGGAAGCTGCAGATGAGCAGGAGGTTTCTGAGCTGCTTGGGGAGGCCGGGCTGTGGCTGGAGTCCAGGGAAAGACCAGAATCTGAGTCAAGCTCATCCTCCAACTGGGACGCCTGGGCCTGACTGAAGCCCTCCTCCATGGCGAGGTCCAACAGGCTGATTTCGTCAAGCATCGACTCCTCCAGCAGGGTGCTGAAAGGATCGGGGAGGACAGGGGTGGAAGTAACGTTGTTACTGGAACTGTTCACGTGTGGCGGGAGAAAGATCCCAGTTAGGTTGGTGGCTCCGAATGTGGAGTTGATGTTAGTGGAGTTGCTGGAGGAGGGTCTAAGTGTGGCGGTTCTTGGGGCAATGCTTGCCGAGTCCAGCTGAGGGTTAAAAATCTGGGGGAAGTCTTGGCTGCAGCTGGGGAGGGAAGCCTGATGAAGGCTGACATCCTGGTTTATTGGTGTCGAGCGAGTAGACAATTCAAAGTTTCCCGCAGTGCTTGACTCAGTTGTCCCACTTATGGCACTTACGCTGCTTGAATTGGTGTGGAGAGAAGTGTTGTTCACTTCCATTGCCTTTAAAAAACGAGTTTAAAGAGAAAAATGCATTATTTTAAAACAATGTTAAAATAATTTCAGTATTTTGAATTTAATGTAGACCTGAAGGTGTCTGGTGTTACAAAATATACTTCACAAGCAATCATGAGGACAAAACAAAAACATCTTACTTGTAGCTCCATGATGGCCATGATGTCTTGCCACTGCTGCTCCAGGTCTAACTGTGGTTCTGCTGAGGGCAGCTGTGGCACCAGAGGGAGGCCCTGAGATGTAGAAGGAACTTCTTCATTGGAAACGGCAATTTCTGGGCTGACAACCGGGGCTGGAAACTGATTAAAAATATCACATAAATTAAAAAATAACTTGATTTTACATTATATGTAGCTTATTGTGCCAATTTATCCAATTTAAAATATGAGACTGTAGGTCTGATTTATCTTTCAGCTGCACTAAAGTAAGAACTGCTCAAGTTTTGAGAAAAGGGGAGTGCATCGTATCTCATCAGTCAAATCCAAGGCATCCTGCTTAGGCTGCTCTAGCCTGCCTTGAATTACTGCTTCCTCCACCCCAACTCCTCACACTTGTCAATATCATATTTGCTTTTCCTGATGGCTGGTCTGTTTTGTTCCCTAGTTAGTGGTTTCTGCTGCTGCTCTCACTGCCTTAGGCTTTCCGCACATGTATGTGGGGGGGAGGGGATGGAGCGATGCCACCAAAAAAATAAAATATGTGGCCATGACAATTTCAACAGCAGATTTTTCTTTGTTACCTCAGTTTCTTCTCCAAAAGGGAATGTGGCCTCCAATAGCCTCAAGCATTCTTGTAGAGACAGTGAGGTCTGTGTGCCGAGAGCTGGAAGCTGGTAACACCGAAGAAAAAAAAAAAAAAAAGAAAGGTAATAATCTTAAAGTGTTTTCACAAGAGAAGCTCTTATATTTTATTTGTCCAGACAAAATGGCTTTTTTTGTACACACATGAAGAAGTTCATATATATGAATTGGTATGGGGGATTGCTGCCTAAATTTGAATAATTATCCAGGGTATAAACCAGGGCTTCCCTCACCAAAGACATTCCTAGTTGACAAGTAGTTGCCATTTTAGGTCAGCAATTCTTAAACTGTGGGGCACACAACCAGGGAAAAAAATATGGAGTAGAACTTAGTTAATTGAAGGTCGGCTTTTTACTGCATATTCAGAACTCTGGTGCTCACTAAAGTGGCTGCAGCCATCCGGTCAGAGGAAAATCACCAGGACGATTAAAAAAAAAAAAAAAAAAAAAAAAAATCAGATACAAATATTTTTAACCAGCTATTTTTACAAGGGTTTTTACTGGGGCTTCTGAAAAGCCAGAAAAAAAAGGTGTGAGAACCACTGTTTTAGGTCATTTGTTAACTCTTTGTTACATCTTTTTAATTCACTTACACATATGCTTTTTGGGGGGGAATCAAAAAATGTTTTTTTTACTTGATTAATTAATAAATTTTTTACTTCCAGGTAGGAGAAGAAAATCTAATCAACACTTACATTACAAAGAAATACAACAGCGAAGTTTAAAAGCAAAAATATACATTTTACAAAAACATGTGCACCCAGCCAGGACAGCTCCTAATCTAAGAGTGGCTAACATTAGGCTACATGCACGTTTAAACAGTAAATCAGTGCTTGAGGTTAACAACTGACTCACCTGAGGGGTTTCCGGGCACATTATTGAGGTCATCCTTTACCGTCTTTAAATGATATCACACTTTGGATTTATAGCCCAAAAACTATGCAAATTGTTTGTCAGTTTGTGAGCGGTTTTATTTTTTTTTTACGCAGCCAATCAACCAACTCAAACCCGATCATGGCTTCTTAGTCACTAACTTTGCCAATAGAAATCAAGACATTGCTTTCTTAACAGTGCTTGTGATTGTTTCACATCACAAGCAAACTCCAGCAGATTCTGCTTGGAAGCAGACTTGAGACCCTCCTTTTTTGAGGGCTCTCCTTTGGGCTTTCACACCCTGCCCATATTAGCTCAAACAGTTTAAGGCTGTAAGCATCAGTCATTCCGACAGTCCAGCTCAGGGGTGTCCAACATGTGGCCCAAGGGCCAAAAATGTCTCCCAATGTGGGGGTTTAAATTATTATTATTATTTTTTTAAGGCAGAAATTTGTGACTTTTCACTGTATTTTTCTCTTTAAGGAAAGATAACCTCATGAAAGTCTGAACTGTTAACCTGAGGCAGAGATCTGAGTAATCGTCATTTTTACAACCTTCTTACTAACAAAGAAATCACCCATAGCATACAATACTAGGCCAAAAAAGTACCGGATAAAGAAAAACAAAACAAAAAATAAACCCAACAGGTGGGGTTTTTTTGGGTTTGTTTTACTATTACTTTCATTATATATCAGAAAAAGTGTGTGTGTGTGTGTGTGTGTGTGTGTGTGTGTGTGTGTGTGTTGGGGAGAGGGGGGGGATTTCTGTGAATTAACAGAAAACTTCTGTTTTATTTTACAGGACAAAGTCCAGGAAACGAGCTGTCAATACTTTTTCTGTAATTTTACCATGCAGCCAGTTTCCTTTGATTTACTGCAGCAGCATTTCTTTGTAATGTGGAAAAACAGACAGTCAGAAATGCACTTACTTTTCTAAATACGTCTCGATCTGGGCATAATTGGTTTAAAAACAAACAAACCCCAACCCCTTCTTTTAAGTCTAGCTGCTGAAATTTTAAGGCCTAAACAGACAAATTCCTGTAATCTCTCATTTGTTTCTTGGACTATTAATGCAGTTAGTTAATACTCTGTGTATTTGTCAAGTCAATCCCCAGCTAATGTATCTAATCAATATTTAACACAAATTTCTTTTGCTTTTGATTTCGTTATGGGTTTGTATAAACCCTGTGCTTGACACTATGCGTCTCTATGCAGTTGTACTTTTATGGTGGGTAACATGATCTTGTGATTCTGAACTGCCTCTGGTTCGCTGGAAAATTCTCTTGGATGGGAAGCCTTAAAATAAATGCAATACAGTCATGTGTGTCTCTGTGAAATGAACTTCTACCTTAATCTAACTGCAACGGCTTGATGTGCTTTATATTACCGGCTTGTGTGACTCAACAACGAGATGATGCTATTACATACATGCGGAGCAATTTTGATTTTGAGCACAAATTTTTAAACTTGCAACATCTTGGTCAAATGCAGCAAAGAAACTAAGTGGAAAGTCTCTACATTTATAAAATTAATACTGAGCAGAGAAAATTTCCTTTTTATCACCAGTGTACAGCTCCTATTTTTAAGTTTTCTTTTTATGTCTTAAAAGGCAGGCATCCGACTAAAAACAATAGCATATAATGAAAGGCTTGGTGTTAACAAACCTGCTCAGGAATGCTCTCTCCAGTCTCTCCATCCACTGGTGGAGCCCCTTGTAAGTTCACACCATTTCTCCAGCTTTCTTGTTCCTCATTCCTGTCTTTGTTCTCCTGTGGGCTGGGCTTCTCCTCCTCGTTTTCCTTCTGACGGTTGCTGTAGTTAAAAACTTCTCTTCCTGCGCCAAGATCAATGTCCTGTCGCCATAGGATGTCAATCAAGTCAATGTCCTGAAAAAACACAGAGCAACCATTGAAAAATGGCCCTGTATAGAGAGGAAAGGTACTTTAATAGCCACATACTGACTATCAACATATTTGGCATGTGCACAACTAAAAATATGACCTAATATATGATAAATCGTCACTTTTTATTAAACCTTTTATATGGGCCGTTTTCATCTGAGAGTGGATATAACACAAATCAGATGATGTAACCGTGACATAAACACTTGGGCACGGTAGTTATCATGTGATCAGAAAGAAGTCTTGCTTTATTGCAATCCAATAATGACTGTGAACTCGATCTCCACAGTGTCAATATGGCCATTGTGTGTTGAGAATACTTCACATAATAGTTAATGTGAGAAATAACAACACATAAACACTAAACGTAAAAGAAACAAACAAAAAGATTGTATAGTTATCATGTCTTTCGTTCCATTTTAAGGTAAGGAAGTAAACTTGGGGGGGGGCTGCTCGCCATGCATTTCAAAGTTGGAGAATGTTAAATATGGCCAGAACCACAGCTGTATTAAATGTGACTCAACTGGTTCGACTAAAAATATCACACACTGATAAAAGACCTAGGGTGGAGGCTGTTTTTATTACTCACCGTAAAGCTATGTTGAATGAACTTTTTTGTATTTATTTTTAGTGGAAACGGATACTAAATACTGGATTTATTAATAAATACATATATACAATGTTTTCAGGTAACAAAAAAAGCATTTTTTCCTCTCTTCTTTCTTTTTTTATATTTTTTTTTTTACTTTGCTAGGCTAGACTACTCTTAAATCTGCCATTCACAACATAAACACACATTCACACACACACACACACACACACACATATATATATATATATATATATATGATTTTATATGGCCTATATGTATCATAGTTACTGTAATTATTTAAATTATTTTGCTTTATGCTGCGTTTAATTTTTGGCTTCTGTAACAAACAAATTTACTCATTTGTTGAAAAAAATTCTCTTTTAACATAACTCAAATCCATAAATTCTGCTAAACGGAGAGCATCTACATTTTGATTGATGCTCTCCTGGTGGAAACATACCTCTTTTGTGAGATCATCATTGCCATCCCTGTTGCCGTGCTCCTGGTTGCCCTCGGGGGCCACAGCTCCCAGGCTGCTGTCCGCTGTGTTCAGACTGTATGTGGATTCAGGCGCTCCACTTCCTCCCCTCATGGCCGGGGTAGCGTCAGGGTTGTTAACGTCCTCTAGGCCGGCCCCATTGTCCAGGGTGATGGTGGGGCTGGACTGGCTGCTGGCGGACACCACAGTATCAGAGTCACGATGCACTAGCCAGGTGTTGAGCTCTGTACTGGGCACGAAGAGGCGATCCAGCTGGCGCACCTGGTTTAGCAGTCGTCTAGTGGTGAAGAAACGATCGAGGTCCACACTTTTTGGATGGATGCCATAGCCGTCCAGCGTGTTGCGCAGGTTGTGAAACTGTGTCTGGGTGTAGGCTGAGCTAGGCCCCAGGATGATCTCTCTCAGTGGGGGCAGCTGATTGTTTAGGTAGGTGTCAACGTCCACCCGCACCCCAATGAGACTCAGAAGGATGGTGAACTGAATCAGGCCCTCTGTGAAGTACTTTTTCAGGTAAAGCATTTCTTTACAAAGGAACAAAAGGTGAAAGTAAAAAACAAAAACAAAAAGGGGGCCAACTTTCTTGGATCAATAGTTCTCCACTACCACTAAAAGACTGAGATAGATACATGAACATAAAAACCAGTTAAATATAGCAAAAGGGGAGGGTTGTCAACAGGATTATCTATGTCAAAAAGCTGTATAGGATCCAAGATGAGGTTTTCACTTTTTTAGAGAGTCCAGTTTAAAGTCAAAGCTCTGCTCTTCAAAAGAGTGTCATCATCCCATTCCTGGCAAAAGTGAGAAATAAATGTGTTAATGCTCTTTTGCAATAAAATTAAACATTACAATACATTCAGCCCTGAAGCACGCCAAGCCTTACCTACCTACATTTGCTTTAGGCACATGTTAATGAAAACAGGACTTGCTAGCCCATTGCAACCACTCCATCCTCTAAAGACTAAATAAGTGATGTCGGTTCGCAACGCGCAATGCCTCCTCATTGCTGGACATTCAGCAGCCCAGAGATGGTGAAGAGAGAGCTCCAGGCATCACCCCACCCTTGACAGGACAACTACTTCGTGTGGGTGCTGCTGAAGGTGAATGAGGGAGTCCAGAAAGCTCGCTGGGCTGCTAGCATACGCACCAATGTTAGGTGGATGGCACGGTCCCTCCCTCCTTTCGTCCTTACGACGTTAGCTGTTAGCTGCCCTGTCTCTTAAAATCCGGCTATCGGTACTACGCATTACCTTATTACACAAGACAAAGTAGCTGTGATGCGTTTTATCCACTTACCCTTAAATAAATGACAGCTTTCTCTGTTTATATTTTAATTTTAGGACTGCCTACTTCCGCTGTAGCTAGCATCAACAATCTCCCTAGCAACAAGTGGTGAAAAGGTGATTGACAGAAAGTACAGCCATCCACATGCTTTGGGCGCAGCGACGACACATGACTCCAGTTACTCCCGACCAATAAGAATAGGGCAAGGGCGGGGTTGACAGAAAATGCCCAACTACTATTGGAGCTCAAAACGTACACTGTGCTAGCCTTATGAGCTAGTTGTCTTCTAACTACCTAAACAATTCAGTTAGTTTTAAAAGTAACGTAAACAAGATACACCACTATGTTCATTGCCCTCCCGTAAACATCACTTTTATTAATTTACGTGTCTGCTAACGTTAGCTTGCGCCGTAAGTCAATGCGGTTTCGCCGCACAGTATTACTTATTTAATTTAAAACCTTTTGATTGCAATACTTACGCATGAAGATTTTGCAAGTGTGCCTTCATGCCTCAAAGTCAGCTTAGAATAGTAACAAGTCCTTTTTCATTAAAAGTTCCACAGTGATGCCAGATACAGCACTCTCCAGCCTTTCCTCATTGAATGGCCCACCATGACTTGCAAAATTGCTAGCTAGCCCGGCTAGCCTAGCAGCGCCGCTTGACACCATAACACGCTTTCACACAGAGCATGCGTAGAACATTCTAGTGGCAAGCAAGCTTTCATCAGCCGACTGAAAATTCCCCCGCTGGTAATCTTCCACAAGTATACGACGGCAAAATAAAGATAATAATAATAATAATAATGATGATAATGAAAAAAGGTCAAGGGTGAGGACATGCATGTAAAATTTCGAAATAAAAAATATTTTGTAATGTTTTGATTTACAAGAAATAAAAGTAAATATTACGGGAAAAACACGCAAAATTACGTGAAAAGGGGGAAGTTAGTTTACTTAAAATATAATTGGAACATTTAGGAAATCTTGGATTTCCTTTCTTTTTCGTTTTTTGAGACAATTATCGGCAGCTTTACTTTTCAAGGTTCAAGCTGGGGAGAAATTCAGTGCATTCTACAATTGCAGGCCATTTTCTGGCCCAGCCATGAATTTGAAAACAATATGCACAAAATATTTTAAAAAACATCTGTCCTGAGACTAAATGTAAACCTAGTTGTTGAAAAGTGGTTTCAAAATATAATTTTAAATACAAAATAGCTCTCCAGAACCCAGAAAAAAAATCAGTGTTAAGTTATAAATCCACGTTTTTGTTTTGATTTTATTGACCTCTCTTGGAACTTTTAAACCATTTTTATTTTTATTTTGTAATTGTCCATAGCAGGTTGTGCCTCACAGCATATGTGCAACGCTGTTACTGAAACCTTTTTAGCCTGTTAAACAAGAACTAGTGGTAACACTGTGTCATCATTCATATGCCTTGTATTTTTCCGACCCTTTTTTGCATTGGGACAGTCTAAAAAGTGCAGAACGGGAAAGCACATTGCATGCATATTAAGTAATAACTTTACAGCCAAAGTGTCCTTTTCATAAAACACAGCGGCCCTTTATTCTGCTGTAATATTGTTGGAAATATTGAGGGAATCACTTTTTTACAGTTGGTTACTGCACTTTTCAGCTAAACAAAGTGGTAATGTTGAGCTGAATTAGTCATATTTTAGTCATATTTGTTATGACTAATGTCATTGACTAATTTTCATTTTCCGTTTTTCCCCTCATATATTTATGAGGACTTTTTTTTTAGGTAAAAATATTCATTTTTATTTAGCTAAGTTTTGACATAAATTTGACCTTTTTCTTAGTGTTTTCTTGTAAATTTACAACTTAAATATTGTAAATTCTTGATTTACAAGAATTTGTAAATCAAGAATGATGAGTTGGGGGTGATTTAATCACCTTCACCCAGTCTTTTAAATTTCAAATATTTAGTTTTTTAATTATAGTGAGTCTTGAAAGCAATGACAATGCTTTTCAATGATAATAAAATGAAAATGTATTTATATTATAAATATATTTAAAGAGGTTTGTAAGGTTCCTTTGCAGTCATAATAACATATAGAAGTCAAAGTATGACATTCATATTATGGATGCATAGTCTAAAGAAACAAAACACACATACGGAAAAACAAAATAAACCAGAAAATTCTGGCAAACATCAGCGACAAAGAAGATCTTGTTCTTCAGCCAGTGGTCATGAAAAGTTTTCATCATTTCCGACGCGGCTTCAGTGAATAGTACATGGCTCAGCTGAAGGTCCAGATGCATCTCTCAGGTCTTTGATGGATTTATTCCTATTTCTTAATGACATGACCTTCAGATACTGTTCATCTGCTGTTTTTCAAAAATGTTTTCAAGTCTGTCGCTCCTTTTGCCCCAAACTTGTCCAGTTTCCTCAAATTTCTTAAGGTCACACTGCACGCTACGCAGTGTGTTTGTTTTTTGGCCAATAGCTTTTTTAGAATCACCTTGTTGGTGCAAATATACCAGTTTATAACTGCAAATCAGTGTTGTCTTTGGCATTTTTCAAGCATTCCTCTGAAAATGGTTAGGTACAAGGACTGGACTGAAAATGAGTGAAAAAGCAGTCAATGTCCAAAGAAAAACTTCAGAGGTCCACTTTAGAAAAATTTCAAGAAAATCAGGTTTCTTGGAAGCGAAATATAAAGAAATGAGTGGTGGCTCCGGACTCTTGGACAGTAATATATTTTGTTTTAATACAGGGGCATCAAAACTTGAAACCTGCTTAAAATCCAGTTTTATTCCCTGGTTTTAAACCAATCCTAACAATACACAAGTTATTTTTATCACGTTTTAGTATTTTCAACATTGTTTGTTTCTTTATCTCTACAGCAGTTATACAAAAACGCAAAGAACAAAAAAAAAACCCCAACAAAAGTTTACATTAAATATCACTTTTTTAATTTCTGTTGTAGATCATGACAAAATATTTTCAGTGACTGTCTGAAGTTCACTAAATATTAACCCCCATCAGGTTCACAGGCCTGTTGTGGTATCGCTTTGAAATGTCTGCCTCGATCTGTGAAAACAAACATAACAATCATCAGTTACTTCTGAGAACATTGTCGGCGTAACACTTAGAATTTGTACCGTTTCCATGTCACATAGAATATGAATACCTTTATGTGTCTGCTCATATTTAAACAGAGATCTCACAATGACAGTTTTCAGTATTTTCTGCTTCCTGCAGCCTCCTCATTTGACATAGTTAGTAAATTATCCACCGTGCCAACAGAAACAAATACAAAAAAATAATGCTGTACCAGCTTCTGGAGTTCCCGGGTGCATCCTGCCAGCAGGTCAACACGAGGCTCCAGCCTGGACTGCTCCTGCAGGGCTTCCTGCCTCTTCTCTGCCATTGTGGCTCCTTTCAGCACCAGAATGTCAGCCTGCTTCATTTTCTGTCTCAGCATCTCTGACACGCGCTCAACATACCTGAACACGCACATCACATTAAAAATAATGAACAAAAGGTGCAACATTTCTGATGCATACAAAGGGGTTTTTCCACTTTATTTAAAGACTGATGCTCATGATAGAAATGATTTATGTCATTTATACTGAATAAGTGGCTCTGTATTGTAGCGGTTAACTTATTTGCCTAACAAGCAAAAGAGCCCCAGTTTGAGCCCACAAGGAGTCACAGAGGGGTTTGTGTCAGGAAGGGCATCTGGTGTAAAAATCTGCCAAATCAAATATGCAGAGCTACCCGCTGTGAATAAGTGAGCAGCTCAAAGTAGCTTATATTATTTATACAGAATAAAATGTATTGTCAGTGTACTTTACATAAAAAAGGACCTGCTACAAGGCAATTAATTAAGCATTCTATACTTTAATTTCCCTTCTACAGAAGAGAGACAGAATAATAAAAGTTAACTGTCTCTTAAATCACAGCCAGTTATGGTAGAAATGAATCACAGAGCTAATCACACTAACCACAGACATGAATGTCAAGGTAATATCAGGCTTGCAATTGTTTATCTGCAAAGGTTTTTTCTGGGTCTGATTGGAGAAAGGGGATCCTTAAGAGTACAGAAACTCCAGATTTTGTGGCACAAATTCTAACTTTCACTTTCTGAAATAAGCACAGGGATGGGGAACTCCAGGTCTCAACGGCCGGCGTCCTGCAAGGTTTAGATGTGTCCTTGATCCAACACGGGTGATTTAAATGGTTAAACGACCTCCTCAACATGTCTTGAAGTTCTCCAGAGGCCTGGTAATGAACTAATCATTTGATTCAGGTGTGGTGACGCAGGGTGAGATCTAAAACCTGCAGGACACCGGCCCTCAAGGCCTGGAGTTCCCCACCCTTGCTCTAAGCTATAAACTTGTTAAGCTATTATATACAAAAGTCACAATAAAGTGCTAAAAGAGAAGTTTGAAATGATAGTTCTTCATCTTATGTGTGTTATTTTACAACAAGGTTATGTATTCACATTGTTTCCTGAAATAGAGCTCAGTGGTGATCATGCTGATATTCTGGCGACCATCATACCGTGGAGAGGCGTGAATCATGAACAGGTGCTGCATCCGGAGAGAGGTGAGCCTCCCCAGAAGGTCCTGCACCTCAGACAGCATCGCCTGGATGTGTTCGCAGGTTTGGCCTTGGATGACCGAGGGGGCCTGCTGGAACTGGCTCATAGCTACCACATCGCCCTCTTCTCTCATCTCACTCAGACGCTGAGTCAGGAACACCTCCAGCTGCACCAACAAATGAAGCCAGAGTCATGCGTTAGTGACAGAAAACCAAATCTGGCATTCAAACACTTATATATAAATATCACAGTAAAAAATGCAATTGCACCTCAACAGTGGGAGCATTCCTTCAGGTGAAATATTGTTAAACTGAGATCCTAATCTTCTGTTATGTCTGAATGCATAAGACCATATCAGCTAAACATTTATCAGGACCAGATTTTTCTATTTAATCCACGTAAAAGATTATGAAATCACACCATCTGCCTTTATTGCCTCTTTCCTGAATTTCTGCAGTTCTCTCTGTGCAGAGGTCTTCCTTATCGCACCAGCAGCTGTTTAACCATGCAGCAGAGACACTCCTGACTAGTACCAAACACCGAAACCATGACCCAATTCCAATCCTTTTCACTTCATCTGGAGTATAAAGTGGCCGCCTCTGCATTTCACTGTTGCTATGCATTCGTCTTGATTCAGTGCTACAACTAGAAACTGTTTGACCTCAATCTTGGCGTTCTTTTTTCACCATTTTAACTTCATTCTTGCAGCTTTGTTGCCATCTCTTTTGAGCTTATCTAAAACTTTATAATGACATGTAGCCGCTGTGCTCACAAGAACGTCAGGCTGCTTGTTAGTGGTCTCAAAGCCTTCACCTTGATAACACACTGCAGCTACTTTATTCAGCTTTCTTGTTTTCTTTCTTCTTGGTTTACTTCGTCCTGACTGGATTGCTTACCTGCCAACATATGTATGTTTCTACAATCTGAAATAACCTTCTTAAAGGCATTTGAATTACATACACCAGCAATTTTCAGCTGCAGCTGTGTCTTTATTCTTACTTAGCCACTGCTACAGAGAAGAGACACACAAGGAGATTCTTCAAATCTGAAGTTATACTTTGAATACTACATTACACTTTACTGCACTATTATTCATGTTCAGTAGTACCTAAAACATGTGAATTACTGCAACCTGTTTGCAGTGTGCTCTGCCTCCAGACAAAAATCAAATGAGGCAGGCTTCAGACACCCCCTGTACCCACTTAATTAAAAGTACAGATAGATGTGTGCTGCTCTGATGGCCTTGGGAATAAAATGTTTTGATTTGGATTAAATAATAAGTATGGTGCACACAACTACATGGATTGACTGCTAAAAACTGAGTCAACTCTTGAGTTTGGCTGTTAACGCAAACCTTGGACATTTTACCTTTTGTTCCACAACATGAAACACATGTAAATAGCTCACTGGTTAATATATTATGTGTACTAGAGAAGATGCTTACTGGCAAATGGCTAAATAAGACTGCAGATAAGTCGTCATCAAAGTGAATGCAGGAGGTGATGGTGAAGTCATAAGACTATGGCGTACTTTATTTGTAGCCTAATGGCAGAAATACCTTTGGTGGCTACAGTCATGTTTCAGACATCAAGATTTTTCTTGCGTCATCCCAACATTTACAGTCCCTCCTCTCACCCTCCACACTCCCTGCCTTTCCTTCTCTCTCGCTGCCTCCTAACATGCCTTCCCCCTTTCCTCTTCCTTTGCATTCGCCAACAGTAGCAAAGCTTTCACCAGCACTCTGACGAACATTCAGCACTGAAGGTGGTCTTCGTTAACCTGGGCTCTGACTGATCCAGTATGGAAATCTCATTCTTCATGATCCACATGTTTGATTTTGGCCAAGATTTTATGCCAGATGCTCTTTCTGACACAACCCTTCCCATTTATCTGGGCTCGGGACCAGCATTACACATACACTGGCTTGTGGACCCTCGCACAGTTGTGTTCCAACAAAACCTGTAGACGACATAAGCTTTAACCTTCCAGGAACAGGGTGTTCCTAACTTTTTGGGTGGCCAAGAAAAAACCCCAAAAGCATTTCCCCGGCACTTCTATCTGAAACTAAGCAGTTCAATTAGACCTTTTTCCTTAATTTAAATAGATTTAATGGCTTAGTGAGGAGACCTGTGGGACTAAATGATATTTACAAATTTTCATCATCAATAATTTTGTCCAGAACATTTTACAATCATCACACAACCTTAAGTTAAAATACAAATGTTCAACCTAAAAAACTGAGCAACACTTAGCTAGTCACTGAAAGGTCACTCCTTCTATCCTTCAAAATTTTAGTTTTTAAAAACTGCAATAAATATAAACAACAACAAAAGACTAAAACCATACAAATACAAATAAAATAAAAAATTACAAAATGTCCTCCGTGTCAGTCTGTGGAACTGTTACCTTACACGTTTTTGTCTGAAAGTTAAAACTGATGCTGTTAAATGCTTTTCACTATCATTCACTCCAAACACACCAGCAAACCTGGTGTGTTTGGAGTAAAACAAAACGTTTTTAACAACACACTCTCCCTCTAAGCTGCTTAATGCTCCACTTGTGTGTTCTGCCTATAGCTTTATATCATTAGGCTATATACAAATATATGTGGGTCTTCTTGAAGTAATTTGAGATCGAATGACTGTAGTCTTTACCTCCATCAACTCGTCAATGAACCGGCTGCGTGACTGAGGGTTTTCCAGTATAGTTAGAGCATCTTCACCCCTCGCCACTCCCTCAGGGCCTTCAAAATAAAATGAGTCTTTTTTAGCAAATGGACATTTCAGCAGCTGAGCATGTGACAGCTGCAAACATAAAAAGGATTAGAAGGGGGGAAAAAAAAAAGTTTCTCACAGTCTGTGCCCACATCCACAATTTCAATTTCAATGGGAGCTTCTGCGCTGTCACCCCAGTCGATACCGCCTGCCCCGGGGTCCTGATGAGGGAGACGGAGAGAGAATAGTTCAGCCTTTTACCTCCCATTACTCAACTGACTACCTTCTCCCAAAAAGTAATCAACACTGTGGTTTATTACAGCTTTTTCTGCCTGGCATAGCTCTACAGTACTTTTAGACATTTTCACCCAATATATTCTGTAGTTCCGCAATCATGTAACCATATACTTTTACTTTATCCAGCAGTTCTCAAACTTTTTCTGGCATATTCCCTTCAGAACCTGAGAGATTGCACCAAACAGAACAAAATGTATTATCAAGCATTAACAATTATAATGAAAGAACAAAAAAACAAACCAAATTTAATTTGACTTTATTAAAAGTTAACAAAAATGCCATTAAAGCGTTTTTAATATTTTATGGTGCAATGTTTTTGACCATTCATTCATAGCGCCTGTATATTCCAAGCAACTATACAGTAAGATATCTATTTTGACCATTTATCCATTAATCTGAGGTTATGCTTGACTCAATGGCCACTTCCTACACACACTGATGTTGCAACACAATACATCACCACAACATTGTATACGTCACTCACTGCAGTCTCCTGAAATTAATTGTGTCTCTGCAGGGAAAAATATACCTGGTAGTGCGTCACTCAAACAAAAACAAAAAAAGTGTCTTTTATTTTCAATTTTTTTCTAATTTTCTTGAACCCCCCACCCCACTCCCAAACCTCTCTACTGGTTCTGTTCACTTGCAGGACCCTGCACTGATAGACTGTGGAGATGCAATTTTCCACACCATTGGTTGTGCCAAAGAGCTGGAGTTGCATGCCAGCAGTAATGGCACAAATTATGTTGCAAATTGCTGCACATAAGGGGGACAATAGCGAGCAAGCAACTTTGCTTTAGTGGAACCTACACAATGAAAAAAAGTTTTCATTATTATTGTTGTTATTATTTTACCAGGCTTCATTTGTACGATTTACCTTGTAGTTTTAGCCAGTTATTTTTGGCCATTTGTATGTTAACTTGTGACCTATTTGGTGTTAATCAGCTTGCTAACATGTTTTCACACACACTGAATTTCTGCTGCAAAATTCAGGCACTGCAGCTGGTTTAAGATGAGGATGTACCTTTAAAAAAAAAATCACTATATCATATATCATTGTTTTAGAGAAAAGGATGCAACGCAGACGTGTTCAGACGCCCTACCTTGGAGTTCGGCTCCAGGCTGATTCCCCAGTCTATTCCATCCTCGGCTGTGATGCCTGAACTCACACCCAGGGAATCTGATACTTTGCCAAAGTCGCCCCAGTCGATCTAAAACAGATTTTAGAAGACGAAGCAAAAACAGCGGTAAGAAAGGACTCCTGCTGTGAGTGGACATTTGGAATCACTTTGAAACATGCAGGCATTTACTGATAATTTCAATTATGGCCCAGTTTACATAGTGAACTGCATTAAGATAGAATAATGAATGGTTCTTACTAGTTTTAATTATATGAGCACAACAACAAGAATACACATGCAGTAAAACTAACCGTGTCCTCTGTGATGGTATCAGGTGGTGATTCACCCACAACTGGCCTTTCAACAACTGTGGGGACTTTCCCCGTTCTCCACTCATAAAATGTTGCATTCCCTCTTTTTTGGGCAAATGTCAGCATAGGGAGTACTGGCTCAGACCTACAAATGACAACATGTGAGCTCATGTGACCCAGCACAAACATTATCTATGGTTTATGTAGTTAAACAGAACAGAAAGTGTTTCTTTCAAGTTTACTTTCTTAGTTTTTTGTGAACTGCTCTAATGGATATACACCGATGTTTGAGCTGTATCTGCAAAAATATACATTTGAGTGAAACTGCGACAAAACAAAACATAATATTTTAAGTCTGGATGATAAACTGGATTTCAGTTACAACTGAAAATAATTTAGCTTCCAATATTATGAAAACACAAAGTTTTTACACTGAAAGCTGCAGTTGCCCAGTCACAGATGCATTTATAAAGGCCTTTCATGCTTTTTTGGTCCAAGCACACATCAACATGTGGACTGGAAGAGTCAACCACTTTACCTCTGATTAGCAAAGGAGCTGCTTTAACTCATGAGTGAGCCTTTGGACAACCTGGTCTATCTTGAACGAGTTAGGATCATGAAACTTGAAGGATCATTAACAGTTGCCTGCAGCCGGCTTTGTCTTTTTAACTCAGATTGTCTCTCATCCCATCTGTTTTTGGCTCACTCTTCACAGAATGGCCCACCTTTTATAACTCAATTATTAACTTGTTTTCAGTTTGAACGACATTTAAAGTTCAAGGAGATTCCCCGTGAAAAGTTTTTAACCATTTGTTAAGTTTGTAACTAACCAATTTTAAATACTTAAGATTTCAATATTGCCCAAAATAACAGAAATTATGTTTTTTTCCCCCCATAACATGGCATCTCTACTGTATCCCTTACTCACCAGTCACAGACAAAGTTTGTAAAGGCAGCATAAAGTTGTATTTGCTCTTCGAGCCTCGCAGCATCCTTCCCGACTTCGTCAAGAACCGCTGGCAAGTCCTTCACCAGAGCCTGAAGCTCTCGAGGAACATTTTCACCCTGTAAGAAGCAAATAAGTCAATCAAAGGCTCAGAAATCCTCACATAGCACACGATTGTTAAAGCTTTTCCACCAGCTTCCTGTGAAGTTTAGATTTGAGTTTAAAATCTTTGTTCTTACATTCATAAAAATAGCTTTGTCCCCGTTGCTGTCACTGAATTAAATAAGAACTGTTTTTGATTCGAAATATTAAAGTATGTGTCACAGTGAGTTTTATATATTTACTAGGTATGTGTGTTTTTAAAGGGATGTCAAATGCTGTCATTTTTCTGTAAAGCAAATTTACCTTGCCTTTAGGTATAAATAAAGTTACCTTACCTTACCTTACCTATGGCCTTACAGGGTGAGGCCCCCGCCTAAGGTTACTGCTTTCTGTTCACATTCGCATCAATCAGTTAATAAAATGCGTAACTCTGAGTGTTTGTGTCTGAATATTCTCCTAGAGGTGTGCACGTTCTTGCACTTACTGTGATGCCATACTGTTTGCAGGCAGCATAGTAGCGTTCCCTCAAGTCTGCAGCTGAGCTCTGGCACTCCACCTCCCGCCTGCTCAGCTCCTGCTGCAGCTGCTGAGCTTTGGCCAGCTGCCTCCTCAGAGCCGGGCCTTCGTAGCTCACGTTGCGGCTCAGCAAGCTGGCCAACTCCACTGGGACACACAAACACATTTTTTATCATTCAGCACATGCAATTATTTTGTTTCTTCAGCTGGATTTTGTGGTCGATATCCTAAGCTACACAAATGCAGCAGCAAAATTAACACTTATAACCTTCCTGCTTTAAAAGAGGGAGCCTACAGGTATAAGCAAGTTAAATCTTGACTTAAATCAAGACTTCAGGAACTTTAACATATCTTAGACTAAATTTAAGGGCTGGAAAAATACACCAAAAACCACAGACTGTATAACAGATACAGCATAGCTTCAAGATCTGAAACAGCAATGGGAAGTGCTTTAATGCTGCATTCTTTCCATCCAGCAGGGGGCGACTCCTCTACAGCCACCAATTACATACAGTCTATGGTGAAAATACACTCTTTTAAAGTAAAGTTAAAAATAATCACCAAGACAAAATATAAGGTGGTTCATGTTGCTAGATGTCAGTTTTAGCTGCTAATTTAAAGTTTTCTAACCATAGTGAAGTGACTTCTATATTCCTCTACATCAGCTGTATTTGATATTCACGTGTTAGACTTTGTACATCCACGAGGCCCTACTTGGGAAACTTGATCATTAGAAGGTGCACATAGAGCTCTAGAATTCAAAGAAGTTCTCTTGGACTTGCTTCGTGCTGCTATATAAGCAATCTGTACATGGAAAGTTTTACATTTTAGTCCCCAACACCGGATGATTAAACTGTTTTTCTGTTAAGGCAGCAGAGTTGTGAAATTTGTGACCACAGAACATCAGAAAACGCGGTTGAAAGAGTCGCAGTTCTGCAGACAGCAAACTGTGTGAAAATGAACTTTGGTTAACATGGTTGAAATTTATTTGCACTAAAGAATGCTTTTATATTTACTGATCCGGTTCATCTGTCTAAAAACTACAGATGAAAGTGAGCTTTTAGGTCAAATATATGCCTTGTTTATTGTCCCTACAAAATAAACAAGCTAAAAAAAATAAAAATAGACAATATGACATAAA
The DNA here is from genome assembly GCF_041146795.1 of Maylandia zebra. NCBI lineage: Eukaryota > Metazoa > Chordata > Actinopteri > Cichliformes > Cichlidae > Maylandia > Maylandia zebra. The sequence continues at coordinate 26,297,396 of NC_135174.1, read as the reverse complement.
GTGACAACAAACGGTCTCATAAGCACTTTGTGTAAACAAGTAGACTCGTCTTCTTTGCCTTTTCCACCAGTATGTTACAAGGTCAGCATCCAACTGGGCCTAAACCAATTTCCCACCTGGACCCAAGTACAGGGGTCCCTATATTTAAGACATTCTTTTAGGCATAAGCTATAATAATTAGGTTAACCAGATACATTATCTCATTGCTAACTGGTTTAAAGCATATTAAACAGCATGAAAGTCTTAGCTGAACTATAAAGCATTAACACATGTTTGTACACAGTCGCATTTCACGACCTAAATGTTTAAATGGGACAAAAATAGCAGCACTGAGAGATGGAAATTTGCACATTAAGAAGACAAAAAACACTTAAAACTCATCCATACTGTCAGTAAATATGAATTAAAGATATTTTAAGATTTATTTTCAAAGGAGCCAAAGATACGTAGCTGTGTTCACAGGTGTTTTTATACTATAAAGAAGACATATTGATATGTCTTTCCCTTATTTTCCTAACACACTTACCCAAATAGACATTATCTGCTTCATAAAGAGACACAATCTCCTGCCAGTCCTATGAAAACAAAACCACAAGGGAGAAAGTTTTACAGCAGAAAACCCAAATAAAAAAAATCCCCTTAACATGTGACATTGACATGTATGAATCCTCTCACCTTCATCCTCTGTGATGAGTATCTGCCAAAGATGTTCTTGGAGGAAGCCTCAGTTCCCTTCAGGATCTCCACGATCCTCAAGCAGTGAAAGTAGTGAATGTCTGTCAGTGAAAGTAAACAAAGCACAGAAATAGATGAAGATTTAAAAGCAGTGCATATTAACAGCTGCTTAAAATACAATAAACACCAAAGCCATGCTCCTCTGCAACCCCTGCTGGTGTTGCAGTAGCAGTGCAAGAGTCTTTGGGAGTTGCCTGAGGTTAACTGCTAGTTGTCCAAAAGTTATGCAAAAGCATGCCTGAGGTTGGCTTGGGAGGGACAGCACTTATTGCTAAACCCTGTGATGCTCTCCTGACTACCATTATTAGCTTAGATTAGACAGTATTTTAAAATAAGACCATTAAAAAACTCCAATGTTAGTCTCCACTTTGTTGCAGTCATTAGCAGGGTTGTAACACCACCTTAAAATAAGAATAATGATAACAACAAGAAAAAAAAAACATTAATAAAGTTGTGAAGTGGGGTTTAAGCCTGCATTGATGATTATAAAGTAACCCAAAACCTATATCTGGTTGGAAAGGGGAGTCCCTGAGAAGAGTAGAAATGGTGCTAAATAGCCTGCTGGGTCCATAATAGATTCATCTCTCAGAGAAGTGGAAGGATGGGTGGGTGTATTGAGTTGTAGGGGACCTACAAGAGCCGGAGAGGAGCGCCTTGATCTCCTCGTTCTCCGGCATGTCCTGGATGGCAGCATTGATCTTCTCCCTGATCACCTTCACTGCACTTTGCCATTTCAGGTTACAGTGCCTCCGATCCACCAGCCAGTCTGCAACCACACAGAGCAAGTTTACGTCTGTAACATCTGTTTCAGCCAGCAGGCTAAAGGACTACAGGGCTGTATTAGCTGCTTGTAGCTCAGCTGCAGAGGAACACATAGAAAAGCAAGTGCTTGTTTTAAATGTGCGTGTTTTTGTCTTACCTAAAAGTTTGCTGGTCTGTATGTCGATGGGAAGGTTCTGAATGTTCCGCTGAAGGGAGACAGCCAATAGATTTTGTTATTTACACCTTATTTAACTAACGTAAAGGACAATATCACATTAAACCGTTAGGAAGACATTGTGAATAAGTATCTTAAAAAATGTCATAGGACAGACTGTTTTCTTTGCTAACTTAAACTCAGTGTAAAGTGTTCATTTCTCTGTCACTTAAGTGGACTTTTGACTGTGTCAGCTAGCTAGCGTTAGCTCGCAGGCTAGTTTTTAAAGCCAGCTCGGAAAAAAAACTAAATTTAATCTCACCTCCATTATTTCCTTTTCTTTTTAAAAACGTTTCCGACCATTCAAGGCTTCATTATACGATTATATTCCGGTTTATATCCAGGATTATCATCACCATCCGGAGCTTTCCTGTTTATGACACGTTAGAAGAAAGAGAGCCAATAGGAGGAGGCGATGTTGCCATGTCGATAGCTGCATTTGGATTGGTGAATCGTCGTGGCCCCTGATTGGTGCAACTAATGAGACTGTCGCTAGAGGGCGGTAGTGTCACTTTACTTAAGGTCAGTTGTTCCCAAACTAAGAGTAGCCCATGAAAAATGTGGAAGAATACCTGGAAAATGTTGGCCATTTCTTGTTATGGGTCAGTCATTTGTTAAAAAAAAGGTCTCATGATATTTCTTGCACAGTTAAATAAACATAAATGTAGTTTACCTTCAGAAAAGGAAATCTACATCTATCTATCTAGACAGTTATTACCTGCAAGCCTGTTAAAATAAAAACATTTGACACAGTTGTAACAAATGTGCTCCAATTTCTTTAAAAATGTATTAAAATTATTCTGGTTCTGTGTCTACATCTCATTTATATCTCTCTTTATTTGTTTATTTCATGCTTTCCTATATACTTATTACTCTATTATCCAAGCACACTATTGTAAGTATGCTATTTCTTTGCACTTAATGCTTTGCATGTTTAAATTCATGCACAAAATTGAGGGGAAAAGAATCAGAACATTAATCCAAAGTTTTATATCCACAAATAGGAAATTTTGAATTCTAAACTTAAATTTATTGTTTAAAAAAACTTAAAAAAATGAAATTTGTTGAAATGAGACGATGAAATGATGAGAAATGGGCTAGTGGAACAAGAAGCTCAGACGTGGACATGGGATGAGAACATGGCGCTGTTGGAATGCCACTATGCAATTAACCCCAACAGAAAGGGTTAAATGAAGAGGATGTGGGACCTCTGGACTTTTTGATGCCCAACATCTAGACCAACGGTGAAAGAACTAGTAACTCAGTGTTCCAGCATTCGGAAGAAGCAACTGCTATCACAGCTGGAGATTGATGAGGTACAACACAAATGCTACAGCAAGGGGGAGCCAGGATGTCAGGTCAGGAGGGAGATCATCACCCCCACCCGAGATGTGGTACCAAGCCCAACAACTGGTGTGTTGAAGTCATTGAGTGAGACCTCAGCGATTAGTAGATCTAAGACCACAGCAACCTTCCTGAACAGGGTTTATAGTAACCATTACAGTGGCAGACATCCCAGAAAGGGTCTCCAGTATGAAGAGTCGGACAGGCCCCCGACATGATTCACTCCTGCTAGCTGAAGAAGCTAACTGCACAAAGGAACCAACTGCTAATAAAAGAGGCACAAGATCCCTGAGGATCCCCAGAAGGGACCAGTCCCATCCAACTACCAGCCAATAACCTGCCTCAGTACCACATGGAAGCTCCTGGCGGGCATCATATCGGCTAAGATGAACAGGCATGTGGCTCAATACATGAGCGGGGCACAGAAAGGAACTGGCGGAAACACCAGACACCAATTAACGTCACATTTTATGTCCATCTGTTATATTTTATACATTTGATAAGATATCATTATCTCATCAAATGTATAAAAAGGTTGCTCATAGGGGGTCATATGATTGTTGGGTTTTTCTCTGTATCTATGAAGCGCCTCGAGGCGACTTTTGTTGTGATTTGGCGCTATATAAATAAAATTGAATTGAATTGAATCATTATTAATACTTATTTATTTATGTTTGATTTTGGCCGTTCAGTGATCAATAACTAAACATTAAACTTTGTTAACTAAACTATTAACAAAACATTTATTTACTAAACACGTTTTTTAAACAGTTAAATGTGTCGTTACAGTTTTATTTTGTTCATTATGTAACATAATTTTAAATATGAGAAAACAGAGACTGACACAGTGTATTATTGTTATTGAAAAAAGCGATATGGGTGAAAAACAACAGTAATAATTCAACAATTTGGCTTCTTGTGAACTCCAGACTGGACAAACCTGAAAACACAAGCATTAAATCCCTGCAGCAACAGAGTTTCTGTAGTGGCCTAATTTCAGTTCATTTGAATGGTGACCTAACTTGCAAATTCAGCGTCTATTCACTGTCTGTGATTTTAAACAAGCCATGCAAAGCAGCTCGATTGCTCTCGTTCTCTCCCTCCAGCTTAAAGCCATCACAAAGACTTATGTAAGAGAAAATGCTCAGTGAAAGGTGACTTTATTCTGACTCCAAAGTCCACATTAAAACAATACTTGGATTTAAAGTGAGACTGATAACGGGGGTTTTATTTACAGTTTGGAAAGCCAATCACCTCTCAGGTTCACATTAGCCCTGATGTCAGAGATCTTGATATGGGACTGAGCTGAAAATCACATGGCTGCAACATTTACTCAGTCATGCACTCAGCTGGGCGGGCTCTAGGTGTGTGTGTATGTGTGTGTTTGAGGAGGGTGTGTGCTAAAGAGGAGTGCAGAGGGACAAGGTAAGAGGGAGAGGCAGAGGGAGAGAGATGCTGCACCTGTGCACGCTCACCTGAGGAGAGGAAAAAGATTCCACAGAAAAACAAAGAGAGGAGATAGAAAGTTTGTAAGCATGGTGAGACAGTGTCGCATGTGAGAGAGTCCCCTTTCAGCCAGCACACTGTGAACAAGGTAAGAGAACGAGCGCACCTGAAAGCCTCCAATGAACTGCAGTGGAAACTAGACTTTTATCTGTGCAAGAAATACACATTTAACTCTAATTACAAAAATCAACATGCTACTTCCATCTTTTTCGCTGGTATTTCCACAGCTCAGCAACCCTGATCAACATATTAGAACTGCAGTACTGTATTTGTATAGCCAAACAACAGCTAAAGTCAAATTTCCAAGTGAAAATGTCAAAAGTTTTTTGTTTCTAGATCCTTAAGTTGGAGAAACGACTTTAGTTTTTCACAGTATGTAGATGCAAACTGGATATTTTTGAGTTTTTCAGGGACAAAAACAATAAATATGGAGACATTAGCTTGGGTAACTTGAGGTGAGTGCTGTGTTTTAACAGTCAAATTATGGCTGAAGTAAAATTCTTTGGAAAAGAGGCCTGACTTTCGATGATTTCAGCCTCTCAAAAGTGAAAACTTGGGGTTTTTACTTGTCTTATATCAAACAAATTCAGAGTTTGAGAGCTTTTGATTTACAGAAGAAAACATTGGAAGAAATCAGCTTGAGCTGGACAAACTGTGACACATTTTGACCTTTGCCACTGTTTTTAAAGACAGTTAATTGAATAATTAAAAAGGGTTGAAGCCTGAAGGAGACACTAATGCATTATCTTACATCAGAAAATATTAGGAGGCCCACAGGGTTACTATGCATGCTAAATAACATAGTGCAGATATGTTTTAACATGATTTTATTTGTCATGTTTGAGCTGGTTAGAATAACACTAAGTCATAAAAGAGCTACAGTCACAAATTAACCTTTTTGGACTTTGCACCTGTGTGAAGTTTACAATTCAATCAGCCTGTGGATTTTTGTGACCTTTGAGAAGGCAGGAAGGCCTCTGGAACAAATGACTAAAAGACATTTTTATTAATGGAAATAATCAGACGAGCCAAAAAAACTTTGCTGCTAGGGGTCAACAGCAAGTCTGGTACAAGGGATGAAACCTGAGAATCTAGTGAACCTTCAGTTTAAGTTACGAGGGCAGCAAAGCCCTCGGTGCCCTTGGAGGCTCCTCTCTGTCTTTCTGCGGCTCAAAAGTTATTCTTTTCAAAGACTTTGCAGGTCGTTAGTGATTTCTGATTGTGCGCCACAGTTCCTGCTGTGATCTCTGAGGCTTTGCTTGGGCGGCTCACCCACACATAACAGAATACATGGTAACTTATTAAAATGGAGGGCCTCCTTTGTGTCAACAGGAGTTTTTGTCTCAAAGGTCATATCTAAGTCAAACACGGCATTCTTTTGGAAATATGTGTGCATATCGACAAGCTGTCTTACTTAACATGGTGTGAAAGTGCCGAGAAGGTATTCTGTCTTGTAGAAGCTGTTTTGATGGAGAGTCAAGAAAATTATGCAAATGCTCTGTAAATGTTTGCTATGAAGAAACCTGTCCTTTTTGTGTAGGAATAAACAAACAGATGATGAAACAGAGAGAAAAAATGCTAAAATCTGAGGAATGTGACATAAAAGAAGCTATGGAAACCCAAGTAAACACATTGAAGTGGTTCAGACCCTTGTAAAAGCTCTTCTTGGTGAGCAACTATCTGTTACCTGAGCATCTGTGAAAACCACACACCCAGGTTATTAAGCAAAGAGCAACCCCGGGTCCAGAGGAATAAATGTAAAAGGTGCCTGCATTGCTGTTTCCAAAACTTAAAATCAAAGAACCTTTGCACTCTTCGTTCGTGCCATTTGCCAAACATCACATGGGTCAGATAAGAGTAGGACGAGTGTTTCTTCAAAGTGCATAGACTCTTTATTTGCATAGGTGCTACATGATAAAATAACCACACCAAAGGGCCTGACTTCCTGTCAGCCATCATAAAAGAGAGCGATATGGCTGTGTTTGTGAAAATCATAAAATCTGGTTTATGAGCCACGCTTTTATCTAAACACTTTTTTTAAATGTTTCATCCCAACCTTCAAGTTTAAGTTTTAAATGTTGCAGTGAGAGGTGGGGTTAATCTAAAATACTTAATAAACTGCTCACTATGTGTTTATCGCACATTCACGTTTTCATTGAATCTATCTGGTCCCCGCTTTAGTAAAGTAGCTCAACAAAATTCCTCTAAATTCTGGTAAAACTAAAATAAAAAGACCTCAGAGCTGGACTTACCATAATAGTCTCACTGATTGTGCTTACAACTACAGTAAAAATGCTATTATTTACAAGTTCACAGCTTATTTTGTGGTTTTGAGGACATGATGCACTGCTTTAAACGTGAAACTTACAAAATTCAGTTTAAAATATGTAAAGTAATTTCTGACTTTTTGTATTTTGGCAGTTTTACTTGGAAATAAACCATCAGAACAGTTGCAGGTTAGCTTTCTGTCAAGCAAAGGATCAATTTGAAAACTGTAAAGCCAAGCAAACACGCCTGCAGTTAAATGCAGTAAAATAATAATAAAAATATTCCTCAGAGATTTTGGTTCATGTTGACATGACAGCATCACACAGTTGCTGCACATCCATGATGTGAATCTCCTGCACCATTGCATCTCAAAGATGCTCTAATAGATTGAGAACTGGTGACGTTTGACATCATTTGAGCTTTGTGACATGGTGCGTTATCATCTTCCAACAACCAGCAGCAATATTCAAGCAGGCTTTGGCTTTTAAACAATGCTCAGTTGTTACCAAGAGGCCCAAAATATGCCAAGAAAATATCACCCACAGCATTACACCTCCGGCAGCCTGAGCCATTGATAGACTAATTTTGCTGCAGAAATTAAGACTCATCAGACCAGGCAAAGATTTTCCAGTCTTCTGTTTTGCAGTTTTGGGGATCCCTTGTTAACTGTAGCCTCAGTTTCCTGTTCTTAGCTGACAGCAGCGTTACCCCGTGTGGTCTTCTGCTGCTGTATCCTATCTGCTTCAAGGTTTAACATGTTACATAATCAGAGATGCTCTTCTGCATACTTTGGCTGTAGGAAGTGGCCATTTGAGTTTCTGTTTTCTTCCTATCAGCTCAAAGCAGTCTGGTCATCCTTTGCCCTCTGACATCATAGGGATTTTAATTATGTGGGAAAATCCCAGCTGATCAGCAGTTTCTGAGAAACTCAGATCAGCCCATCTGGCACCAGCAACCATTCCACGTTCAGTGTCACTTGAATCACCTTTCCTTCCAATTCTGATTATGGTCATCGTGACCAAGTCTAAATGCTGCCATGTGATTGGCTGATTAGATACTGAGGTTTAGGAGAAGCTGAGCAGGTGCACCTAATAAAGTGGCTGTAAGTGTATATTCTTTACAGACATAAGAATATATTAAAAGAAGGTGGAAGAAATAGAAAAATAAAGACACAAAACATATTTTCTGTGTGTATTCAAGATGATTTATGTAAGGCATGATCCGACCCATGAACATGTTTATGACCTCTTTGATACGATAAAAGAGTTGGCATGAAAGAGTCAGCGATTGCTCCATAAGGAAGTTATTTGACCTGTTTGGTTACCAGGTGACCGAGGACCACAGAGACCTGGGTGTATTATTCTGTTATCGTTACCTGTGTATGTATCCATACACCTGAAATAATACAGATGATATCACTTGATGAGAAAACCCAGAGGCTTTTGGTCATGTTGTGATTCTTAAGTGAACAACAGAAAGACACCCTTTGTCATTATGTAACACGTTTCCAAACTCCTGGTTCAGCATCGGGATGACAGCTTGCTTCCCCAGTATTTGCTTTCCTGACTTTATATCAGATCACATGCGAGCGATAGAGGATCCTGTGCAGATAATCATTAATTTATCAGCTGAGAGCAGAGTGTCAGGTGTTGCTCCCCCATTGGGTTACACCTCGTAATCACGGAGATGTGCACTGGATGAAGTAAGCCAGCCGTAGTATCGTCTGCTTTCTACAAACTAGTCCTGCACAGAGCAGCGGAGTAAACAGTGTTGTTTGTCTTTTTGAACTGGTTCACCAACAATGAGAGAATGATATAACATTAAAGGCATGATGTTCAGTGCAGACTGAGATTAATTTGAATGCAAATCTGCAGCAGAAAATTTGTACAAGTGAAAAATTTGCATCTACTTTTTGACATTAAATGTAAGTAATTGGAGCTATAGTTATTGTAAGTTAGCAGAACTTCAAATATTAATGCATTTTCCCTTTAAAAACCTTATAAATGAATTTAAATCTTTTGATTACATGCTATATGTATAATTTAACTTCAGATCAATTAAAGTTCTTATCAAAGAACTTCAGTCACAGTTTTACAGCTTTGCTGTTCTCGCATGAATGTAAATAAAGGACATCCTGAGCAAATGAACTAAAACACAGAGGAACAAATATAAAACAATGAAGTGTGGCAGAGCATGTATAAATTTAACTAACATCCATAAATGACTGTTGCAAATCTCTGGGTTTTCCTACACTGTAATATCATTGCTTTAATCTTTATTAAACCCGGAAGCAAAACTGCTGAGATTAAAGCAGAATGCCCTGGGGCAATAGAGGTGGTACTAATTTAACATGTTTTTCAATAGCAGGAGAAACCAGAGCTACCTGGGGAAACAAGCGCAGCAGCATAGACAACACTCAAAATTCACACAGAAGCAGCTGCTTGGGGGCCCCCACATCAGCAGAGGGCCCCCAATTAATTTAATAAATATGTTAACTGACCGGTTTAATCATTCACTGTGAGCGCTGAGCTTTTGCAAGTTATTTATTATTAACATTCACTAACAATAACAACAATAACAGAAATGTCAAGGGGTGGTGAGCTCAGGGGATATTGTATGGAAACAGCAATTACAGTGTTAACCTATTTTTACTCTCTAGACAGTTAGTTTCCATTTAATTTATTTAACACTGTTTTTAAATTTGCGCTGTTACATAAAATAATATTTCGGTCTGTGGTAAATTCTTTGTGACTGTGCTGCCCTTTTGCACAATTTAAAAAAAATTTAAACAGTGAACTTGTTTTAAAAATCATCATCTGCTTGTTTATTGTATTTCTTTCCAGCACAGAATAACTAAGCCATTAGAATTGTTGTGTTAGATGCGTAATGCAGAAATGGTTTGGCAAGGGCAATATAGCTAATAGTGGCTTTGCTGACGTGGGTGGCTGAGGGCCTTTAATCAAATCCTGCTTAAGGCCTTGTAAAACTTTAGGCCACCTCTGTGTACGAGGCTTTGCAATTTACCACATAAAATCACCTTTAAATTATTTTAATTAATTCAAAATGAAAAAAAAAAACAAGTAAGTGGAACTGGAGTTTATTTTATACAAACTACTGAATTACTTCTTAAAGTACATTTTGAGTTATGATAATCTAATCCAATGTTTTGTATTTTTATATTAAAACCTGAATTTTATTGACGTTAGCAAAAACAATTTGACAGAAAAAACATGGCTGATAATGGCGTCTCTCAGGGATCAACACCGGGCCCACTGTTAATTACTTTCAAAGTGCATTTATTCAGTGTAATTTCCCACTCAGAAGTGTAATGTACATTTTTATGCTGATGATGCTGTCTTGACTGCCACTACCAAACTTTCTCCAGCTTAGCCTTTCATGATTTCAGACCTTTAAATTAAAACTGGTTGCAAGTGATACATTAAAGTTTCATAAATACTTGGCTATTCAGTTGATTCGTAACACTACAAAGCTCTTATTTATATTGTTGACCAGGTATGAATAAATGTAAATGTTTGACTGGTTTCAAATCTTCCTCTGGTCAAATGATAGTGATAAAGAGACTCGGTATATTTCAAAATTCTACCAAGTTTTGATCTAGCTGTACATACTGTAGTTTTTTTGTGGCCTAGACCCTTTCCTGACTACATTTAGATATGCATTTATAGATGGAAATAAAAAGACTTTTTGTATAGATAAAGACTGACTAACATGTCTGCATTAAAACTGACAGAATAAATGCTGTTTTGAAGTGTACAAAGTAATGCTAAAACATTTTATTTACCTAGAATTCTTTGCTATTGCTCACCACACGCTAAGATCTCTGAACTTTACAGGTCGATCCTCCAGTCTCTGTTGGTGCCATGGCTGACTCAAGCTGGTGGAGGCTGACCTTCTCACGCAAGAAGAAGTCTGAATCCAAGGTTCTGTATGAAATCCCAGCAGAGCATGGCAGTAACACTGGGAACAAAGACCACCCGAGTAGTAACGGCTCTCCAGAACTGGACAGCCAGTTGAATGCCAAACTGGAGAAAATCGTCGATAAATCTGCCACCAAAGGACGCCACGTCAAGGTCTCCAACTCCGGCCGCTACAAGGAGAAGAAGAGGGTCCGCGTCACGCTGGCCGAGAACCCAAATCTGTTTGCAGACAACAACCTCAGTCAAGAGAATCATAAAAAGAAGACAGAGAAATAGCACAGAAAATGCACATACTTGATCAGTAATGTGTCATATACACATAAGAAGCTTCAAAGATGGCTTGAATGTATGCAAACACCACCATGTTGTCCTACATGTACTACTACTGTGCTACTATTCACCACACACAGGAAAACACAAGAAAAAAAGACACTTAAATAAACAACGAGGTGTCAAAATTTAAACATCCACCCGGCAGACGGGAACTAAACACAGTCCTGGACACATTTTTCTCCAGATTTTCTGTCTTTTAACTTTTATATTTACTTCCTTGTGCTCACGCTGTTTTATATTTTCAAAAATGACATGAAGGAAAATTTGGGGAATTCTCGCCTCATGATTCAAATGTAACATTGGTGTCATTTAAGTTTTCATTTTTTAATGTTGTAGATGTAATGTTATGTTTCAGGTTTTTATGTTTTGTTAAATGTCAAAGGAAATTTTTATTACATTTTTATGACCAAAGACTTGACGTCACTGATTACATCTGAAACATTATGGTGGATGCTTTCAAATATAAAGGCCCCCAAAAGTATCAAGTCATCATTGAAAAGACTTGAATTTCTCAGCTCTAAGAAACAAAATGTTCAAGTAAATGTATTTATTTATATATCTATATACACTTGTCAAGTAAAATATCCCCAAACGGGGAAGGACAAACATCTTTCGTCCATCCTTGTTTCCACATGTTCTTAAATGAAAATTATAGATTGTATATGAAAGATTAATGTAACCATTAACGATCACCATGTTGATCTTGTCATCCAAACATGCAACAATGTCAACTTTTTCTCGAGGCAACAGTCAGTTTGACAACATATTTTGCAGCCACAAATATTAAACGTTTACTTGTGAGGAATACATGTGCAAATTACAGCTCTCATTGTCATGAATTCTAAGTTGACACCCTGAAAAATGCTCTCATGTTTCACATATGAAAACATCTAAATTCACGTTGGTTTCCTTGGATGTAGAAGTTGGATAAGAGGGTGGAGTTCTAAATTATCAGCTAGCCCTAGAAAGCCTGATTAGATAGGTGCAGTCATAAACCGCAGAGTTTCGATAATGTTCAGTATCGGTCAGTACAGCTGATCACACAGGAAGAAACGTGGCAGAAATTCCTTTAAAATGCTCTAAAAGGCACCAACATGGTTTAGATGTTTTGAAATGTACATGGCAAGCTACAGTTGCCTATATCAATGTCTGTCACTCCAGCCACAACCGTAATAATGCAAGCTTTAAGCCTTAATATGCTTTAAAAAAGTCAGTTCTTTAAAAGAAAATCATCCTCTCATAGTTGCTGTTAAGGGGGGAATTAGCTACAGGGACAAAATTCAAGCTGTAAATTCAGACTGACTCATATCTGGAGCCAGGCTTTTAGAGGAACTGCAGGTTTTGGCTTTATTTTTCGAGCCTGGAGGTTGCCCCAGGTGACCGCGGTACAGTTTATGGATACAATCATATCAGAAAACATGACTTGGGTATGCTAATTGTGCTTTTGTACGAATCAAATATCTGTTTATGTCATTGTAAAATAACTTCATGCTGTTTTGTTGGTTTAACTGTCCAAATAACTCCTGCAGCCATTGCATGTGACACATCAACAACAAGAAATGCTGTCTGTAATTTTTTTCTGAGATGCTTTTTTGTTTGTAATAAATATAAAAGTTGTTAACATGTAAGATTTTCTTCTGTTTGTGCTGGAGTCTACAGCGAGGAGAGCTTTTAACATGCAGATGGTGGCCTGTTTAAACGCGATGATCTTGGTGAGGTCGTTCTTTGGGGTTAGTGAGCTGTTCAGCCTGTTTTGGTGACATGGTGATAGTAAGCAGGGTGATATTTGACACCCTGTGGTCTGCTTCTGCATTTTGTAGTGGAGCTGCCCTGCTGTTAGCTGAGAAAATGACAGATATCATCGAGTGATTCACAGAAATCCACAAGTCAACAGTTAATCCATGAGAATATTGCATGTTTCTAGTGATTCTGAGTGATCGTGTTTCGCTGAATCTTGGTGTTTGTGTTAGCTGTGCTACTGACATCTGCTGGTCAAACGCACACTCTGTCCTCAGTTACAAATTAAAACTTAATTAATAAAATTTTCCCACAGTTACTTCAAGCTATATACCACAATTTCATCCTCAAACAATACAGGACACACAACAGTTGGCACAAATGACATCACGTGCTCTTTTAATCTCACTATTAAAAGGCAGTCACTGCCATAGATTTAAGCCTGATACAATCAATTTAAATTAAGTTAACCACCAGTACAGGTCACATATTTTCCATTTGTAAGTGTAAAATCATATTTGTCACCAATTAGAAGAAAAATATACTTTAGTTGTTCAGTTAACAGACTTGTGATTTTTTCACGAGTTGCTAACACGACTGAGGCAGTAAACTGTCTAGAGACAACAATGAATTTGAAACAAATATTAGTTTTCTCATGAGGAACAAGCTCTCTTTGTCATAAATTCTAAGATGACACATTGAGCATGCTCTCATATTCCCCATATAAAAGCCTCTAAATTCATTTTTATATTTATTGTTCAGGTTATGGCCAAAGATGATGTTCTGAATCCATAATTAGCAAAACAGTCACACTTTTCTTTCTTTCTCAAGCAATTGTCTCAATTTTCCATATTTTCTTTAGAAAACTACACACCTGTACAGAAATAATCACACCAATGGAGAAGAACAGCAGCTAAGTGTTGATGAGTGGAACAGATTGTGCTTTTTAAGAAATAAGAAACAGTTTTCATGTCCTAGAAGGTCAACGACTGCACTGTTAAACAACCACAGCCATACTGTTAATCATTATTTTGAGTGGGTAAAGTTTGCTCCACTTTTTCAGGCCAGTGCCCTTTTTCCATTACAAAGCATGGAAAACTCAAAAGTTGCACAGTCAGATTGTGCCACGCTGCTCCACTTATCCACTTAGCACACATGGTTCACCTCAAAAACAGCACAGTGACATTTGGCTTGTTGATAAACTGCGCACAACAGCACCTATGCAAGGTTATTAATGTGAGGTAAAGATGGTGATCTTTTTAAATCAGTGATAGTCGAGATGAAACATGTCCTCTCCTTTATTTCACAGCCTGCTGATGCTCCTCATGGGGACAGTCGCTGGTACACCCAGCCTCCCTCTGCAGCGTGCTGAAACTCTCCCAGCTCGGACTCTCCGTCCTTCAGCTTGGTGAAGACGATGCGGTCGTGAAGTCTGTTTGTCTGTCCCTGCCAGAACTCTATTAAAAAAGGCTTTACGATGTAGCCGCCCCTATTGGAAAAGAAAATCATGGGACAGTTAAAGGCAACGAACCGAAAAAGCTTTAAGAAGCCGTACCAACATGTTATTAACTTTAATTAAGAGCAAAGGTTTACCAGTAATCAGGCATAGGCACCTCTGTGTCCTTGTACTTCTCCTCCAGTTCTGCATTTTTCTGCCTCAGATACTGAAAGAAATTGTGAAAACTGAGACTTAGACATTGTACGCATTACCTACAACGTGCAGGTGGAGCAGCTTCGGCGCTTACATCTCTGTTAGGCACAGTAGTGCTTTGTCGGCTCACGACAGCGCCGACCTGGCTGCTCTTTGGCCGGGAGTGGAAATAATCGCAGGAGCTCTGGTAGGGGATCCGCTCCACGGTGCCTTCAATGCGAATCTGAAAATCAAAATTAAATTTAACTTACATTTACTATGAAAATAAAAAGTTTAAAGAAGAACGTAATATTAAAACGTAATAGTAAAATTAAGGTTTCTGCACCTGTCTGTTCAGTGGTTCCCAGTAGAAGACCAGGCATGCATGCGGATTGCTCTCCTGTGGAGAAGAAAGTGATCAGAGGACCCGACAACACGGAAGAAGCCTTAAAGATTCATGGATGAAGTGAAGGAGGACATGCATAGGGTTGTTGTGACAGTGGAGGATGCTGGACACAGGGTGAGATGGAGGCAGACTTTATCAACAAGGGGCGACAAGTGTCAGTATTTGATTTAAGACAAAAAGGAGACAATGCATATCAAAATTCATGCAAAACATTTGAAACCTGATGAATAAAAAATTCCCGCGATATAATTTTTATTTAGAATAATAAAAACAAAGTCTTCAGAAAGCAATATGTACTTATCAGTAAAAGTATCAGTAAAAGCCAAAGAATAAAAATGCATTTTCAAATGTTTTTTTTAAAGATGTCTAAAATCAGTGGATCACCTGCTTCCATCTCACCCTATAACTGGCATCTAACATGAACCTTCTGTGTGGTCTTCTTCTCTTCTTCCTGCCTGGCAGCTCCATAGTCATTATATTTTGTCCATTATATCCACTATCCCTCGTCTGTGCGCGCTAAAACCATCTCAGCCTTGGCTCATGAAGGCATCAAAAACCCTTTGAAACTCTAAAGCAAAGAAATGGCTTGATAACGTGTTCTGCATAAATTATGGGCAAAAATCCAAAGATAAAGAGTTTATTGTCCCCAAAGTCATAGAAATGTATTTCCAAAGCTCAAACCAGTGAATTGGTGCCATTTTTGTTTGTATGACTGATACAGATGTTGATTTGTAATTTTTTGTGCCTGCTAACTACTCGCTTAAGAAATACATTATTGATAAAAGCAAAAGAGCTGGACTCAATAATAGCATTTAAACACAGTAATGCACTATCTGTGAGACAATAACACAGGAAACAGGAAGAATTACACATTTATTCAAAACCACCTGAGGGCAAAAGAAGCAGAGCATGGATGTAGACGGCTGCTGACAGAGTCAGCGATAAAGATGCTTCTTACCAGCTCGCAGCCCTTTCTGCTCTCATAGTTGGTGAAGAAACGGAAACCTTCACTGCTGTAACCTTTCAGGAGGACCATGCGAGCGGACGGACGTCCATCCCTGAGTACACAACAGATACGATTAATTGTACAAAACTGTGAAAAGAAATCAGCTCCAATCTGTTCGGGGGGCAGCGTTTCTTACTTGGTGGCAGTGGCGAGGCACATAGCATTGGACTCTCCTATTTCAGGACACTTGGTGGCTTCATCAAACCAGTTTCCAAACTGCTTGATGGGGTCGAGAGACACGAGCTGACTCTCCTCAAAGCACTGGAAACAAAACAACCGATACAGATGTAAAAAAACACAGGAAAACAGCCACTTTTACATAATGCAGGATTCAAATGATTCACTGATGCTTTTGGATTATAGTGAGTACAGGCTGTAGGCAGTATAATTACGATTTAATTAATTATTCAATTGTGTTTATCACTTTTAAACATGCCAGAGAAATATGTCCTATTTAGAGGTCAAAGCTGAGGTGTGAAACATCTGGGGAACACCTGCTTTCTCCAGCTGTATACAGCGTGACCAGATGCAAACTTCCTAAAAGTAAATTTGTGTGGGACAATAATTACACAGCCTTTTATCTGAATGCAACTTTCCAAACAATAAGAATAAAAGGAAGATTTTTGCTTGATAGTATTCTTAAATCCATATTATTTCACAGGCTTGACCCACTCAGTAGTTTTTCCTTCTCTTTTTGGTAGTTTCTATACATCATATCCTGCAGAAATCTGCAGAGCTCATGACTTTGTAGTGACTTCCCTTGCACTTTTCCCTGTTAAGCATGGGATAAGTGAAAAAAACTGTTAACTGGCACTTTATCCGGGAAGATATAAGCCAGATTTTATGGGTAATGGTTTTAAATACTAGAGCCAACCAATATGTGGGATATCATCTGAATATGTGGGATGAGGGACAAAGGATAAAAGTGTGTGGCATCATCTACAGCTACAGCTAGGATGTCCCATTTTAATGGTGGTGACAGCACACCATTCATCAATTTTTTGTTGTTGTTGTGGTCATTTTTCAGTACTACTCAGGGGTGTGTGTTTCATTAAATGATATCAGTTCATATGAATCTCACACGAAACGTGCTTAAAAACAAAAACAAGGATAGCAGTGTCCCTCACAGCAATAACTTCCCTGTTTTGAACCTCCTGGGGCTTTTCTGTGTTAAGTCTCAATGACCTCAATGTGCCTGCGTGGCTTTTTATCCAGGTACTCCGGTACTTCACTGAAGTAAGACGCAACCCATACGGAAACATTTAACGCAGTGGGATCTGGTCACAGACTCTATCCATGGCAGCCAGATTACATTCCAGCTGTGCACACTCACTGTATTTTTTTTGCACATCTAATTCAGGGTTCATAAAGTGACCTTGCATTTGCACAGCACTGACAGAGTGGCTTCAGTTACATGACTCAATACACTGTATCCCAACGCAGGTAACTCAGCAGTTTCTCACCTCCAGATCTCCTTTGTACCTCTTCCTCATGTTACTCAGGTCCATACTGGTTCCGCTGCAGTATTTCGAGGTAAAAACGCGCGGCAGCCCTACTATCCTAGTGGCACGAGAGGGCAGATTTCCTCCAATAAAGCAAATATGTCTCAATATAATCGTACTGAGTATGCGCCTCATGCCTGTAAAACACACGCTGACGTAACGCTCCCTTACGTAAAATGTTACGCAAAAGAATGCTGTAAGAAAATCATCGATTTTAAAAATCATTTTACTCTACTTATTTAGAAACTATGTAATCTACGGATTTATTTTCATATGAACTAAAAATGCAAACAAAAACAAAACAAAAAAAACCCGAACGTCGGTAATTGTGCGTCATTACGCTAGGACGCGTTCGCGTACAAGCCCACTCGGAGTCTCTTCTCCGGCATTGCAGCAATTTGCTTATTATTTTAGCCAAATTATTTAGATAATACGTATATGGATACAGGTTATCGGTTTTTAAATGTTTTCCGACGTGTTCGTCACAAAGCACAGCTTCATTTAGGTAATTTTGTTTTCTTTTTACGCTTAAAGTTTGTTAAATATGAGGAAGGTTTTCTTTTTGCCGACATGTCAGTAAACGCAGCACGCATGCGTTCGTCACTTTCCTGAATAACGACGTTTTCCTGTGAAAGATGGCGGCGACCTTGTGTTCGAAATTGCTGCCAAAACATGGTAAAGTACTATACTTATACCATTACTTTTTCTTTTTTAAACATTGCGGTTCTGGTTAGTCTGTCTAATTTTCAGCAACTAGCTACTGTTAGTAGCGTTAGCGGGGACTCCGTCTTTAGCTGTTATTACGCTCAGTTAGTCGATGTTAGCTCCGCAGCGCTCACTGACAGGTTGTACAGCAGACATTTACCTGACATTTGTGGCTTTCAGGATGGCTTCCCCTCACACAGAGTGTCCGACACGGGTCCAAGGCTGTGACCCGCCACAGGAAGCCTCTGCACATCCAGAAACAGAAGCTGCTAGCGGTTACTCAGTACATCCCCCCCGCACGGGAGTTTCCTCCAGGCGCTTACCCGTCCCAGACCAAACACGTCCAGGAGGTAACACACCAGCATGTTCAGCCTTTTACTGAAAGCCTGCACGATCGGAACAAGTCTCACTTCATATAGGACTGCTCAGCATTGTGTGCTTATTTCTTGGATTGGCTTAGGTTTACAAAACCTTTGAAATATGTTGCTTAAAAACAGGCATTTGGCATTGCATCCTAAACAACTTTTACCAGGCAGTCAGCAGCTGATGGAGCAGTTTAATAACTGTTGCAAAAGAAATGGGAATATACAACAGTGTTTGTACACGTGCTTAAGGACATGATAAACTTTATCTTCCACATCTGCACTTTGTATTTAATTTGCAAGGTAATTGGAAAAGTTGGTTTCATTTAAATATTTGCAATATTGTCATATTTATTTTTCGCTTGGTCATTATGAAACCTTTAACTTGCACGGTTACCCTACCCTATTCCATGATGTGACAGAGCATTCTCCTCTGTCACACCAACCCTCTTCATGTCCTCCTTCACTAATTGTCTCTGTGCTCTCCCTCTTTTCTTCTTGCTTGCAGCTCCATCTTCACGATCCTTTGTTCAGTATATCCACTATCCCACCTCTAAACATGTCCAAACCTTCTTACCCTTACCCCTCTAAGTTGTCCTTCCCATGCACTCATTTCTAATCCTGTCCATCCCGCTCATTCCCAATGAAAATCTTTACATCTTAAACTTGGCGTCCTGTCTTTTTGTCAGTACTATAGTGTCCAAACCATACATCATAGCAGGTCTCACTAACCTCTTTAAAATCTTACCTTTTACTTGTACTGCTATGCTTCTGTCACCTCGACACATGTCGCCACCCTGCCTGCACTCTTGTGTACTGTCTGTTGCTTTGGATGTCTTTTTTAAAAAGTAGCATAACAACTGTGTATACAACTCTGATAGATGTAAAGCTTATTCAGAACTTTAGCTACTCTTACCATTTTCAAAGATGAGGTTATTTTTACCTGAAAGCTTCATCTTTTACAGTAAAATACGATATATTTTCTGCTGCTCAGT
Source organism: Maylandia zebra (assembly GCF_041146795.1). Classification (NCBI taxonomy): domain Eukaryota; kingdom Metazoa; phylum Chordata; class Actinopteri; order Cichliformes; family Cichlidae; genus Maylandia; species Maylandia zebra. The sequence continues at coordinate 26,277,953 of NC_135174.1, read as the reverse complement.
AGGTAAATGATAAAAACATTTTTTGGAACCAGAATTTTACACATTACAGAATTAATTGGGCTTTTATTTTGTTACTTCAAGCAGATTTTGAAAGTATGCACTTATGTCCTTTTGTTCAAGTAGTAGTTTTTTTTTTCCTGGTTTGGTCTGCAGGTCTCGTGCTTTACTGAGTGTCAATCTCTTCCGTCTCATTCCTTCAGGATAATGATTTGACCTTACTAATGAAGAGGGAGTTGAAGAAGTTGTTTGAGGATTGTAAAATGATCGCCGTGGTCCAGAACAGCAGCAGCAGTGCTGAAGACATGATGACTCTCAGGCACAGACTTTATAAACACAACATCACAGTCAAGTTCTTCCCCAACAAGGTAAGACTGACGTTGTTGATTCTGTGACATTTCCTATTTATCGGGAATCAAATACGTTTGAGATGTTTCTGAATAATAACATAATAAAACAGCTTTCATTAATCCAAATCTAAGTAATAGACGGTGTTTTTGGTAACATTTTTAGGGTCAGAAAGGACAACAAAGTGTGGATTATATTCTCTTGAATGTTGACAGCTGCACACTCCATGGATGAGTAGTCCTGTAATACTTCTAATGCGTGATTTAGACTTCTGTGGCGAATCTATGTCATAACTTACTTAACCACGCCTTAACCTTCCACGTAACCTGATGTGCACCTTCTGAAAAGTGTAACCAATGTCAAGTCGACGCCCAGCGTAACGACTGAATTTGTTCACTGTCTGATGGCACCCAGGACCATCCCTTATACTTTACATAAACTATAACAGCAACAATAAATCATTTTCTGATGATACATAAGACGATAAACTTTGAGTTGTTGTTTCTGTCTGCAGCTTTTTAGCTCACAGCGTCCTTCATATAGAAGAACATCCTGCTGCACAATTTCACATCAAGGATCATTAATCTTCTAATTCACAGTTGTTTGTTTTCAGGTCGTGCGGTCGTTCCTGAGTGACTCCATTTACTGCAACATGGGTCTTCTGTTCGTCGGCCCAACGGTTATGTTTGTTAGCAAAGAGCCGAAGGTGAAAGAGATGCTGACGACTCTGAGGGGCAGCCCACAGATGACACTACTGGGTACGTTTATCCACGTGCGAGGAATAATTAGCATTGGATATTGTTATGATGCCTCGGGAACCATGAAATGAGTTCAGGAAAAGTTGAGCTAAATTGTCTTCTAAATTAACTCGTCAATCTTCTGCTGGTGACAGTTTGGGGCTGTGGGTTGAGATAAGGTTCCACATCCTGCTTGTGTCTAACCTTGGAGCACAATCGGTTGGTAGATGAAGTTAGGGATCCAGTTAGTTGGGATAAGCAGTTACTGCCTCTCATCTAGAAAATGCCAAGTGTACTGTGAGTGTACACAAGGATACTGTGGCCCAAATTCAGTCTGTCCTCTACAGACGTTCGCTTTGTCTGCATGTTCACTTCCTTAAATGGAAGTGTGTTTTCAAACCCTCCAACACTGAATCTGCACCAAATCACGCTTATTAACCCAAGTTTGTGAACCGGTGTTAAAAACTGTTTGTAAAATTAAACAGATAATATTTTGCCAGCTGAAGCCTGTCTCTGTAAAACAGATTTCAGATCAGTCCAGAAATGGAAGGAATCCACTGCAAATATCTGTAATGATCTTTGCTCTTCTTTCATCAGGAGCCTGCATAGACAACACGCTGCTGAGTGCACAGGGCATCGTGAGCTACTCCAAACTGCCGTCAATGACTGTCATCCAGGGCGAGGTGGTGAGCGGGCTCTCCATGCTGACTTCCCACACAGCTTACCTGCTGCAGCGCCACCCGGCCCACCTGTCACAGCTGCTCCAGCAGTATATCAAACAGCAGAGCTCGGATGGAAGCGCAGAGGCAGCTCCTAAAGCAGAGGAGGCCACGTAGAGCTACAGAGGACATTACTGGGACTGGTGACTTTCAGATCGAGAGCCAAGTGGAACAGCAAACGACTGTAAATGGACTGGATGCAGTCTTTGTTTTAATTTGGCATCAATCAGACTTTAAAGATTGAAAAGAAAGTCTTGAGTGAAAGAGATAAATTGGTGACACAGTGAGCGTCCACCTTTCGGACACCTCAGCCTGGAGATGTCTGGAGTTATTGGATAAATAATGCTTCAAATGGCTTTATTTAAGTGTTTAATAAATGACTTCAGCGCTTACTTTGGCTCATGTTGTTTCTATGAAGACTTTCTGTTACTGAGGGAACAGTGCGAACAAAGAACAGTGTGAGATAGCATACTTCTGCCACGGTTAAAAGCACACTCCACACCATACATCAGTCAAGTCTTTGGATTTAGAAGGACTAGGATCGCTTGTGATATTCTTCCTATTTCAGGGTGACGGGCATTTGTGATGATATGGTGCAAAATGTCCAATTATTGGGCAAAATCTTTCTCGCACTTTCATGCAAATCTGGGCAGAACTTTTTCACAGACACTACCAATCACATATTCCCATTGGTTGGGGTTATAATGCTTCTGTTTACATTTCAGGAGATTTTGTTTAGTACAGTGCCAGATGGAGTTGTGACCAAGTGGCATAATAAAAACAGCTCCAGCCATAATAAACACAACTGGTCACAGATCTGATGAGTTAATCTCCATGTTACAGATTACAGCATGCTAATCTGGGTCAAATGGGAGAGATGCATATTACTCATTTTCACTTCAACAGTATGCACCTCTGCACAAGATCAGGCAAACAGTAGTACAACAATGTAATTTAGAGTGCAGAAAAAAAGGAACCGTATTAAAAAAATTTAAGATTTTATTAACAAAACGACAGAAGCTGCAGAACTGAATCTATTAAAATAAGATATAATATTAAAGAAATGGTAAATCATGGTTTATTGTGAATTATTAAGAATTAAGAAGGCCATATCAAGACATTCTGGTGTTCTCCTGGAAGTTATTAACATATAAAGGTCATTAATATCCCCTAAAATACTGTATTAATAAGTTTGTGTGAAGAGGCTTCAGGTTTTGTCCATTTAATCTCAGCTTCAACCTAAAAATGAGTAAACCGAGTGTTCAGAGAGAGGAGCCTGCTTAGATTCACTCTCCACTACAGCCCTAGACTCTCAGTGTAATTCCAGCTAATGCGGATAATGGGCAGGACACATTGCGCATGGTGCGCGCCGCCTGCGACGCACGGCCCTCCTTGGATTTGAGGGAGCTGCTGTCACCCGCCGCAGAGAGGGCACGGTGGGTGAGATTATGTGATTGTCTCTGGATAAAGCATGCAGTCTGACTTCTTTTGTTTCAACGTTTGTCGCTATTTTTTCATCGAAATGCTGAGTTTTCACAGATTATTAAACGCCAAATGAGACTTTTGTCGGATTAATCAGACGCGGAAGGACAGACGATGAGAGTCGGAGGTGGATTTCAGGTGGGAGTTTTTAAAAATTGCTTTTCCAAAATAGATTTGAAAATACCAGACAAGCAATGTGAAAGTTTGGGCTAAATCTTAATGGAAAACACAGAATATAACCACCAGTATTCTGTGTAATTCAGCAGTTATGTGTGGTCTAATCTGGACAGCGAATGCGTCATGGGAATATGTTAATCTGCACATACATATATATATGTATGAAACAACACTAAAAGCATTTGATTAAAATGAAAGTAACCTTTACTTGTCGTTGTGCTGAGGCAGTAGTATATTAATCCAGATTAGACCCTATGCAGACTTCAGTAGTTTACAGGTGAAACAAAGGACTTGTTAACCAAGGATGTGAAGTGATCAGGACAAGAATCTACCTTTAAAACTGTTTCACTGCCCTTTGTAATGTTTTGTGTTTTAAAAAAAATTCCCTCTGAGTTTGGAGTCCAAAAACGTGCTCAGCATTTAGTCTTTTTGATGTAAGTTGCACGTTTTCTTGTATATACTAGCGTCCTGAACACTATTGGTAAGAGTATTTTATTCCACACAAGAGATTATAACAGTCATAATCTGTGCATCTTAACTCCACCCTCAGGCATGATGCATGAAGTCGCCACCTTGGCTGACTTGTTGTGTTGACCACCATTCCCCCCCCCCCCCCCCCCCCGTGAGCTCATTAAATCACTCATCCATCTGCATGCACATTGTTTTAGAATCAGAATCAGAATACTTTATTAATCCCGAAGGAAATTATAGGTTACAGCAGGCAGCACGCTAATGGCGCATGCGTCATTAGCGTGCATTATCTAGGTTTTCTGGGTCAAATGAGGTCAAACAGTAGTCCAGCAAATAACCATTCATCATCTTTGAGTTATTTATTGTTTTATTGCAGTTCGGAAGTTGAGTTAAATGAACTGGAGTGTGAGTGGTTTAAATGTATGCAACTATGATATTTACACTGTAAGGATAACTTCTAAACATGGGAGATACACAGAGGTTTTTTATTTTTCTGTGTCTAGAACATGAAACCAAAATAAAATGTGAGTGGAAATCATAATCAAACTCAGTGCGGACTATTGTGCATGAACCTTTCTGACTAAGCAAGCTCAGAAACCTGCAAATCCTTTCATCCTGTTTCCACCACAGGCTTTCAGTACTGAGGTCAGTTACTCTCATCCTCTCTTGCCCTTACATAACAGCAAGGCAGGCTGCTTCTGGATAGATTTAGACAGAAATCAAATTGAATGCACTGACTTAGCATCCCAGTACTGGCAAAATTACTTACTACAGTGTATTGGAAAGATTTGTAAAGCATTTTGTTGCACCCGAGAAACCTTCTTTAAGTCAGTCAGGTCAAAAAATATAAATATGAAAGTTATATTCCCACAACTGTACAGTGATTCTGCAGACTGACACTGTGATGTCTGTGTTAAAATGCAAATTTTAACACAACGAATATTAGTAGCTTGTTCTCAGACTCACAAATTAAACTCAAATACATAAAACACACATAAACACATACACATAAAATACGACAAATAGAAGAGTTTTCTTTGGAAAAAAAGTATTTCTTTTCTGCAGCTCTTGAAAGTCATAAAACATTCTAAGTAAAACAAACCATGGCATATATTTATATTAAGTGTATAGAAGTGTTATTCTGTGGTAATCATGATTAATATTATTGTGTCAGTGCTCTCCGTCTTCAGATCGAGTTACTCCGTGTCCAGGTTACTCTAAGTAGCTAAAAACATCTCTTGAAAAACCAATTAAGAAGAGGTAATCCTCTCCTTGCAGACGGTATTGGCCATGGTGCCACACACTGCACAAGAGTGGATTACCAACAAGGCAAACTGCACGGGGATCCCCCAGAAGCCACAGATTCACCCACCTCCAGTAGTTTTAGCAGTTTAATTAGCTACATATGTGTTAAGTTGCTTAAACAGCTAATTACCCAAAATTAATTAGGCTAAATATTTGGAGATCCTCAGTCCATCTGAGAGTTTTTCTAAAGATTCATATTGCTAAAGAGGTGTGTCATCAAATGACTCCAAACTGATGCAGGATTGTTTGATGTGTGGTTTGTATTTAGATTAAGGGGGAGGGCCAGAAGGCGCCCTTAACACAGGGGTGGGCAATTCCAGGCCCCGAGGGCCGGTGTCCTGCAGATTTTAGATCTCACCTTGGGTCAACACACCTGAATCACATGATTAGTTCATTACCAGGCCTCTGGAGAACTTCAGGACATGTTGAGGAGCTAATTTAGCCATTTAAATCAGCTGTGTTGGTTCAAGGACACATCTAAAACCTGCAGGGACACCGGCCCTCGAGGCCTGGAATTGCCCACCCCTGCCTTAACAGATCAATCCAGTCATAGTCATACAGTAGCTGTTAAACCAGCCTGTGCAAATAATTACGTCTGCACAGGCTGATTAAAATGTCAATTAAGATTTTCTTGGCCTATTAAATATCAGCAAATGAAAGCTTAAAAAACCATCAGCCTCAAACCCAAAGTAATAAATTTACTGCCACAGATGTCTAAGGATGTGCACACATTTAAAGATCTGGAACCAGGTACATCTGCTTTTTTAATCAAACAAATTTAAAATGTTGCATCTGCTACAAAATAAACTTGTTAAATTAGAAATCTGCATTCGCTCTTGTGTCTTTGTAAATAAAATAATAAAATAATAATTTAAGACATATAATGTTATTTTATTTATATTTGTACAACTAAACCTGCCTTTTGTGAAACTTAAAAACTTTGATTTAAAAGACAAAATTAAAATCATTTTGCTATAAGAACAACAATAAAAACATGTCAGGAATGAAGACCCAAATATAGACTCAACTGGGACTATATGTATATACACACACGGACACACAGAGGGCGATCACGGGAAGAGGAAGCAGGTGGGGAAATAGGAACAGCTAGCCTTATTGAGCTAAACATACAAACTTTAAAACTGTTAGTTAAATGGCCTGTATTTATATAGCGCTTTACTAGTCCCTAAGGACCCCAAAGCGCTTTACATATCCAGTCATCCACCCATTCACGCACACATTCACACACTGGTGATGGCAAGCTACATTGTAGCCACAGCCACCCTGGGGCGCACTGACAGAGGCGAGGCTGCCGGACACTGGCGCCACCGGGCCCTCTGACCACCACCAGTAGGCAACGGGTGAAGTGTCTTGCCCAAGGACACAACGACCAAGACTGTCCAAGCCGGGGCTCAAACTGGCAACCTTCCGATTACAAGGCGAACTCCCAACTCTTGAGCCACGATCGCCCCCAGTTAAAACTTAAAACTGTTGATAATAAATTGTCACATATTTCCCCCCAAATCTGTGCACCTTAAAGCGTGATGTATTCATTATGATAAGATAAAACATAACATATTCTTAGATAAATCTTCCAACTTTGGCTTTGGTTTTTGGTCAGTAAAATGCTCTAAATCAGTGTGCTTGACTCTAGGATCCAGAGTGATCTGGTTGGAGGATTCAGGTGTGCTGTGCTATATCCAGGTAGCATTTATGATAGCAGGCTTGAACCAAGAGCTCAGCTCTCACCTGTGTTAGGTAACTGGATTACTTCGATTCCTTCCTTGTCTCCTGCTCTGCTCAGTCTGTTAAACACTTTCACTTGTTGCTCATGGAACTTTCTCACCTTTCACAGCTCTTCATACAGGACTAAATTAAACTGACCTAATGCAAGATTTGGTGAAAATAAGACATCAAGGTAGAAATGTATCAATATATTTAAAGTTTTTGTTTGTTTGTTCATGCAGGATTGTTTGCCAACTTATTGTTCACTTAAGTCCTGACTTTTTAAAGGCTCATAATTATGTTTATTTTTATTATTCATAGTGCTAGCGGGTATACAGGCAGGAAACGGGAAGGTGTCAAAGGAAGGAATGATATGTGACACAGTTAATATCACAGGTCTCAATGAGAAGTTTAATAATCAGAGGAACATATCAGTTTTCACCTGTCACTGATTAGTTGATCAATTATATTTTTTAAACCACTGGAATTTAAATATGTTTTAAGAACACAGTTTAAGCAAATGAGCTTCGTCAGCTGATGGTGTTTGAGGTGCCAGAATCTTAAACACTCAAATGATAATTTTTCTCAGATTTGTTTAGATTTGTCGCCCAGAACATTAAGGTTATGAGAAAAAAATTGACCTTTTGTCTGATATTTAGAAGACTAATAAAAAAATAATTATGCACATCCAGTTAAGAGGCTGTCTGCCTTACTTTGGCTAAAATAGATTTTTGTTGCAGCTAAAATAAGTGTGCACTAACTCTTTGCTAAAGGGCTGGTGTTACCTTTTAAAGGCCAGTTTGGATCAGGCGGAAATAAATGGGAAACAGGCTTATTGTACATGGAAGTGTCTCCAAGCCCAGTGTTCACTGATTTGGTTTAAAGGTTTGGTGCCGTTTTTTGTTTTTGATATTATAGGATAGTAGATTTTCTCTGGCAAGTGAAAATGTAAATGTTTGAGAAATCACTACTTAAGAAGTCTTGTGATGGTTATTTCAGTTATTTTTTGATTAGACTTTGACTGCTGTGGATGTGTGATGTGCTTTTCAGTTTTATGTTTATGTGGCTAAGAACAATGGGCCTGCATTGATTCATCAGATGTGGCATTCATTTCTGTTTTAAATTCTGCTTTATAACAGCTTAAAAATGGAAATAATTATAAGGAAGTAGGCACTTGTACTCTCAGAATAACCATCATCTCCTTGGTCTTCCTTTGATTTCAGGGGGATTTTGGTAGATCGCAGCAGAACTCGCTCACAACAAGAAGGGGAGTCTGAGGTCGGCGCTCTGAGATGGACCTGTCTGGATCTTCACTCAATCGCAGCCAATCGCTGGCAAGCGGCCTGGAGAAGACTTCCCACACCTGGAACAAGCCAGCCCACTCTCAGAGCAGCAGCACTCTGTCATCTCGCCACTCCAGACAGGTCAGACAGTTCGGTCTATGAAAACATGAAAATAAATAATATTCATCAACTCCACATTTCCTCTCGATCATCCCCATCCTCCCAGACGTTTTGAGACTGCTGAAGTTATATATATGTTTAAAAAGTCACATAACTTAATCAGTCTAATAAACAATCAAAAAACAATCAAAAAAGAACAGTTTATATGATCAGATGCAGCAAAAAAGCCACAAATCTTCAAATATATTTGGAATTTTTGCCTTAAAAAGTATTAAAGCGGTTAATCGGTTATCAAAATAGTTGCAGATTGATTTTCTTCAATTTACAACTTTAGGATATTTCCATTCATCCATTTAAACTTTCATCTTTATCCATTTATTTACACTGTAAGCAAGAAACGACAATTTTCCTGTTGAATCGGACACTTAATTTTTCTTCATACTTTCCGCAGATTATCAAAGACTGGGAAGTAATTGACGACCTTCAGGTTGAAATGCAGGGAGCAGGTGACGATCCTCAAGACAGGACCGCCCCGGGAATCTGTGAAGGATATCTTCTCAAGAGGAGGAAATGGCCACTTAAAGGCTGGCACAAGGTGAGAAGTCAGTGCACTCATTCACAATGCTGCTCAAACGTCGGGTCTCTTTAAAATCCGTCAGTTTCAAAAAAAGATGATCTCTTTTTCAGCGGTACTTCGTCTTGGAAGGAGGGATCTTACGCTACTCCAAAAATCAACAAGATGTAAGTGAAATTTTATGTTTGTCCAGACAATGCAAGGATTGACCTTTCAAACCAATCCACACCACCTCTAACCCAACTTTAATGTGATGTCTGATTTATTCAGTGTCAGTAAATAATCTTAATAACAAGCTTTCATATCACTTTGTTTTTGACAGGTGGCCAGGGGACGAGTCCAGGGCTCGCTAGATGTTAGCCTCGCAGTAATATCGATAAACAAGAAATCAAATCGGATTGATTTGGATGCAGAGGACATTCTGTATCATATGAAGGCAAAGAGTCATGAACTCTTCTACATCTGGGTAACCAAGCTACAAGCTCACCGCCTGTACAAGAAGAATGAGGCGGCTCATCTTCACAGCAGCGTCCTCCACACTTTGTCCCTTCCCACTGCGGCTGAACGAGCTCAGGGAAATGGAGATTTGGTAATAATGGAGTAAGAAAGTGACGTCAGACTGAAAGCCACAGTTGTTACAGGCCACCGAGAGTAACCCGGTGTTCTCTTGCCTCTAATTTATCAGAGCGCCACGGGGATGGCAGATTCAGCTGGAGTGTCAGGCGTGCTGCCGTCAGCTAACACAGCCGTGAACACGAAGGTGTCTGCCTGGCTGCAACAAAGCCACAATCCCGACATCTGTGTTCAAGGTATTTGTCTAATAATCCTAGCTGCAACGACAAAACTGAACAGGTGATTCTAAAAGTGGCAGTTTGTTGAGTACAGTCTTCAAGTTTCAGCATTAGGTTATATTGCCTGACATCCTCTCTTCTTCAACTTGGTTTTCTCTTTTTGATAATATATAATAATTGAGTGTCCACATAAAACACCCACAAATAGTATTTACAGAAAAGAAGACTTAAAGTAGGTGACTTAAAAATGACCAATGTGTCCTATGTGACTATTATTAGATTATTTATTAGGTGTGCAAAATGTCTAACTAACATTTGCTTTTGAGGTTGGTTGGAGTTCAGGTATTTTTCCGACTGTTCCAGTAAGACAAGTGTTATTTACTAAATTCATTGAATTACTGATTGATAAAATGGTGAAAGAAACCTAATACAATTATCCAGAGTTTCGTCAGACCTATTAAAATCACATTCACATCTCAATTATTACAAATGTTGAAAAGAAAAAGCTGGAACATTAAAATTAATATTAGTTATCATTAATAATGTATGTACTGTTGGATAGTTTGATTTAAATCAAAGTATATTGTAAACTTTTTATATCTTACATTTTGTATGCAAATTCTTTAGGCATGAAAAATAGCAAGCAACAATAACAATGAGGTAAAAGTACAATAAGTTTACTTAAATGTATTTTACTGTGTCCCGTTACTGTTTAGAGTTAAATTGGGGAAAATATAGTTAAATTTTCTTTTTTGTTGTTGTTGTCATTTTAACATGCTAACACCATTTAATAGGGGATAGTCATCTGCATAAAACTTGATAAACATCAAGTTGTTGTCTCAGTCCACCAGATTTAAAGAAAAAGGTGTTTTTCTTGCGCTCACAGTGCAACGGCTATTTCTGTATATTAGCTCTGTGGCCAGCAGGACTCTTTTGTGATTAATTAGTTAAAAAAATTTGCTTCCTTGATATTTCCTGCCAGAGCTGAACCGTTGTCATCTGGACCTTTCTGAGCTAAACCGCTTAATCCAGAGGCTGCAGGCACTGGAGGTGGGGCAGGCCTTTACTAATGGAGACCTGCAACGGATCATCAGCATACAGGTGCATATAGGCTGATCATTCAAGCATGTTGTACATACTGCATTATGTCTCCAGCAATAATCACATGAGAAAATAAACCTTTTTTGGTGCAGAATCTGTCACTGGAGAAACCGAAGAAGCCGAAATCAGGGAAGATCTGGGGTCATTCCCGCACACTGTCCAGAGTGGAGGCCCTGGGAATGGTAAGAATGGTCTGTAACCTTCACTTTCTTAAAAAGGACACGATCAACAAGATTGCTAAATGTTCATGTTCAATTTGACATATAGTACATCTTGGTTTTTGAATTTATACATTGAGTCAGCATATTGGGTTTATGAAATCCCAATTCTTCAGTAACATTTTGGGACCTTTCTCTAATCTAATCCAAAGCCTATTCGTGGGATTACTAAATCGGTGAGTCACTATTAGTACATGAGACAACTTCATGCTTAAAAATGTTTGAATGTTCTTCAGTCACACTCTACAGCAGACTTCCTAACCATGAATTATAACTTCATGAATGATGTTTTTTTTCCAGGGTAAAAAGGAAAACAGCACTGCCAGTGTAACCCATATTCTCTACTGTGTTGAGACTTCCTTAGTTATACATATGAGGACTAAGGTGCTGCTTGTGCACCTCTCGATTTTTGTAATCTGGCGTATGATCGTCGTGGTTTTTGCTAACATTTTAATGATATAAAAGTACAAAAGCTCAAAGATGATATAGGAGTTGTTGCAACTGCTTGGAAAGATTTTGTGGACAAAATGTTGAAAAAACCCCCCAAAAACTCAGCAATTTCTTTGATCCTGGTTTGGCCTCCTCTCCTTCTATACCAGCGCTGATATTGAACTCCAATTGTTCAGGAGAATACTGCAGTTACCTGTGCTGTAACATAACGTGAGCATAAATGGGTGTGACTGTGTGATGTCATCGCTGTTGCTCAAAGCGACCAATGCAGCAGGTAGCGGCAACCGAAGATGTGTCACCTATGGTGTTCACGCTGTGGCTGTATAAGCACAATGTATGAGTGGTTTCTTGTGTTAATCTTGACTGGAACATATTTCTTAGAGCCCTGGAGGTGGAGAAAGAGTCTCTCCACTCTAGGTTACAATGTAATCAACCGTTTTGCACAAAAAAGAGCATAACAATGGCATGACTGTAAGATGTATGAACAAACTTGTTTACAGCAAATCTGCTTTTCCTGTCTCCAGTAATGTCAGCTGTCTATTCTACAGCTTTGTAGGTTTTCTTTCTTACCAAACAACAGGAAGTGATCAAACTAAAAAATGGCAAATTAATGCATTTGTAAGCAGCTTGTAAGACAGAAAACCTGCAGGACTGTGGTAGCAGACATCCACATTTAAGACATTAATATGTCACTGATTAGAATGTTGTAATTTTATAGATTACACTCCTAGCCATGTCTTTATATTAGCCAGAAGCATAGGAGTATTTAATAACAATAATAAAAATTCGGTGCAATTCAGCCATCATCTTAACTAACTAACATCATGTGTAACACCCAAAAGCTCCAGATTTTATTCTAGTTTGTACAAATACATGTTAATGTAGATAAATAGGCTCAATAAAGAAACAAAAAGCAAGCTTTATTAGGAACAATTACAGAATACTGCAAAAACCTAATGTATGAAATCCACACAATCACAGACAATCAGACAGGGAAAAGGATACAGAGGGAAAAATGACTATATATACACACAATGTGGACAATTACGTAAGAAGACTTATGTAGCGAAATAAGACAAAGGTGTAAGAAATCAACAGCAGGTGAAGACAATGATGGGAGTCTACTCATCCAACTCATCTAAAAGAGCACACATTTCCCCAATATTAAACTATTCTTTCCGCTCCGTTGTAGGTGCTTTTGTAGTCTCTGTTAACCCCTAACATTAGAGGTCTTCACAAACCCAAAGAGGCCTAAAGGTGACATGCAAATACAACACACAGATGTCCCAAATAGACCCAAAGATCATTTGGATCCTCTCAGATGTTCTGTAAGCACAAACCTGAGATGGGCAGTAAAACAGGACTCCCACTTTCAGCAGTACTAGTAAGATTTGTGAAGATCTCTGTATGTTGGTGGTGCATTCCCATTCCCTGGTATAAACATTGGGACTTCCCTTCATAGTGCTAGTTAAACCTGTGCTGGATAACACAACACAACAGTGACATCTACTCACACAAAGATAGATAGCAAGGGAATCAACCACAGTCCTTCCTCTGTTCACTTCACAGCTGTCCTCAAGTCACCTGAGCAACTCGGCCCACCTCGGTGCATCGGTCCCGTGTATCCCCGACTACGTGTACTCTCAGCTCTCCCCTTCCACGGTCAATTCGCCCGAAGGGAAGAAAATCCAACAGGACATCTACGCTATGTCTCAACGAGGTCAGAGAAACATATAAACACAAATATGTCATCTACCGGTAGACAAAAGTTAATTTGAGCACATTTATCCTGGGAATCGCTTTATTGCAAAATATGTAAATGCCACAGATACCTTCCTGTTCAACAGAAACTGTTGTTTAATGCTCCTTTAGTGCTCAACTCTCTGAAGTCGGTGCATGAGACTCTGTCCCAGGAGAGGCAGAAGCTGCAGGCAGTCTGGGACGCTAACAACATGCACCAGTCTAACACATTAGCTCAGGTTAGATTTGTCATCTGGACTCTCTGTCCCACTTTATCCTGTTTGGTTTTTTATACTTGGTGGCTGATTTTCTTTGTTCATTCCTTTTTTTTTTCTTCCCCTGGTGCCAGCCTGAGGCAGTGAGGCATTCATCCCAAGGACCTCCTTCAGTGGCAGACTCTGCTGCAGAATATTTTGATGCCAGTGATGACATCCTGTGGGGCAGCTCCTCTGAGGTGTCTGATGAATCCGGACTAAGTGACGGAAGCACCACCAATTCTGAGCCGGAGGAAGGACACAGTGGGTACACCAGTATCAGTGACCAGGGTTTAAAGTGTATAAAAAGTCAGTGGGTTTTTTTTATATCCTAAAAAAAATAGCTTTAATGTACTTGAATAGTATTGCTGAATAGTTCTACCTACTCTTCTTTCTGTATCTACTCTTTGATGTGAATATTGTACTAACTAAAACAACAATTCACACTATGTACAACCTGAAAACCACTGGCACTGATGCAGACTCTTATTCTTGTTATTGCCTGAATAGAAACATCCAGCCGTACTTTTATTCTTGATAATAATAATATTATTTTCTTTAATCAACATTGCAGCATCAGCTACCCGGAAGTACCGTGCCAGCATTTCCAGGACTCCCAACAGTGTTGTTCCCAAGAGCACTGGACGTCGAACAAAACTGCCTGTTCACTGTCCTGACAATAGCCACGTGGGGCTCGTGGCCATACTCTATAACAACATAGGTAAGAACCAGGAATCCAGACTTACTCAGTACTCGAATTGATAATATGCAAGAAAAGAGTCTTTGTGGCAGTTTTCAGAGCCCTCTGTTTTGTTTCTTCACAGGTAAAGACTTGGCTCGAGTGTCCATGCCAGCTGTTCTCAATGAGCCCATTAACCTGCTGCAGAGGCTGTGTGAAGAGCTGGAGTACAGTGAGCTGCTGGATACTGCCAACAACACATCAGACCCCTACCAGAGGATGGTAAGTCTGTCCACACTTAAAACGAGTTAACATACCATAAGATATACGTCCAGCTCAATGTGTGTAGTAAAAGATTAAAGGAAGTGCCTTAAAACTGCATTCTTTGTGATGGCCAGCAAGAGGCGGCTGTTCTGTTTGCAAAAAGACCTCTGCCTACATATCAGCCTATAAAAAAACAGCCCTCAGCTTTCTCACACTGTGACCTAAGTTAAAACTCTCACTTCGCTATGAACTGGTATTTTCCACATTAACACAAGCTTTGTATATCACTTACTCTACTCATCAAATCGAACTTTCTGTCAGTTACCCAAAATGAAATTTTGACAGAGTGGGGCAGATCCAGCATGCACTCCAGGTGGACAAGTGCAGGTGGTTAGAACTTACAGGGGCCTTTGAAGTGATCCAGAGATGCACAAGGAGATGACCTTAAAGGGGAAATATTTAAAATCGCAAGAGAAAGAAAATATAGCATAGAAAGCAATAACTAAATAAAATTATTTTACATGGGGATAAACAAAGCGACCTTTTATGTTTTGTGTTTTATCTCGTTTAGGTTTACATTGCTGCCTTCGCTATCTCTGGCTACTCCACTGCGACGTTCAGGAACCGCTACAAGCCCGTTAACCCGATTCTGGGGGAGACCTACGAGTGTATCAGAGAGGACCGAGGTTTCCGCCTCATCAGTGAGCAGGTATCTTAATCAGGTGTATCATGGTTATCTTTATACGCGGAAAACACTCAGTTACCTAGAAGGGATATTTATACAGCTGAACAGATATAGAAAAGTAGGAAAAGATGAATTAGGAAGGATAATCTAATTAATTAATAATAGATAATCATAGAGCTAATGATTATTCTTTTTAATTTAGAGAACTCCAGTGTTCCAGCTTATATTTGGGTATAAAAAATGCATGCAGTTTGTCTAAGCCTATCAATAATAATTTTTTACTTTTGAACAGGTTTTTGACAGATCTCTGAAATATCTCTTTAAATATCTTTGTAAAATCGAATAAATTTGTTATGCATCGTACGGTTGATACAAAATCCCACCGCATACCTCAACTTGCCTCAGGTCACACCGTTTGGGAAACGCTTTCTTAGAGCATGAACCATACCATGAAGTGCAGCAAATGAAAGGCTGATACTAACACTAGTGCTGGTGCGGCATTAGTTCTGCCTTGGTGCTTTTTAAGAACCACATATTCAACAGACAGTGTTAATTAGCAATCCTAATCTGAATTAGAAATCTAGGTAATTTCAATGGTAAGAGGATCGGGGTAGAGTCTTTAGTCTGGGCTGTCAATTTTCTAGTTTTTTGGATTGAATGCATGGAACCGGCTCTAGATTGGTTGGTGGGAAAGTGTCGGTGGAATAGGATTTGGTTTTGTAGTGCATACAGGTAAAATTGCTGCAGGTAAATCTGTTGGTTTAATGAGGAAGATGTATTAAATGGACACAATGTTTCCTGCTTTTTTAACTTGGGAACTTTGTTTCATTGTTGAGGATGAAATAGTTAAGACATAATTTTGTGATGAAGTCTCTGTACTTGCCCAGGTCTGCCACCATCCTCCCATCTCTGCCTGCCATGCTGACTCAGAGAACTTCTCCTTCTGGCAAGGTGAACAACTTCTTTTATCAAACCAGCACACTCTCTTTATCTGTTGTAACTAGCTGTTTCTGTCTTCTGACTTAATTATGCTTTTAGGAAGGATGTGAGTATATTGTATAGTGTCACCAATACTTTCTTACATCTGAACAGACCAGCGATGGAAAAATAAATTCTGGGGAAAGTCGCTGGAGATCCTGCCAACAGGAATGGTAAACGTGACTCTGCCGAGGTAAACGATCTGGCTTTATTTTCAATTTTTCCTCTCTGGCTGACATATTATAAAAGAACCCAACCAGCGATTGTTGATATTTGAAAATTTTGTTGGTAGATTTAAATGTTTAGCTAAAATGAGATGCAATGAGAAGCTCCTGATATAAAATACAAAGATAAGATAACCTTTATTAGTCCCACACATGGGAAGTGTGGGTGGTGTGGTGTGACTTAGACATCTGGGCCCGTATCCCTAAAGAATCTTTGTGCAAAAAGTGGCTCCTAGCGGCCAAATTCTAAGAAAATTCTCAGAGTCATGACGTTTTCTTAGAATTTCCCCTAAAAGTGACACGACAATCCCAGTTAATATAAAAGCTATTCCTCAAGATTCCTAACGCTTAAAAGGGCTCCTAAGGCGAGATCTGCTAAGAGCAGGGAAGAGGACTGAGCCGTGTTACCCTCGTTAAGACCACACTGGACTTGTAACGTTGTGATTTCTACTTCATTAATGACAGCCCCTTGAGATAGGCCATCTTGTTTTCAACAGGGTCCATATGGGAGTGAAAGTACAAAATATGTCAGCTAGGATATTAATATGAGCAAATAAGACACAAATCATTATTTGAACAGGGTGTAATGAGTTTAAGTTTTCACATATTTTAGATTCTAATGTTAGGCTATAACCCCTACAGCTTACTATTCATTTTCCAGATATTTTCTTGAATGTGAAATATTATTTACAATTACAGTCAGCATAAGATTAGAGTGTATAATTATGTTTATTGATTTGAGGGTATATCCTTTGCTCATTATCACCAAAAGCTCATTTCCATCAAACTTGTAGGATCAACCAATCACGGCTTTTGAAATGATGACTCATACCTAGCAACGGGGTCAACCACACCTCCTCACTAAGATAGGATTTTCCATCCATTCCTTGCTCAGAGTTCACTGAAAATGTTCTGGAATCACTTCTAAGCTAAAACTCCTGGCAAGGAATTTTTAGGTTAAGTTAGGAGCTCTCTGAGAGGATTCTCAGAATCTTTAGGGATACGGGCCCTGGATGCTACCCACTTCCAGGTGGGGCATAGCAGCTTTTTGTGAGACCATTTACACTAGCACATCTGCGTCTTTCCCACTGTGTCAGAAAGGTAGCTTTCCAACTAAAATTCCATTTTAGGGGCAATAATATAGCCAGAAAATCGAATGAGTAGAGTATTCAGTGAACAGCAGTTGGTTTGGCTTTGTAAAGAAAGTGATTTCAAAGCACTGAGCTGGCACACCATCTGAGGTGCCATAATTCCAGTGGTTCACCCTCAGGGCCACACCTTAGGATGGTAGTTAAGCTTTACATTGCCATGAGAAAAACTTCTTAAACGAAAAAGAATAAAACACTTGGTCATACCCGTGAATTGTTTCGCCACAGTCTGGATACTGTGGACTCCTGTGCTGTGTCTAAACTCAGTGTCGCTGCTGGAAACTGATTTTTTTTTAAAATTACACATGTTCAAAACCTTAAAAAACCCAAATAAAAGTATGAATCCTCACTTTTGAAAAGCTGCAATCAGAATTATTTGCCATCTTTTTTTTATTTAAAATTGACCATCTGTGTCAGTGATGACCAAATATTCTGCATTTGTGGGTTTTCCTCAGGTATGCTGACCACTATGAGTGGAACAAAGTAGCGACTTGCATCCATAACGTCTTCAGCCAGCAGCGCTATCTGGAGCATTATGGAGAGGTCATCATCAAAAACCTCAAAAGTAACATCTGCACATGCAAGATTACTTTTGTCAAGGTGAGGGACCACTCACAGCGCTCGTGTCTTACACTCTTTAGATGCGAGATTAACAGGTTTTTCTTCTGCCGCAGTCTCGTTATTGGGGTTCAGAAACGAATAAGAATGAGGTTCAGGGTGTGGTGTTGGACCAAAGTGGGAGTGCCATTCACCGGTTTGGAGGTCTGTGGCATGAAGGCATCTTCTGTGACACTCTGCCGACTCCAAAATGCATCTGGAAGCCAAGTGAGTCCTAAATAACTAAGACATGCTTCCTTAAATGTTGTCTGTTTAGTTTTGACCATCATTTCTTTTTAGTCTGAGTCACGTGGTGGGTGCAAAAACGTCTCTTTAGAAGTTTAAATGGAGGTTAAGTGAGATGATTAGGTACTCTTTCTACCAAAATAGCTAATCAGGATAAAGCCAAGTGTCACGTTTGTGCCTCAGTTCACCTAAGAGGCTTCTATCACCCCACAGATCAACAGCCAAAGGATTACCTGCTGTATTATGGTTTCTCCAGCTTTGCCATGGAGTTGAATGAACTCCCTTCAGACTTGAAGCCTCTTCTGCCTCCTACAGATACGCGCCTGCGCCCAGACCAAAGGTCAGAAATCTTTCCAATGCAAAAAATAAAAAGGGAAAACCAAAACAATACTAGATGGGATTTGAACACAGCTGTGGTCCATTACAATGCTCTGGAATATTATCTATCTACAAGTAGATAGATCCATGTACTGCCCACTTTATTAGGCATACCTGTTCAACTGCTCCTTAACAGAAATAAATATCTAAAAAGCCAATCACATGGGAGCAACTCGGGGCATTTAGGCATGCAGTTATAGTCAAGACGACCAGCTGAAGTTCAAACCCAGCATCAGAATGGGGAAGAAATGTGATTTAAGCACTGGGTATTTAAGAACAACTCTGTGACACTGGGTTCAGAAACTGACTCCTAGTCACAGAGAGTATTATACAAATTGTTAAAACCAAGGTAGGCAGAAGTGCATCTCTGAAATCATAACATGTTTAATCTTGAAGCAGATGGTCTACACCACAGGTGTCGAACTCCAGGCCTCGAGGGCCGGTGTCCTGCAAGTTTTAGATGTGTTCTTGATCCAACACAGCTGATTTAAATGGCCAAATTGCCTCCTCAACATGTCTTGAAGTTCCCCAGAAGCCTGGTAATGAACTAATCATTTGATTCAGGTGCGTTGACCCAGGGTGATATCTAAAACCTGCAGGACACTGGCCCTCGAAGCCTGGAATTCGACACCCCTGGTCTACAGCAACAGAAAACTACACTGGGTGCCCCTCCTCTCAGCTAAGAACAGGAAACAGATCACACAGACTCCCCAGAATTGGACAACAGTAGATTGGGAAAGTTCATTACCAGGCCTCTGGAGAACTTCAACACATGTTGAGGAAGTAATTTAGCCATTTAAATCAGCTGTGTTGGATCAAGGACACATCTAAAACCTGCAGGACACCGGCCCTCGAGGCCTGGAGTTCCACACCTGTGGTATAGATCCATCCTGTCTTACATCAACAGTTCAAGCTGCTGCTGGTGTGGGGGATATTTTCCTGACACACTTTAGGCCTGCTGACCATCATTTAAACATCACAGCCTAAACAAGTATTGTTCCTGCCCATGCCCATCCCTTTATGACCACACTGTACCCATCTTCTGATGGCTGCTTCCTGCTGAATAACACACCAGGTCACAAAGCTCACAACAATTTAAAACTGGTTTCTTTAACATGAAAGTGAGTTCAAATGGCCTCAAGTGGCCTTCACAGTCACCAGATCCCACTCCAACAGAGCATCTTTGGGATGTGGATGAAGAGGAGATTCACATCAAGGATGTGTAGCTGTTGTCACATGGCAAACAGAAAACTCCCCTAGCACTTTAAAGTCCTTCTGTGCATTCAGGGGAAAGAGAGCAATGGCTGTAAAGGCCATAATGGTTGTTTTCACAACTACGTAGGAGGAGCCAGGTAAGAATGGCTTTGTATGTAAAAGTCAGCACTCCTCTGCAATACTGTACAGACTATAGTGTAGCACAAGCTAAAATCATCCAGAAACACGGAGTAAATATGGTGTAAGCTTGATGTCACCTTCTTGCAGAATGCTGGAGGATGGAAGGGTGGATGAAGCTGACATAAAGAAGGACGAGATTGAAGAAATGCAGAGAGAGCGGAGAAAAGAGCTCGGCAAAAGGGATGAAGAGCATGTTCCTCGTTTTTTCAAGTAAGTCAATTCCCTTTAAAATCCAGGTTCATTGATAATTTCCATTTATCTTAATTGTAGTCTTCCAACCTTGATATTTGGTTATATCTTTGTGTCTGTATATTTGAAGTAATTGTACAGTTCAGGTTATTTGTGTGCCACATTTAAAAACAACTGCTTTTAGAGGAAAAAGCAGGCAGCTCCATAGACTGAAATTTGCTTTAGTACATGGATAAATCACAGAGGTGGGACCAAGTCATTGTTTTGCAAGTCTCAAGTAAGTCTCAAGTCTTTATCCTCAAGTCTCAAGTAATGTCAGGCAAGTCAGAGTCAAGTCTCAAGTCACTGGTGTAAAAGTCCGAGTAAAGTCACAAGTCTGAAACTTTGAATTTCAAGTCCTTTCGAGTCTTTAAAAAAAAAAAAAAAAAAAAAAATGTCGCAGTTATATGCTACATGTAAATATTAGACCATGTGATTTTTAAATCTGTTTTTCTCAACACATGACGAAATAGTGAACTTAGAAAATATACACAAATTGTGAAATTGCACCTCTATAAAATGCAGCTCAATTAAACCTAGCTCCAAGAATAATTTTCACCGACAATTCTGAGATAAGTTGCATGTTATTCTTGGATGCGCTTGTAGGACCGGCTTTAAAATAGCATGACAAAAATATCATACACATTAAAGTTAGTTGACATCACAAAGTTAGATGAAGTCAGCTATCTCATCGTAGCAAAAGAGAAGCACCACCTACCGTTCTTTATGCAACTTCAACTGTCGGACAAAGTTGGAAGTTGTTCCATCGCTGTCTGTGATTCTCTGCTTGCATGTTTTGCATATTGCATTTCGTTTTTTTGTTGACTACTTCATAGTTTATGTACCTGAAAATAATAACTCCTTGCAGCATTTTTGAGCGTTTGTTTTCTTCTTAAAAAAAATCTGGTTAATTTGATTTGCTGTGCTACAGCTCATGCACACATACGTACGGAGTGTGGTTGGAATAAATGAATGAATGAATTGAATTAATGGTGCACACTTTCTATATAATATGTGTGTTAAATTTTAGATTTGGGGTGAAATATCAAGTCTTTTCAAGTAAACCGGTTCAAGTCCAATTCAAGTCCCAGGTCACTGGTGTAAAAGTCCAAGTTAAGTCACAGTCTTAGAACATTTTTTCAAGTCAAGTCTAAAGTCATAAAATTAATGACTCGAGTCCAAGTCATGTGACTCGAGTCCACACCTCTGATAAATCATTCAGTAAAAATACTTACAGTCCATTCAGTTCTTGCAGCTTTATATGGTAACTTTGTAACTTCAGTAACATTATTTAAACATTTAAAATCATTTCTGCCATCAACAACATGCAAATTCATGAACTGTAGAAATGCCGGTGTGCAAATTATTATTCTTTATGGTTATTTTACATCATCAGGAGATCCAAAGATTCCTCTGGACGGGACGTGTGGTTGACAAACGGGACTTACTGGAAACTTCGAGAGAATCCAGGGTTTGCTAATCTTGAAAACTTAACTCTGTGGTGATGAGATGAGACTGCAGAAATGAGTGGACAAAACCACATGAAAGGACGAGATCATGGATATTCAGCCGTGGATATTCTGGACAGCACGTATGAACCACTCGGAGAGTGAAGATAGTGCTGCGGATCTGTTCTTGATTCTTCTGCACACCCGTGACTGGCTCATGGGAATCCTCAGATACCCAACAAACATTAATGGAAATACAATAAAATCTTATTCATTTAATTTTTTAGATTACTTAAATCAATATGCTGTTTTTATGTGAATTTCTTTTCCCCCCCAACAAACTCTAAACTCTTTAAGACTTAAAAATTGCTTTTCTCTGTGGTGTTTCTATCAGGATGCTGCTTTGTGATAGTTTGATCTATTGCAATTGAGTTTGAGAAAAAATTTGGTGGAGTGGTGGAGACCAAAATAGAGCAAAAAGAGTGTAAAGAATATATACATATATAGTTCTAGAAACTGGAAAAACACATGACTTTAAATATAAAAAACAGTGTCCTTAACTGCTATGTGTGCAAATGTTCTATATTGAGTATAGAATTTGATTCCAATGGTTCAAAACTTTTGAACATCTAAGCAGACCTTTAATTCAGACACACCTACACACACACAGACACAGGGACCACCTACAAGGTGCATTACTATCCATTACAATCTATGTTTAGATAGTAATGGACAAAAACAGCTGGTTCTATTGATTCCCATCTGTGCTCAGTTTTCATTGACACTCCACAATTTTATGGATAATAGAAAAATACTGTGTGTATCCTTTGGCACACCCTGACTCCACTGGAGAACCACTGTGAAACCTCAGTTTATATGTTACAACAGACTCTTTATCCAGGCAAATCTAACTTCAGGCTACACCAGGGGTGGGCAACTCCAGGCCTCAAGGGCCGGTGTCCTGCAGGTTTTAGGTATCACCCTGATCAACACACCTAAATGAAATGATTAGTTCATTACCAGGCCTCTGGAGAACTTCAAGATATGTTGAAGAGGTAATTTAGTCATTGAAATCAGCTGTGTTGGATCAAGGACACATCTAAAACCTGCAGGACACTGGCCCTCGAGGCCTGGGGTTGCCCCTGGGCTACACTATACAACATATATTTAACTGTCCAAAAAATGAAGTACTCCAACTTGATATCTGTTGCTTCCTCTTTATGAGAACGTTTGCTTATCGTGGCTCAGGACATTCTGGCATAAGAGATTCTTGATTGAGAATTTCAATTCCTTTTGCCTAACTAAAGTCAAAGACAGAATTTGTCTGCTTTAGTTATGTTATCATTGAAATTTTTTTTCCCAAAAAATATATATTATTAACATTTTTGTATGTGTTTTTGACCTGTAATCTAAATAAGAGTTACAAATGTTCAGTAATCACATATTTAAAAGAGGAGATAATATATTATCCTTTGTTTATATGTCATTAATAGGAAAATGAGTATCCAGCTGGTTGGAAATCTGCACATACTGTATTTATACATTACATTAAACTGGTGATATCATGACTGTGTTTTTACTGGGACTGCATTTATTATGAGATGCCCTTTCTTTTAAAAGACCACTGGAAGTTTCTGGACATAAAAGAAGAAATAGACTTGAGATTGTTTATAATTAAGCAAGGCTTTTACTGCACTTCTTTTGCAGCAGGGGAAGGAGCTTAAAAGATGCTTTCCATAATACGACTATACCATAACACTTGGAAGATGTGTGACACACAGCTGGAATATTTCCTTCTCCTCTTCACTTCTGCTGCCCCCTGAACACGAAGGATGTTATGAGCATAAAAGAAAACATGCCGCAGTAGGAGAAACTATTTTCTCACCTTAAAACCAAGTGTTTACTATTAACCAGGTGTCTGAAGGGGTGTGAAAAAAATAGTCTTTTATTTGTGCCTTTGGTTTCCTGTGATAAATGATGCAGTTTCCTTCTTCGAACCACTCATGTTGAATGGAGAAAGTTGCAACCTATAATCAGCATGTTCTGCACATCTCATTAATCAAATTAAATGTGCACAACCTGTAGGTCTCCTTAGTGTCTCCTTATAGATGCCCTGTTTTTGAAACACTGTACTTTAGCTATCTGAAAAACTGTCCATCCAAACCACTTCAAACTTGGCACTTGTACAGCTGGGGTCATAGTGAATTCAGCATTACACACTGCACAAACATCCATTCTCTCGTGTTTCTGGAGTCTAGCCTGGCTATCAAAGGACAGGAGGGTACACCCTGGTTGCATATCGTTTTACTGTGGGAGGAAGCCGGAGTACCCAGAGAGAACCCATGCAAGCAGAGGGAGAACATGTAGAAAGGTCCCGGCCAGATAGTGGAGTCAAACTCAAGGCCTTAACTTCATCATTGTGGCTGCAGCTCAGGAGGTAGAGCAGGTCACCTACTGATCAGGTTAGTGGTTTGATCCCTGGCTCCTCGTCTGCATGTCAAGTATCCTTGGGCAAGAAAAAAATGTATCTTTTTTCACTAGTTTTGCTTTTGGCTAGGGGCAGTGTCACTACTGGTATAACGAGATGATACCTGGCCCCTGCAGAGATTACACAGGTAGTCCAACATCAATATGTGCCACTGGCAGAAGATTTCCTGAAGGAGATTCCAGGAGATAAGCAGCTACTCTACGAGGGCTGGACAGGGCTGTAGAAAACCCTTAACCATCAGAAGGACCAGTATCTGCTCCTTTGTGCAAGGACGAACAGGATGAGCACTACCATAACTACAAAGCAGGACACTAACGTGAATGGTTCTGACCAAACAATCAGAAACAGACTTCATGAGGGTGGCCTGAGGACTTAACGTCCTCTAGAGGGCCCTGTGCTCACTTCCCGGCACTGTGTTGCCAGACTGGATTTTGCCATAGAATACCAGAACTGGCAGGCCCACCACTGGCGACCTGTGCTTTTCGCAGATGAGAGCAAGTTCACCCTGAGCACATATGACAGACGTCAAAGGGTCTGGAGAAGCAACATTCCTGATGCATGACAATGCCCAGCCTCATATGGCAAATAGGCAGTTCCTGGAGGATTAAAGAATTGATAACACTGACTGGACCCCACAAGCCTGACCTAAATCAACAGAGCACCATTGTGTTTTGGTCCATTCTACACCGCCAGGTTGTGTCTCAGTCTCATCAGAAGCTCAGTGATGCCCTGGTCCAGATCTGGGAGGATATCCCCAGGACTAGGGATGGGAATTGATAAGAATTTTGCATATTTGAAAAAGGGGAGACACTATTTAAATAGCTGTGCCTGTTCAAAACATGACTGTGGAGGACTTGCAAACTCTAGGTTGCAGCTTTCTCAACATGAGTGAGTGACTAATATCATTTGTCACAGGAAACCAAAGAGAAAAAATAAAATATTTTTCACACCCCTTCAGACACCTGTTTAATGAACTTGTTGTTCAGGTTAGAGTTAGAATGAGGTTCAGGGTAAGGTTTTGGTTTGACACTTACACTTAATTTAAAGCACACTGTGCAATCCCTGGCAAAGTGGAAAACTTCATTGTTTAGTTCTTTACACATGAAAGTTATTGCAGACCTTTTATAGTTGTTAAAGTATGGATTTCTGCAACATGCCATTAGACTTCTGGGAAGGTGGATGTTAGACTATGGCCTAGATTTAACATAGTACTATAACTCAGACTTTAGTTGCTGTGCTTAAACTGACATTTAAGCATTATGACTGCTTACGTTAAAACTTTCAATAGATTCATATCTGTGACTGTCTTCTCAGAGATAGGGAGAGAGGTACACATGCATACAGATGCAGGCATGTATGTTTGGCTATCTCTGACATAGACGATGGTCTCTCGTAATAAAGAAAAGCTATTACGAGAGAGTCCTGGTAATAGCTTTTAGGACCCACTAATCCAAAGGATCCCAAGCTAATACTGTACTTCCTCAGACCCTGGTAGTACAAGTGCCAATTTCGAAGTGGATTGGAAGGACAGGTTTTGAGGTAGAAAAGAAGAGATGTTTCAAAAGATGGCAACTTTAGGGAGATACTAATGTAATGTACAGATTGTGCAGATTTGATTTGATTTTAAAAAAAAAAATGTGTAAATTGTAGGTTGCAGTCTTCACCATTCAAAAATGAGTGGGTCATAGGAAAAAGCTGTATCATTGGTCACAGGAAACCAAAGAAACAAATAAAAAAACTATTTTTCACACCCCTTCAGACACCCAGTTAATGGTAAGGAGTTGGTTTTAAGGTGAGAGAATTAGTTTCAGGTCAAGGTATGGTTTGGTCAATTTATAGCGGTGCATACAATCTTTCCCATAGTGGGTGACTTCAGTGTTTGCATTTATACTTGCAGTGGATCTGCGTCACAGAGCTGTGAAAGTGAGCTGAACACGTCGGTCACATTACTTTCACTGACATACAGAGAAAAGGCCTTAACTGACACTCAGTTCATATGCATATTGTCAGAACTATGAAAAGAGAAAGCAGCATATGTCTACACTGGCAGAATACTAGCTATTGCATTAACTTATGAACAAGCTAGATGGACTTAGGCCCAATTACTTTGTGATAAAGTTATTATCTTAGTGCTAATCAATTTACTGTGGATACACTGCATATTGATGCCAAATCTGCTTTTCACAGGTCAGGTCTGCATCTCTGTTACATGTAGTTATAATTCTGGGAAGGTGGATGTCATACTATGGTGCGAATTTAACATCTAAATCAGGCATTAGTTGTGATTCTTAAACTGAAAGGTAAGATGTCTATTAAAGATATTTAATGTCCTCTTAAAGATAGTCAAACATGTCGATGTATCCGTCTAACAGAGATAAACTTTCAAGTGAAATATAAGACCTGCTCATCTAACGTTCCTGAATGTTATCATGCTGTATATCTATACTGATGTGGACATGGCAATGTGTTAGAAAGGAGAGGAAGTGACATCATTTGATAGAAATGGCAATTATCCTATGGCACCCTGATGAGCTGAGGACTCATATACACGTGGTTTTCTACAGTGCGCATACGTGGGCATGCGAATTAACGCATTGCATGGCCCTGACATGTATGCAGAAATGTCAACACAGCGGGTACACCGAGAAGTGCAATCAGCGAGCAAAGCAGATGTCGCCAAAATGCGATCAGTGCTATTTTACGCAATAAAATATTTGCGCTTTTCCAAAAACAATCAAACAGTTTACAACATGCGTGTCACACCAAAAACAGCAGTTTCTTACCGAAGACGATTGGAAACCCTAACATCCATTAGCATTTCCGCAAGGGAAAAAAATCTCCATGTTACAATCTCCTTCACTTACATTTGGGCTTTGCTTCTCCTCACTTCTAATATGAAGTAATCCGCTCAGTGAGATGATGGGAGAAAAAAAACACATAAGGTCCCCAAAATTGTAGTAACTTTTCCTCGGAGAGTCCGCCCCCCCTTCGCACACATCGACCTACTTTCCCTGCATGGGGTCTGATGGGATTCCCGATCCTGCTTCGGTAAGAAACTTGGTTATATTTCTGGTGTGGTGTGCATGTAGGGGGATGTTATGTTGTGAACTGTCTTGATATGCTTGAGTAGAGAAAGATTATTTTATTGCATAAAATAGCACTGATCCTCTGCCAGAGGAGGAAAAATCCGTTTCTGTGGGTCCGTGAACCACCTGTCACCTGGCTCAAAGACTCTACACACTCTTCTTACTTTTAAATAGCTTTACAACACAGAACATTACGGCTAACAGCTGGATTTTCCCGTATAGGTGCAGCTAGCCCAGAGGTGGGCAATTCCAGGCCTCGAGGGCCGGTGTCCTGCAGGTTTTATATCTCACCTTGGGTCAACACACCTGAATCACATGATTAGTTCGTTACCAGGCCTCTGGAGAACTTCAGGACATGTTGAGATGCTAATTTAGCCATTTAAATCTGCTGTGTTGGTTCAAGGACACATCTTAAACCTGCAGGGACACCGGCCCTTGAGGCCTGGAGTGTCCACCCCTGACAGCGACCAGCCACTTACTGCTGAAGAGACAGTCAGTGAAAGTGGACAGTATATCCTGGGTTTTAACACAAAACTCATTGTTGCAGCACCAAAGTGATCCCCTTAAACTGACTTTTCATTTTAGTGTCTTTATTTTCCTCCGAGTTATCGATTCTGCCACTAGTTAGCTAACATAAGCACAAGTTCTTTTTCCTCCAACTTTATTTCAAGAGGAACAATAACAACAAATGTAATACATGGAGGAGACAATGTACAATTTTACTGCAAAATTATTATAAACTAATGTAAATCTATTAGCTGCAACCAACCACGTGATGTCATGTTCCATACTGACAGAAGATAGCACTAAACATGTTTTTAAAACTTTAACTGTAAGCACTTATTTTTTAAAATCTGGCTTCACAGACAGAGTTACATGTATGTCATCTTTTGAGAGCAGGGCTCAGTGGTGTAAATTAGCCTTTATATGTGTAGCATTTCATGCACCCTCATTGTTTGGTCAGAGACATTCACACCAGTGGCCTGCTGGAGGGCTTTCACCACATGCTAAATCTTGACAAATCTACGAATCCTTCCAATCAAAACTTGTGGCCACACATAACTCATGAACACTCACACAAGCGTGAGACCATTCTGTCCTTGAATTCCCACTGAAGAGAGCAGAGCCCACTTCGCACACCTATTTCATTTTCAAGATTCATCTGCCAATCAGACAACATAGGGGAAGCAAACTGCCAGGTGGCACTGACACACTTAATTTTTTTGAACAGTGTGTTTTGCTTCCTGTGAGACAGGAAAGTGTTCTGAAGGTCCCTCCTTTTACCTGATTATTTTCAGAGAAATGTTTTATTTTTTTTAAAAAATGCCGTTAAGCCGCTGAACACTGACCTTTAAACTGCTCAAGCATAAAAAGGCTCATAACTGAAGGAGTGAATCAGTGTCAAAACAAACAACTTTTAAATTGCATCTAAAATAACTTTCTTCTTTTGGATGCTCACAGCCTGTCACAAAAACACACCTTTGTTCTGATTTCTTTGGTGACACTATAGAAAATGTCAAAGATAAAACAGTTTGATAGGCATAAAGTAGTATTTTTGGCAGTGGCAACAGGTCTGATGGAGTGATAAATCCAAATTTTAAATCATTGGATCAAATTTTTCAGTATGTACTGAAGAGGTCAGGACAGCGGTACAACAGTGATTGTCTACAGGCATCTCTAAAACATGGTGGAGGCTCTGTCATAGTTTGGGTTTGCATTTCAGCCAGAAAGTGTTGGTGATCTTGTTGGTGATTGATGAAATAGTGAATGCAGAAAAGCACCATCAGATTTTGATTCACCTTGCAATATCATCTGGAAAGCATCTGACTGACAATAGACAGAAAAAAAAGTCATTTTCCCTGTTTTTCTGTCTGACTGTAAAATTGTAGTTGGTTAAATACTTACTCTCTGATCGTCTACAGTGCTGTACTTGTTTACTTATCTCAAAAACTGTCCACTCAATCTACTTCGTACCTGGATGGTGTTCTGCTGAGGGATCGGGTAACCGCAGCACTGCCTCTGAGATCATTTGGATGAGTGCGTCTTACATTTTACCTGAAAGTTGTTCTCAGTTTGAGGGACAGACATTTTCTTGGGAGAGGGGCACACATACACAAAGGCATGCATCTTTGTTAACTTTGAGAGGACATCCCATGACATTAAAGCACTCACAAATATCTTACCCCTCAATTTATTATTTGCTGAATCTGCTACAGAATCCACCTTCCCAGAAATGTAAATCCAGAAACAAAGACCTTATTAGCCTGTGATAACTTTCGCTTGTGATGGCAGAGCAATGAATACACACCACACGTATAAATGCAAACAATTAAGTTATCCACTATTGCAAAGATTGTATGCAGCATTCTAAATTAAGTTTAAGTATATCAAACCCATCTCACCCTAACCCAGCGGTCCCCAAGCTTTTTTGCGCCACGGACCAGTTTAACGTCAGACAAACCGGCCTTTAAGGTGTCGTGGATAAATACAACAAAATAAAACGATATGACCAAGACAAAAACTGGTATTTTGTGGTTTATTTTGTTTATTAGCAGCGTCCTCCTGAAGTGCGCCAACAACATTGAGTAACATCCTCCTCTCTGCCACTTAATGCTCTCCGGTCGCTATGGTAATGTTTAAATATTTCTTTCAAAATAAGACACACAGCTACAACACGGGAAAAGACCCAGTGAAACCGAGTTAACAATAAAAACCCCAGGGGTTGGGGACCACTGCCCTAACTGAACACTAATGCTACCTCTGACACTGACACCAAGGTCATTAAACAAACAGTTGGAGGGGTGTGAAAGAGATCTTTTTATTTATTGTCATTGGTTTCCTGTGATAAATGATGTTAGCCACTTACTTGTGTTTTTTGAACACGGCATCCTAAAGTCTGCATCTTCTGCACAGCCAAATTTAATTAACGTCTCTTCTTTTGTGAAGTACATAATTCATTATTGTTCTGCATTTAAGGGAAGTTTGTAAATGATAGCGACCAAAAACATTTGTTACACTGTCCCCAAAAAGTTGCTGCATCAGTTGAATAAAAGGACAACATCAACACGGCAGAGACTGTTCATGTATAAGCTTTAATTTTAATTAATTAAAAAACATTTACAATAAACCTATTCGACATTTAATAAATAAGAATTTCCCTAGCAGAAATCTTTCTTCTTATTTCTTCTTGTATTGCAGTTCAAAAGCTCTTAAATAAAGGATGATCGGTTCAGTGCACAGGGGTCACACTCAAAAATTTACATGCTTGTTGCTTGAGTTGTCTGAGCTCCATCCTTCACACCATTGCATTACAGTAACATCTCTGGAAATACAGTTCCCAAACACTAAGAGAAATGTGCTTTCAAGGTGAACGCGGACTGAGGGGAAACAGAGGTATGAGTGGTCCAACACCAGGGGTCAGGGTGAAGCTGGTTGTAATATCTGCAGTATCCAGCAGGGGTCTTTCCTTTGCCACCTGAAAGCATTTCTCTGCTGTTTGATCTGAGATCATACACTCATGTGGTGCAGTAGCATTCAGTGTACTATATTAACAAGAGCTCCATAACTCAAACTGTCAACATAAAACTCTTCTCTCGTTGTTCTCGCCACAACATCCTTAAATCTAAGCTAATTTTTGTTCTATTAATTGCACTTAAAATATGAACTGGCGATTGTACAGCTTTGTTAATGTGAGAGCACCCTTTTTCTGACAGATGTCAACAAAAACATTAAATACTACATCTTTTGGAAATGCTACACAAGCTACTTTTTCTTCAGTTCATACCGATTCAGTTTTTAGCTCTTCGTAACCAGTTTTTTAGTTTTGTTAATGTCCTGGTGAAGGGACGATTTGTTCTTGAACGTTATGTGTTTATTATTGTTTATGAGATCCGGTGGATCCAATAAATTTCAGGGGTCAAAGGCAGGATTTATACAGCAACAGGCCTTTTCACAGTCACACTAGGAAAAGCAAAGGTGCTCCCAGGGACATTAATCACCTTAAAGATCTCATTTTTTACATCCGCACTTATACAGCGACATGTCTCCTGAGAAAGAAAGCCCATATAAAGTCAGGAGTCCAACTCATCTAACTAATAATGATGATTTTACATTTTATTATCAGCTAATTGAACTGTTTCTGCAGACATTTATGTCCCAATACAGTCCACAAGGAAAGCACATTTTGCTGTAAGTTTGCCAAACATGCATATATATAATCTATATGCATGTTTCAAAGTCTCTTGCAGTGCAATTTTTTCTGTTTTTTGCATCAGTTAAACATGATTTACACAAAACACAGCCTCAGCATCGGCCTCATTTGATTATTTTACAGTCAAGCTTGGCTCGTGTGAAAGAATTGGCCTGGATTTTTGGAAATATAAAACTTGATTAGGGTTAAGCAGCTTCTGCATGTAGTCGGCCTGGTGCTGTCTGAAGGTGAAGAAAATCTGACTAGTAGCTCCTCTAAGCACACTTTTGTATGTTCGTTAACCTTTACAATAACCTTTACAATTCATTTATTAAAATAAATACGTTTTTAACCCCTGGAGGGTCCTAGAAAAATGCATACACTATTGGGCTTAGAGCCACAAATCGACCCAAGACCCTCCAGGGGTTAATTTAGTAGACGAAGCTTAAACATTGTAGCACACATGCCTACATTAGTGCAGTGCATGTGTTTTGGTTTTGAACTTTTAGCTAAATCTAACGAAACTGTGCCACTAAGAGCCTTAGTGCCACTCTCTTTGAATAAAAACTAAAAACTATCCAAATAGTCTACAAGGAAAGCATGTTTTGCTGTAGCTTTCTTGTTCAGTTCAACAAACTTTTTTTAATGAAATAAATGTTATATTCAGTTCAATAAAACTACATGCATTTTAGAGAGGCTACAGTTAATGGTGCTCTGCTCTGCTTTGTGTAATTTGATGAAAAAATAGACAATTTTGTTTATGAGGTGAGGAAAATGTAGAAAAAAAGCCAGAATCAAGTCTGAATATTCATTAGACATAAAGGAAGTGACTATCTGTTGGTCTCAGGATGGTAAACCGAGGACTTCATTTTACGTATTTAAAGTCTTTTCAGATTCAGTCACACATATATAAAGAGACTCAACTTCATCTCTCGATCTGTAGAGACTTGTTTGACACCGAGTGCCTGCCTGTCGCCCGTAGTGTTGTCTGAGGCCATTAGCACACCTAGTGAGGAATGAGGAGCAGACCTCTGATCAGCGCCGACTGGTGCCTCACTCTTCATTTCTGTCACCAGGGTGGGAGCCGGGCCTCTGTCAGCCGGCGTCACCACATGATAGGCCCAAAGACTAGGGGGGAAATTCAGAGTGTCTGTCTGGTCACTTTGTGCTTCCTGTTTATTGTGGTCTGAAGGTGACAGCACCATGTCTCTTTAAGTACAGGTGCGTGTGGTCATCCTCTATGACCCACTTTAATGGTCTACTCCAATTTATGGCAGCAGATTGAGGAAAACCTGGAGAACTACGGCAAGAATCCCCAGTCTTACTACTGAGGCAACAATACAAATTCTCATTTAGAATTTTGGAGCACACTAAATGTCTGCTGTGTGGTTTAAGTGCTCACGTTTCCCCTCACCTGGTCCTGTTTCATCAATATCAGTGCTGTTATTGATTGTGGGCTGTAGCCATGTGTGGATAGGAGCATTTTGAAGTCAGCTGAAGGAAGCAGGGTGCTCGGCCTTTGTCATATATATTTTTTAATCCAAGCAAAGTAGGGTGCAGCTGGGTTTGTGTAAATCTGCTGCTGAAAAGTTTAGCCTTGCTGAAATCACTCATCAGTGCTTCTAAATCGCCCAAAAGCTAAAACTACAAAAAAGTGATGTTGATGGAACTGATTAAAACGGAGGGATTTTCCAAACGCTATGACAAACCGTTGCAGCTATGAAACTGCTGCTGAAAACAAACTGATACCGAATAATTTGCTACAAACTTCCCTTAATGCGAACATGTTGCCACTTTTCTTTCATATTATCTATAAAAACAGCAATAATTTTCTGGATTGTGACGCTATGATTGCAGCGAGGGACTTTTCTGACTGATGCAACGTCGACACATTGTGAGGTAAGGACTAGCTTCACGCTTAAAAGCTCTTGGTATGCTTCTTCAGAACAGTCAGATCGCCTTGGAAACTCCCTCCTCCTACATGCCCATCACACATCAGATCGAAGGAGTGCTGTGTCCAGCAATTTCAGTAACTTTCAAAACCAAATCTGATGTTCAGATTCATCACTTCACATAAAAAAATGCCCATTTGTATGGAAGTGAAACTTAAACAATCTTAACAAATGTATTACTTTGAAAGCCTACATGTGCACACCAAGATCTTTATTTCTATATTTAAACAAATACCAAAACTTGGAGCTATTAAATTAACCCAGATCCTCAAAATTATGACACTGTTATATGGAAAACATGGCAATTTGTTTAGTTAAACATAAAGAGTTTAATGCTTATGTACCTTTGAGGTTTTTCCAATATGCAACATAAGCCATAATGGAGTTTCTGGTATCATTTAAACCAAAAACCTTGATGGCACTGTTGTGTTGATTGGTTTCAGGGGAATAATTTGAACCGATTGGAAATACCCTGCAATATGTGTTCCCATGAGCATGCTACGGACAAAATATGGCCCCACTTATTAGAATATTGCTTCACAGTGCATTGAGAGGTCAGTATCTTGCTTTAAGACCTACATGCACACTGCAAACTCAATAGAAATCACAAGCACCATCCCAAATGAACTCATGTGAAAAATTCAGCCAGAGTCAGTACAACACTTTGTAAACCATGCAGATCTCTGCTGCTACATCCTGCGAAACCCTCAAAACAGTGTTTGCATCAGCAGGAATTCCTCAAATTGGAGAATTTTGTTAACTAGGAGTCAGTGTACAGTGAGAAAACAATACAGGACAGAAAACATCTCCATCTTAATTGAGGAATCCAACGACTAGGAAATGAACTGTGGGTAGTGCAGATGCATGAGATGTGACTGACAGATTCAAAAGCACAAACTCTTTTATAATACTCCCCCCAAAATTCAGCTTACTAATGTTTGACAAAGTGAACCACATCCTGGTGGGTTGATCAGTTTTGATTAAAACCTGACTGCGACAGTTACTGAAATTGACGAAGGTGGTTCTGTATTACCTGCGTCTGGGTTTGGACTTAGAGTGGCATACAGGGTTACAGTAAAGTACAAAGAGGTGTCACAATAAATTGAATAACTTTTAACATTAAATATTACTCAAACAGCTTTGCTTTCAAACCAGTAAGATATGTTGGATTGCCTGCAGGCGTGTGGACCTGCGATTTTTGCTGTGGTTGGAAAAATCTCGGCAGATGTAGAGGAACACACAGAAAATGTCGGGCTAATATGTATGAGGAAGGTTCCCCTTCTAGAACACAAGCCTGCTGTCACTTCATGGCCTACAGCGCTTCACTGTGGCCGCTAGGTGGTGTTGCACTAATTAGATAGAGGACACTGTGAAAAGCCATAATTTCTGCTCAGAATCGTCATGGGAAATGAACATGAACATATTGCAAAGATGTGTGAATGGTTGATGGTGAGAACTGACGTAGATGAGACCAAAGGAGACATGGTGAGAGTGTTTGATGCAGAAAGAACAGACAATTGCTGCAGGCGTCTGTCAGCAAGCAGATATGCACATCTTTTTTTTTTTTGTTTCGTTGTTTTTTTTACAAATCTCCAGATGTTTCAAAGGCCTAAGCCACAGGTCTTTATGTCTGTTTGGTGTTTATGTCACTTTAGGCCAGCGTTCCAGTCACTTCCACTCTGTTCGACACCAACCTTGACACTAACTTTGAAAGTTCCTGTAGTCGTCTGACACTTTGAGGGGCTGGTCACTGTCCTTCTCTACGTTCTGCAGTTTGTCTGTAGCAAAACCAGAGACTGTTCCAGCCCGTCATCGTTATCCTGGACAGACAGTAAATGTGTCAATGAGGGCAGTGTGGGAAGGTGTTGGGAGACACTGTGGCAACCATGATAATGTGTGAGGTCTTCAGTGGGTGTAATAACCATAATAGTCTGCATCGCTGTTGCTGTCTTTTTCACAGACCTCTCCACTGCGCGGGGGTGGGGAGTTTTCAGTGCTGGACGTATATGGCGACACCCTCCTCTTCTTGTTTTCACCCACACCTCCCTCAAACAGGCTAGAGTCGCCTGAGTCCGCTGATTTCACAGAAGGTGGTTCGAGCCAAGGCTCCTCTTGCACTACGCCCACAGTGTCTTTGGGCTTGTCCTGCAGCAAGGGCGGCTGAAAAGAGTCCAGGAGTGGAGGAGGGTGCAGCCTGGGGTTCCCAGGGGATGTCGAAGATGAGGAGGAGGAAGAGGAGGATGATATGGGTCTAAACCACCCAAGAGTGGGGCCGGATTTAGTGGGGTGACCGAGGTACTGTGGGGTGGGCCGGCTGGCGCTCCAACCTGCTGAGGCGGCTCCTGATACAGACACGCTTGTAGACGCAAAAGGATGATCTGAATAGTAGCTGAGAGCATGGTGAGCAGATGTCTGCAAGGGGAAGGGCTTGTAGAAACCATTTCCAGAGAAGTCCCCCTCATAGGAGGAAGTGAAGTCAAGCCGATTTGGGGCCACGCCTTGCTGAGGTGACAGGTACCAGCGGCTGTGGGGACCGGGGGTTGCGGATGGGTCTTTGTGCTGCTGGCCCATACCAATGTGCTCGCGGCCATAGAAGCGGCTCTGGGGCAGGGGGCTCATGTACTGTTCAGAGAGGTAGCCTTGGGCGTAGCAGCTCCCTGGCAGCAGCTGCTGGCCCTCTGTAGGGGAGGGGGTGAGGCGATCAGAGTCGGGAGGAGCGTACAGCCTAGGCAGGAGGGAGGAGGAGGAGGGGAAGAGAAGCGAGTGTGAGAAGAAGAGGAAAAAAAGAAGGTGTTATTTCCTGCCCAAACCTCAAACAACTATCAAACATCTCACAGCCCCTCACACCCTTTCACTGCAGCATGCTCAGCAGCAGCAAGTAATTGCATCTTTTCCAATATTAAAAGGCTGACACGAGCACTCAGGACATTCAAGTGCCAGCAGTGACCCAGTCTCATTATTAATGCTGAGAGAACGCAGGGTTCACACTGAGAACAGAAGAGGATTTGCTTTTTGTAAATACAGACATTTTTGAAATTACTTACGTGTCATAATTGTCACGGAAACCTTTAGCGAACGGGTTATGGTCTATTTTCAGCTGAGTGATCTGTGTAGGGAATAAGAGGAGGGCAATGAGAGAACGTAGGCAAAGGAAAAAAGAGAAGGAGTGAGTAACCACATTGAAGAAACAAGAGCGCAGAAAGAGAACTAACCGACTAATAATTAATGAGGCTACACTGCAGTTTTATCTCTTATTGGAAAGATTTCATCTTAAAAACCGCAAAGGGGAGGAACACAAATGTAAAATTGGGAGAGTATATCTTGCATGGAGTAACTGTTCCACAGTTTATTTGAACAGCCGTAAAAAATACACCGCACACAAGAGAGATGTGAGCTACGGTGCTCAGGTCAGCCGAGGTGAAGCGACTCTTGAAGGTTGCAGAAATGTAAGTTGGTGTGTCTGCATTTTTGATGCATGCATGCATAAATCAGTAAAACATGTCGCTGACATGAATCATTGATCTCTCAACATCATTAAAGCTGTGCAATCGAAGTTATAAGAGGTGTTTTTGTGGGCCAGTTGTGGAAGGTTGTTGCCAAATACAATACAATAAATATGCAAACATGGTAGAATAGCATGTCAGTGGTCTGCAACACAGGCTGCGGTTCACACCTTAAAACATATTTTTAAAGCATACAAATCTCATCTTCATCTTTGTGTCTGAGGTGACTTACATCTGCATTTTGATAAGCAGTAACAGCGATGAACTGAGTCTCCGGGAAGATGAACGTCTGAGCTTTAGAAGAGAGGAAGGGGTCCTCCGTGCCATCCTCCTTTACCTGCACGATGTGAAGACGAGGCTGGTATTTATGGAGGGACTGGAGAACTATCATCTGGAGAAAGGGAGATGTAATATTATGGTCATTTGGCTGCTAAAGATTAAGAGCAGGAAACAAAGATACCTTTATTTTACCGATAAGCGAGAAAAATAAAGGCAGGAAATGAGGAGGCAGAAATTGAGTGTTTGCAGATGGTTTCCATCGCGACACTCATAATGTGGTTAATGTTTTCATATATCAAGAATACGAAAGGAAATGATTAAAGTAGTGTAAAATATAAGCAGAAGGTGACAGTTATTGCATTCATCGATATGTTTCAGCCACTCACTGACCACGCGAGCGTATTCACAGACAGATTTGTAGATAGAAAGCAAATTAGAGGCAAAAGCACGGTACCTGTGCCACATTGTTGGTGCTTCCCTTGTTGTTGGTGAGCTTGAGCTTGCTAAACGACACCTCTTGTCTCATCCAGTGAGCTCCTGTGTTGGGAGAGTCGGGGTGCATGTACATCCTGTTCCCTGCAATCACCGAAGCACATGGCGAGCAGCGCATGTAGTTATGAATAAGGGCTGCACGCTTTGTTTTATTTATTTATTTTCACAGTTTTGGCTTCAAGCTATCACAAAAACAAGAGAACAGGAATATCGTGCTGCAGCGAGTTTTGCTTTGATTCTCACTTTTTCTCTTCTGCACCATTTCCTTTACAGCTGTGTTTTATTCAGCTGGTTTTTTTTTGTTTTTTTAAAGCTCTCAGTAATGAACAGACTAACTGTGATTAGATTTCTTCCCATAACTCAGCAGCTTTTCCATGAATCCTCCACCTGTTAACCCAGACGGTCAATGCGCTGAGACCAAGCAGTTTCAAAATGTAACCTGCCACTAACACTATGACTAAAACAGGTGCATCATGACACGCTTCATTTCTGTAGCGTCGAATTTGGTAAATTTTGAAATGAGACTTTTTAGGACAGTTTCAGTAATATCAGTGTTTTCTGAGTCATTTTTAAAATGCTGCTATTCACTTTCTGTTTTGCTGATTAGGCAGAGGGAAACAACATTTTGCTGGAGCCCCTCAGGTGTAAATTTACAAAAAACAACTTTGGCTTAAGGACTTAAAATCTTCTCTGATCTAAAGTCAATTTTATAGAGATTTACATGAATTCAAGTTGAATTTGATGCAATTAAAAATTATATTTTCTGCAAATCATCAGCAAGCACTATAAAATATTTATGGCACAAAAGTTAATGGATATTAATAATAAGTTACTGTCTGTAGGCCACTTCAGTTGAATACAAGGGAAGATGAAAAACGTCTTAAAACGCCACTTTTCCATCAGGTATTTCCCCTGCAAACTGGGATGGCTCTGTTTTCCTTCCTTTAATATTTTAATATATTCCTAGAGCAGCCAAGATTTCTCACAACATTACCACAACGACCTGCTAACCTTATTTTTGCACACCACATAAGGGTAATATTAAATCTAATTGAGTGAAGTTGTTTCACCACAAATTCCACAACTGTAGCACATCAGCAGTCACCTTTCCACAACACCTGGCATATGTGTAACAGCACCTTGCAGTTTCTCTCATTTATATATTTGTGGTTTGTCTATCATCAATCACACATAAAATGAAATCTCGGTTAACTTGCTATTGTTATGCTTAGTTTTTTCTTTTTTTTTCTGAAGTGTGAACAGGAGGAAATACTGAATGAAAGGTTGTGGAGAGAACAGGGCGTAGAAATGTAAATGTAACGTGTTAAATAATTACTTCTATGCTTGATGTTGAACACGTCTTTACAAGAAAAGACGAGAGAAGTGGCTGAAATGAACTCTGATGTATAACGAGATACTTGGGGAGAAGCACGATTGGAGGTACATCTGGTGAGTAATTCAGACACTCTTGGATGCCACGGAAGATCAAAGCGGGACCTGGAGAGCTTTGATAGGTGCTGGAGAAACTGTGAGTGCAATTGTTAGTCATATTCAAAGTGATCAAATTACTGGACATGTTTTTAGTGGGTTTAAAGAGGGGTTAAAGATGGCATAATATTCCTAAAGATTTTATTGTCGTACTTTGTAGATGGAGGCTGACTAAAAAAAATACTCCAAATTTCCAAAGTACAAATTTTCCGCGTCTTAAAAATGTTTGAGTGTATTTTTCTGGTAAGTAAATTGGTTTTTAGGATTCGTCTCGGCTCAACAAAAATGCATTCCTGTTTAAGTCAGTTATTATAGCTCCTTAAACCAAGGAACATCAGGCAATCTTTGAAAAAATTGCAAAACATGTTGTGAAGCTGCTGACTGAAAACCTCTCAGACCAAGTGTGCATCTTAATGCACGTTTTGGTTTCCCTACTGTATGCATCTAGGTTTGCTACAATACTGCTAAATAAACCACTTCCTCAGGCTCTTCCAGGCAGCACACTGAGTGAAGTCTCCTGCTTGACTGACCCAAGTTTATTTTCGATGGCGGGTTTAAATCATAAACTTTGCATTAGAATCTAGTGTAGGAAGCCCCAGGAAGATTGTGGGTTTGAGCTGTTTACCGGCTACTGGTGGTAAATGCACGATGAGAAGAAAATAGCTATTTTCAATGAGTAGTAGACATTTTTTTTTCACAGGTGGAAGAGCTGTTCTTACGTATTAGGAGTACTAGTAAAACTCGTGAATCCAAAATTGCAATATTTGTCGTCCAGAATAGCCGGTTTCATTATATTACATGCATTTATGTATGTATCAGTGCAAATGCTAATCCAACTACGTTCCTTTGATATAATGCAACAGTTTATTTTAAGGTTTTAACTATAGTGGAGTTAATATAAAGCATTTTAAGTGAAATCGGTCAAGTAAAGTACAGTTACTTTGGTGGTGTACGTCATCCCTTTTATATCCTTTTGCATTTTTACATCTGCTATATATAAAAGTTATAATCTTAGTCGCTTATCGTTTTTATCAGTGTGTTCAAAGTCTTTTTCAATAGACGCTGCAGCACTCTTTTTTTCTTCTTTTTTTAGTATTTGTGAATGTAAATGTAGTTGTTTGATCAGCGTACCAAATCTTGGTTTCTAACAGTCATAAAGGCAGCCCCAGGGTTTTACATTCTGTGCTATAGTTTCAGTGTACCTGGCATGTTCCCTTCTGCCTTCCCACACTGGACCCACTTGCCGCCCTGGTATCTCCAGTGGTGCTGATCAGCTAGAACGACGTCCACATAGACGTTATAGTGGGCAGTAGGATCCAGAACACTGATATTGAAGCTCAGAAAGGGGAACATCCTCCTGGAGAGACATAAGAGAAATTTATTTGTTAAAAAAACAACCCAAAAACGTTGTTTATACCTTTGTTCACATATTGTAGAGGTTTATGGATCAACTACGCCCACGTCCAAGGTGCACAGAGAAGCAGATAAAATCTCGAGAGGTTATGACTTTTTTTGTTATCACGATTATTCTGATGACAGTTACAAAATGCATCAAAGTGCTGACAGATCTCAATGTTAAACACATCTATCTATAATTGAAAATGTCTATCCAGCAAACATATCTGTCTTCAAAGTTAACAGAAAACAGCCATGTGAGGCTGCTGCCCCTGAGTTTTTAAAATAATGTGCATGTGAGTAGCGACTGAAACCCATATTACACTTTATCCATATTAGCCCTGCACATGGTTAGTGTGTTGAAAAAACAGGAGATGAGTTTTTATTCCGTATAAAAGGTTTATGTTATATTTCCAAATATTAAAACTTAGACTCCAGTAACTTGGATCACTATTCAAAATCAGCTTTATTGGTGTAGACCATTAGTTCATCCTCTGTCTAAAACAAGCCACTTTGGCTCCTCTTGCTTTAAGTCAGCTTTCTTCTCACAAACCGGAGATTTGAACAGCAGGTGGACATACAGAGCTGAGAGTGGAAAGTAGACCCTGATGTCTGTTGATTACATGCATATACACTGACATCATTGCATGAAACTTTATGTAACAGAATAATAATGGATTGGATTTATATAGCGCTTTTCAAGGTACCCAAAGCGCTTTACAATGCCACTATTCATTCACTCTCACATTCATACACTGGTGGAGGCAAGCTACAGTTGTAGCCACAGCTGCCCTGGGGCAGACTGACAGAAGCGAGGCTGCCATATCGCGCCATCGGCCCCTCTGGCCAAGACCAGTAGGCAAGTAGGGTAAAGTGTCTTGCCCAGGGACACAACGACCAGGACAGAGAGCCCTGGGATCGAACCGGCGACCTTCCGGTTACAGATGCGATTCCCAACCCCCTGAGCCACGGTACAAACAGTACAAAATAAGTTCAGCTGTCAGAAACAACTGACATTTCTCTCTTTTGAATCACACAGCCTCTAAAAATTATGGATTCCATTAAAATAATCTGTTGTTGAAAACTGAACTATTGTAAATTTTCTCAACAGTGCATGTACGTAAGCTGTTGAGATGATTCATGTTTGGCCTTTCAAACTGTAATCCTCGGTTTCCTAAGCAGCTAAAGGAGTCATGAGAGGTGGAGAGGACAGCTGACACTTGAGCTCAATATTTAATGCTGCTTTTAATAAAAGATGCCCCAGAAGATGCTCCTGATTGCTGGAGCTTTGCATGTTCAACTCGTTTTGATCACTTCAGTGAGACGAGGTAACTGGGAGGTCAGGTTGTCCCCTGGCTGGACGACCCGGGAACGGAGAGGGAGAAGCTGGGTTAAATTAAAATTAAAGAGACACACACAAACATATAAGAAATGGACTCTGAACACACAACGGCAGATAAACCCTGCTGACATTCACGTGTGCGCCAAATATCCGGAGTGCATGTCGACGCGAAACACTTACTGTAGTGATTCAGAATTACTAACCCTACTGAGTTGTAGTTCACACTTTACATTATAGCGCAACATGTAACACACAAATGTTAGTCATTCTCTGGGGGAAATCCACTTAAGGGAAATTAGTTGGACAATCATGTCCTTTAATATTCATTTTCCCAAATGACTGATAGGTGAGAAAAAGTTTGATGGAGATTTAATCGACAAGGCTTTTATTAAACTGATTTTTTCCCCCACCTAGTTTCATATTATTTCCTGGTTAAGTTAGACATCAACACGGCTTTGTGAGCTTTAGGAAAAGACCCCTTTCACAGCCACGTTAGAGGCCTGTCCTCTGCTTTGTGGCTTGTAATAATAGTTTACTTGATGAGGTGCTAAAGGTAGACTATAGATAGCAAAGATGTGCTGCTTGCAATGTTTTTGTGAGCAAATGTTCTCAAGCAGAAAAAGTATTTCCTTGAGATTTAACTGAGAATGCCCTTTAATATTATGAGACTGAACAAATGCTCAAACTAAATGGTGATATTAGCTGTACGCGGCAAGCATCTGAAATGACTCATGTAGGTGTTTCTAAAATGCCATCTAGCAAATGACTGACTGACATCATATTAGCGTGCAAACTCAGAAGAGGTGGCATGAAAACTTTAAAGAAGCCTGGAGTTTGAATCTCATCTCGATTTACTAATTACTATTACGGATTTATTTGGTTAGGTTTAGGAAAAGCTTGTGGTTTGGGTTAACATGAAAATAAAGATGTGAATAACAGTTTGCAAAAACCTAATCTTTCTTAGAGGAAGACAGTCTAGCGATATGTAAATTTTAGGAAAGATGGCATTAACACATTGCAGAACTCCGTAGGATGTGGCCACTCGTGACCTTGAGCTTCTC
Organism: Maylandia zebra; assembly: GCF_041146795.1. Classification (NCBI taxonomy): domain Eukaryota; kingdom Metazoa; phylum Chordata; class Actinopteri; order Cichliformes; family Cichlidae; genus Maylandia; species Maylandia zebra. The sequence goes on along the minus strand of NC_135174.1, from coordinate 26,234,916 downwards.
TATAAAACCAAATCATTACTGAGAAATTTCAGACTGAACCACAGAGTCCTTCAAGAGACTGAAATTGACGTTTCTGGAGATATAATGACTAAAAATTTGCCTCACAACTCACCTTCCCCTAAAGATCACTGCATGCAAAAAATGATCTCATTTGTTTTATCATTACAGAAACTCAGTGATTTAAAGGAAGACCTGAGCTTTTCCTGATAATGCCACCAAATCTCATGTTCATTCATTTCTGTCTCTTTATTGCCATGGCATGCTTATAAATACCCCTGCGATGAACTCTGGGTCCATATGAGGTCACCAGAGTGTAGCTGGTGTAAATAAAGGCATTGTGTTTGACACCAGCTAAAAGCTCCTCAGGCTATGGAGCATTTGTAATGACTGACATTCAGCTCCCGCTGCCCACCCCTGCCACTTAGATTTGTTCGGTATTAAAAGTGCACAAGTGGTTTTAAACCTACAAATGTAAATAGAATAAAAACATGCCTTTGTCTATTTTTCTTCAAATAATAGATTTGGCTAAAAAAGAGCTGAAAGTGTGTAAAAGTATAGATGGTTATAATGAGTTCTATGAAAAGCATGTCGTAGTCACTTTAAGAGGGCAAAGTGCGCACAAAAACAGAAAAAATAGCTCTTCGAGAAACACCCTTTACTTTCTTGTCTAAAACATTTTGATGTGGGTGGAAAAGATAGATAAGGTCTCATGTCTATTTGATCACCGCGCACTGCGCAAACTGCGCGCGCACACACACACACGTTAGAAATGAAAGTTAGACATATAGCCTAAATATAATTCAGTCAGTTAAAGTTTGTGCCGAGAACATGATACTACATGTTGGCAGCATCGTTTTGGTAAACTACAAAACCTGTTATCTCTTCTCGATCGAAACTGACCTCATCTAAAATCAGCTGGGTGATTTAGGGGTGCAAAAACAAGACAGGTGTGTAACGAGACAATGAGTAAGAGGCTACTGTTAGCGACGGCCCGAGGGCCCGTCCATGCTGATGAGGATTTCATGTGTGTAGCCTGAATCTGCGTACATCGTTTGTACGGGAAATTAAGAGATGCATAAAGTTACTTTTACATTTGTCACATGGTATTACGATGGGGCACTTTACTTTGTGTTTAAACTGTATAATATACAAAATGAGCAACAGTGCTAGAAATAACTGTAAATAACTAAAAGCTGTGATACTGTGGTTCACTAAGCATAACTGACAGCTGAGCATAATCGTTAAGAATAAATCGATTATTCAAAACTTTTAAAAAATTATTCAGCCAGTTTTGAATAATCGATTCACTCTTAATGATTGTTACAATTATGCTTAGTGAACCACAGTATGACATCCATTTATCCCAACTACTGACTTACTGTTCTAACCAGTAGTTCACTGCTGTTAGGAAATAGCCCAATCTATTAATAAAAAATAGACAGTTCTATCTACCAGTATTTACACGGTGCATATATTATGTTTAAAATAAGAGCAAGTGTGTGAGACCAAAAAGATCCATATTATTTGTGGTAAAAAAAAAAGTGACTTTCTTTCTGCAGACTTTTATTAATAACTTTATCGAGCTTTATTTTAAGTGTTTATCATTTTTAATCTGTTTTCCATACCGTTACTGAACATTTGTAGCTGTTAGCCATATTCTTATCTAGCGGTATCAACTATTTGTTAAATTTCTTGTTACAATGAATTAAATTACTTTAATTAAACTGTAATTTCTACTGTTTCTTTTCAGATTAGTGTGGTTCAGATTTCCAATTACCCCCCTGGCAATTGCAGAAGCACCCCCTGGGCTACTCGAGCTCCCGGTTTAGGTTCACTGGCTTATGGGAATGCTCTGCAGAGAGAAAGCACAGATGCTGTGATGTTTCACATTATGCATTTATTGCTCATTAGACCTCTCAAAAGGCTGAGCTGCAACATACAGCCACTGGCTGTGAGCACAGCTGCAGCTCCAAATCAGCTTTGGCAGTGGTCAATGAGCAAACTGGTACACCAGCTCCTCTGGTTATCTTTCTGACTGTAAGGCTACAGACTTGCAACTGAGCAGCCACAGCTGAGGGTATGCAGACTGGCTGTGGCCACAGCCAACGGCAGTGTGTGTATCATAATACAGCTCAGCATTTCTTTATGAATCAGAGGAAACGCAAAAGTTATTTTCGGGTAGTGCAAAAGAAGTCTTGAATAAATTCCTGATGTGACCCTTAGGGGGCTCTGTACTGCTCACATATGTACCCATATTGTTTAATAACAATGCTGAAGGGTTAAAATTACTACAAAAATCGTGGTAATTCGCATTTGCATTGATTTGTAGACTAAAGGTACTTTACTTTAAATTTGGATATATAAATGCAAGCTTTGTGTCCAGTTTTCAAAAACACATCTCTATTGATTATAAAAAGAACGGCAAAAGCTGGACTTTTCCTTAATTCATGTAAAGAAAAAGTTCAGATGATCAAATGTTTTCCAGTTTGTCTCTTTGACTGCTGGCTCTTTAAGACGGCAGCACATACACACGCCCTCCTTGCTCACTAGTAAGACAAAACCCTACGCTGAACCGTCCCAGTTGGGGTTTTCTGGCTACAAGGCGAGTCCAGTTTAACAATCAATCATAGTTCTCGGTGAAACACAATCGTGGCAGCAGCTCTTTAGTGGCTCGCAAAGAACAGGTGAAAGGGCTCTTCTTCCGCAGCAGTATTTAATACAAGCGAAAACAGAAACTTGGCTGTTGAGCTCATGAATGGATTGATCCACCTACACTGAGTGAGAGTAATCTAGAAAGAAGTAGAATTGTTATAATTTTTTTTTTACCCCATTCATATTATCAGTTTACTTATAGTAGAGCCTTTTATAGGAAATCAGAACTTGAGAAGGGGAGAAACCAAAGAAAACACAACACAGAGGGGTATTTGCATGTGTGGGAGGCTCTTTGTGTTCAAAGTTCACTCAGAGACGCTGAAAAGCACTACATACATACATGATAGTGTGCAGTTATTTTCAGTGTGGTGGCGTTGTGGTAATTAAGGGCATGGTAGCTGTCATGTCTAGAGTGTCACACAAACATGATTTTACTTTTACATGGCAGATACAGTCACAAGGAAAGCACCTCTGTCTGTTGCAGTTTGGAAAATGATGATACACAGACACATGAAGTCGCTTTAACACAATAGGAAATCACAATTTCAGTTACCCAGCTACCAGACAGGCTAACTAATAAACCTGCCAGCGTGCCACTGAATTATAGAAACAGTAACGGCAAATGTCTATTTCTGAGCACGCCGTGTACGAACATGAAGAGTCATAACTGTAGTCGTTTTTAAGGCAAAATACCATAGAAGAAGATGAGTGTGGTGAACCAGTCACTAATATAGAGACAGTGACATTTAAAAGAAAAAAAAAATCAAAATAAACTGTGTGGATGTTGGAGAGCGAGGAATGGGAGGGCACAGGAGGGGAAACTGTGGGGGGGAAACGGAGGTTGGAGAAAGGGAAAAGGAAAGAGCAGAGGGTGGAGTGAAGAGAGGGAAGGAGGGAGAGGAGAGGAGAGGTGGGGTGGGGAAGGGTGGGGGTTTTGTCCTGGGGATGCGAGGCAGAAGCTTGAGCGGAGAAGAGGAACTGGGTATTCACCAGGGAGAAGACTTTTCCACATGAGCGCACCCGCTGATTCATCTGGACAGGAGTTCAGGTCCAGTTTTTGTCACCGCGCGTACGCTTGATCATCTGTGACGAAAACATGCCAGTCTACAGCTGCTGCCGGACACAAGGACTCTTTAGCACATGGACACCCTTGTTTGTGTATTGACTTATGGCAGAGGAATTCAGCCACTATAAGTGCTGAAATGTCCATTTTGGGGGGTAGTAGTCAGGGGTAGTCACCTGATACTGTGGACTTCATGCTTCAGACCTCATAAAGGATAATGCTGCTGTTAATCTGGATTTTTATCATAAACAAAGCCTTCGGACAGACTAAAAGCAGTTGTAGTTTAGTCTGCTTTCCAACACATCCAGCTTCTTGTCTATCAAACACGACACAAGGCCATTAGTTTCTACAGTGAGGAATTAGGAACAAATTTCAGGAGCACATTAATTCCCATTTGTTGGGGTTGGTGTACTGGTGTGTGCTTGTTTATGCTTGGGCCTCGCTAATGTTTCTTTCAGTAGCTTTTGGACAATCAAACAGTCTGGTAAAGATCCTATCAGCCACAACATTATAACCACACACTGTACAGAGAAGATAAATGTAGACACGCCCTAGCACATCCAGCTTTATCATCTATTTCACTCTAAAAGGGGCCACACTTTAAAAAAGAACATAACACTGCATTAGCGATTAAAAGTGATAAAATTAAAGGAACATTTTCGCTGAGGTCAGAGGTCAAATGAGTAGTAAAGTCATTTTTTAAAAGACCTCGGTATGAACGAACTGAGTAGCCCCCTGTTGGCCATTACAAGAAATGCAAGTTTACCGTGTTTTGACATTAGCTTAACTTCTCAGATCCAGAATGTATAATTAAAAACACATGTTTGGAGATCAGTCGATGCTCCGGGTTCGGTGTTGTCTTCCTCGTGCCATTCCTGAGGAGTTTTTGGATTATCCTGCAGAGGGAGGCTGCAGCCATCAGGGAGCATCTGCGATAACGTTTAGGTGTGCGGTATGTGTCATTATGCCAAGTAGCAAAGTAGCATCGCGATGAATAGTGATACTGACTTCACCTATCAGCGGTTGTAATGTTGTGGCTGATCAATGTATATATTAGTATTTATCAGTATACAGACCATTTATAACAGTGGAATCAAATCATTGTTAACAATGAACTTGCCAGCAATAGAAAACAAATAGGGAAGTAGATAAAGTTTATATTTCTTTATCTAATTAGTCCCACAACCAGTCAGCAGCCTATCTTCATGTTCAATTAGTAACAGTATTTTTTAATCAAACTTTTTGGGAACCAAATATAGAGCTATAAAGTTAAAAAAAATATGTCAAGTGTGTCAGTAATAAGCCTAAGGCTCCAAATGCGGTGGACATTACTCACGTTGAAGAGGAGCTTAATTACACGGTATGAGGAAGTACTTGTATAGCTGTCTAAAATATTGGCACTAGATGTTTCTGCGAAAAGCTACATAGGCACACATAAACAGCTGAACAGGAAGTGACAGGTCATACTGTCAAAACCTTGAAATAGTCCCACTTCTGCTTTCAGAGAGAGAGAGAGAGAATGCGAGCAAAAACGAATACATACGACTTCTAAACATTCACCAAAAAGGCAGCTCGTGATGCAATTCTTAAATATGTTTTTCTGATATGTTAATTTCAGCATTAACTTCTTTAAATTTCTAGAGCAAGCTGCCCTTCTAAAGACACCCACTCTTATTTCCTTGGTGATGTGAAGTGATAATTTCCACAACATGAGAAGCCTACTTTGGAAATAAAGCTGGTTATTACCTAAATCATTTGATGAATTCATAGAAAAACAGCATTTTCACCAATGGGCTGCAGTATATTAGAAGAATAAAAACCACATTTCATTTTCATTGTGTGTTAATAAAAAAGCACCAGAACGGTTTATTAAGAACAGATACAGGAACCTAAAACTCATCATACGCGGCGATTACCGTTTCTGAGCGCTCATTCTACTCAAAACACAGCAGCACCATCTATTCTTGGGAACAAAATAAATCAAAGGATTGTTTCCTCTCAAAAAACTACAGGATGTCAGACTGATACAGTTTACAGTTTGCAGTCAGTGGAGCAGAGAGGGCAGATGAGCATGATTCCTCCGAGTCTGAACTTTAGTTTTACATTATTTCCCTAAAAGGTGTTTTTACGCTGAGAACTTAGTCAGTACTTTCTCCTTCCTAGAACACACACTGCATGGCCGAGCAAGACTTTCTTTGTAAGTTATGTGCTGTAATTAAAGCGAATTATTTCCTCTTTGAAAACTACCAGAGGATCGTTCAATTAGAGGCACATTTCGAGGTGATTTCCTACAAATTCAAACGCGGCCTAACCCTTTTAACAAAAAATGAAGCTGCTTTCTACTGCAGTTTCCCAAAAAAAGTCCCCACTAATGCATGTACTTCTTGGAAACAGCTGCAGGGAAAAGTTTGCCTTTTTGACTCATATCTGCACCAAGAGTACCACAGGTGTAGGATCCCTGGTCAAACAAATGAATAAGGAAGAAAGCTTCACTTTCTCTTTTCAAATTTAGTCATTTGATTTCTTTTAAATCACAAAATATCCCCTTTTTCCCATTTTCTACCACAATTTGTTCGACCCCTTGGATCATCGCGGTAACACGGTTGCGCTGACACAAACTTCGTCTTAGCCGAGGACAGCCTGTGCCATGGTATCAGCTAGTGAGGTGAATCTGAATTTAGCTCATGAGAAGTGCAGATGAATTCGCCCCCACCCTTCGCTACAGGCCGAGAAAATGTGTCTAGATTTCAAAGCCCAGGTGTGCTACATGAGCTTCTGAGAGATCTGTCAGGCTGTACACCCACCGTCTAGTGGAGGCTGAAGAAAGCAGAAAAAAAAGAGAACCTAGTCTTTTACTTCCTGAACATCAAAGGTGCCTCACCTCCTCAGTGTGGCCATCTAAAGCTTCAGTAATGTTTGACCCTTCACTTCATTTCTCTAGAGTTTCTTTCACCCTTTCGCCTACTGATACCGAGGTTTTGATTAACATTGCAGACCCCCGGACTCCTCTCTTAAAATCACACCAAATTTATTGTGGAAGCCTGAAACCAAGATGAAAATTTTAAGAAGGATATTGCCTCTGATATTGAAAGTTTTTTCTTCTTTTTTAGTGTTTCTCTGCTCACCTTCTTCAAAATCTTGTAGGATTTTTTCTTTTTTTATGTTACGAAAAAGTGTGAGTGTCAGAAACAGGGGTAAAGATAAAAGACAGAACATTTTCATCGCCAGGATTTCACATTTTCACAATATGAGGTTTGTGGTTTTTGCACAACAAGAAAATTTGCTTTTTGTCACATGTGGAAGGATAACACCTCTGCACTCACCGACCCTATTATTATTGCGGGTAGTCTTTGACTTTTTCTTTGCTCTGAGGGAAGCTGAAATTAGCTGGAGCAAAATAAAAGTGTACTGCATGCATTTTAATTACGTGACCTGATATATGATGCTACTTACCACAGTGAGTTTGTCTACAGAGGAAACTGCCAGGAATTGCTACGTCAAATAATAGAAGATGCACGCACACACACACACACACACACTCGCACACACACACACACACACACACACACACACACACACACACACACACACACACACACACACACACACACACGCACACACACTTGGATAAAAACGTAATAAAATACTACATTTTTAACACTAAAATCCCCAAATCATTGGCTAATTCTGCAAAACCTGTGCACACCATAAAATGAATTACAAGGCATTGAAGGGAATTTCTAAAACGATCCATTTGTGAACCATGTGAACAGTTAAATGTGCAATTTGTGATCAGGTTTAGCAGATAAAAGGCAAGAAAGTATATCAAAAGTCTATCTAAAAGGAGCATTTCTTACCCCCAAAACCGTAAGTGTACTGCACTCAGAATAACTTTCAGTAGTAAACCAGAAGGCAAAGAAGCCATGCAGGTCAAAGGGGAATATTTTGCAAGAACATAAGCTGCACCTACCAAACTGAAATTCATCTGTTTCAAAAAACCACAAAACGCCACATGCAACAACAACAACACCACACACACAACCTTAGATATATAGATTAAAATGGCTTGAGTAAACTTTGTGAATTTTTACTCAAGCCATTTTAATACAAAAATTTTGAGTTTCAGCCGACAAACCGAGTGAAGCCACTGGAAATATCAGTGTCATATTATGTGACAGCGCAATTGTTTCCCGTGCACAGATCCGAGCCATGAGAAACCTATGGCCTGAAACCTTGTGTCAAACACAAGTGTCGCATATTAGTGAATTAATCCTCATCGACGTGACTGCATCTTAATGCTCGGTGACCTATCAAGAGAGGCCCGGCAGCGCCGTCTCTTCCCCTCTCAGGCCATGAGCTGTGTGCGCTGCAGAGAGCCGCCTGCGCGAGCCCACATGTTTTTTTAATCACAATTTCGATATCGTCATTTTTTTTAAAGCTTCCCACTTAAGAGTATCGCTATGAGGGTTGTTTTTGACTCTTGTTTTAGATTTCTTCCTCGCTGTCTGCACGAACAAGAATTTGATTAGCTCCCAAATTGAGTTTTGTAACGTCGATTATTGCCAATGACGGATGGTCAAAAAGATGACGTAACTTTTTTTTTTTTTTTTTTTTTTTTTTAAAGATTACCGCTTTCTCTGATGGTTCGAAAAACTGTAAAATTTCCTTTTTGGCAGCTGAAGAGGTGCTGATATAAAGTGAAGGCACCCAAGAGACTTTATAGGTCAAAGAACAGCTCAGCCTGCAGCTGAGACTCCACTTTGCAGTTTGTTTGCCTCTTCAACAACTTTTTAATTCGGTTGTAATTCCTTGCATAGTAACAAACCTTTGAGATGCCTCTCAGTAAAATGACATAGTGGCCTTCTGTGCGTACCCTAATAAATTTCAAATTTAAAACTCAATTCTTTAGAAACTGTCGTACTTTCACATCCTTTAAGTAGGCAACAGCTCGGATGAGGCAAATTTTGCGCAAAACTTTGCACCTTTCGATCATTATCCCAGAAAAACTCCCAACAACCACGTCACCTGAGCAGAGACGTGTTGGTGATGCCTGCACAGTCTGCAGAGCTGGAAGACGACCGCCATTCAACTCTCGGAAACAGAAAAATAAAACTGGTTTTAGACGTGAATTGAAGTGCGCTCTTGTGGCGTAGCGGAGGCTGCTCATGGTAAAGATAAGACAGGTGAGTGAGTAAATTAGAAAGTGTAAAAACCAAAGGGCAGCGGTGTGAAATTCACGCTTTCTATGACCCCCTCTTTGCTCCATTAAATGTGCTAATCGACAGCGGAGGAAACAATGTGTAGTTTTTCTGTTTTTCTGTGAGACTCACCTCCCCTGCTTGGTGATTATCATCTCGGTTTGGAACTTGTGGAACTTGGCCCACAGCGGGTAGTTATTGAGCAGAGCCTGAGTCTTCCCGCACACCTGTAGCCCAGGTAAAGGGTAGAGAGGCTGCCGCTGGAACCCGTGCTGAAAGCTCGCTGGGTAATTCTCCGGAGAAGGGGAGTACACGTCTTTACCGCCCGTGGGAAACCCGTCTCCTGCCGTCGGGATGTAAGCCTGCCCGGCTCCGCTTCTCGGCGGAGAGCGCACGCTGCCGTACGGGCAGCTGCTGAGGGTCTGTGCGTAAAACCTGCCGGGTTGCGCTCCGTATCCTCCTACCGCCTGGTCCGAGTGGTAGGGCAGCGGCAGCGCGTCCTGCCCGCTCTGAACAGAGTCCGAGTAGTAAAACCTCGCGTCCTGAATCCCCATTTTGAACTCGGCTAGATCCTTGCCGCCGCGGTGGAAGTGACTGCTGATGTCGGCGTTCTTTCCGAAAGTTTGCGTTTCAGTCCCATTCAACATGCTGAGGTAGAGGTTGCCACCTATGCCGCCCATTTGCAGCCCCGCTCCCAGGCTGTGTCAAATGTCATAAGTTTGCGCTCCGTTTGAGTAAAAACATGTACGATGATAATCATAAAAACCAAGACCAAAAAACAACAAAGTCACTTGCCCTCACCTACGACTCAAAACGCACCGACATGAATTTTTAACTCGGTGTCTCCGCCGCTCAGAGGTTCAGATATAAAAACATCCCTCACGCCTCATTAGTCTGTTCATCGATAAACTTTTATTATTGCCAGAGTTGGTGTTTGTCTTTTTTGACGTGTGGAGTCGCTAGCAGTAACTCAAACACATGCTCGCTTTTCTAACCTATGATATATACATTTTGTAGGTGGTCATATTTTGGAGGTGTGTCAGAGGCAGGGGAGGGCGCGATAGGCTCCAGATATGAAAGAGAACATCCCCTCAGTAGAGACACGAGATTACACCCACACACACAGACACGCACGCAGAGACCTTTGGGGAAAAAGAGGAGTAGAGTGTAGTCTTCTGCTTTAAAATTAAAATATGGACACAGCAGAAATGTTTTAGAAGTGACAGCAAATAAAAAATTTATGTTATAATTTTAATTGTCTCTGATGCTATTTTGCGCCTTTTGGTTCATTTGCGCACATTAAAACCTGCTGTCATGATTTTGTTTAAGAGAAAATAGGTAATAATAATTTAATGAAGTTAGTCAGAGGTGGAATTCAATTAAAGGCCTGCAGAGGTTTTTAATAATTAGAGTAATAACACTGATAATTTTGACAAAGCAACAATCATTCGCAGATGTTAAGTCCCACACGTTAAATTCGCATTTAATTTAGCGATAAAATAAACAATGGTGCAGTCGGTTCATATAAGACGAGTTTATTAATTTTATGTATTTCTACTTTTTAATAAGACTGAATAAAACTACTTAAAATGTACTTTTATCTCCTACCAGCTCGACACACCGTGCTTCTTTCTAACGTTAAAGTTTATCCGTTAACGTGTGTGATTTATTGTAATTTAGCTGAAACATATATTTACAAAAACAAGTCTATTAAAGTATTACTCACTCTGTGTCACAGGGTTTCAGGTTTTTTTGTCACCATAAACTAGTTCACATTTTGAATCAGCAACACGATTTTATTTTCATTTTCAGTCTCAATCACGAAACACGTCAAAATGTACAAGTTTATTTTTTATTTTATTATTTTTTACAGTAAGAAAAAAAAAATCAACAACGAGACTGACTGTTTTAGCAGCTTCAGAGAGCTCACTGTGTTATAGAAATTATTTAAAAATAAAGCCCAGTGAAATGTATCATATTTTATAGGAAATTGATTATATTTTTATATTTTTTAAAATAATATTTTGGGTTATTTTTTATGTTAAATATATTTGTAATCTTAAAAAATGATTTCCAGTACATAAAAATACATTGTACCCATTATTTGAGCAATAATCTTAAAAATAATACACTTAAAAAAACAAACCTGTGTCTATATTCAGAATATAAATAAAAATCTATGCGTTTAAGTCAAGTGACAACAAAGAGAGACTCTTACTGAGGCTAAAAATGATTAAAATTTACCTTTAACTCGAACCATTCCCCCTCCAAGCAGAGTCTTGTTTAAGGCCCTGATAATGGCATGTTTAAATGGGTCTTACTGCTGGACTGACACTACATTTTCAGTACTCAGTATGGGTATTATATAATGTTGTTATGACTTGGTTTTTTAACATGTGCGCCCTGTGGCGGCAGAACACCTCAGACAGCATCAGGTACAGTTTCAGTCCCAATATGCAAAATTAACTTTCACATATGTTTCCTGAAACTGTCAAAGCGTCACCGTTTGTAACCAATCACACATCATTTGCTTCCAAAGCTGGATGAAACAGGAAGCTGGCTGTCACACAGCAGCAGGCTCTTCTATTAAATAAGACCTCTTAGTGTTTGTGTGTCACTGGTCAGCGAGCCCGGCCTGCACAGGGGATCTGCTTTATAAACACAGATGAAAGAGATAACCCTGGGGTATTAACAGCTGCATGTGTGTGACCATACACATGCACACACATTAATAGATGAAACCCCCCTCCAGTGCAGGTATGACACAGTTATCCCCATCGACGCTGTCACTACTCTAATCCCACTTCCTGCGTCTCTCCTAGCAAGGTGAGCTCACAAGGGCGCACGCTGAAGTCATCAGTGTTGACACGGGTGGTGAGAGGGCCACAGTGTGAGCGGCACCCCTCCCCACACACACACACACACACACCTCCACCTCCACCCATCTCGTTCACCCCTGGAGTCACCACTTCCTCTTCTATCCTCTTCTTGCTTCCGGTTAGAGCCTCAGGCCATCACCTTCTGTGGCACAAATCAGCTTTCATTTTCTGTTAAGAGCAGGTCAGGTGGCCCTCATGTGCTCATGTGCACAGGAGCATAACTTGGAATATATTGCGAGCAGGATAAAGTGTTTGTAATCCTGGTGGAGCCCGTACAATATCAGCCTTTTCTGCCGGATTCTAAACTTTCCACCGATACCTGAACGTAAGCCAGTGGATAAAAGTGGGTGAGAAGGAGTTATAAATAGTGAATTATAACCGCGCTCGTACTCAGAGCTATGCGGTAACTGGAAACTGAAGTAAAATCTTGATGACTTCAAAAGAATGCAGTAAAAGCAAGTGTGGTTAACTTGTCCACGGCTTCTGTGGGTTGACAAATTTAGAGGTGATAGACGGGCACATCATCAGATGTCTTCATTAAAGGAAGGTGATGATTATGAGATAGCTGGAATTACAGCATGAAATAATTCGCTGTGCTTTGAAATATAACTGAAATATGAAAGTGAGATGTTTGATTTGGCCTGTAATTAATGACACAGTGGCTCACGTTAAAGGCCCCAGTATTATCCACATTTTCAGATGATTTACAATCTTTTTAAAATCTTGTAAATGTCCAAGACATTTCTGTTTGAATTTTTCTACCAATTAGGTTTTTCTAAACCTAATCAAACCCTGGATTATGTTGCCAAGAACGGCTTTAAAGAAACAAAATAAAATGTCACACTTGGGGGCACTGATATGTAAATATAGGTATTTTTCTCCAATTTACAGTGTTGTTTAACCGTGCATGGTTTGGTTAGATTAAGGCAGACAAAAACTTAATGAATGACAATGTGAAAAACAATATGACACTGCGAAAGGTGTTGCTTGTAAATGAGCCTACACAGACTTTTCAGCTCCATTATGGCACTCCATAATGAGTTTCAGGTCCTTGTTAAGCTTTGCTAGTCAGGTTCACCGCTCATTGTGCTGTTTTCAACCACAGCACGTAGTTGTTTTGGTGAAAAAGTTGTAGAAAACTCTCTATACCATAAATGCTCTTCGCTGAACATCAGAAAAACATGGTTAGTGAGAACAGTAGTGCAATCATCATGTAAACAAATGTGTTATTGCCCCAAGAGAAACCAAAAATGACAGCGCATATCTGATAAATCAAGCCGAAAATGAATCATGAAGCTCCAGAATGATAACAACATGTTTTCCGTAGCCACTTAAAAGATGATGACATATCAGTGTTGGGTTACTTCTGCTCCTCCATGCGGCCGTTGCAGGCTTACAGTCAGAGAACCTTCAGAACCACTTCATTAAGATTAGAAATAAGAAAGCAGAACAGTGATCTTCCAAGACAAAGTTCAATATTTTGTTGACGCATCCATCCACCCCCATCGCTTTCCTACATAGAGTTTGCCATTCTGTAAGAGCAGAATAACCAACAGGTGTTCATACCAAACCTAAAGGAAAGAATTATTCCATTCCCAGTGGTTCCTAAATTTACAAATTGTCAATTTTAAGCCCAAAACAGGCAATATCAAGGCCAGCTATCAAGAATATGCAGCAAATTTAACATGGCTTTAATTCAAAAATTTGTTTTAAATTTGTGCCCCATGTGGAAGCAGTGTTCACTTTCTACTCGTGGTTTTCTGTTATTACTTTGCTTTACAGTCGGGCCTAAATCACACTTTGAGAAAGACAGAAGTAACTTTAAGGCGTAAAGACCAGCCTGGAGTGCCTTAAACTTGCATTCTTCCTAATGACCAGCAGTGGATGACTACACTGTTTGCAAAAAGAATGCAATCTCATAGGAATCTATGGGAAAATGATCCTCCTGCTGTCTTCATTAAATATCACATTAAATATTATGCTAATGGTGTCATGGCCTTAATCTTATTTAATACAGCATAATGTTCGATTTGTATGTTGTGATTCAATTGAGACTAAAAGAGACAGTAAAGTAGTGTATGCTGTAAGCTGTGGTTGCTTTGCTGCACTCCTTACTCGGCACATCTGTCTTTAAAATAACAAGATGGTAATGGAAATACTCCTCAGCTCAAGTCTTTTTGATAAGACTTCACTAACCAGTGAGTAGCTAGATCGATATTTCACATATGACATATTTCACATATGACATATGAAAAGGTTTTACAGGTAATTCAACGAGGTAATTACTCAGAGAGCCGCAAGACGTCATCTACTTTAACCATATGGTAAATGGCCTGTATTTATATAGCGCTTTTCTAGTCCCTAAGGACCCCAAAGCGCTTTACATATCCAGTCATCCACCAATTCACACACTGGTGATGGTAAGCTACATTGTAGCCACAGCCACCCTGGGGCGCACTGACAGAGGCGAGGCTGCCGGACACTGGCGCCACCGGGCCCTCTGACCACCACCAGTAGGCAACGGGTGAAGTGTCTTGCCCAAGGACACAACGACCGAGACTGTCCAAGCCGGGGCTCGAACCGGCAACCTTCCGATTACAAGGCGAACGCCCAACTCTTGAGCCACGATCGCCCCATGCTAAAAATATCAACGGCTATTGTAGTTCTTCTCATGAGTTCGGGATGGGATTAACATGCAAACATATGGATGACTCTTTCTCCCTTTTCATGTGTTCAAATGAGATTTAATTTATCTTAATCGCACTGAAACCCTTAAAGCAGGTATAACACTTACGAGCGGACACCACAGATATAGTTTACAGTTTGCTCCCGCTCAATCTGCACTGGAAAGGCCCACCCTCCCCCCACCTGAAACCCAAGGAGGCTTCATGTTGCTCTAACTCATGACCAAAATGTTCACTATGTCAAACTCCTATACTTGTCATTAACATCCACTTCCTACAGTATTTGAGCCACATCTGTCCAAAACTGAACCTTCATTGGAGCTTTGAAATAATATTGACTCTAGAATGACTGTGTCATTTATTTTTCTTCCTTCATTGTTCTAAGTCAGCTTTGTTTTGGGTGCTTAACCCCCTCAGCCATAAATATCTGGTCTTGACATTGTGCCGATGTGGGTGGGCAAGGCATGCCTGACACAGAGTTCACAAATCAAACCCACTGTACAGGCTGAGCCGTGGCATTCATTTCATTTCAACTCTATTTTCAAGCAGTTTCAAGCATCTCTGCATGTGTTGTCATCGCATGGAGAGATGAGTACGAGATTATTGTTTACCTACGATAAAAATTTACTTGACATGAATTTGTTGTCATTTAGAACATTTATGAGCAAATGTTTAAAAATCTGAAATTAGACAACTTTTTAGTTTTTTGTGATGATTTAGAACCATCAGTGCTTCTCATTCGGGTTTCCTTGGAGTTCTGAGCAGTGTGCCAGAAAACACGTTGTACCATTCAAATAGTCTGAAGAGGTAAAACTGAGGATCAAGCAAAGGTATTTTGATTCAAAGAAAATCAGCAGAGAGATGTGTTTGGAAAATATTATTGGTCAAATAGCACAGACGGTAAATAAAAGACGGACATGACCATAAGAATTTGTGACTGGGCCAACAGAGGACCGGAAAAGTAAGTAACATTAAAAAGAAACAGCTGTAGGTACATTTGCAAATAATCAAGTTATTCAGAGACGGGTCAGTGATATTACTGGGTATAAAAAGAGCATAGAGAGGCAGTATTTGTCAGAAGAATTTGAACATATTAACATCTACAGTAGGGGAGACCGGGGATAGTTGTAACGTGGGTCAGTTGTAACACTTCTAATTTCTCCAATCAGGGCTAAGTTTCAAATCATGTGATTCACTCTGTACATGCGCAATTCAGTTCTTCTATCACTGGTGAAAAATCAGCACCCTTCGACAAACACAGACAATTTTAGAAGAAAGAAACTAATTTGTATGCCAAAAAGTAAGTTTTTTGACTTTATTTCATTTTCTAATAGCACTAACTGCTTTGCAGTTAAACTCATCAAACTTAAATTATGTTATTTGTATGTCTATGGGGATATATTCTGTGCATGTCTTTAGTGCTAATGTTTTAGGTGTTAGCTGTAATGCGAGCTAGATCGTGGCTATAGGAGTCTGGGTCAGTTGTAACAGCAACAGCCTGGGTTAGTTGTAACAACCATGCAAATGTTACAACTTACCCCACTATTACTTTAACTCATATTTTTTTGTTTTCTTTGAATTACAGTATGCCTAGGTCATGGAAAAGACAGACTGACCGAGGGGTGCCTCTCAGTATTTTGGAGAGAGCATCAAATGATGTTAGAAATCAGGGAAAGTCCACCAGATCTGTGGCAAAATTGTATGGCATTTGCCATGTCACTTTGCACCGATTTTGTAAAGAGAGGAAGAAGGTGGAAGAGCAGGGATCAATGGAACTCCCACGTGTAGGATACCATAGTGGAAAGAAGGTCTTCACTGATGAACAAGAGAAGGAATTAACAGAATACCTGATGAGAGCTGCAGATGCATTTTATGGACTATGTCCACGTGAGGTAAGCAGATAGGAAGCAATAAAGGATAAGACAAGGGAAAGTTAGAAATTTGTAATGGTAGCAATTTAAAATATAGTATATCAGAAATACTAACATATTTCGTGATTAAAATTACAGGTAAAAGAACTGGCATATCAGCTTGCAGTGAAACATGGATGCAAATATCCAAAGTCATGGGACAAATTCTCAAGGGCTGGACCAGACTGGTTCTCAGCCTACATGAAACGAAACCCAACTTTGTCCATTAGAAGTGCTGAGGCTACAAGTCTGGCACGGGCCACCAGTTTTAATCAACACAATGTAGCAATGTTTTTCAAAAAATTTGATGAAGTGCTAAAGAGACACACCTTAACAGCAAATGACATATTGATGAGACTGGCATAACAACTGTGCAAACCCCGGACAGAGTGATTGCAAAACGTGGCACTAAACAAGTTGGTGCAATGACATCGGCAGAGAGAGGTTCACTGGTCACCCTTGCATGTGCAGTTAATGCCATTGGCAACACAATTCCTCCAATGTTTGTGTTCCCACGCATACGTTATGCAGACCACTTTGTCAGAGATGGGCCAGTAGGAAGTATTGGCAGTGGAAATAAGTCAGGATGGATGCAAGAAACAGAGTTCCTCATCTTTTTAAAGCACTTTGCAAACCACACCAAGGTCAGCAATGAAAGAAAAGTGATTCTTCTCATGGATAACCACAGTTCACACCTGTCAATTGCAGCCATTGACTTCTGCAAGAGCAATGGAATTGTGATGCTCACATTTCCCCCTCACTGCAGTCACAAACTCCAACCACTTGACAGGAGTGTTTATGGCCCACTGAAAAAGATGGTGAACAGTGCAAGTGATTCCTGGATGAGAATGAATCCAGGAAAGACCATAACAATATATGAAATACCAGGTCTTGTCAGGACGGCACTTCCAGCAGCAGCTACACCAAAGAATATACAGGCTGGATTCCAGTGCTGTGGAATTTGGCCATACAATCCAAACATATTTGAGGACAGTGACTTTGCTCCATCACAGGTCACAGATCGTCCTTCTCCAGCAGTCCATATGGACATTTCTCCAGCTGACCAACAGTCCGCTCCTATTGCTGCTCATCTCACCAGTCCTACAGCTGACGACATGACCACTCCTCCAGATGCTCACATCTCCAGTCTCCCAACTGACCTCCAAGCTGCTCCCTCATCAGGCTGTGATGAAAACCCACAGACCTCCTTGGGCTTTAACCCAGAAGATGTGCGACCCTTACCAAAAGCTGGACCTAGAAAAACCCCTTCAACGGGAAGAAAAAGGAAACAAACAGCAATACTCACTGATACACCAGTTAAGATGGCCCTTGAAGCAGACCAGAGAAGCAGGAAAATAAGTTTTCCAAAGAAGAGGCTGTGCCAGAAACAAGGCAAATCCACTCCCACAAACCTAAAACAATCCAAGCTTTCCACATCACGAAAGAAAAATCAGAAAATGAATAACACTGAACAGGACAACACAGATTCCTCAGATGCTGCTGAGAATTTCTGTATTGTGTGCATGGAAAACTTCAATAACTCAAAGCCAAAAGAAGCTTGGGTTAAGTGCCTGACCTGTGCACTGTGGGCTCATGAGGCCTGCACTCCAGGACAGCCATACATCTGTCACCACTGTGATTCTGATGGTGATTAAAAACTTGACAGAAACACATACAGTTCATTTGATGAAGCTGGTGCACAGCTACATTTTTTCAGGTTAATTATTATGTTCAAATGTGGCAAGAGTTGTCGGTTATAATCCCCACCGAGCCAATGAAGACTCAATGAAGGCCAACCAAAATTATTGAAAAATTCAGTTGGTGAAAAGTTTTTGTTACAGTATGTTCAAAATCTATATTTCTGCACTCTGTCACACACTCCTACACACACTCACAAACACACAAATAGCTACATAAATGTTTATAAGTGCATTCAGGTGTTGAATAAAATAGATTACATCTTAAGATTTTGTCAGTACCCTTATTTCATTGTGTTACATCTCACCCCGGGGTATGTTACAACTAACCCAGACTATGGGGTTAATTGTAACATTTCACTCTTTGTGTTTGAGAGCATACCATGCAATGGGTAATTGTGCTGCAGAGAAAATAGCTGCACTATTTAATAGCAGAGACATGTAAATACTTTGCATTACATTTTGAATCCACTACCTTAAAAGAGCTCCAAGCTACAGACAGAAATGTCAAAAATGTTACAACTATCCCCGGTCTCCCCTACATATAAACAAATATCAAACTATTCAGAGAATCTGTAGAAAGGTCTGTGTACAGGGTGTAAGGCCAAAAATCAATATGGGATGCTCACTAAGCACACTATGGAAATCAGAGCATGGGCTCATGGACACTTTCAGAAATTATTTTCTATGGACGCAGTCTGTCATTCTATCCACAAATGCAGGTTTCCAGAGTGAAAAGAAGAAGCCATATGTGAACATTGCTGTTTTCTCAACACCAAAGCTCCTTTAAAATGCACTGGGGCAAAGCAGGAAACGATACTGTGGTCAGATAAACCAAAATCTTTTTGGAAAACATGGAGATCCAATGCACTAAAGAGGAGAGGGACTATTTAGCTTGTTATCAGCACTCAATTCAAAAGCATGTCTGATGATATGCAGGTGTGATGGAAATGCCAGCTTGCACATTTGGAAAGGCTGAGCGGCATTGCAGGCAATGCTGAAAGGTAAATTCAGGTTTTAGAGCAACATATCCTCCCATCTAGGCAATGTCTTTTTCGGGGAGGACCTTGCATATTTCAGCAAGAAAATCCTAAAATGTATAATAGATTTCCAACAGCATAGCTTCACAGAAGAGTCCCGGTGCTGAACTGACCTGCCTGCAGTCCAGATCTTTCACCAACTGAAAACATTTGGTTTTCAGCAGCTATGTCAGACAAGAATGGCACTACTTATTGGTTTATGAGATGTGCAATTTATTGCATTTGACTCTTTTCTGGAACTGGAGTTGCACTTTCCTGGTACACATTAATAAGACTTATTGCATATGTTATAGAGGCTGTACTATGATAGGCAGCTCTTTTCCTACACGACGCTGACAAGTTTATTAAGTTTGTAATAAAAATGAATATTGTGACGAAGCTTGGCTTTAGTTTTGGCGAGCCTGTGCTGGGAGCAGGTGTTTGGGAGCTGTGAGAAGCACGAGTGAGGACATCCCTCATAATCACTGTGCAAACGTTTCTCATTAGATCGACTTAGCTGGAGCTCAGACCCTCCATAGCAGCTTCTAAAAAACGCCTTCCTGTCTGAAGCACCATGGCAGTGGTTCATAATTAACGCAACATATGTTTATTCAAATCTCTGAACAGGGTGTGAAAGAGGGCTTCAGGAGGCACCACCCACAGAGGCTGTGAAAACAGAGGGTGGTGGAATTAAGTGAGGAAAGAGAGAATGGAGAGATCTTGTGAAGTCAAGACAGAAGTGAGACAGAAAAGATAGCACTTAGTGCTCAGCGGAATTCGCACCCGATAGCTCATGAACTCTTGGTGAAGTGCAAATGTATTCCTCAGCAACCCAGAAACAAACAAGCTGCCACTTCCTTAGTCTATAATTAGCTGGTAATCAATGCTGGGTGGTTTTCTGTCCTGTCAGACGTCCCCAGCCATCGTGGGGCAACATTAGACCTGCAGCTGTACTCTCAGGTCTCAGATGACGATCCAACATAGAGAGCATTAAGCCTTGTTTTCGGAAAGTGTTCCCAGCATATTTGGGCTACCTGACAAAACATGGAAACAGGATGTTCAATTTATAATTTTGATGCAAGTTCAAGGGTGAGCAGTGACCTTTCCGAGGGTGTTTTGAAAAAAAGAAAAACCTAAGGGGGACGAAGAGAAAAATCAAATATGTCTTTGAAATGATGCCATGTCCCCAGGGAGTTCAAAAACAGCTCTATTGGCACAAGCTGTGTTGTGACACTTCCCACTTTCTCTTACCAGAGCTTGCTTGGGATGGGAGAGTGTTGCGGTGGGAGAGTAATGGGATGGTTATCACTCTGTAGTTGACCTCTGAACTCTCTCTAACCCCTATAAAGTCAGAGAAAGTAAACCTAAGATGACAAGTTGTCAACTTCTCAGTCCTGGCTTTAACAAATTTCCCACGTGTGGGACTAATAAAGGTTATCTTATCTTATCTTATCTTATCTTATCTTATACTCCACCGCTGAAATTAAATTATTTAAAGCTATCATAGTTTTCAAGATCAACACATGATCGTTTTTACTGAGAGCTCCAAGTGGTTGAATTTAAAATTTACAGACAAATGTATTTTTGCAGGACCTTTGCCTTTATGGTGCTGCTTTGCTTTAACAGTGTTTTTGACACCCATCATATTGTTTCCATGACTTCATATGAGTTTTGGATACAGTGTTGGTAAACAGTAACCAAGTAACCCAAACTTAATGACATATTGTAGCTGTCATGAGTTTCTGGAGAATCCAAATATATGATTCTCCAACTTTGATGATTTAATGTATCTACCTGGTGCAAAGATGGGTTGGCCATAAGATCAGGCTTGATTATACAGGAGTGTGTGAAGCTAAACCTCTATATCAAGAAAGATTAACAGAATACAGAAAGGGCACGCTTTTAGGTGACTCAAAGATAAAGTTTATACAAAAATGCATTTTTGATATTCTGAAATATTATTTAAACATTAGAAAAACGATTTTAGGCAACTACTGCTTGCTTAAAGGAATCCTTTAAATTATATAAGAAAAGGAGAGATGGTAATGTGTCCAAGGTGACACACTGAATTAGCTAATAGAGCCAAAACTGAGATGTCGCTCAAATACATCACATACTTCAAAACCTACATTTTACAAAGACTCTTTGTTTTTAAATTTGAGAGATTAAGCAAGTGTTTAATTATATTTAGAGCTAAATACAACCAACTATAGGAAGAAAAGAGGTCTGTTCTGTTCGTATACGTACTGCAGTACTGTTGTTATCTGGCTATATTATCCACCCTGAAAACACCAGCCACACATCACACTGCTTGTGTTGGTTTCATTGTAAGCACAGTGATAGATCTGACAGCGTGATGAGCCACAACTAAAATAAACTATGACTGATGGCCAGTGCTGCTTTCAAGCCCAGACTCCGCTTCACTGGCTGGTGCCCTGTATATGTACGCTCGTGCTGGGCTGTGCATCTGGGGCCTGCAGTTCCACGGGAGGTCCTGCACATGAACACACAACACTGGCAGCTTTATGTTACTCAGACAGCACAGCGCGCAGCTATGACAAAACTGGGCAGCTGTGCATTTCCCCCACATTCCTCTGGCCTACTCCATGAACACAGATCAACCCCAGGGCGCCCCTCAACCACCTCCCCTTACGGACGCCATACCTCCCAACTTGCGCTCTTCACCAAGACCCAACGTATACGGAGACAGTCTTTCTGTCTCTGCCACTGTTTACTTGCTGTGCTCTGCGACTACATTCAGAAATCATCATACTTCTCAGGGCAGGGCTGATCCCGCTATGCCAAATGCTACTGTCAGGGTCAGCTGGCTTTAGGTCAGCTACACGGCTGCAGCTATTTGGGACTTAATTCCAGGCAAAGCATTGAGTTTACAGCAGATTAACCATAAAGACCTTTATGGAATCTAGTTGCTGCCTATCAGCGTTTTAAATTTCATCTCCAGACATTTTCTATGCATTACTGAAATTGTGAATGAGTTGTGGTTCTGTGGTTGTGTCTCTAGTGGCGGTGGTCCCTACAGTATATTCCCGGCACATTGCCAAGTTCTGAAACTTATATTTATGAGTAATATCGAGATTATGGAAGTGAAACTGCTGTTTCTAATACTCAATTTTATTTAGAACCTAAGCAAGCAGAAGCTACTGGATAAAGCAGTTTTTACTTTAGGTTGTATATGATAGAATGAAGGATTAAAGGATACAGTTGCGTTCCTAAAACTGAGAAAAAAGCAGCGCTTCAATGGGGACACAGACTGTGCAAAGCCGACAAACAGCATCTATTAGCCCTTTGAAAACTTGCTGATTAAGATATTTTATCTTACTTTAGCTTAAAGAATGGAAACAGTACGATCCAGGTCACAAAAGTATAATGTGCTTTTTTCAGCAGGCCGTGTTATTGATGTGTGGAGGCAACAACTACTACATCTACTAAACCAACTCATCCTGATTCCCTAAATCTAATTAGCAAGTTTAAATGAAAATAAAATTTGTGAGGAAAAAAATAAAAACTTTCTCCTTTCTCTGTTCCCCCAGCCTTCTAATGTTGAGTTTGTAGCTATCTTTAAAAGATACCTACAAATCAAAGTCCAATATTGACATGGTCGGTCCATTGATGCACTTAAACCCAGCGTCATCATGTGGGTCTGTGCAACACCTGCAGCATGCACACTTTTGGGGGTGATAACTGGTTCAATGGTCTGTAGGTGCTGTGTCCAAAAAAAATATGTGGCTCATTTCCCTCTACACCTCATTTTATTAATTAATTTTAGAATAGTGTTGATCAGTGTAAATTTGTGAAGACTTTCTACAATATGTGAATAAATAATAAAAGATAATAAAATAATGTAATAAATTTAACATAGACTGAGACAAAGTAGAAAACCGTTCTGTGAACAGGTGACTTAAGATTTGAAATTCTTTTTGGAAAACATGGACATGGTGCATCCTGTGGACTAAAGATGAAAGGGACTATCCGGCTTCTTTGCAGCACTGAATTCAAAAGCCTGATGTTTGGGCCCATCAGTTCATACAGAATTAGCTGCTTGCACATCTGGAAAGGCACCATCAAAGTTTAAAGGTATATACATGTTTTAGAGCAACATAAACCCATCCAGGTAAAATCTTTTTTATTTATTTATTTGTTTTTTCCCAGGTCAGTTTCAAAAAAAGCTAGAAAACAGGGATGAGACATGCAGGGCAAAGATTAGCCTCTTTAATAGCCTTAGCCTGAGCTAGTTTTCTCGCATATTTCGAAACCACATGCCTCATATATTACAACAGCATAGGTTCATAATAGAGGAGTGTGGTTCTCGCTGCAGTCCAGAAATTTAACTAGCTGAAAGCATTTTGCACATTATGAAATAAAAAAGACAACAAGTCAACAACAAGTCCCCGAACTGTTGAGCAGCTAAAATCCTACATCACAAAAATATGGGATAACCTTCCTCCCAGAAGTCCAGCAACTGCTCCCGGTTCCCAGACATTTATGGATTGTTGTAAAACACACAGGGAATGCCACACAGTCATATGAGCACATAGTTGTGTCCCAACTTTTTTTTAACAAGTCGCTGCCAACCAATTCAAAAAGAACAAATTTTATTCTGAAAATGGTACTTTTATTCTAAACATTTGATATATTTTCTGTTTTCTATTGTGAATAAAATATGAATTTATGAGATTTAAAATTCATTGCATTCTGTTTTTATTTCATACGGTGTCTCAGTCTTATTAGAGTTGGAGTAATTTTGTTGTGTCACCAGTAAAAATGCACAAAGAGAACTAACATATTTTGCATTTAACTAAACAAAAAAAAAAATGTAATTTATGCTGAAAACTTTATCTAGGTTTTTGGGTTTTTATTTATAAGATTGTTGTTTTTTTTCTGATGTTTGGCTCACATTTAAAGGGCATGGAAAAAAACCCTATGTCTTCCTTCAATGACAAGCTTAGCTGTTTCTGTCTATCCAGAGTAGCAACTGTACATCAGCTGCCTTTCTGGATAGGCTCTCCTTTTAATGCCTAATTATGAGGCTATAAATCCTCCTGAACAAGGTGTCAGGTGCTGCCAATTCAGCCAAGGATTTCCACTGGCTTGAGACACGTCTCCTCACAGAGGCACAGTGTGTTCATTTAATAATTGTTCAGCTCTCATAAAGGGTCGGGGCATGCAGACGGCCAGCATGGTTTCTGTTGTGTCTCAGTGCCTGCCCAGCTTTCTAATCCCACACTGACACTTGAGGGATGGCTTCATTATCCTTGACGTTACTGTAACTTGAGAGGAATTTAGCGGATGTCCGTGAATACCGCAGCAGAAATACGAGATGAAATCTGGCAGTGGAATATTTGTGAATTTAACATGCTTCTTTCTGTTGAGTTTGCCTCGTATCAAGCATAACCAACTGCCTTTTCTCCCACAGCCTGTGAGTTGAAACACTTGAGCCATCCTCACTCTGACACTGACCCACTTAGTCAGCTTCCCTTGCTTCTCACTGTCTACCTGGCACTTCTTGGTTCTTGTGTTTGGTTGCAGCAGTGATGAAGCACTGGAAAGTGGCGCTTTGCTGCTGCCGAAACAGTAAAAAGATCACATAAATATGAACCCACGGTTTTAAAGAAAATGAAAAAAATTATTTATATATCATGCACTTCAAAGAACGACAAAAACACTAAGTTGATTGCATGCTGATGTGCTAGTGGGCCATGTCATAGCCCAGTATAAAAACTCCAGCTTTATCACCTTCCAGTCCAATGTCCACTTAAAACCTCATGCCTCTCCCACTCTAACTCAGGCTTTGAAAAACACTTCATAAGAAAGTGCAGCAGAAAATTACTTTTGAAGGAAATTTGATCTGAATGGTGTATTAAAATAATCCTGCCCCCTTACTCCCCAACATCCTGCAATCTTGATGCTGGCGGCCTTGATATTACAATCATTGTAATGAAGCCGCTATTGATTGAATGATTGGCAGCTTAAGACATGTGTAATGAATGACCTGAGCTGCAGATTTACACAGTGATGGACACGGTGTTCCGGGGGATGTGAAGCCTTGGAAAGTGCAGCAGAATTAAAGCACAAGCGGCTGAAGTCTGAAGTGTGTATATGTGTGTGTGGGAGGACGCTGGAGTGTGGTAGCCCCTGTTTGTTTCACTTGCTCCTGGGTGAGTGCTGGCATTTGTTTGCAATGTGTGTGATGTGAATGCGGATATTTGTGTCTATAGTTTGATTGGCAGGGGGCAGAGGGGCGCTGCTAGGGGTGGTCAAACACAACAAGTGCGGGGGGGGGGGGGGGGGGGGGGGGGGCGGGGGGCGCTGGCATCGAGGTGGTACATGCATGTGTGTATTGGGATTCAGATGAGACACGTTTGAGCCGGACACGCTGGCTTTAAGCGGCGTTTCAACTGACAACAGCTTGCCAACCACAGGTCTTGCCTGCCACCGCCACCACCTAAGCCCTCTGATTCATCTGGCCCTATCAGTCTGCTGCTATCTGTATCAATCATTAAAAATCATTTATTTTTAGTGGGATGTGGCCTCTCGCCCTCCTCCCTGCCCTCTTGCCCCCTGCGGGCCCTCTCTGTCTCGGAGCCCCTCACTAATGAGTGTCAATCTGGAGGGCTGTGGCACTTTTACTGCAGACACCTCCCCTGACAAACGCAGGGCTTCAGTCAACATGAATCATGTGAATGGACACCAGCTAAAGTGACAGCCATGCCATCCACTGACAAACCCCTCGCTTGTTTCCTCCCTGGCCTTTTAAAAGTTTGATTATGAATAAGAGAACTTCTTTTTGTTTTTCCTTTTGATGCTTTTTTACTGCTTGAAGTTTAAAAGATTAAATGTGTCTGAAATCAAACCCCACTGACTACAAAGTGCAATATTTATAAGCTTTTAATCATTAAATTCTTGCACAAAACAGTGTAAACACATGTATGCTAGTTTCTAACAATTCAGTAGTTAAATGTGTTACTTTAGAGAGATGTGAAAGTCACCTATTAGAAATGACTAGAAGTCTGAAATCTCATTATACTGTTTGCTGGAATTTCTAAGCAAAATGCAAATGCTAACATACCCGCAGTGCCCACACTGCACAACACTGTAGCCTAAATCTATGCAAAGGCACTGGGACAATAATCTGAGGGAGTCATGGTCTTGTGGTTTTCTGAGACTTTTAAGATAAGATATTTGAATTAGTATTTCTGTTTGACTATTTTTCTAGTTTTGAATGACATCTTTAAGGTCATAACAAAGCATCTTAATCTGATTTGAGTCATTGCTCCACTCAACAACCTTTATTTTCTTAATTTTTTCTGAGGCATTCAGATCTGGGTGCTGGTGTGTTTCAGATCATTGTCCTGCTGCATAACCAAAGTGAGCTTCAGGGCACAAACTGATAGTCGGAAATTTGCCTTGTGGATTTTCCAGTAGAGAGCATAATTCAAAGTTCCGTAAATTCTTCCAGGTCATGAAGCAGCAAAGCAGCCCCAGACCATCACACTACCACCACCATGTTTGACTGTTGATGTTCTCTTCATGAAATTCTGTTTTAGTTTTACGCCAGATGTGATCTGACACAAAGCTGCCGACAAGTTCGCTAATTTTTTTCACCTTATGAAATTGAATCATGATTTTAAAACTGCATTTTGCATTTACTTGAGTCATCTTTGTCTGATATTAAAATCTGCTCAATGATCTGATCCCTGTTTTCACTGTATGTTGTGAGTCTTAATTTGATTTTCAGTCTTGTATTCCCGATTTTACTTCATGCTTATTCTAGTGATGTGTTTTCAGCGTTGCATTCTGCTCACGTGTTGATTTATAGTTTTAGTTCCCTCATTGTTTGCCTGTTTATTCCTGCATCTGTCTCTTTTATCTTGTCTAGTGTGACATTCGTATCTTTTTTTTTTACTTACTATTTTACTTTGAAGGTTGGTTTCCTTTCACACCTTGTATTCAGTTGACTTTCTCCTGAGTGTCCTGATTGTCTTGATCTGTCTGTAATCACTTTCACATGTCTTGTCTTGTTGTTTCTGATTCACAGTCAGACCTCAGTATATAAAAGGCCTGTTTCCCTCTTTTGTGCTTTTCAGATTGTCTGTTATACTCCCTGTTTGGGTCTCCCTGTGTTCAGATTTTTCTGTTTCATTTTCATTTATTAATGTTTCACTGTTTGCATTTGCCTAAACCAATCTGCTGGTGTCCTCCCTTTGGATCCTACCTCTCCTCAACCCAGCCAGCCATGCACTGACTCTGGTTACTGGACTGGTTTGGGACGAATTCTTGGTGTCAATCAATCCAATAATTCAGGAGTGGGAAAGTAATTTTCCCCAAGAGTCTAAATGAGCAGCTGGGATTGTTTCTGACGGCTGCACCAGCAAACAGAGATAAAAATTAATATTGAGCAGAACTGAAGTCAAGCTTATTGGGCCTCAGTAACTGCCCACCCCTGCAACAGATACTCAGACTAGAAAACTTTGACCTCCTGGTGGTGCTTTTAAAGAATTAGTAGCTCATCAGTGTCATTAAGATTCATCTCATGGATGACATACATATTTGTTCTGGATTTCATGCAATATTTACTGAGACACTTTAGTACCTAAATAAAAGGAACTACCGATGCTCTCACTGGAATCACAGCGGCAGGCTACAATAACATACAGAGTTGGTCTTTCTTTTTATAGACTATGATGTGTGCTTTTATATTAGCGATCAGAAAAACCAGGTTAACAGCTGTGGAAGATATTGGCTGACGTACAGTAGGCCATCCACATCTTTAGATGAGTACTGTTGCCATTTGTATTGATAGTATTGATATGGGTAATTAGCATATGGAGGTCAAGGTCTGGTCACTTTTCAGACCACAGTCGCTCCCTTCCCCCACACTCAGCTCTTATGTGTGACATCGCTATTTAAAGGCTCCTTTTCTGCGTAATGTTGTCATGTACCTTTGAACACTCTTTGTCATGGCCGCATACATATGTATATCTCTCTGTGGTTCTTTTGTATAAAGAAATATGTCTGTGTTTTATTTATGTACACCTTTCTACGTGTCTATTCTGCATGTTCCTTTGATTCTTGGGACACTGGCGTATTCTAGTAATCAGGCGGACGTCACAGATCTATTCTAGACGTCCAGCGCAACAGCCGGCCAGCAACAGCAGCAGCAGCAGGGGGAAGGAATGCCGTCTGTCCGGAGTCCTGGGCACAGTGAAGGCTGATCCTGGGGAGGAAGCCGAGATGGCGGTTCTCCTGTTTCATGGGTTGTAGAAAAGAGAGTGAGAGAGATAGGTGGGGGGGGGGGGGGGGGGGGGGGGGGGGGGGAGTAAGGGTAGGAGAGGGGTGCTCGTGGTGCTGGTTGGGCGGGGGGCTGAAGGCATTTGGTTTGGTGCCAGTCAAGCCAGCTCTCTGGCATGCTGCATTCCAAAAGATCAGCACCACAGTGTTTCCTTTCACCCACATCCACCACCCTGGAGCTCACCACAATCTCTGCACCAATTCTTTGTAATAACAAGACAATCAAACCAATAACGTGTTGTCATTTGTGTAACAAACAAAAAACTAAAAGTGAAACAATTAAGGCTGTCGTTTTATGTGTGTAATAATGAACTAATATTTACTCAGACCTCATGAAATAAGACACACAGGCCCAGAATACGACAGTAAAAACAAGAGTCAGGATGTTAAAGTTGGTGTCCTGATATAAATCAGAAACAGAAATGATAAATTATACACTCAGGTGTTCTGATAAAACAAGTCAATTTGCCATTATGAAGATATTCTACCGTTAACCCTTATATTTGATTTATGGCAACGTTTTTATCTACTCTGACTTTATCTTGGGATAAGCTAGAAGAAGACCCCTGTGAACTCTAAAATACTTATTAATATAGTTAATAAATATAGTTTCCTCAAAGGGCTCTGTGAACCCTCCTCAATCATTAAGTAGCTTTTCTGTTATGCTTGTTAGAAATGCTGGCTGCTCCTTATGGTGCTGGCTTTTAGTAGGGTGATGAGACAGAGGATGATCAATACATCAGCAGATGATTTTCACTCATCCAAACCCATGTCATGGAAAGATGTTAATCTTACAATGACATAACTAATGTCACTGACATTAGTGTTGGAAGGACTTTGGAAGGACTTGGAAATTGTTCAAGACTTGCAATTTCTTTCCTAATTTACTAGTTGGCACATCTTGTGGATCTCACGGCTGATATGAAAGGAGTCCATGGTCAGTCTCTGTCGCACGCCAGCCCACCCACACTCCTCTGTCTCTCTCTCCTTAATGGATAGAGTCTCCAGTCATGCTAACAGTGCTAGAAGCTGCACAACAGTGCTTAGGGCTAAATGCAAATGTCAGCATGCTTAGGATGACAACATGCTAACATTCTTATGTTTAGTAGGTATAATGTTAATCATGTTTACAATTTTAGTGTAGTGTGTTAACACGATAATTAGCACAGTTTTCAAAGTACACTTGAGACTGTTGGGAATGCCTTTAGACTTTCAGGTATTTTATTATAAATCAAATCTGTACATAAGGTGTGTGGAGTCCTTACACATGAAACCTCTTACTTATGGGTCACTTTTCAGACCCTAACACTTCTAGACCCTTTAAGGTCTAAATGTGCCCCATTAAAAATAAATTAGAATTCAGATACATTGTGATTGACAAGGCCTTACTGTATGAGCATCGGAGAAGGGCAGTAACGCGTTACTGTAGTCTGATTACTTTTTTTAGTAACAAGTAAAGTAAGGGATTACTATCGCAAAAACGGTAGATTACCGTTACTTTCCTATAGGAATGCTGCGTTACTGCGTTACTAAAACCGTGATTTTTTTGCGAGAATGTCTCATGACAGTGACGTAAGCGAGTGCGACGTTCGTGACAACAGCTGTGTGCAGATCAACAATGGATATTAAATGGATTGTGGGAGAGAGTATGAGCGTGCAGCGTTTAAAGCGTGGAAGTACTGACCTTACTTTGAGTTTGATTCCATAAAAAGTGACAAAAACATTAGTGTCCGTTGTGCGTGGGAAGAAAACTTCTTTTTACAGCGGGAAAAAAAACCCTAAACAAGCACCAAGTGCGCAACGAGGTAATGGGAAATTCACAGAGAAACTCGCGGATTCTTCCACTGACCGCAGCACACCTGCACCAGGGCACACCTCCGCCTACACCACTCCTGCTTTACAGGTGAAAATAGAGCAACAGGACCGCTAGTCTTTGACTTTATTTATTTTCTGCTGTGTTTTACTTGCATCTATTTGAAAGAGTGAGTGTAAACACACAAAATATTTTATTTTATGTGCTGGAATGTGCAGAAAATAAGTTTAAATGTTAAACTAATTTCTTCCAGTCAGAGAATGGTGCATATAATTTAATTTTTACTTGATGCATAAAGTTAAAAGATTAAAACTGATAAAACAAGTTTAAAAAAAAGAGACTTTTCCATTTGATTACATTTTGTATGATGGATTATGGAGAAAAAGTAGAATTGGGCTGAAAGATCTATCGCTTTATCACCTCTTCAGGTTGTAAATCATGTTTTTTAAGTAACTAAGTAATTAATTACTTTTGAAAATAAGTAATCAGTAAAGTAACGGGATTACTTTTTTGGGGAAGTAATCAGTAATTAGTAACTTGACCAACACTGATGAGCATGCATATAATTTCTCAGGCTTGACCAAAACATTTAAAACGTTTTAGTCAGATAACATCTGGAAAGTCTAGAGAAGTCTTTTGATTTGATTTTATCCCTTGCGGAGCATGTGGCATCCTCCACAATTATATGGATGTACTTTCATTATTTGTTGCCAGTATGCTCAGCTTGAGTTGATGCTCAGGTTATAGTCAGTATTTGTGAGTTAAAATGTTAGAAAGAAATGAGTTGAGCTGTTGCAATGTACAACTTTAATAGCAGTTAAACATCACCTTTCTCTTGTTGTACATTGTTAATAGCTGTTTTGGTAGTAGTCAGTAGGTTATTCACAAAGCACCTTGGACAGATCTTGTTTTGCTTAAATATAGTATATGATCTGGTTGAGGGTACATAGTATTTTTAGTTATGATAACACTGAGATGTTAACATGTTTAGGATCTGTTTTACTTAACGTGACTGGCTTAAATGCTGCAAGGTGTTGCCTCAATAGTACTGTATGAAACATGCTGGAAATGCCACCAATGATGTTAGCATCAAAACAGCTTTAGACAAGGTTTTTATTCATGTGGAACACTGATGCCCACTAATGACTCAGATGGCTTGATCTGAAGTGACATTTTGAAGTGACATTTTAAACTTCAGGGAACATTATGCTCCATGCGCCTGCCTGGTGTTACACCTTTGCCTTCCACCATCACTGCCTGCAAGCGCCCTTGAGCAATGCACCGAATCCCAGCCTGCTGTGGATTTTATCATGGCTGTATCTAAGGAAATGTGTGTCCTCAGCTGGACTCTGTTGATTCAAATGTGGTACTTCACAGTTAACACTGTCGGGTTTATATTAAACTGTAAATATAATATAGGATTACGTCATATCTGAAGAGAACCATCCACTGTAAACCGCAAACAACAGATGAGATGTTGATGTTGAGGAGTTCTTAAGTTCTCAGATTTAGAAAAAAAAAGCAGTGCACTTCAGTAGAGTGAACAGTTTCCACTCTGTTTCTAATCTGGTTTCTAACCACATGATGCTCACATGAACATGCTGGGTGTGAAAACCATCACATCCCCTCAGTCATTTGCCCCTTTTTATTTATGTCAATGTGAAATGCATTTTACTGTTGATGTAAACAGCAAGGCAGTAGACGGAGCAAAATGCACAGTGTTATATGTGCATATATTTGCCCTTACCTGATTACCTAGATTTAATTAACTTCACAGAAGAATATCAGCCCATCTTTCTGGTGACTCAAAACTGTTGAATAGATTGGTGTTAAGGCATTCATATTCCCAGCAGTGGGATGGGTTGCAGTGGATAGCATGAGTGGGGCTTTTCTGTGAGAAGTTTGGATTTTCTCATGTCTGAGCAGGTTTCTTCTGGGTGCTCTGGTTTCCTACCACAGTCCAAAGTCATTCATGTTAGGTTAAGTGGTATTCTATAATGGTTTTAGGTGTGAACTGCTGCCTGTCTTTATATGTTGGCACTGTAATGGTGACCTGTCCAGGGTGAACTCTGCCTCTGTGCAACCCTATCTGCATAAGAGCATTAAGAGGATGGATGGATGGATGGGAAACAGACACCCTCTCAAATTGACTGGGGCTGAAATTTTCCTTTTTAATAAAGCTTATAGTTGGGGCTGGATCAGGTGACCCTGAATCCTCTATTAGTTACTGTACTGCACTGTACTTTCTCTGTGTTTTTACACCACTTTGCATTTAATTATTACTTATTATTAATTTCTTGCTCTCTTCCACAGTGTGTCTTTTGTTCTGTCTTCCTCCAATCACCCCCGAGGTGGATGCAACTCCCTACGCCTGGTTCTGGTGGAGGTTTTTTTGCTGTTAAAGGGGAGTTTTTCCTTCCCACTGTTGCCAAGTGCTTTCTCATAGGGGTCATCTGATTGTTGGGGTTTTCTCTGCATTATTCAAGGGTCTCTACCTTCCAATATTAAGCACCTTGAGGTGACTCTTGTTGTGATTTGGCGATATATGAATACAACTGAACTGAAATCTCCTGGCACCTCTTTGAGACTGACATTGGTGATTTTAAGTAAGTAGTAGTAGTGGCTATTTCATGGCTAACTATTGGGCTAAATTATTTTGGACATTATTTCTTCACTTGATAATATATTTTTTCATCACTTTGGTTTTTATAACCAAATACTTTCAAAATTGAAAGTAAATTTCATTTACTAATGAAATTTTAAAGACCAGAGGATTTTGAAGCAATCAAGTCACTGGTCACAATACTGCAGAATTTTAACAGATGAAGGCATCAAAGCTCAATAGTAATTTATAATATGAATAATTTGTCCAGGTGCAGGTCAGGCTGTGGTAGCCGGGATTAGTATCAAATCAGGTCAAGAGTAGAAGTTATCACTTAAATTAAGCTCATTTTCAAGTCCAGATTCTTATTCTTCATTTCCTGTACATACACACAGACATCATTATGTTTGCCATAAGCATCCATTACTGGAACATTATAACATTTGCTGATTTTTTATAGGATGCAAGTCGTTTTTTCCCCCATTGCACCACTACAGTGGATTTTATGGTTTCCCACCTCCCGATCCCACTTTAGCCAAAAGCAGTTTTTTTTCGTGTTGGAGAGTTTTTGTATAAACTTTCCTTTTTATTTCAGTTTGGTTCTTTTATAAGTTTCAGCACTCAAGTCTTATTCACAGTGGAACCGTTGTATTTTTAGTGTATATGTGTGAACCGCCCGTTGGTCTTGTTTTTTTGAACTACTGAGTAAAAAAAATCAAAATATTAAGAAAGTTAGCACAACTTATAAAAGTAATATAAGAATTCAAATGTACACATGTGCTTTATTTTTTTTTCTAATGATCATTCTGGCTGTGTGTGTGTGTTTGAGTTAGACTGTGCTTTTCTGTATACAAGAAGGTGGTTTTGTGTGGCTTTGGGTATTTTTATGAACTCATGTGTGTGTATTCGTATGTGCATGTGTGCATCTTTATGAACTGGTGGGTGTGTGAGGACGTGCACGCTTCTGTGAGTGCAGCTTGGTGGACAATCTGTCAGCTCAGGTTAACCTGATGCTGAGTGGCCACACCTCGGGGGTGTGCAGGCCTGCGAGGCAGGCTCTCTCTCATCAGCAGCATTAGGCCGCCGTGTGTGATGGCTGCTGACCCCCGGCGGAGCATTGGCCGTGATGGTCGGCCGGTGTTGGGCACCAATGATGCCAGGTTCTGGGCTCACTTCCTGCCAGGAGCAGCCCTCACTCTCCTGCTGTCAAATAGTAAGTGGCGATGGGAAAGATGGCACTTTGGGTAATATTTGCTGGGCCTCATCAAGGACACCTTGTTACAATGGATTAGAGGGGGGAGTGGGAAATAGTTTGCAGAACACTTTGAGGGAGAATTAAAAGATAATTAAGGCTCATTTAATTTTCGGCCCTAACTTTTGTAGGTTTGGGGATTTTTGGATTTTTAAAAAAGTAGCTTAGCGTAGAAAAAAAGAAGCAGAACTAAAATTATGACCCATTATGGTGTATTATAAACATCATTAAAAGGCCAACTTCCTTCAACTTTGTTCAAATGCCTTTTTTGTAGCTGTGATTAAACCTATAAATAAAGTACTTTAGATAATCTTACTAAACGGCATCACCAGAGATTTTTTTTTAAAAAAAGCAACAAATATTGCTTTAAGGTGACTTTACACATGATTCCTTTTATTGGTATCATTCTCTAGCAGCACTGAAGGTTTGCTAGATCGAGCTCAGAGCTATAACCTGTGAATGGAGACGTTTGGCTCCTTGTTGTGTGATGGTCAACAACGGCAGCAGGTGCACCATAGGGAAGAACAACAGGGAAGCAGGGCCACCATCAGGAAATGACCCCTGCCACAGAAACAACAATGAAAAATCCAGGGTTTTGGAGCTTTGAAAATATGAAGTGACAAAGGGTGCCCTTTGTGTGGGAATTGACGTGGCACAAGGCTGACACTGTGCAGCCTCTAGGGGTTGATCTTCCAGTCAGGATCAAATGCCAAAACTAGGTCAGGGGGAAGAGAGAAAAAGAGACAGGGTGGGGGGATTGGTAATATTGAGATATTTAAAAAAACAAAAACAAAAGAAAAAGTGTCACATTATTTAAGTTTTCAACAACTTAAACAAAAGAAATTGTAAAGTGTATCAAGTTCGTCTTTATCACCCACTCATCTACCACTGTCAAGCATTTCTACTGTACCAAAAGAAAACATGGCCATTTCATCAGACAGACAACATCAGCAGTCAGTAGACAATCACAGACTTGTGGTTTCATTGTCAGTGCTGGTTTGGTCCTAACTGCTGAAGACACCTGTGGTTGCTACCGCAGGATCTCCACAATCTCGCAAACAGAGGGCAACTGATAATGACACGAGCAACAAATGAACTTTAAAGAGTTGCATAATTCAGATGCTTTGCGGGAAGGTATCCAGTAGCCGTAATGAGCAGCATCTGTCACTGCTAGTGCTGAATATCTCACTTCAGTGCTATTTTGGGACCCTATTAATATGGAACAGAATTGGCATCAGATATTGGGGATGGACCTTACTTGCTTACTCTTAAATTAGATGATTTCTGTTCCTGGAGCGGTCACTTAAGGCTGGCTCCAAAACACAGATGGTATCAAAGATGGAGCAGCTTCCAAGTCTAAAAAGTGAATCTAGCGCAGAACTTGCACCCTTTTTAGTGGCCACCAGTGGATATAGTCTTGTTTGCAGAAAGACTTCTTGTTCTATAGAAGTGTAGGGGAAAACAGCCCTTGAACTCTGTAAATGGTTTCCTGGAAGTCTCATTTCCCGGTTTTAAAACAGGAATCAGTGGGTGATGTCAAGGTTGTTGTGGCCATCTTCTTTATGGTCCATCCTGTGGATTGATCCCTGTGGACCCCCATGTTAAAATATTGAATTTAAGGACTGAAATGAGAATGTTTGACTGCCTTAAAAAGCATTTTGATCCCAGGTTGTGGAAGGAAGCCAGGCAGGCACAGGGAAAATGTGCAGTAAGGCTGCAGCTGCCTGGCAGGTGCAAACCAGGAACTGTATGCCACCTTTATAATATCGATAAAGGTGGCATACAGCGATAATATCACTTACAGTGGCTTGTGGAATATAATTTATCCGATTGACTTCTTGCATCGATGTTCTCTCCCCTTTTGCACAGTCGAGGAGCGTGTCAGGATACATTTCACTGCGTGTTGTACTTGTATAACTATGCATGTGACGAATAAAGAATCTTCAATCTTGAAAAATGCTCGTGAAGTCAGACTGCATGGCTAGGTGCTTGATTTTACAGACTTTTAGAAATGGGACAGAAAACTCCAGAATTAAAAAATTAAGAGTCTGTGTGGCCCAGTCCTTTCTCCATACACTTTATGTTTTTCCTGGTGCTGATTTAATGTACTCATTAGAAAGTGGAGTAAAAACCAAAAACCTCTCCAATCTGCAAAATACTAAAAAGATCAATTTTAAAAATCTCTGTATTTATAGTTATTTTTATTACATTTTTGTCAGCAAACAATAGACATCTTGTATTTAGCCAGTAATCTTTATCAAATTAATTGATATCACAGCAACATAAACCATATTTTCAAACATTTCCACCTTAAAACATGGCTTATAGTCCATATTAAAAAGTCATGCTAACAAGGCAAGAAGACGGCCTCTTTTTTCCTTCCTCTGCATTTCTGCCTACCAGCCATCACTTGCCTGCAAATTTCTCATTCTGGAATGAGGGGATTTAGCATTGTGAGATGAACAGCAGTAGTATTAACAACAACTGGCCTGATATTCCCCTCCAGAGGAACGGGGGTCTGGCTGGTCCAAGCGCACCAGCACACCGACCCTCCCTCTGGCCCATGTTTGTCACAAGCTGACCCTTCCGTTTAATTAATTAAAATTAGCATCTGTCCCCTTGGCATTGACTTGTTACGTCAGATAGAATCAGCTTTTGTACCAGTGGGTCCCCGGGGATGTTGGCCTTAACGAGGCCCAAGATCCTAATTAGACAATGCAAAAGGGGAGGGGGGGGGGGGGGGGGGGGGTAAGAGGGAGCTGGACAAGGAGGGCTGGGGAGGGAGGGTCTGAGCAGGGGGGCAGAGAGAGTCCTGCTGGGCTGAGCTGGCCCAAAGGGAAATGAGGTATTTATACACCCGGCACCTACACATGATGGAGCGAGGGAGGCGGAGGAGATGAGCAGCCCTGATTCTTTCGCTGTCTGTTGTACATCCTCTCCCTTTCTCTGTTTACCTTCCTCTGTCTTTGTCCGGTATGTCTCAGCATTTGTCTCTTTCTGCCTCCCACTCACTTGTTCTCACCCCCGTAGTCACAGTAAAACAAGAAATATAGGTACAGACAAGAATCTGCAATCACAGATTCGACAACAAGCCCATCAGTTTCTTGCAAGCCCTCTGATTTACAAAAGAACATTTTTCAAGCAAATATATATAAGGAGATTTTAGAGTTTCATGAGAGCTGGTATGAAGGGAATTAAGATTAAAATGTGAACAAAGGTGTGCAACTTTTGAAACATGAAATAACACAATTTTTACTTTAAAATGAGGCTGTGGAGTGTGAAATAGTTTTTGTTGGGCGCTGTAAGCTTATTTATTTCTGGGCACTTTAACACAGGAGTCTATGGGGACAGTCTCAGTTTAAAAACCAGTCTCGGGTGATCATTAAAGGAATTGCAGTCTTGCCACTTCCTTTTGCAGCCATGCTGCTGAATTTCAGTGAATTTTACAAGGATAAATTTAACCAAAGTCTGAACAAAGCAAATGCCTGAAACACAATATGAATGTGGCCAGACATACATATATATATATATGTATATATATATATATATATATACATATATATATATATATATATATATATATATATATATAGTTATAAATAAACTAACTTTAAGAACTTCCTTGTGATACGGATACATTCGAAAGACACAGAGCGTGACCTGCTGTCTATAGCTGTTGCTCGTTGCTTGGATTGCTGCCAGCCCCTGTTGTCTAAAACCACAGCCGTATATCTCAGTCTCACTGCACCATCTTAAGCGTCAGGGGCTGGTGGCTCAGCCTGTGTTTTCAAGCTCGTGTCATATCCTGATCCTCTCACTGTCCGGGGGTCGGTGGAGACAGATGCTGGTGCTCGGTGCTGACGAGGGACCAGCCAACATGTCAGACAGGATGTGGGCAGCAACTTGTCCCAGATAGACGTGTGTCAGTAAAATAGTGGGTGACATGGGAGGATGCCCATGTGGTGGGTGATGTTAAAGCTTCCTGAAAGTGTAAGAAGGGGAGGGTGCGAGATGGACGGAAAGTGAGACTGAGAATATATCAGCTTTAATCCACAGCAGGGCTGCAAGCCTGCATAAGATGCACGTACACACACACACACACACACACACACACACACACACACACACACACACACACACACACACACGCACGCACGCACACATATATATATATGTATTTATAGATTCATACAATTCACCATGATGATTGGCTATCTCTTATCAAACTGTCCATCTTTGCTTTTCTTCTCTCTTTATTCTTCCTTTTTCTCTTCTGTGGTTTGGTTTTATGCACCAACCATGACTCTATTTTAGCTTAAAAAAAGAAAAACGCACCAAAATCCAAACTATAAATGCACACGATCACCCCTCCAGC
Source organism: Maylandia zebra (assembly GCF_041146795.1). Taxonomy (NCBI): domain Eukaryota; kingdom Metazoa; phylum Chordata; class Actinopteri; order Cichliformes; family Cichlidae; genus Maylandia; species Maylandia zebra. The sequence continues at coordinate 26,196,463 of NC_135174.1, read as the reverse complement.
AGCTTGATCAGTGTAAGGTTAAACAGACGGTTAAATTCTACCATGATCTTCAGTGTTCCCATATTTAGCTCTCATGTCTTTGATTTGAACGATGCAATTATTTATTAAATATTTGTAATGATTGGATGTGTTGCACCAGTTTCAGTTCTGCTTACGTGTGCGCATGTGTATGTCTTTGAGGATCTGTTCATATTGTATCCGTACGCGGCTGTGTGGGGTTGACGGTGGGTGCCTGGGTGGGGTCAGTCTCTTCACCCAGTTTTGCAACTAAGAGGAATGCACCTATTTTAACTGCGTCAAATTGAGGTTGTGTCTCCAAATTATGCCCCTATCACACACATTAAAACACCGCACACACAGCCCATCCCCTGTTTCATCTCCAGTATCATGTTTATGATTTCATTCTTAGTTAGTTTCTTAGTTAGTAGCTTAGATGGGAACTTAAAAATCTTAATAAATAATATGCTTCTTTGAAAACAGGCTGATGTCAAAGGAGGATAAACCAACTCAACCAGATGATGAAAAAATAGGAGATGCTAGGGAGGTGTTGACTGCTGGCTGTTGCTTGGTGTGTGTCTGTGTGTGCGCCTGTCCAGCGTAGCTATGAGGAACTCCTTCAGCCAGTCTCCCTGTTTGTCAGCTGGCAACCATTCTCAATATAAGCTCTCTAATTGCTCAGAAAATTAGAGCTAACAGTGATTCCACTTGACACGGGCTGACATTACGGTGACACCGCAACGCCTTGTGCGCCCCAGCCCTCCCTTCCCCTCACCATCATCCCCCTCCTCCCTTTCTCTATCCCCCCTGCCCAGCACCCTCCTCCCGATGCTGTGCCAGCCCCCACTGACCGGAGCCGTGCCCTCTGTGACCGCTGAGTGCCCCCTGCTTGTTGAAGCTGTCCAAAGCATACAAAGTTCAGTGTGATTTGGTAACGCTTTCTGCCACCTCTCATATGTCATCCCAACCATGATATAGTCCTCTGTATATCATATGAGACCTATGCTATGGATGCTTGTGCTTAAAGACTGCTCAAGTGTAAATACGGCTGTTTGACGTCTCTTGAATGCAACTTTTTAAAAAGTGGGATCTTAAGACCTTGCACAGCACATAAAGTTTTCCCTTTTTCTTTATCTAATGTTGAATATTAATATTAAATGATAGATTTTTCAACCTTTCATGCCAACCGCATGTATGCATATATGAATCTGAGTAAATGCCACGTGGATGGATGTGTTCATATATCTTGGCCCCTGCAGGCCAAGATGTGTCACCTCTTTGTCCTGTCACTGTTAATGTGAGCATGGCCAGCCAGGCGTGGAGCTGTTGGAGATCAGCAGGCGAACCCCTTTGCTACACCCTTCCCCATCCGCCACCCTGCCTTCAGCACCACGATTAAATATCCTTTACTGTCCAGGCATCGCCTCGGGCACTTGGAACTTTTTATTTAATTTCGGGTCAGAACCTGTCCGTCTCTGGTGCTCGGGGTACGATGCATCACAGCGCCAAAGGATGCCCAGTGGGCGCCGTCGTGGTGGAAGAGAGGATCAGCAGTGATAGCTGTGTACGGTAGGCACCTCGCAGGTGTTACACTCGTGGCAAGTCGTAATTTCGCAACAGCAGTCTGTCGCTATAACCTGCAGCATTACCTCTTACAGTAGCACATATATGGTGGGTATAGGGGCAGATTGGTGGTTGCAACATGCAGGTAGGATATGCTTCACTTGTCACGCTGTGTAAGAAGCCCTTCCATTAATATGGCCTTTTTGGTTGCATGACTGTGTGCAAAACGCCACGTACACAGTAAACACATGGCTTTGTGGCTGAGACTGTGTGAATGTGAAAATGTTTAAAAAGTTTTAGCAGATGCAGACCTCAGATTTCACCTTGATAAGATTTTATAGATTGAGCCTGTGCCGTAAATAAGGCGATCACGTGTGTCACCAATATTAGTATTGGTAAATGGGTGTAGCGACTCGATTGGGCCTCTTATCAACTGGAGTCATCCCATCTTGTGGCACTTAAATCTGAAAAAGCTGAACCTGCAGCAGCTCATCACTGATATGAGTCTGAGTTAATCAGAGTTTGCTAACAAGTAAAATCTCCCATCAGAGTAACTGAACTATCAGTGTTGAGATTTTTTTTATAGTCAGATAAGGCTCTTGGTGTCTCTTTTTATCTTCCACAAATATATTCCCAACTGGGGACAAACACAAACTGACATCCCTTATTTGAGAATAAGTTGGATTATTCCAAATTGAACATGTAAAATTAAAGAATATTCAATTTCCTTTGATGAAAATTATATACAGACTCATTTCCTCTTACTGTAAGTTTTCTACTTAACCACAAAAACATTGTGGGTGGATCCCCACATGCACTTGCATGCTGATATACTTGTGGTCTGCTTTGCTCAGAGTTAGTCAGTGGAAGCCTCATGACTCAAAGCTTCACTAACTAAGACAGAGACGACCACTCATTATCGGGTCCACATCCAGGCAGAAGAGCCGAGCTGCAGCCCGCTTTGTCATCCTCTGTGTCATGAATACAGAATGGAAATGATTACTTAGAGTGCGAGTCATTAATGGGGCAGTGGCCCTGTCTTTCCCATTTGGCAGTTTTTGTTTCTGTTTCTCCAAATGTGCTGTTTTTCCACCATCCTACGACAAACCTCACAGCTAACTGTTCAGTTCAGAATAGCTTCATCCATTCAAAAAATATATTTCCAATGCATACGAGCAAAGAAATATGCAGTGACTCTTTTTAATGGTGGTTAAATAATCTGATAATCATATTTTTCGTCATTCATTTGTCTGAATCACTCTACAAGTCACATATGTGTGCGGGGTTATCAGTCTGGAAACAACTCTTATTTGTTTTAGAATGAGAAAGCTGTCTGTAAATTAGATAAGAATGGTTTTGTTAGTACTGTGTGGTTTTCATGACATTATCAGCCAAACTAGGGCCAGCCATGCTAGGCACGCAGTTGCTGTTTTCACAATCCATCTTCCTCCATCTCTTTGCTTTCCTATCTCATTCTCACCCTTCCTTTCGAGTATTTCAGATGAAAGGTTCTAAATTTCCTGCTAACCTCCCAGTGCAGTACACTGGTTAAATGTAATGTTTCCCTTATTGCCTCCCATTTAAGAAAGTTTATTTGTAGGTCAGACTAGATCAGAAGGGGAAGATTATGTCAACTGAATGGTGCATTTAAACTTTTAAATTTAGATTTCCCAGCTTGTCACTATACCAGTGACTACCATTCGTGCACGCACTCATGAGCAAGAATACCAAATCAACTATTTGGGGTTATTTTTGCTTAAACTGGATAAAAACACCTATCGTCACCCATGGTCATGGCTCTGGGTGTTTAAAAAAGAATGAGAAGGAGATATAAATTTCCTCTGAAAGGTTTCTGGAAACTCCCCTAACCTTAACCCGCCCTTAAAGTTGAGGAGCTCTGGGATTTGGGAGAGATTCATTGAAAAGAGCCATTTGATGTGGTTTGGACATGTCCTTCCAGGAGGAAGAGAACCTGGGGCAGACCCAGGAAACACTGCAGAAACTACATCCCTTAAATGGCTTGGGAACTCCTAGAAGGGGCAGGAGAGAGGCAAATAGGGGCTTCTCTGCTTAGATTACTGCCGCTGTGACCTGATGGATGGATGATATATAAAACAATCAAATCTATCCATCCAGCCATCCATCTGAATACCTTTCAACCTTCTAAGCAACAAACAGATGTTGATGACATATACTAAAAGAGGATCATGATGCATTTTGTTAGCAGTGTTGATGAAACTGCACTGAAATGGAACCAATAATGTACTTGGCGTCTTTGCCTGTTGTGGCCTCTGGAACTTCATGCTAGTTCAGAAACATTACCCGTACAATACCAGGTCTACTCTGAGAATCTCCACCACTATTTAGGTCAACACAAAAAAATGAAGGAGGCCTCAATTACTGGCTTTAGTAATGATTTAGTAAGTTGATTTGTCAAGGAGGCAAAGGACGGGTAAATCTGCCAAGTTAAATGACAAAAATCATCAAACTCTCCACCCCACAACCTGATTGTTAATATATACTCACCTAATCCTGTTTAGTCCCAGGACCCTCTCCATTGGGTCAACAATATCAGCTATCTGGTGAAAGCTACTGGGGAAAACAGATGTTTGTTGTACATTTTAGCCTTAATTTTCTCCAGTGGCTTACAGTGTAAGCGAGGCTTATAGGCAGTCAGCCAACATTTACTTCATAATGACCGGTGAAAGCAAAAACACGCCTCACTATTGGCTCTTTAATCTTATCCACTGGTAACACGTATCAAGTGTAGACTATGAGCATGATATTCTCGCATGTGGGATCTCATATGAGCCCTCCACTGAACCAAACACAGTTTTTCTTGTTAATTAAAAAATAGACCACTTGAGCTGTCCCCTGACTCTAAAAGTTTTTTGTTTATATTCCACCCAGAGGACCCTTGGCTCTGGCTGTTGGGCGGTCCTGTCACTCATTCAGCCGCAGTGATGGAGGTGTGGCGGAAGAGGAGGTGGTGGCGGTGGTTGCTGGGGATGTGTGATGTGTTGTGACAGCGGGAGCCAGGGCTGGCGGGCGGTCACCATGCGGCACCATATTGCCAGGCTCCCCGGGGATGAGGGATCAGCATGCCAGGCTTGCCAAGAAGTGCTAATAGGCGCAACACGTCTTGCTTTCACACATTAAGGCAAGCGAAGGGTGACAGATCAGAGCTGTGATACTGCCGCCTGAAAAGAAAAAAAAAGGGGCCACGCCACCCGTTTGCCATGCAGTGCAGGCTAATGATGAAAACTCCCCGAGTCGAGCAATATGCCCACCAATCACTCGCTTGATATGTTTGCAGACAGACATACCTCCATCTTGCATGGAGACCAGTGCAGCCTCACTCTTCACCAGTGATGCCCAACTCCATATTGTAACTGACAATAAAGCTACAAGTGTTGAAATGGGATCAACACTTTTCGAAGAAGACATCTACGTTCTCACCCAAAGCAGTCGAGGTCAAGTGGGCTGCTCCGGGCTACAACACCTTTGTCACATTTGTTACCAGAACCCACAGCTTGAATGTACTCTGCTGAGCTGAACATTTCAGTGTGGAAAGGAAATGAGAGCTACTGTGCACCAACTCTTTTTGCTTCCACCTTAGGGACCATATGGTTGATTTGGCAGATTCTCAAGCACCTGCCTCCATTTGTTTGCCTCAAAGATTACTTGGAATGTTGAAATAGCAGAGAAAGTCTCGTTGCTTCAGTCGGAGTAGCTTTCATTTCTTTGGGTTTCATTAAACAATCATTAAAGGCTTTACAGCATGGAAAAAAAAGACATTTAAATAGCATATTCAGACTATACTGTGATGCTTTACTCTCCTAGTTAAGCTTCTGCTTTTGGAAACTTGGCACATTTAGCTAACAGTGTAGGCAGAAGAATAAAGTAAACTGGAACAAAATGGAACAGCCTACACAATCTATTATATTAAATGTGTGCAATACTTTAATTCAGCTCATTTTCATGCTTTTAATACACTACATGGCAAAAAGTGTGTAGATGATAGGGGTTCCTTTTGCTTACTTTGGGTTTGGGGCTATTTTTAGGCCTCTTAGATTCAATTAGCAGAAACCTGAATGCTTTTCAACACAGTAGTAGCAGTTGACCTGTCAACATAATGTTGCCCCATGTACAGCAAGTGGTTCTGCTGATGTTAAGGGAACTTGACTGATCTGCACCGAGTCCTGACCTTAACTCCCACTAACACCTTTGGGGTGAACTGAGAAAAAACATGACCCCGGTGATAAGCCTCACTAATGAAGATATGCCAAAGGTGAGTCTGGAAGACGATGCTTATATCCACTGTACTTGTTTTGATCATTTCTTTTATGCTAAAGTTGTTTTAACACATGACCTGTGGATAATGTTGGAATACTGTCCCGAGTTGTCAATTTTTACAGGTAGCACCTAGCGGAAGATGGCGGTGCTTCAGACTAGGTGAGGGTGCTGCCTGTGGAGGTTGTGCAGGACATAGAACATATGTGATGCCCTCTGAACTGGTGTGAATTTACAGGGTATTAAGCTGCCGTTTTTATGTATGGGCACACATTACATAGATTTTGTACTGGTGATATGAAAGATTAAAAACTGTTCAGTGGCCAGGCCACCTGATTAAGACATTTGCGTTCTCACACAGTTTCTTTGAGTAATGTCCGGAGAGATTCATGGCAGCAGTCCATGCAGAAAAACAACACTTAAAAACGTATGCAGTTTAATTATCTCTTTTATCAATAAGAATCCAACACCATGGCTTTTTCTTCACATCATCGTCATCACCAGTGTCTTTTGACTGCATAAAAATAGACGTCCTGATGGGGCTGATTGTGTCACTTGATATTGTGAAAAGGGGAAAGGTCTGCACACATTGAGCTCCAAGTAATAATTCAATTCTTAAATCATTTACACAAAAGAGATTTTTTGATTTGTAGGATCTTCCTCAGGTATTTGTCAAAAGAAATTTTTCCTGGATGTGCACACACTTCCTCTTTTCTCTGAAGTCATGGGGCGTAGTAGTAGTAGACTCACACATATCGGTTTTTCCTGTTTTTTACATTAAGAGAACAAGAAGATGGAAACATTTTTCAAACATTATAATTAGTTCCTTTTTACCCCTTTCTTTTTTCTTGGAGTGATTTGAGTGCAGTGTGCATTTAAAAGGCTATTTTTTTCTGTGTTAGTGGGACAAAGATGAACTTAGCTGTACTATGTACCAGACACCTGGGCAGATACCCTGATGGAGAGCTGCCTGTTCTTGATCAAATATTAAAGCAGAAGGTGGTGCTGAGAGTAAAAGCTAGTACTGTGTGGGATACATTCATTCTGATACTGACCACAAATATCCTCTAACATCCATTACTTATAATGTGTCATTGATAAGAACATGCATTCATATATGCACTATATTAAGATATTGCACGAAGCTCAGTGTATCACACAGCAGGGTAGAGGAAGTCCCTGGCTTAACAGGCCGTTGTGAATGCAAAATTATAAACATAACGTGAATAATTTATGGAGACCGTGGCTCACCTCTTTGTCACCCCAAAGGTTTGTAGCAGCACCAATCTGTGCTCCAGGATAGGTCACATGACTGGTCAAAGTCTTATCCTCAACAGAATTTCTGTATGTGTTCTATATAATGTTTACCTGCAAATGCAACATGAACAAGCAATGTTTTATTAATGCTTAATATAGTAGATTGTATAACCAGTGGCATGTAGACAAGCCTGCTGAAATTTAAAGAGGTTGGTTTTTTGTTTGGGGATCATTTCGTATTACAGAGATCCTTCGAGGTGGGAAACCGACAATTTGGAAAAGAAAAAAGAAAGTACAGGATAAATCCTCCTCCTCAGTTGTGTTCTTAAAGCATGGGATTTTATTGAATGCTTGTGCATGACAAGGAAAGTACTTTCCATTCATCCACAGTTCATGTCATATTGTGATATAAGTGCACAAAGAGACCATGGAAGCACTACTTTTGCTGCAGCCTTTATGTCAGAATAAACTCAATTTGTGCAATTGAATACAAACATGCTCACAGTGCTCACAAAGGGAATAGCATTTGGCTTTTCCTTTAATTTACACCCTCACTGTCTCTAAGGCCAGTGTAGGACAGTTAGTGAAAAAGACTCTCCTCCTCTTTATCTCTTTAGCACCATTCATTAAACCTTCCTACTGGGGATAACATATTTCACTCTCCCCTCTTCTATCTTTCTCTTTGTTATTCCACCATAACACCTTGACAAATAAACTTGACTGGCAATGTGTTTGACTTGTCTGTGAACTCCGCCATTCATCCATCCATCCATGCTTCCCTCTTCCCTCCCCCCATTGACGCCTAGAGTCCCTGGAGCCATGCTATGCTTGCTGAAGCGCTGTGTTGTGAGCGAGTGCGCTGCCTGCCATCAATATGGGTGAGTTACAGAGGTCAGCGGTTCAAATGCAGTTCACTGCTTCACGCCGGCACTAGCTGTGCCTCTACCCGTGCATATTATGTGTGCTGGAGTGTTGGAGTGTGTAAGCATGAGTGCTGGGATGCATATATGTGGATGTGTCCTCGTCCCTGCATTAATATTCTGTATGTATGTTTGCGTGTCATTGGACCGTGTCGATGTCTTGGCTCGTGTGTTTACTCACTCGGCCACAGCACGGAGGGTTTCGATCTTTGTCCTGGGCTCCCTGCCAGCCGGTATAATGAACATGTTGCCACTGGGGGCATGTGGAACACAAGCGCATTATTGCCTCTTGAATAGCAGGTGGTAAATCTGTGTCTGATCAGCTGTATCACTGAATACATCTCAGTCACTGAGAGGCAAATGCCACAAAGATCTATGGAGTGGTAGCAGTCATACTGCATTGGCTCAGAGAGTATTTGTAAGGTTTGCTCATATTCAAAATCCAAATTGTGGAAGCATATTCCAGTTTGGATTCAGGAGACAGATATTCTCTCCACTGTTACAATCAGACTGAAAACTTTCCTTTTTGATAATGCATATAGTTAAGGTTGGATCAGGTGACCCTGAATCCTTCCTTAGTTATGCTACAGTAGGTCTGGGCTGCTGGAGGCTTTCCCATGATGCACTGAGTGCACTTACTTTTTTCACTCACTATGTTTATACACCACTCTGCATTTTAATCATTAGTTCCCAAAAAGCTGATTCTGTTCATCTGGATGTAATGATTTCAGTGTGAGAAACATTTCATCAGGTTTCCTTATAACAGTACATACAAGGCTTTCTCTGGCTCTCTTCCACAGCGTGTCTTTTGTCCCATCTTCCTGCACTGACCCCATTCAGTCATGGCAAATGCTCCTGAACCTGCCTGGACCATTCTTCCTGTTAAAAGTGAGTTTTTCCTTCCCACTGTTGCCAAGTGCCAGGTGTTGTTTGATTGTTGGGGTTTTCTCTGCATTATTGTATTATCTTACCTTACGATACAAAGTGCACTGCAGTGACTGATGTTGTGACATGGTTACTATATTAACCATATTAATAAAACTGAATTCAGCTGATTGTAAGAAAATGCCTTTTACACACAGTGACAGATAAGAAACTGCCTTTCTGCCTTGTTTCCTATATATAGACTTACAGTTGTGGGTACTTATATAAGAAATGGCCAGAGAGTCAAATAATATCAGTGTGTGTGTACAGTAATGATGGATTGCATTTATATAGCACTTTTCCCTCACATTCACACACTGGTGGAGGCAAGCTACAGTTGTAGCCACAGCTGCCCTGGGGCAGACTGACAGAAGCGAGGCTGCCATATCGCACCATCGGCCCCTCTGGCCAACACCAGTAGGCGGTAGGGTAAAGTGTCTTGCCCAAGGACACAACTTCCCAACCCCCTGAGCCACGGTCGCCCCGAGTAATCCCAGTAAGCCAAAACCTCAGGATTCAGAGTCCTCTACATGGTCAGTATCACAAAGGTTTTCTTATCTTTTCTTGGCAGGGAACGATTTTGATCACAGGCACACAACTGTGAATGCCAAAGCTCCGCTCACCTGCTGTTAAAACCCTCTCTTTGGGAGGGGCAACCAATCAGAAGAAAGTTAGCCTAAAGAGAGAAGCAACTTTTAGAAAGCTGAGGGCACCAAGTCAGTTTAATATACTTTGAACTATAAATCACACAAAGATACCGTACTAGAGTACAAGAATAATAACAGAAAGAGGAAAATGAGCGTAAAGCCCACTTTAAGGTTAAAACTGTTACCAAAAACAGTACACTACATACTATAAATCATGAAACAGCTACGAAACAGCTGTGTAGAACCAATTGGCTCATACAGCAATACATTTTCTCTCTTATCAGTTCTTCTCCTTCACCCTTCCTGTAAACACCTACTTTTCTGTTTTTACAGTCACCTTCATGTACTTTCTTGCTGATTGATTTTTTCAGTTCTTAGCCAAAACCAAAACTGTGATTTTATGTGCCTCGTGAATACTTCCTGTTAACAAGGAAACAGTGACTCCTGCACTGCTGAACAGACTGTGTCAATCAAAATGCTCTTTGAGGATCAGAGAGTTACAAACCAGAACCCAGCGCTGCAATATAGGTCAGTTTTGGGGCCCACCCTTCCTGTGTATTATATATATATATATAAAAGGTCAGATGCAAAATAAATAACCACATAAAATAATAATAATTAAAAGAAGTTGAGACTGCTTGTGGAAAGTAAACTGTCTATGGTTGATTAAAGACATTTGGACAGTGGGGACTACTTTTGCATCAGATAGTGTGGATATATTTGTAACATGACAGCTGTTTCAAAGATATTCTGGATTATAGACAAACTCAAAAAAAGTAAAAGTAAAAAAACAAACCAAATAAGGACATTTTAGAACTATGAAGACATGTTCATGTGGACATTGTTGCTAAAAGATTTTCTTCTTGACACTTGTGGATAATTTTGCATTTTAAATGAAGAGTATATTTAATTTAGACATGATCTGATTAAAATTAAAATCCAGAAAGTGTAACCATAAAGTTAACAGAAGATGGGACAAAACTCACAAACTACCTTCTTGCGTTTTGATAAATCTTTCCTAGCAGTGTCTCTGTGTCTCTAATCATCCACTGCTCTTCAAGACAGTAAACTGAGTTTGTTCCTGCTTTTCTTTTCAGCTCATGTAAAGACAAGCTGTGACTGTTTCCCCATGCTTTGGTGGAAAATGAGGTAGGATAAAGCTCTGTGGTTTGTGTGGTTTGTGTGGCCATCTAGTGGACTTGTAACACACTTCCCATATGGATACAAATGCACTGGATTTTCCTTGCTTGGAAAGTTACTGTCAACTCACTTTCAATGAGTCAAAGCTCTTAATGTGAAATGAAAAGTTTTCACTTTCTGTGCAAAACCCCAAATGCTGAAATTCACACAATACACAGTGTTTGAACATGAACACAGATGTGTAGCATAGCTGGTCTGGCTGAACCCACTGTGGATTTACTGTAAAAGTACAATGTTTACAAGAATTTGGCCTCTTTGGGCTTGTACCAAATATGCAAAAATAGTAGGTGAGGGAAATTGGAAACCTCAGTGACTGTCAGCGTTTTCGACTCCCACACAACTCGAGCGCTTTCTAATGCAAGTGTTAAAAACTACCCAGCAGCTGAAAACAAATGCCCGGTGTTCAGAGTGCCTTCAGGTTTGTTGTGTGATGTAGGAAAACCCGTGCACCTGTTATACTGCATCATTATGTCAACATCTTCTGGTGTGTTGCTGCTATTAAAAAGTATGCAAAAGCCCGCTGTGCAGACACAAAACTTTTGTGTTTTATGTTTTCCAGACCTGATATTTTTAGCACTTCTCTTGATTGTACGGTTTAGAATCCATATGATTGCATTTAAAGGTGACCTATCATTCTTTTCCTGAGTCTAAAGGTGAGGCTGCAGAGTTGTACTTGGTTTCAGACACTTTTTCTTCTTTTGAATCTGTGTGATGTCAGAGAGAATGGATACCCCTAACACCATCATCATAATTTAGCTGACCACAGAAGTCCACCCACGTACTACCACCCGGTGCTTACACAGGGAAGCCGGTTAAAAGAAGATTTTCAGACAGTGGATTGACCGAAGGGCTTCACCAACGTCCAGTATAAGATACAATTATTTTGAACTGTGAGTCATACAAAGCTACACTAGCAGAGCCCCAGAAAAAAAATAGCAGGAAATGAGCACATGAGATAAATTTAAACCAGGTTTATTTTTCAGTCCAGAAAATGTCCCCTCTGACATCAAAGGCGCTGGATACCTAAGCTGCCAGTATGAGATCATCGCAAGCTATCAAACTACCAACAAAGCCTTCATTTATTGCTACTGAATCATTTTCTTTTTCATATAACCCTGTTAGGAAGATGGGGTCAAAGTGCAATTTGAGTTTCAGGTCTAACCCTGCTCACAGGTCCAGCAGCTTCAGCACAGTTAACCTCTTTACCTAAAGCCAAATTCAGCAAAGTATTGAAAAAGAAAAGGCTTCTAAGAATCATGTGTCTCTCTCTATAATGCGTATATGTATAGATCTATGAGAGGCATGCGTGCATGTCGGTGTGTATTTAAACTATCTTGAGGTGTGCTCTTGTTTGAGAGCGTCTAAGTACAAAGAGAAGTTGTTGTGTTTTTTATCAGTGAACAGAAAGCGCAGCTTTTCATCGCTTATTGACAAAGTTCGTGTGGTTTTTCTCTGTTACTTCTCTCTGCAGGCCTGCTGCATATATAGCTTCTCAGAGTTTAACAGAGTTTGTGGTTTTGTGGCCCGGATGGGTGGGTGCATTTTTCTTTTTCCTGAGGTAGTCTAAGCATTGAGGTTAGCGGCGCAGAGCAAAAGACGTAGGAAACAAACTTGGTAAGAGAGCTGGCGGCTGAAGGATGGAGGCTATGATTTAAAGTAAACAAAACGACCTCCAGTGTTTTCATATCTTAAAAGCGTCGACGTTTTCTGCGTCAGAAGCGCTTCCAGTAAACAGATTGATCTGTTTTAAAGTAATGACGCCTGACGTGCAGATAAACTCTTGAAAAGTCGCTGCTACTGATTTTCTGGGTTAATAAAAACGTATTCATGGTTTCCTTAACAAAATTCTGTTCTGGCATTTGTGAAAAACTGACATCAGTTATCAGTAAATAGCTCTCAGCCTCCCTCCCGTAACATTAAACCCGTAACATAAAAATATTTGCCTAAATATTTATAAAGGCTGTAGTTACATGACTGGACATGTATATTTTGTGATGTTTTCTAACACATCAGTTGCTTCAACTTCATCCTCTTTTAAAACATATAATTAAGAACGATTAGATGTATCTCAGTGACTCATAGCAAACACAATTTATCAGCTGTCATCACATTAAGAGACAGAACTGTTTGAGGTCTCTGTCAGTGTATTTCTTTTTAAGTTGATCCTCTGCAGCGTGTCGTACCCACAACATCAGAGAGGTCTTACACGGTGATGAAGGTGCGATGTATTTTCGCAATGATCTCGGCTCACTCTGTAGCAAAAACAGCTTCTCTGCTGACTGAAACTAACAGCATAATTTCTGCTCTCAAGGACTCGTCAAGCACAACAACAGCACAGCTTATGTTTGTGTTTATGCACCTTTTGCATGTTTCAAGGATATAAAATCATTACAGCGTGCATCACGGGCACAACATGCACCAAGAGGTGAACGCGGTCTTTCATGCTCAGTAGGTTTGCGTTATTCTAAAACAAATATTCATGCTTCCTTTTACATACTTGTTGGAAATCTGTGTTCTATTGCAAGAAATTAAAGCTTTAAATACTAATTTCTATTCTAGTTTAGCTGCATTCTTATGTAAAGCCATAATTTACACTTTTGTGTCTACATTTTAACTGCTTTTTACACAGAAAACAGTTATTTTATCATAGTTTTAAATTCCAGAGCAGTATTTGCACCTCTGAAGGTTTTTCTGTATCGCAGAAAAACATGCAGTTTATCTTCACAACACCTGTAGCTCCAATGTGCAACTGGAGCTCTAAAATTAATACTGGTCAACGAAAACAGGATGTGAAATGGAGCTGAGGAAATGACATCACGGTGCGAGCATAAAGAAGCACGATCACACTTCATTTCAGTGCAAGTTTCAGTTTATTTAGTGGAATATTTACAAACAGAGAGATTGAGATGGAGAAAGAAAAGCGGTCTCTTTGTGTGGCTCTGTGGTTGTTTTCTTTGTGTTCATTAAACTTGTTGAATGCCAGCAGTGTTGCTCCACCACACATTACTTAAACACATAAATATTAGTTCTCATTAGTGTTGCGGAGAGTTCATTAGTGCCGAGGTCTCCATGTGCAATGAAGGTTTCGCATTTAGACAGCCTGACTCACATAGTTACTCATGGGCAAGTGGAGCTACACGAGAACAGAAAACTGACTTGATTTCAGCTGCAGCTCTTTGCTGGACCTAGCTATGTGTCTCCTGAGTAAATCTGAAAGAAATTTAGACTGAAATTTCATGACAAAGAAATCTATTTAATCTTTAATGCTGGCAAAGCTGATCTTTTTGTCTGTCTTTGTTAGTCTCCTGAGTAAACCAAAGGAGCCAGTTTGCTGTTAAAACACGAGAAATAAGAAGAAAGCGCTATGATTTTAGCTTTTGACGTTGACTTTTTAAACCATGGCAGCTGGTGGAAACAAAAACCAGAAATTAAACATTTAAAACCCTGAACCAGCGATCCTAAACTTCACTCGGTGGGCCTCGGGGCGGCTCGTACACGCGCGAATGTGTTGTTGTGTGAACATCCGTGTGCATCGCATTGTGAACTCATGCAGGGTGTGATCATTCTGCACCGCTGCTGCTGGCCAAAACGTTTGTGGTTGAGCACAAGACAGCATGAACCACAGTGCAGCATCTTCCCATACATGACATGAACTACCTGCCAAGCAAACCCTCAGTTTTTGAAACGACAGGAAATTATTTTCTTTGGTTCTGAGCCAACATAGGTCCTCAGTCGTAAGAAAAAGTACACATCTTAGTGATTTAATCATGTTTTAACTAAAAGGGGACATATTATGCTATTTTGGACTCTACTGGAGTAACATTGCATGATTGACCCTTCATTAAAATTCACTTTATACTGGACTTCTATCTGAAACGATGCCATTACATCCTGTCCTGCACACTTTAAAGCAGCTTTCTGTTGATTGGCTGCCCCTCAAAAACTAAAGGTGCCTTGCTGAAATGCCTGAGCTTTCGGCTCGAAGGGATTTCTTGTACCTACACAGACCTCATTATTTGAAACTTTGGTCACGTTTAAAGATGAACATCCACTATCCCATAAAAAAAAGGATAAGCATAATAGGTCCCCTTTACATTAAAGTTTATCATGTACTACTGTACTGGTTTGCAGTTTTCTACTGCTGCACAAATACTTTATGATGCAACGTCGCATCATCTTCCTCCACAAAGACAAACAGCTGTGCATGTTTTGATTCTTGTGCCGTTGCTGAATTATCAGTCAAGTCGGAAAAAAATGTGTCAAAAAGTTTCTGTAAGGACCGAAACTTTAAGACAAACACAGGTTTTTCTCTGAAAGCTGCAACCGTGTTTTTGGATATCACTTGAATATAGAAAGTACCGCTACTTAGTGAGTAAAAGTAAGTAGTGAGTAAAGTTGTAGGGTAGTACTGGCATGTAACTCACATATAATTCATATTTAGTGTGGTGTTGATTAGGATTATGTGTATATACTGATTTACAGACACTCCAATTTGAAGTTGTTGAGTAATAGAGTACATGTTTCATTAGTATTACACACTTGCAAAAATTCTGTCTATACACAGCTTTAAATATTGTACACAGAGTGATATAGTTACAAACTGTACAGACAGTATATAGAATACTCTGGAGCCATGAAAGCCCTCTTCGATTTAATGGTCAAGAACTGCTCTGAAGTTACTGTAAACCTCAGGATGCAGTTTTAAAGGACAATTCTGGTTTATTTTAATTCAGTTCTTTTTTAGCATCAATAAGTTTGTAATCACCTCCCGGTTCTTAAGAATCAGACTGGGCAGGAAACACAAGCTGTCATCAATTTTATGCAAGACTTAAGGAAATCTGCTACATGCACTCATTTTGAACTTCTCTGAACCTGACCATTTTCTTGTGAAATTCTTAATAGTTTTTAGGTTTTCCCCCAGGAAATTGGTTAGCAGAGGTGTTAAATAGAGCTCTCTTCTCCCCCCCACCTTGCTCCTATTTTAAAAAGAAAAGAAAGAAAATGAATCATCCATGGAATGCATTTGAACTACAAGATGACAATGACCTCGTCGCTGAAAGACCCCTGTTAACACCTCATGCAAACGACACAACAACACAGAGCATTTAAAGTAAATCAGACAGGTTTTTTTTACATTCAGTTTTAGATCAAGAAAATTCAAAAGTAACAAAGTTACAGAACCACAGCTTGTAACACACTCACGTCAAATGGAAGGTAAGGTTAAAGTGTAATAGATTCCTGTTTACGACAAGCTTTTAGACAATCAAGATGAGCTCAGACGACAGCTTGTGTTGCCGCTCGTTGGAGATTCCAGATGTGTACTATATGCATGCTTTCTTTATTTAAATACATTTTGAAAAAGGTGTGATAATGCTGAGTGACTGTTATCATAATGACTTTCTAACCTTGCTCTGCTCTCTTGCAATGCCAATAATAATAATAATCAATAAATAAAAATCTTCAGCACTACATTTAAAACACTTAAGCATTTTAAGTCTGTAGCAGTGGATGGTGACTTTTTCTGAGTTATAATTTCCACTTTAAAACAGCAAAAAAAAGCATCATGAGTCACCCGATGCAAAAGTAAGGTGTGCTGGTAGATGTGTTTGAGTCTCATCTGGTGCAGTTTTTAAGGTTTGCTGGCTTGTTGGTGAGGCTTAGGCACCAGATCCACTTCATTTGGATTTGAAAGATGTGATTGTTTTGGATCAAATTTCTAATTTTACAGTGCTGAAGACGTTTATCAGCACAGTGACCGGCAGATTAGAGTCACTAACTAAAACATTTACATCCCCAGATCGATTAGCGAGTGTATGCAGGACGTTGCTTGCTGTTGTCAGTGGAAGTCGATCACAAAGAGGGTTTTTCAACAAAAACCTCCCTGTGATTGCTTTGGTCACTAATATACTGCTGTGGTCACTGGAGGATGCCAACTTCTCTAACTAACCACTTAGCAGTAACGAAACTTGAAAAAGTGCGACACAAAACAGAAACGGAGAACGTTTGCCTTCAAAGTAAAAGCTGTACTTTACCACTGAAACCGACACGTTTCAAATGACGCAAATTTTACTTTGAAGGCAAACAGCCTGATTCTCTGTTTTGCATTGCAGTTTTCAGTTCTGCTACCAATTACCAAGTAGTTGGCAAAGCTTTACAGACAAGTCTGTGTCTTCCATCCAAAGTAGACGAAGACGGCAATCTCCTGCACTCCAAGACAATCACGAGGAGGCTTTTGGTGTAGCGCCTTATATACCGTTTTGCAACCAATTTCACCGAGTGACTACCAGCAAGTACCTTTGATTTAACCTCTTCAGTTAGAATATGAACTTTGCAGAACTCAGCAGTGCAAACACATCTGTTAAAATTTAAACCTGGTGGTATGCTAATAAGTTAACTAGCTTGCTAATGCCTAAGAACTTTACTTTTGAGTCCTTCGCTAACGTTTTAAAAATAAATTTCAGTAATCAATTGAAGTCAGCTTATTGCATGCAACATTTAAAAAATGCCAGTGTTCAAATTATTGAGAAAACTGAGAGAGCTTGATTGATTAGTAAGATTTTTTGAATTTTCAGCAGTGAAGCAGATGATTGCAGGGTCATCAGAACCAATAATAAATGTTAAAACCTGATAAATTAAGAGGCAGGTGGTAATAAACCAGAGTCATCCTTTAAACTGGTACTTCTTTGATCCATTTGGAAAACTCTTTCCTCTAAACATTCACAGGAAACTCAAAGCATCCAGAGTTTGCAGTGATTCAGTGATTTGCTCAAGAGTGCGTCACATTATGGTACACGTCCATCATCATCCTGCGGTCACAGTCACTGCCCTGTGTGCTCTAATCTGCTGCGTTCCTCTCTTCAGTAACTTCAAACCGGTTGAGATGCATGGTTGGCTTTGTAGGGACATCCCCAAACGTTAGAAACTGCACATGTAACTGAAAGCCTCGGATTAGCTGACATCAGTGTAACTGTGTTTTTTTGTTTTTGTTTTCACTTTTTGTGTTCAAAAAGTTCAGGTCCCACAAAGAGATCTTGAGTTCCCTTGTGGTAAAAATTAAACACATGTATCAAAAGAAGAGTCTCGTCTTTGCTTAAACCCTGGAGAGATAACTTTGCTGATTGGCGATGGTGTTTTTGATGTCAGATCTCTGAGACAGTAAAAATAGTACACTAAAAAGCCTGCCACTTTTTCTTCAAAGCAGGTCAGATGTCTTGATCTCATGCAACCAGCTGTGTGTTTTAGTTTTTTGTTGGGCGGTCTGGGCAGTCGTGACATCAATCTTTTACGAAGGTCAGATCTCGAGGAAGACTGAGAAGAATCCCAGTTGATATTCTTTGTACAGAAAGTATCCCATTCGGTGGGATTTTGAGCTTTGAGTCTGCTGTATGTAGCAGCATGTAAGCACATGGGAAAGATTCTTTTTCACCAGCATGAGACATGTGGTGCGTTGACATTTGCAAAAATATAACTTCATATTTTTTGCCTTACAGATAGACAATATAAATAGTAAATTACATATTGAAAATATATATAGGGACTGAAAACTGATACATTGTATAGACTATGCTAACTGAAAGGGCTAATATACGATTTGAACAGGCTGCAAGCATAAAAGGTATATACTGACTAAAATTTCCCTCCTCTTAAAGTACCTTCATCGGTGCCCCGCCCTGCAGGGCAATATCAAAACACAAAATTTGGAGCTTTCTGGCTCACTCAGACATCCTTTCTGATTCATGTTCTCCAGTTTGTCAGTTTTTTTCTCAGCAGATGAAATGAAAGACTGGAATGTTTTATACTTTCTTAACTGCCATACTTCCTTGTTTCAGAGAAGTGAAACTGGCATTTCCTTCCTTCGGTGTCAGAAACTTAAAACAACTTTCCCCGCATGCTTTCGTATGGCCCTCTGATCATCTCATTAGACCAGCTTCTACCAGGGCATTGTCCTTGGCACTTACTGCGCAGGGTCCTCTGTAAAAAAAACTGCAGTGCGCGTCTGTGTGTATATGTGTGTGTCTGTGCGAGATAGAAAATTTCCAAGCAGGAATATTTAAAGCTAAGTGGTGAGAATAGTTGCACCATAGCTCCCTGAACTTTTACTGCTGGACAAACATTTTGGCATGCAGAGCCCCTGAACCTGCCAGTGTGCCTCTCACAATTTACTTTGCTAAATCAAATCCACACTTTAGCGGAAAAAGAAAAAAGAATAATAATAATAATTTAAAAAAAGACAACACAATACCCTAAATTGCCTGAACACTGCACAACAAGACTTTTAAACAAATAGCAGCAACCAGAGCCAGTGATTATACAGGCAGATCTGTCTTAAGGGCAATCAGTAAGGGACTCTGCATGTAGACTTATTTTTAAATTCCTCCAAAATAAAATAAACCTCTGCGCCACTTTGCATCTCTACCTATAGCGTCACACATACAGCAGCTAACTGGTTCACACCCTAAATGGATGGCTTGTTTGTGTACATTTGACTTCCTCTCTAGCCAGGTCTGCTAATCTCTTACATAATCTATAAGAAGAGAGCGCAGATGTGCGCGGGCTGGTTGCCATGACAATCATATCTTGCTATTCTCCAGGTGGGAGTCGATGTGCTTGATGAGGGCATCGTCAGGGTAACCGACCGGGAATATCAGCTGGCAGAGAGGGCAGCTCCTCATGTCACTCTCTTCGGTCTCCATCCAGAGCTGCAAAACACACACACACACACACACACACACACACACACACACACACACACACACACACACACACACACACACACGCACACGGACACGTAGTCACTATCAGGTCAAATCACATGCAGTCCTCAGCGTACTCACTTCACAGGATAGTATTAGTAAGTCTGTGGGAGGCAGATTCACAGTTTCATCATTGCAGGGTAAGCGATCAATTCAGGCTTACACAAAAGGTTTTTAAAAAGAGACAAACTTGTAGTAAACCCAGGTGGATTTAATATATTAGAAAAAATAGTTCACAATTGTGAGAAATATGTGTATTTGCTTTCTTAATAAGGGCGACTTAACATCAGTACCAGCTTCAATTTTCTTTTTTTGTTGATTTTGTTGCTTAAGTACATCGTGATCCTCATGATTTAACACTAAAGAGGACCTGCTATGAGTTTTTTCTCTGATGCACTCATACGAAAAAGAAAGTACTGAAGTACGCCCTCTTTCAGTACTAAGGTTTTGCATATTACCACATAATAAAGAATTCACTGGGGACCAAAATTCCTCCACAATGATGTGAGAAACTGAAAAAGTCATACACAGACCGATTGCTTGACGTTAAAGCTGCTGTATGACTTGCTAACGATCAATTAAATACCTGTATTTGATTACTTGATTAGCCTCTTAATTCTTTGTAATATGGAAACAGTAAGCGTGTACTTAGTTTTCAACATACTACTTTTGTATGTAGAAATAAATAATGACACAGTTGCTCATCTGAGGCTGTAGTACCTGGGACTGTATATATACACTGCTACAGCAGTGAATACTGATATTATATTTCAAATAATGAGGCCAGCAGATTTACAATTAATCCTAATACGCCTAAAGCTCAGACTTTAGTCTGCTCTCAGTGCTATTATTGGCTGATTATGATTTTGAAGAGAAGGGATATCCTTAGCTCAGGCTGCGAGCACAATAGTTCCACCTACCTGCTGTGCAAGCTTGCCTGAAAGGGCAGGGGAAGGCAGTTACAACAGCTTGTTTCAGGAAGTGGATGAACTGAGTGACTACACCAAAGCTGGTATGAGATTTTTTGTAAAATTGTGAGTCATGCTACACTAGTAGAGTCCAAGAATTAAAAATATTAGCATAAGAGCTCCCCTTTATATTTAGAGCTTTCAGATCATATGTGGTGTGTTTCTAAGCCCATTCTCTCTCTGCTTGTCAAAAGTACCCAGTGAACCCACTGCAATCCAGTGATGAGCCACAGTTTAGGTGAGCTACGTTAAAAGGAGCTTCTGTAGCCAACATCCCATAAACTGTCGAGAAGATGGATGTCGAAAAACAGGCAAATACTTGCAAATGTGGAAGTGTAGTCCTTTTTATGTCCAGCAGGGGGTGACTCCTGTGATATTTTTTTTTCAAATAAGAAGTGTGATTTCATAGAAGTCTATGAAAAACAACCTATAAGTTATGGTCTCCGTTGCTGGTTTCAAGTGCTGTTTAGTCAGATCCACAGTTTACTCATGATGACTTAGAACTGGATTTCATAAAACAATGAGTGACGTTACACTGGTTACATCTATACTTTAGATAGAGCGTACTCTTTGTCCTTTACCCTCAAAAAGGAAGTAGTTTCATCTTCACACCTAGCCAACACTGACTCATGTGACATAGTTTGAGGTAATTTTTTATATTTTTGTCCCACTGAAAATGCAATAATACAAACGTGGAACTGTAAACACTCTGTAGTCGGGGGGGGGAAATCAGTGGATTCCCTTTAAAGGTTAAGGAACGTGCATCATCATGGTTAAAGAAAACCAAGATTGTCAGTAGGAAATCGGAAAAGAACTGCGGCTTCATGTGTAAAAGTCTGACTTTTCACTGACTCATCTATTCTCTTCAGCCTTCTCCATCTGAGGACTTTGTGGCTTTATAAACACCACAAATACGCCTCGGTATAGTCAGTTTATCTTAAAATGTGGACAGAGGGGGAAATAAGCAGACTTGTGCTATCATAAATTAAATACAGTCACCAACACGTCTAATTGAATGTCAATTAACCAAAATGTAGGGTGTCTTTCTTCTCTAACACAAATGTGACATAACTGTTGTTAGGACTTGTTCTGCCAACAACACATGAACACAGTTTGTTTTGGTCTGTTTTGGTGAATAATCTTTCTAACCTGGAAAATATTAGAGGAAATTGTTTCATTTATTCAGTGGCTGTTGCTCAAGGGTAGAGCGGGACATCCACTAAGTGGAAGGTTGGTGGTTCAATCCCTTGCTGCTCCAGTCTGCATGCCAAAATATCCTCTGGCAAGGTACTGAACCTGGAGTTGCTGTTACAGTGTAACAAAGTGCTTTGAGAGTGCAAGTAGAATAAACAGCAGACCAGCTCAGTTACTAATTATCAGGACAACAATAAAAAAATAATCTGGTACTAAAATTATTTAAATAATAATTTCAGAAGAACATCAGTATGTGACATTACTCCATGTTATTATTCATTCAAGAAAAACTATGTAAGAAGTATATGACAAACCAAGTATAACCTGAAACCTTATTATTTTATGCATGACTTCATATTTTCAGAGGGCTTTCCCCCACTTTTATAAAGAACAATGATTCAGTTAACTGAGTCTTTTGAGTATTTATTTATGCACAGCTCTGTTAAGGTCTTGCAGGTCTTAAGTTCATGTTAAGGTCATTCTGTGTGTTAAGGTCCACAGCATTTCAATTCAGTTAATTTTGGCTCGACCACTGCAACACTATTTTTTTCTTTTTCACCCATTCCTTTGTTGGTTTGCTGCTGTGATTGTTCTTTTGCATGATCCAATTTTAGCTAAACTTCAACTGTTGAACAATTGGCCTTTTATCTAGAGTACTCAAGCATGGAGAGGACATGACTGCAGGTTGCCCAGGTCAAGTCTAAATCATCATGCCTCCACTTCCTTTAGATAAATAATGACATGGTGTAATATAGCATGTGTTACTGTTCATCCAAGTTTACCTGGTAAGGATTAGATGACTTTTTATTATATCCTAATATGGATTTGTGCATTTGTTTTTTTTCTGTGTAGGTTAAATAATTAAAATATGTACATTTTCATATCTGAAGGATTGTTTTTAGGCATGTGGTTTAACTTCACACATGCCTGGGTAAGCTGTTTCCCCCTTTTTGCTAAGTTTGTCTAAGCACATCTTAACTCCATCTCTGTATTAAATGCAAAGTCATAAGATTGGTATCAAACTTCTAGTCTCTCACAAGAAAGCTGAGAAATGTATTTCTCAATATTTTTTAAAATGTTCATTTAAAGGAACTATGGCACGGACTTTAAGATGATTAAGTATGAGCAAGCTACCCTTAGTGGAAATTTTAAAAATGGGTCTGCAACAACTGCAGCACTGATAAAATTGACACCGAGTGCTAGTTAATGTTTTTAAAGTAACGCAAACATGCATCAGGTTGAATGTTTATGGTTTACATATATGTAATAAACTTTATTTAAACTCACATTGATTGAAGGCCAGGACTGAGCATGCTCTGCTGACATGTACCCTGGCTGCGGGTGACAGGTGAGGGTGTTAGACCTCTGAGGGACGGGAAAGGCTGAGCAGGACGCTGGGCCCCTCATGACACCGCTGGGCACTGCAGCAGAGAGCACGCCCAGTGTCCTCGGAGGGCTGATGGGATGCGGACAGGTCCACTCTTCCTCATCCTCTGAGGATTGTGGTGGTTGAGGGGCTGGTGTGGAAGGAGGAGGGGGCTCAAAGTGAAGGTGGGCCACCTCTGACAGTGGAAATGGCATCTCTCTGGAGTGGCGCATGGAGCTCTCGTCATGGCCTCCGTCTCCCCCTCCGCCACCTTGATGGGGAGATGGGGACCCTCTGTGCTGCAGTCTACTGTGGGGAGAACCTATGTGTTGGGACTGCTGTTTTGCGTAGCTCTCAACGTAGGGCCGAGGTTTCGGCAGGGTGGAAACTGGGTCCAGAGAGAAGCGGGGCGGGCACTGGTAAGCTGAGGGATCGGCAACCTCTGAGTAACTACGACGACCCTGAAAGCTGGCTCGTAGGTGCTGGCTGGGTGGTCGGCAGGAGTAAGAGGCTGGTCCATTGTTCACGTCCAGCAGGGGTGAGCGGCGGTGCATGTCCGGGGAGAGGCGCTGCAGCACCGGAGAGCGTCGCTGCTGAATAGGAGAGTGGTGCGGCGGAGGCGGGACTGGAGAATGGCGCTGTGGAATGGGCGAGTGGCGCTGCGATACTGGAGAGTGGCGCTGGTGGTGTATGGGAGAGTGAAGCTGAACTGAGGAAACAAAAAGGAAAAAAACCCAATCAAGATTTGCATGCATCTTAGCAACATGCTATAATTCATTACACACTATGGACAAGAGTTAAAACATACTTCAGCAACATTCTTTTAAGGCCTGTTCAACCGGTGCACAAAGAAAGAAATGAATAGTGTTTTATCTCATGAAGCTCCAAAACTGTTCACACAGAAGGCATGATGGGAAACACATTAGCTCTACTTATGCTGTTACTTATACAGGACAAAACACAAATCAATACACAGAGCTCAGTTGTACTTTGCAGTACACACTATATATTTATTTTCAACCAGTGCTTCTTGCAAGTCTGCTGTCAGATTACTTCATGTCTGGCATGTAGGAATAAACACTCAAACAGTTTTCATGTTTTGTTTTTCATACAGCACTGTGCAAAAGTCTTAAACCACCTCTACTTTCTTTTTATTTTGCTTCCAAGGAGCCAGACCATGTTGTCCGGGCTTTCTGAAAGTTTGGAAATTGGCTGCTTTCTGCACTCACTGTTAGTCCAGTCCTTTCTCTGTCCATTTTCAGAGGAATGTTTTCTTTCTTTATTTTGGTTTAATGTTTTAGCTCTGATCTATGAATCGGTTAAGCATATAAAAGGCACCAAACTCACAGCACGAACCATTGTTGTGTCTACATGTGACAAACAACTTAGAATCAATTTGTAATTTTTTTAATCTTTAGGCACTTTGTTACTTCTAACAAAGTAAAAATCTCCAAAAAGGCCAAAGGTAACACAGTTTGACAGACATAAAATTCTAATTTTGCACCAGCAAGGTGATTCTCAAAGAGATATTAACTACAAGCCAGGCATATCCTGGCATGGTGTGTCGTGTGTCCTTAAAAAAAATTACCTGAAGCAGATTAAAAGCATCTGAAAACAGAGATCACGGAATAGGTACTATAGTGAGCATCTACAGCCAGCTGTAAACCACAGTTTTATGGCTGCATTTCAGTCAGTGGTGTTGGAGATGTTTTCACATTTGATTATGTAATGAAATTATGAATGCAGAAAGGTATTTTGATCCAACATGCATTAAGTATGGCAATCCCAAACACACTAAAGCATACCTAAATAGAAAAACATACAATGAAACACTATCAGTCATTGATTGATCTCCCCAGACTTCGACATTATTAAAGCACCCTGACAAAGGATGAAACAAAAAGTAGCCAACATCCAAAAAACCATCTTTGGGATTCCTTTGAGAAGCCTGGAGAACTATTCCTGAAGAATACTTCAAGAAATATTAAGAAACCAATAGTTCATGCTGTGTTGAGGAATAAAGTTAGTGTTACACCACTCCAGGACAACTTGGTGTAAACAGCAGAACCGAGTTTATTTGGGTACTTCAGAACCGTGGCTTTCACATACAGAGCCCAAAAATACACTCTTCTTCTTTCCCTTTTTCGAACATAGTTTTTTCTTTTTTCGTGACTGCCCCCTACTGGTGGAAAAACATGTAGCAGCCAAAAATCCAAACATATAGTTGAATAACACAAATACCAACAGATTTATGCAATGTTTTGGACATATTTTAGCTTTACACTTTACCAAGTGCTACATTCCTCCCCTGCTAAATAAATGTTGTCCCAACATTGAGGAAACATGACAATAAGAAACAAAAATAAACAACTATACTTCTCTTTTCCTTGTGACAACGTAGAGATGGCGTAAGTCGGAATAGGATTTAGCAGTGCTTTAAGATCACTTTCATGATGCACTATTGGACCTCAGGTGACAGAATCACATGTTACTCTCTTACCAGATAAGCATCGGCTTATAACAATGCTGAGTTGTTTCCAACAGTCCACATACAATTATTACCCTCTAAGACATTACTATCACTTTATCACGTGCTCCGGAGCTTATCAACTTAGATAGTAACCATTTAATCACAATTAACCTCATCAAACATAACGATCCAATGTCTTACGCTACCATCCCAAAAGTATCAAATACTTGTGTCACCATATTGGTAAGGCCTTGTAAGTCCCCATACATTTTTGAAAAGTAACATCATTTAAATTCAAAAAAAACTCTTTCACAGTTCAATAATAACTAACTGGCACATAAGCTGCATAGTAAGGCATCTGTAGAGCTGCCCAAGGTACTCCAAACTGGTCATAGAATGGCGGTGCTGCTGCACTGGCATACAATGGGTTAACACTGTGACCAATTGCTCTTTGAACTGGTTGGCCAAACGCATCATAAGTCAATATTTTCCGTGGACATCTCTCCCTCTGAGATCTTCTCGGCTGCGGTTCCGACAGTTCTGGGTTCATTTCACTGGGCTGACCTGGCGAAGCAACAGTGTCTGATGATGCTGAGGTGTCATGTTCAGCGTTACCTTGTCCATTCACCATTTCTACTTGAAACTCTTCAGCATCCACTCTAAGCTCCGTGCTCTTTCGCTGAAGGTCCTGGTCCAGTTCAGTAGCAGGTGCAGACACCATTAAATCCCCTTGAGGCTGACAGTGGTGGTGCCTCACTCTCTGAGACCAATACTGTTCTTCATCATCTGAGCTCTCTATATGGTTCGATGCGTCTTGTAGGTCTCTTTGTTTTTGTGTCTGTGTAGTGTGGCTTCGTTCAGTTCTTGTTATTGTGGGAAGCGGTAATGCATTACAGGGCATTAACATGTTGCGGTGGAGGATACGGCCTCGCCCAGCACCACGCTCCGGCTTAACCTCATAAACAGGGCTGTTTTCCCCCTTTTGAGAGATCACTATGTGAACTTGATCCTCCCAATAGGAGCGTAACTTTCCCGGGCCTCCCCTCTCTGACATGTTCCTGACAAGTACCCTGTCCCCAGGTGAGAGTACAGCACTTTGTCTCTTCAGGTCATAATGTGATTTCCCTCTTGCCAGAGTCTTTTTAATGTTTCTGGATGCAATGTCATATGCTTCTTTCATTTGTTGTTGCCATTTGTGAGCATAATCCTCATATGATTTGCATTTGTTCGTCTCACTCAGTCCAAAAATTACATCAATAGGGAGACGTGGATGTCTACCAAAGAGTAAATAAAAGGGCGAGTACCCTGTCGAGTCACTAGTTGTGCAATTATAGGCATGCACAACTTTGTTTACATAGTCACTCCAGTTTCCTTTCTTTTCCTCATCCAGGGTCCGGAGCATTGACAGCAAGGTGCGATTAAACCTTTCCACTGGGTTCCCCTGTGGATGGTAGGGTGTGGTCTTTGAATTGGCTATTCCTGTGTACTTCTGCAGCTGTTTGAATAAATGGTTTTCAAATTCTCTGCCTTGATCGTGATGTAATTTACCAGGAAAACCAAATTTCAAGGAAAAGTCATTAAAAATTTTGTCTGCTGCTGTTTTGCCAGATTTGTTGCGTGTAGGGTAGGCTTGAGCAAACTTGGTGAAGTTGTCCTGTAACACTAAAATATACTCATACCCTCCCCTGCTCTTTTCGAGATGGACATAGTCTATTGAAACCATTTCAAAGGGTGCAGTAGCCGGCACGTGACACATGGGGGCCCTACACTGAACTGTAGGTTTTTTCTGAATATTACATTTGCACACCTGTGTGATGAAAAACTCAATATCTTTGTACATATTCGGCCAATAAAACCTACTCCTTGCCAAATTCATCACACGGTCCACCCCCAAGTGACCCATTTCGCAGTGAAGGTGTTTGTACACCAGTTCTTTGTGTGATTCCGGAATCACAATCTGAGTGTAAGTCACAGTCTTTCGTATCAGCAACCCGTCATCTGAGATAAACAGCTTTTTCCACTCGTGTAGTAGCTGTTTTCCTGTAGGGGTTTTGAGCGCTGATGTCTTGTCAAGACTCGCACCAGTACTCTTTAAGTTAAGAACATAAGCTATGGCAGGGTCCTGCTTTTGAGCTTGCAATAGCTCCTGCGTTGTGATCCTCACATCTGGCAGATTTTCTGTAAGTATTTTGTTTACTTCTGGATTGCATGTTATGGCTGATATCCAATCCAGTTGTTTGTCTTCCTGTGTTTCAATGGCATTCAGTACTGCGCTTAACACTTCAGGCGAACACAGCTCAGTACATTCTGACATGTATGAATCCATACTAGAAGGTGTTCTGGACAAAAAGTCTGCATCAACGTTACTTTTTCCAGGTCGGTATTTCAGTGTTATGTTAAAATCAGCCAGCTCGGAAACCCATCTGTGCCCTGTTGCATTCAGTTTAGCTGTGCCTAAAACATAGGTTAAAGGGTTGTTATCACTGTACACTGTCACTGAGGGAGCATAGAACAAATAGTCTCTAAAGCGCTCAGTCACAGCCCATTTTAGTGCCAAAAACTCAAGTTTCCCTGAGTGCCACCTGTAGTTCCTCTCAGCTTGTGTTAATGTTCTTGACCCATATCCAATGACTCTTAATTTACTGTCCTGCCTCTGATACAAAACTGCACCAAGGCCTTCTTCTGAAGCATCGATGTGCAGAATGAAGGGTTCCTCAAACTTAGGATAAGCCATCACAGGTGGATTAGTCAAAACATCCACCAAATAGTCTAGTGCTTTTTGGTGGCTGTCACTCCATATGATTTTTTGGGTGGGTGCAGCATGCCCCGCCTTGGCTGACCGCGCTGGTGTTTGGGTGTGGTCAACTGAGAGTAAATCATATAGGCACTTTGCATGTCTTGAAAAATCTTGTACATAGCTTCGGTAGTATCCTAAAAATCCTAAAAGCTTTCTCAGCTCTTTAATGTTTGTTGGTGGGTTGTCCTTCAAAGCTCGTACTGCTTGTACCTCTTGGTCATCCATTTTGTAGCCGTCTGCTGAAATGATTTTGCCCACATAGCGGACCTCATTTTTAAACAAGTCACATTTATCAGGTCTTAGTTTTACTCCCCAAGCCCGCTGACGTTTGAGAACTGATCTCAAATCTTCAATATGCTGTTCAAATGTTTGACTGTACACCAAAACATCATCTAAATATGGAGTGCATATTTTGTCCCTCAAGCCTTCCAAACTTTCCTCCATGCTCCGCTGGAAAGCTGCAGGTGCATTGGTGAGTCCAAATGGGATTCTATTCCATTCATACAGCCCCCAGGGTGTTGTGAAGGCGGTATATTTTTTTGAGTCTTCGCTGATTTCACCTTGAT
Organism: Maylandia zebra; assembly: GCF_041146795.1. NCBI lineage: Eukaryota > Metazoa > Chordata > Actinopteri > Cichliformes > Cichlidae > Maylandia > Maylandia zebra. Next base: position 26,167,548 of record NC_135174.1, on the reverse strand, counting down.
AGTACGCTTTGCCTTGGTCAAGCACACTAAACCACCTATTGCCGCCAAGTCCATCAAGGATTTCCTGTATTCGTGGAATAGGGTGTCTGTCTGGAATGGTCTTTTTATTGAGGCCCCTATAATCAACACACAGTCTCAGGCCTCCATCCCGCCTCCTCACACACACTATTGGAGAGGCATATGGTGAGGTTGATTTGTGAATAAAGTCTTTTTTTAACAAGTCCTGAATGTGACTTTTTACTTCATCATAGAGAGCACGTGGGACCGCATTATAGGATTTGGCTACAGGAATCTGATCAGTGAGTTTGATATCCATTTTTAAATTTTTTATGTAACCAACTTCCTCTTTGTGTTTAGCAAATGCGCCTGACTCCTCCCTTAACATTTCCAAGACAACTGCCTGTTGTTCTGTGTTAAGGTGGCCCAAATTGACAGGTGGTTCCCAAGGCTCTTCTGCTGAGCTAGGTGGGTTCTGATTGTCTTTTTCTACAATCGAGCCTATCTGAGCTTCTTTGAGATTTACAGGATAACTATGTGTTACCCTCTCTATGTTACCTAGAAGGGTTTTAGGTGGCAGCACAATGTCATGTTTGGTAGCATTAGTAACATAGATATTGACTTTGCGGGTACTGCCTGATATAGACAGCAACTGGCAGTTAGATTTCAGACCCTCATCTAAAGACAAGTTTTCATCTGGCTCAAAAAGCATTTCACTTTTTACCTTTAGGTCTGTTTTGATGGAACAACTAACGCCGTACATTTGTCCACTCGGTACGACAATAGCTTTGCGTCCTGATCTGATAGGATAAGTAACTATCTCGCTACTGGTGGTGTGGATAAGGTTCAACAGTGCTCCTGCTTTGCTTGATCCTACTCTTAGAGAGTTTCTGAGTAAAGACAAGCTTTCACTGGACTGAGTAGTGTCTTTTTTTATCAGTTCCTCAATAGCATTAAACCCTATTATTGGTTTTTGCATCACATCCTGACTTACTAGGATTGGAACCCGAACCTCATTCTGAGCTACAGCTTTTCCTCTCGAATCACAAAGGCTAAGGCTAACTTCTACCCAACCCTGGAAAGGGACTTCAGATCCATTTACAGCTCTCAAGTCTAAAAGTTCATCCTTACTTAGTAAATCGCTGATGGGGTGAACTTCTAAGTGAGGTAAATTGTCTGATTTCCAGCATGCACTCATTATTGAAACTTGGGCTCCCGTGTCCCACAGTGCCTGTGTTTTGCAGTTATTCATTCTACACCATACTAGACACTTTCTGCCCACGAGCTGTGCTACTTTTCTTTTTTTGGTACTTAAATTTAACACGTTTGGGGGTTGGTTCCTAATTTTAGGATTTCCTGAGTCAGTTGGTGATGCTAGGGATAAGCTTTGGGCCTTGGGAATGTTATCACATTGGGACATTGGTGGTAAAGCTGTGGCTTGTCCCGCAGTCACAGCCCCGCCCAGTTTTCCTGCTTCTGAGCTCCCCTTACTTTACATCCCTTTGCCCAGTGAGAGTCACTGCCACATTTGAAACAATGGTCACAGTCCCTGTTTTCTTGTTGACATGCAGAGCATCGCCTTTTTGGTCTCTGAGCTGCCTTTCTGTACGCCCTGACTTGTCTACCACCATCACCACTTCTATCTCGTTGGACAGTTTGCACTAGTGAAGCTACCTGTCCTGTGAGTTCCCTAATTGCTGAGTTACTTTCCTCAATTTTTGCAAATAAGGAGTTATCTTTGAGGGTTTTAGCCGGTTTTGTGTCAGGCTGGCTTGTGCGGGGATCAGTAAGCGCTACATTCTGCTCAACTACATTTAGTCCTGTTCTAAATGACCTGTGGGCTTTTGCCTTTAACGCTCTCTCGCTTTCATTGTACTGGGCTGTTTGCATTTTCATTAATAAGAGTTCATCGCTACAGTTTTCATCCTGCAAATATGCTCTCATTTCTGCTCTGACATTGTCATTTAGAAGACCCGTTCTAATGGACTGAAAACATTGACTTTGAACAAGTTCTTTGTTATACTTTAGGCTAGACTGGGTGCGCTCAGATGCGAAAAGGATTTTTTGACGCAAATCCAGCACTCTAATCAGGAACTCAAGTGGTGTTTCATTTGCCCCCTGTGTAGCTTTGGTTAATTGCTGGTACAGTACTGTTGCATCCGTTTCTGCATAATGGGCTTTTAGAACTTGTCTCAGGCTGGTCAATGTGAGATCTTCTTTCCCTTCCAAATAGCTCCTTAGTTTTAACCCAGGACTGATGGCACGTATGACAGCCTCCACAATCTCAGCTTCAGAGTAGCCCGTTTTTAAGCCGCTTTCCATCTGGTGCTCTAAGCTACTGAAACTCAGCGTGTCTTTAGCTGTAGACTCACCCACATGTCCACTTATCCTGAAGTCTTTTCTGAATCCACCTGATGAAACATTACAGCAGCTGTTGCCAATACAGTCTCTCCCCTTGCGCTGTGTTTCGCCGTCCAGCGACGTCCTCATGGCCACCTGCTGCTCCGCTGATGTCCCTTGAGCCGCCTGATGCTCTAGCGATGTCATCGGCCCTGTCCGCTGCTCCGGAGGTGCCCGCGCCGCTGCCAGTTGCTCCTCGTGCACAGCCTCCACCGTCATCTCCGCTCTGTCTGAAGATGAAGACCGGACCACCGCTCCTGCGCCGACAGCCGCTGACCGCGCCTCCACCAGCAAAACCAGCACATCATTTAGCTCCAGAAGCACCGGCATGCCTTCATCCTCTCGCTGTAAAAGCTCTTCTCGTTCACAAAACTGGCTAATAAGCTTAACGAGAGCTCTGCGAGATTTGCTTTGTATTTCTTTGCTGCCCTTTTCTGTAATATTACATAGTTCACATACTCTGAGCAGTTCTTCCAAAGAAAGTCCACATAACTTCTGCTCCAATTCCAACAAAAAATCTTCACGGTTCACAGACATGCTTGAAAGATAACTAAGACGAGTAAAACTCTCTCAGTGTATCCGACCGGAGAAAACACAGTTTCCGTGGCATTAGCTAGACTGTCGCAATCCGTTAGCATTAGCTCCTTTGCTCTGTCACGCTCCTTTACTGTGTTCCTCTGTGTGAAGTAGTCCCAAAAACTATCTCGGTGGAACCTCCAAAATGTTACACCACTCCAGGACAACTTGGTGTAAACAGCAGAACCGAGTTTATTTGGGTACTTCAGAACCGTGGCTTTCACATACAGAGCCCAAAAATACACTCTTCTTCTTTCCCTTTTTCGAACATAGTTTTTTCTTTTTTCGTGACTGCCCCCTACTGGTGGAAAAACATGTAGCAGCCAAAAATCCAAACATATAGTTGAATAACACAAATACCAACAGATTTATGCAATGTTTTGGACATATTTTAGCTTTACACTTTACCAAGTGCTACATTAGTCAAACCAAAAATTGCTCTAAAGTGTACAAATTCAGCTTTTGCCTTCTGTTCTATATTCCCATGTATGTTTGCACGTGTCAGTAAATCGCTTTATCCATGTCCCATTTTCCGAGTAAAGCCCAAAGAAATGAGGGGTGACTCAAGCCTTTCACAGAGCTGTATTTCATACTTAGATCTGCTTTTGGATTTATTAAACAGATTGCTGGTTGGTAAAAGAACTACATTGCGCAAAAGGTGACATAAATTACAGATTTTGACTGGTTATTTGTGTCTGTGTCGACCTCGAGGATCTTTGCCATCTGACCTCGCTACGACTTTTAAACCCCAAAACAGACACACATCCACAACAAGTCAGTGAGGTGACAATCCAAAAAATATTTTAGTAGTGTTGAATCTGTCTGCAAGCTAACATTCAGACCATGTGCGAACAGTAGTTTGCTAGCATTTTTGCTAGCGAACGGTGGTAGCCCCGTTTTTGTTTAAACATGAAAATAACTGTTTCTTTTTGGACACCGGGTACACATTGTTGTGCAAGACCTGAAGTGGCGTGCATAGAACCCTGACCCAAACCTCATGTAACACCTTTAAAACGAACAACAGCTGTGAGACAACACGTATCACTCACTGGTGTGTGTTTCTTGTGGCTCTTGTGAATACAATAACCAACACAAGTCTTCAGGTGTCAATGCACATTTAGCCTTGCGCAATAATAGAGTACACACTTACAACTGCTTTTGTTCCCAAACAGTCACTTATATGATTCTGTTCCACTATTTTTTCGGCGCAATGTGAAGAAAAGGAAACTGATTCGCCACTTTAATTATACATAAAGATAACATTTTCATTACAGCTCATTATTTGGCAATGATACCATTATTTTATTAGATGACATTTCTGTAAGGCTCTAATCCTTTCTTCAGATGATATGACATGATAGTCACTTAATAGAGATGCACATTATGTTCCCCTATATATTCATAAAAAAAGATTTATTTGCACAAGTACAGTTGTAGTATTTCCTGTAATTACAAGATATGCTGATGAGTCAGTCAGCCCTGTAGTCACCACTTCAGCTCCACTTCCCATTTCAAAGAGGAAACATCATTTATGGCTGATTGGTTGAGGTGTAAAAAGGGAGGGGGCGTTTGTGCTCTCAGGCGCTCTTTGAATGAGAAAAACACAGTCAAATGGGACTACTTTCCTTAACTCATACAACACCCAGGAGAAATTCCCACCTCCCTGAATATTTTAACAATTCATGAAAAATATTTGTTTGCGTTACAGATATCCAGGAGGAAATCATATCCCTCGCACAATCCTGCAACTAATGAAACAGAAGTGGCATATAAGACGCTTTTTCCAGCTTTGCGAGAGTTGCCCCGGGTTTAAGGAGAACTCAGATGAAGCTTGGGGTTTTCTGTGTTTTCCCCGCTGCTAGCTATGTAAAAATGTGCACATATTCATTGAGGCTTTTTTTTTAAACATTATTTTCCAGTTTGTAGCATTTACAAACTGTCAGTCTGTGTGGTATTTTTTGGTTTGTGGTAGGTAGTAGATGCACAGTTGCGAGACATTAGCTATGTGTGTGAATATGCGCACAGGAAGAGAAAGGTGTTGCCAGCGTTTAGCACTTTTAGGTTTTACTCCACAACGTGTCTGTGTGAGTTCCTATCTTTACTTGTTTTAATGAGAAAACAGCTGCAACAAATCACAACCAGTAGTTATTTTCTGGCACATGAATGGAACGAGCAAAAATGTCCACGTGATGTGTTTAAATAGATTTTAGCTAGGTGTTTCAATGTTTAAGAGCTCTGATTATATAAAACTTTTATATCAATTATTTGTGCTTTTACGCGCACCTACACCGAAGGACATTTATTCCAATGAAATAGCTAAAAACTTTACTTTAGGATTTAAACGTAAATACTACTTTATCATCCATCTCATTGTAGTTTCATGTCAGTAAATGTACTTTTTTATATTTACTGTCTGCTTCCTGGATCATTTATAAACATGTCATTTCTACGTAACTTTTGCTGACGGAAAACTTACATGACAGCTCTTCTAAAAAAATTTCTACATGAACCGACTACCATAGTGGTAAACTGCAAACTGTACTTTGACTTTGATGCATCAGTGATAACAATAGCACCCTTAAACACTCACAGGGGAAATACTTTTGAAACGACTGCTTCAAATCGAGAAGGCTAGCGCCATACAAGAGCACTCTGCACACTGTTTTTCAAGCACTAAGTACTTTTTTTATTACCACAGTGTGAACAGACTTAGAAAGAAAGCTAAAATGTGAGACCTCTAACAGCTATAGTGTGTGAAGGCCTTTGTACAGATTTCCTATAAGAATTCAAATGAAGTGCTGAAGTGCATTACTATTGCCAAATATGGCTATGCTTAGCTTATAAATGAATGCAGAGTCCGAATAAAGACAAAAACTGTATTTTCTGGTTACAGTGTTACAAAGGAAGCTATTGATAGCCGGCAAGCTGCTAGGTTGGGTAGCTTGTGTGACTGCACGACTTGTACCGAGAACCCCGCGTGTTCTTTAAATGTGCTAGGTGGCCTCGCCTTTGATTTGGCTTTTAAGATAAAAGCCTTAGGCAGAAACTCTGCAGGAATGCTGTACTTCTGCAGTTGTGTAAAATTGGTTATAAGCAACTGACATTACAAAAGTAGACTGAGACCATTTACTTCAGATTTAAAAAAAAATATTTGTAATTACTAGAAATAAAATAAAATAGTTATTACTGTTCCTGTTTATTTAAATATTATCTAAATTATAAGCATAATAAGATTATATTTATCATATTAAACATCAAGTCATTCTTGTTTCTGGAACGATGTAAATTAAGCTAATTTTGTCATCCACAAAAAAGCAAAAAAAACAGCTGTTAAAATCCTTGCACTAGTTATAAAGCAACAGCTACAAAAACAAAATAATTATATTAATTATGTGAGAAATTAATAAAATTGTGATCTATAATCTGTCTCTGTTCTTTTGGTAGTAAAATAAAAGCTAAACTAAAGATAATTAATCAATATGCGCTTCTAAAGATTTGCTCTTGTTAACCTAAAATGTGACTTAGCTTCAGTGTTTAAAAAAGGATAAAACACACCTATGGACACAAGAAGACAACTGACTGTAGTGCAATAAAAAACATAAAGCCGACTTCAACAATATATTGATATTAGCGTGACTCAAACATGTTGAATCGTTTTAATGTGGAATTCCATTTAAATGTCAAGGTGACAAGAAGCGCGCACATTTCTGTACACGCACATTTCTGCACACGCACATCCGTTACAGATAAGGCCGTGCAGCGTAACAGCCAGTTATCTCAGCTGAAGAGCTTCATGTGCTGCTGTGCTGTGGGTTTTGCTTTTTTACTGTCGATGCTAACCTGGACTAGCCTGCTCCTGCGTGGCTTTCCTCAGGATCTCCGTCTGCTTGGAGCTCAGCGCACGGAGGCGTCCCAGCTCCTCCGTTAACTCTGTGTACGCCAGAGCCAAATTCACCCTGAAGGAGAAAGCGAGGCAATGTGTCATTATCGTCATCGTTTTTAATCATAGAGGATCACAATGTTAACAGAAGGTGTTACAACTCCGCACGATTGCACACACATAGTAATTTCTGTCAAATCTCTGTCGAATATACACCACTGATCTTAATTACTTTGAACCATTTTTTAAATGAATGCATGCAACTTCAATACAAACGCATCTCCTCTTTAAACTCAATGAATCCTGCAGCTCTGACATGGACCTGCAAATTAGGAATTGACAGGCTTCTAGGCCTGAATTCTTAGATCTCATGTCATGGTGTATAATTGAAGTGCATAAAATCACACCATTTCAAGATGTGTCATGGCTCTGAGAGGCCATACGGACTACAGCATCTCTATTTCAAGAAGCGTAAACAAGGCTGTGTGTCTTTTAGCCCTAGCAACAAGATGACTTTGTCTTTTTTGTTAGTATAAAAACTGATCTGAACCCTGCAATATCAATTCATGTGAGGCCATTTAGTATTAAGCAAGTGGATATGAAAAATAATCACTTTACAGACTGTAAGCATTTATCTGACAGTTTAGATGCCATGATATAAGGAGTTTTGTTCAACAAGAATGTAGCAGATTTAGTAGTTAGTCACTACCAATAGCCCCAGATCTGATAAGACTGTTTATCTCACCAATTTTTATAAACTCTACAGTCTTGATCTGAAATTGACTCATTTCTTCATGTTTATTGCAAGACAGAAACCTTAATCTAACGTGAAATCCGCCAAGATAATCTATTTAATCTACTAATTTGAGTAATTTCTTATATGAAGACTTGCATTTAGAGGAAATTGCCATTATCACTAGTTCCACAAAAGGATACGTGAATTTGCATCTTTTAAAATGTCGCAGCGGGGCACATTTATCAGTCTTTGCTTTGTTCTCAAAACTTGAAAACAATAAAAATAAAAAATTCAAACATCTCATGATTGCAAATATGAACAGTCAGTTAGACAGGAAAGCGTGAAGAAAGATGCTTGCTGTGCTCGGGCACCAAATTGTTGCCAGGCTCAGATCTGATAAAGCACTGCAAATTTAGCCCCTTGATGAGAATCTGACTCAGTTCATTCCTCCATAGAGATCGTGGCAGATAAAAAGTTGCAAACGACACATCTGTATGTACTGGGGATTTCTATTGCATGAATAGGAACAGAGTTGAACTTCAACTGCAGCACCAACACAAAAAAAGAAGCAAAGAACGAACATGCATGCGTCCTACACAGCTAATAAAACACACTGTCAAATTAAAAATATGTTCTCTGGCACTCCCGCGCACTAATTTAATTGAGCCCTCCCACTTGCATGCGTAATCCTGCTACATGGGAATGTATTAGAGAAACATATGTTTGTGCTGATATCATCCTCTGAACTGCTATATCTGTATTCTATTAAAGATATCTGCAAAAAAGTGTACGCACAAACATGCTTTCCATGCCAACAGAGGACTGCATCCTGGCATATTTTTAACACCTGGCACAAAATAAGTAAGGACAGGGAACTCGGTTCAGTTAAGCTCACAAAAAAATAAAAATAAAAAAGAAGTCATAACTTCCACTGGGTAGCTGGCTTTGTGTTGGAGGCCCACCTAGTTTTCCAAAGCTGTGACTCATACAGAGTGGTGGTATCAAACCCCTTCAGCCCCCTCCATGTTACAAATAACGTCTTCTTTGTGGTACGAGTTGGTGGAACCCGATACTAATGCTGAGCTGAATCAAGGTCAAAGTTCACCCTTATCCTAATTGTGGCTTTGGATAAATAACGGCCACAAACACGCAGATACATTCAGTGCATCCGTAGGAAAATAACAAACATTTACGCTACTTACTGGCATGGTGGGTGGAGCGTGACGTACAATATCAATATTGCCAAAGGGCTGATAAAGTGTATTCGCTTCCTCTCCTCGGTACTCTCAGGTGGCTCTTGGCTCTCAGGCGCTTTATTTCTAAATGCAGATGTATATAGTGAAATTCTCTCTTTAGATTGGCATACCCCTTCCTTTTCACACTTGTGTTATCGCACGTTTCAATTTTGTGCGTTTTGAAAATCTTTGTCTTACGGTTTTGGTGAGAATGCAACACCTCTAAGTCACGCGGCCATGTGTGAACACCTGCACTTGAGTGCAAGGGTGCACGAAGCATTTAATCACTAATAAACTGCGTCGTTTTTTCTGTGAAACCAGGACCTGTGCGTGCTTTTGTGTCTTACTGCACATGTTTGCCAGCATACGTCTCTCCTTTTGGCTCGCACCTATATTTATTTCTCTCTCCACTTTGCATGCAAGTAAATGTGTGCATACTGTAACATGTACACTACAGTACGTAGGAGGGGTGTGATAATGCTGATACAGCATTGATAAAAGACTCGTGCAAGTGAATAGATCAGGAACAGAGGTATGTACATTGTATATGTTTGTGTGGGAGACGAGTGTGGGCTGATTTTCACATCTGATCTTGGATTAGACATTTTCGAGAAAAAAGACATCACCGCACGCGCCCGTGGACGCCGACCCTCTCTGTTTGGTAGAAAACGTGTTTTTCAAACCTGCTGCTACTGTTCAACCACTCACAGAATAGACCTGGCGTGAGGCGGAAGGTAACACGCAGATACCTGGTAGTCCACGTGATGTGGCGGTAAACTTCTTGTCACTGTGTGCGGCCAAGTTTCGGGGAAAGATAAACAAATAAATAAAGATATTTATTGCGCTTAGAAGAAATGGGGAAACTAGAATTCGGACCTCGCTGAAGGGGTGGGTGTTTAACAGACACTGAATTGTGGTGGGGGCTTTTTACACTCTGCAGTCCAAACACACACACACACACACACACACACACACACACACACACACACACACACACACACACACACACACACACACACACGTACTTCTGCATTATGTTTCAAGCACTTTCAGCTAAACAAAGAGAGGTGTCAAACAGTTCTCACGCCAAGCTGCAGCGATGCTAACAATACAGTTTGCACCAGCAAACACTTGTGTTTCATGCGTCTAATTTTTCATTAAGAAATTAATAAACAGATACCCGCAAGCTGTACTAAAAAATATAAATATCCAGTTTGAATTCATTGCAGAATTTGGTTAATATTGTTTTTTTACTTGAATTTCCAACAAGAAACGGGAATTCCGCTTGAATTTAAAATCATTATGCTGTGATTTATTGGAAACAGCTCTCACGTTTTCAAAGCTGAAGATGAATTAGTCATTCTCTCTGTGTACATTAGCATAGTATAGTATAGCATAATGTGTACGTGTGTATGTGATGTGTAGGGGGGGGGGGGGTTACTGCCAGGTGCCTGCCAGCGTCTCTGCAGTGTGGCTTGTGGTTGGTGAGGCAAGCTGCTTCACGTATTATCAGTCATGAGTGAGGCAAACGAAAGTCCACAAATGCGATCATGAAAATTTTGACTTGGAAAAGATCAGAAAGGTGAGAAGTGGTTAAAAAAAAGCGAAACATGACAAAAACAGATACATCTTGTAACTAACGGATGGCAAAATTAACTCGGCTGCACTGCCGGAAGGTGATTTCATAACTTTTCTTGCATTTAAAGGTGCTAATTAATTTATGGAATCGTTCACTGGTTACAACAACTACAAAAATATCAGGGAAGCTAATTAAACTCAAACACATGCTGCTCTCTAGATTATAAGAAGGCCAAAGATGCTGTGTTAATATCCTCCGCAGCACATACAAAATTCTATTCAGTTCTATTCTAAAATTCTTCTATCAATCTGTGCAGTTTACACTAAATGAGCCCAATTACAAGAAAAAGCACAAGGAAACCAAGTAGCGGCATATCAGTGGGAGTAGGTGATATTGTTGAGTAAAACCAAAAGGTGACCAAGGTTTGGAAAAAGCAGTAGGCTTCTACCACACACTTGTTAAAAGCTAAAAACTAAGACTGTCTTCGCTGGCAAACTATTTACTTTCAGTTTGAACCCCATCGAAACACTTCTGGGGTTTCGCTGTGTGGGAGTCAATTGCCCAACATGATGTGGTTTTTTTTGTCATTCTTTCTCGTTCTTTTTTTCTTCCTTACCTCCTCTATCTTGTAAACATGCAATGCCTGGGACAATCTGTGGGGGGGTTATTAAAAAAAAGAAGAAAAAAAGCTACTTTGTTGCCCCCTCAGTTGCAAACATATTTCTCTCATTGGTTGTACACAGGCAGGGCCATGAATACTCCCAGCTGCATTTATCACGATGGCTTATGTGAGGAAAAATAAAATAAAAATAAAAGAACAAATGCAAAGATAAAACTGGGTCTCTATTAAATAAACAGGAGGAAATGGACTGAAAGGAGTCTTAACGCTGTGCTTACACTGCCCCCTGCTGCTCAGGCTAATTTCATTCCAAACCTCCTTGATTAAATGTTAAACACACAAACAGTGGAGTTAAAGTTTCATGCACACACAGCGGAAAATACATAACATGCAGTGTTCGTGTCCAAACGTGAATACCCTTGTATTAATGCTGTGCTGGAGAGCTCATCTACTGCCTAACGAGGCCCCCGGAGGTCGGCCTGAGCGCATCACGGCGGGAGAATAAAAATACAGATGAGCAGCAGCTCCTGGTGAAAGCATTCTCCTAATCCTCGCATCAGTCTTCTTATATTCACTGTTGCCTCCTCTGAGTTTCTTAACCAGTATCCTTCCTTCCTCATATGACTAAGTTTCCTCCTTTCCATCCATCTCTCCTCAGATTTACTTCATCAGCTTTAGTCCCCCCCCCCTCCCCTCCCAGAGATCTGCCGTGGTCACTTACTGCTCATCTCCCACCTTCTTTATCCACTCCACATCACACTGCTTGCACGGAGAAGTCATTTCCTGCCGAAGTAGAGCATGAAATTAGATTAGCATGCAGGTGCTGGTAGAATATTGGGGAAAAAAATCTGACAGCAAGAGTCTATTTGAAGCCTGTTTGACACTAACACAGCTAAGAGAATGTGTACCCATAAAAACAAAAGGCTTGTGCCATTATTATTTATTTATTCAAGCACTACATGTGGTGGTTTTCTTGGCTTATATTGCATGTAAGATATGGACACCGCTGCCATGCCATTAGTTTGCAAAGTTCCTTTCTTCTTAAGCATCAAACTGAGCGTTATCGACCTCTGGACACTAATGGGGACCATCATTTACAAAATACATATCAGCTACTGAGCCCACAAACTCCTCAAGAAATTGTTTAGCAGGGGGTTGAATCAAGGGATTATGGGTAGCTTTTCCATAGATGTCTTTGTATACAAATAGATTTCTCATTTAAAATCAGAGGAGTCGCCCCCTGTGGGCCATTAGAGAGATTGCAGTTTTAAGACACTTCTGACTAGGCTTCACTTTTCAGACTCTGAATCTAAGTCCATTTTTATATACAGTGTGTGGTTTATGTGTGGTACCCTTTACAGCTTCCGTATGTGGAGGATGCCACCTTTTTAGCCATGCTGTTCCATCACAGATATGACGCAGACAGAAAGTTGACTTTCTTTACTCTTTGATAGAAGAATAGCATTCTGTGATGCGGTCTTGGCTGACACCAATAACAACTGAGGGAATTATCTGACTTCTAAGCTTCTAAATGCTTTACTGTGTTCACCAGCTTTCTGTGACTTGGCCCGATTGCTCTCTGGTCCGGTGGTGAAGCCAGACAGTTGTTACAGCTTTGATTAGGATGAGAGATTATGTACATTGGCATAGCACAGACGCTGATGTCCTTTGGATTTCATTTGTGGCCAACTGCATGCTTAATTTTTGTCTCTCGCTGTTTTCATTGGATTGTGCAGACACAGCTGACATGTACAAGCACACCGTGAGGCAGTAGATATACAGGTTATTCTCTCGCAATTGTTTTTAAAGGTCATGAGAGAATTTTAATGGGTGGTTGCACTGATATGTCAGCCATGGAGCAACTACTTAGTGAAGAGACGGTTCGCTAAAATGACTTCAGCTAGAAAATAGTATTTACCTGTTGTACCTAAGTAGACTCCTAATGTCTAGCAACCCAAACCCCCTTGACTCCACCCCTGGTTGCCACTAAACAGCGAGATCTTTACAGGGATCTCTAAATATGAGGCAAACTGCAGATATGGTTTATTTTTATGTATATAAATCATGCACATTGCATTTAATACACTGCGATATATAAATATCAATTATGGACACTCTAATTAGCTGTAGATATGCATTATTTAAAGACAAAATCGTGGCATTAAATGATAAAAAAAATGACTGTGTTTAAAGGTCATGGGGGATTTTGATGAATTATTCAGCAGGAATCTCCTCTAATGGACGGAGAATAGAGTTTTCATTTCTCTTAATGCTTATCACAAATCTCCAAGGACATTTCAGGGGATGCATGACCAGAATGTATTTTTGTTTGCTGCTTCTCTGACAGTGCACAAGCCTCCTAATGCTTCCCTAGCAGATTGAAACAAGCCAACACTGACCCTCTGGCTATTCTGCAGCTGTCTCATCTCGTCCTTTAGTCTTTCGCACTCTGCCTTCAGCTCCTCCTCCCGCTGACACGCCCCCTGGGCTTCGTGCCGCGCCCCTTCTAGCTCGGCCTCCAGGCGCTGCAGCTTAAGGTCGGACAGGGCGTCAAGGCTACGGGAGCTCTGAAGGGTCAACGCCGGGCAGTCAAGCACTGGGAGAAAGGAGAAGAGGTAAAAGCGCTAAAAAACACAGTGCTTTGAGTGGTTTTCGCCTGACTAATGCAGCGTGCTGCTGTCCATGGCTGCTGTACAATCGATGAGTATGAAAGAGCAAAAGAGATGACTTCTTCCAAGGGCAGCATCGTTCAGTTTGTACCTGGGTGATGTGATCTGTGTGGGCATGCTAGTGATTCAGCGCCGCTCACACAGACTCAGTCCTTGAGCCAGAAGACAGTAACAGTACAGCAGTATCATCTTTTATCCCTGCTCCTCCTGCCTCCTCAACAGAGCGCTCGTATGTGCAGTAACAGGTTTTCCTCATTCATATGCAGCTATTAATCATCACTTCCTCACGTATAAATTAAGGGAAAAAAAACCCATTGTTTACACCGTTTTTTCCAAATATTCGTTAAGGTAATTTGAAGCCTATGCAAAGTAGTACCTCCTCCTCATGAAGGTATACTATCAGCAGAGGCATCTGTTGAGGTGGCAGTGACACATTTCTTCCATCTTTCAACCGCCCACATTGTTGGAGAGGGCAGAGTTTAGCTTCTACTCACTCTAGATCAGTTTAAGTCAACAGATCCTCCTCCATGCAGAAGTAGACTGCGTGTCCTATCCTGAATTCGATGCTACAGTCACATAATGTACTGACTCGCTGAGACAATTTGAATTTAAAATCTAAAATCCTACGTTTGTTCACAAACTTTTTAAGAAGCACAGTGGAGTGCTCTGCCATGTTTGCAGAGTCTATAGAAATGCATTGTAATAAGTCCTGTTGTCTCAAGGGTTTTCCAGCATTTCGTAATGCACACTAGTCACAAAACAGATCACTCAACAGTACAGATGGAAGCAACAGCTGAATAATACAGATAAATCCCCAAATTTACAGAGCAAGTCACTTTACTGCAAATGTTTCTGAAGCCAGAATGAGTGAATTTCAGTCACCAGCTCACGCATAGATTACAGGTCTCTTTTCTCTGTGACTGGGGAGTAGGAACAAAATGTCCAGGCTGAGTCTTTCTGACAGGCTGCGGTCTAACCTGACCTCAATTAAAATGCTTTTCAAACAGACTGTTGGATTTGATCAAAGACTCCATGAACAGGAAAATGCTGAGCAATATTATAGAGTGATAGCTGTTTTCTTGTTTTTTTGTTTGTGTAAATAAAATGCACAAAAAAACTCTTTTACACTTTAAATCAGTAAGAAGAGCCAAGGGTGTACTCTGCCTCCCCACTGATGGTAGCTGGGATAGGCTCAAGCCCCCCCGATAAGGATAAGTTGAAGAGAATAGATAGATTGATGGATGGATGTATCAGGAAGAAGTCAGGCCACACTCCCTGTAAATCAGCTGATCCCTTTCTATGCATCCTACTGGCAAATTTTACATCACGTAGTCTGTTTAAGTTGCTTTAACCTTTAGCCTACAGTTGGGCTTATAGCGGTGGAGTTCCATTTCTATCTCAGCACCTACTGTGTCTCACTTAATCAGGGCCAGGGCCTGTTGTCACTGCCTCTTGCTCTACTCTGTTCTGTCCTGTCGTGACACTGCTCTCCCAATTACTGCAACAATATATCGTGACTAAAATCAGCAGTTGTTCTGAATGGCTACACTCAGTGGCGGGGCTATAAAAAGGAGTCCTTAAAGGTGACTTGAGCGATATAAATATTTCAGCACCTTTCTAGACGATAAGCTACACTTTGATTCAAATACAGATGCTATAAGTAAAAAGGCAAATCAACATTGCTTCTGTTTAAGAGAGTTGCTTTCATTTTTTATGATTTGCCTCAACAGGCTTCAACATTTGTACCAACTGAGGGTCAGCAATGAAGTTGGGTCAGCAGCACAGAAACTCCAGCTCCTCTCACCTCTGCACAGCAACCCAGACAAAAAACATTATGTGAGTTTGAATGCTGGAGTTACATAAATGATCAGGCACAAATCATCCTAATCCAACTTCAGAAAGCTATGGGGGCATATTCTTTCCAGAGCTACTTAGCCATTCACTGAGCACTTTTGGAGAGAAATTAGTGCACTCCCTGCTTTATAAGCACGGTTTTTCACAAGCTTGCTGAATCATACCAGGATGGTTTTGTAATTGCCATAATTGGGTCCATAAACTCTAGGTCAGAGTTCATAAATGCATCGTGATTTCAGCCTTGGTTTGTGGTGTGAGTGGTTGAAACTGATCACCATATTGCCATTTCTCTCTATTGAAACATTTGATGCACACCAGTGCTCATATGGTTTATTCAAAATCAGATATAAAGATGCATAGTGAAGATATAGAGAGTAAGATTGCTGGATCACTTACTGTGTGCGTCTGGGCCAGCATGGAGCTGCAGATACTGCATGTCTTTGCTGTGCAGCTGCATGTTGAGTTTCTGCAGGGAGTTGTCCCTCTGCCTCAGAGCTGACTCCAGGCTCAGGATCCGCTCAACATGTTTCTCCACCAAACTGGTCTGTAATCAAACGCATATTCAAATCTTTCTTTAAAGTCACCGGGATTCAACTATTTACTTAGGTTAAAAATGTTACATAGTAAATATGGATAGAGAAAACACC
Organism: Maylandia zebra; assembly: GCF_041146795.1. NCBI lineage: Eukaryota > Metazoa > Chordata > Actinopteri > Cichliformes > Cichlidae > Maylandia > Maylandia zebra. The sequence goes on along the minus strand of NC_135174.1, from coordinate 26,151,356 downwards.
ATTTAAATTACACTTCCAGAGTACCTTTCAGAGCTGAGATTAAAGAAACATTTGCTTTTTTGGTAATCTTAGTTATCACTTGTTTGCATTTGTATCATTACCCAGTGATGTTTGCAGATAATTCCTCTGTTGTGTTGATGCCACAATTTTAGTTTTTGTTTCTTTTGACATCAACTAGTTGGTTAGAAATGGGGAAGCAGGGGTGGAGCTGAGCTAAGGGACTGTGTGAACTTAGGGAAGACTTCTTTGTTTGTTCATGTGTTTTAAAAGTGATTTGCATACTTCCTTGCAATGCACATGGGTGGTAAATAAAACAATATGTGTTTAGCATTGAGGCATCTTTAGAAATATAAAGAAGAATGACTCCTGCGGTGGATGTTGTCAGCACAGAGGCCTCAACTCGACACCAAAAACATCAAAATCCACAGAAGAACTCTGACACGTTCTTTAATATGCTTTAAAAAAAGCATCCCTAGATTCAAAAAACACCTTTGAAATTAACTTGTGAAAAAACTATTAATGGTATTATGCTTCTGAATCCTCACTTTACTTTCAGTTCTGTATATTATGTTAGTAAGTGAGTGAAAGGATGGAAGATAAAGGTCAATGAGGCCCAACAGGTAGACGGAGCTGAATTAACAGCGAGCTGCAGCTTCAGGTGACATTGACAGTGTCTCAGCTGTTGGCAGGAAGCAGTTCCAACATCTTTGGTGCACTTTATCCCTTAATCACTGAGACCTCTGAAACTGCTGAGGCTTCTCTGTATGATGGACTTCACTATCATATGAGATGGTTTATTAGCATAGAGGGCATTTAGGGGAAGACCAGCCAGCCAATCTGTTCAGCTGGCAGCTTCGGGCGGATCTGGATCAACCTTGATTTGCTGTGTTTAAAAAATGAGATTATTTTCTTTGGGGAAACACTGAATAGAATCTTTTCAAATATGATTTTGTTTCAGCTTAATGCAGTTTTGTTTAGCGCTAGAGGAGAACTTTTGAAAAATGACTTTTTCACACCAAGGACAAATCACTCACTATAATAATTCATAAACATGTCTGAGGACAGTTACGTATTAAAGTAAAGTGAGCTTTTGGATTTTGCTTTTGGTGATGGCTATTAGTTTAAATAGATGTCTTCATTTAAGATGAGTGCAAACACTAAAGTTTTATTTTTGTAACTACATGTGTTCCACATTCAGTCATATATTCATGTCCGGTTTGGGGTGTTTGCAACATCTTTGGATCTTGCCTTTATTTTGTAGATGCACTCTTTTATATTTCCTTGTGTTTAAACTTTTTCCAAATTTCCTTGCAAGTCTTTGTTCTTGTATTTTTTTTGTTTTATTTTGGTCATCACTCTGAGCTTGTTTTACTTCCTGTCACTTTTTTGTCCCACTGATTCGATTCACCTGCCTCCTTATTTTATTCCTTGTTTATTCGGAATCCTATCTTCCCATTTTTCTGTTGTCAGTCTGTCTGCTCTTCTACTCCTATTCGGATTCTGTCTGCAAGGTACATTTTTAGTAGCAGTAGGTTTCTGCTTCTCATCTGTCGTCCAGGGTGCATTATCCAATCAGCTCTGAACGGCTTTGGTTGCATCCAGTTAAGAGCCGATTAGAAATTGCACTTACTGAAGTGTAATCTAATCTCAAAACCACCGGGAAATGTTAGGCAACAATTTCGCTTTTTTATTAACTCATTAAAATTTATATCCATTCATAAACAATGACCTCAAATGGAACTGGGCTGGGATAGATGTGGACAAGACCCAACCAGACAAAGGGTTTCCAGACATTCCTCCTTCCTGTCGTCGTCTTCACCAGCAGATCTTAATGTTTTTCAACGACTCTGCTTCTCCTTTAAGTTTAAATCTCAACCTCATCTGTTCTGTTGGATCATCTTTTGTCGGGACTGATGCTGATTAACTGTTAGCTGATTAACGCCCTAATCATTGCATTTCACACACGGATGATCATTCTTTAAAAGCTTAGAAGTATGGTATATGATGTAGTAGAGCATAATCAATGCAGGACTCCAGAATCTGAGACATCTGCAGTTTTAAAATAAAAGCTTTCATAAAAACAATGAAACTACACACACAAGTCAGCGCCACCATCCACACACTTTACTCAATTTTGCAATTTGTCTGTTGTCTTAGTGATGTCAACCATGAAGAGTTTTACTTTTTAAATTTGGTCCCGATTACCAGAACGTGAAGCTGCGAAACTTAATGAGCCATATGTCTCGCAAAGAAAGCTACTGCAAAATAATGAACTGAATAATGCCTCTGACCATCTTGTCGAGATCCCTCTGGAGGTTGTTCTTCTCCATGTGAATCTTCTCGTAAGCCTTGATCACATCCTCCAGCTGTTCCTCTCGCTCCTTTCTCTTCTGGAGCTGAAGCGAGATACAGAAAAGGAGAAAGAAATGTAAAAAGGAAAAGGGTTACTTTTTTCCCTTCATTCCAACTTTTAAAACTTCTTCACAAAGAAGAAACAAAACGGGGGTACAGCTTTCATTTTGAGAGGCGTCAAATGCGTTGGTTGAGAAACTGTTGTGTAACCAAGCAAATTTGGGGCACAGAAATCCTGAAAGCTCAGCGTTTGCCTCATCTCCAAAACAAGGATGTTCAAGTGTGTTAAAAAGAAGGATTTCTTGACATGTCGCTGATCTAATCTTCTTACAGTGTGGCATAATACGAGGGGTGAATGCCACTGGATGCCATAAAGACAGACAGCTCTGAGGGCAGTGACATGCACCAAATTGAGAGAAATGAGTTCATTTTCAAAGCAGATGAAGGCACAGAAGTGAGCCTTTTATTGAAGAATATGGAAAAATATGGTCACTTTGGACTACGCAGAAAATGAGAGCGGGAGCAGCAGCAAGGGAGTGAGATAAACAGAGGACAAAGGTATATCACTGCTGTGTGGTGGAGCACTGAAGCCTATTCAGTGTGTCTATGGTAACATAGGGGAAAAAAACTGGCACCAAGGCGTGTGCGGCTTGTCTTTTTTTTTTTTTTTTTTTTTTTTTTGCCTGTCCCGTTTGGCTCTTTTGCCATCAGAATTGTTGTCTAAAGGCAAAGAAAGATGCCCAACGGATTTACTTTACCAAACTGACCATCCCAGCCTTGCCATAATGGTCCATTTGATTCACCTTTTATTGTTTATTTTATTTTCACTTACTGAACATGGGACAGACTTGACTGGGGGAAAGAAGGGGAGAAAGAAAGAGGGAAAGAGAAACAGCTGAGAAGAGGGACGGGGGAGAAGGGCAAAAAACAAAAACCAACAGAATGAGCAGAAAAAGAAAAAAAAGAAAAAAAAAAGAAAAAAAAATGCATATATCAATCACCTGGGTCACCTGCTGAGAAAGAAAAAAGAAAACAAGCAGAAGAGAACAAGAGTAATAGAATAAACAACATCACAATGATATATGGGAATATGACAGTAAATACTAAATATTAAACATTATTGTGCAGCACATAAGATCAACAGAACACAGTGTGCTTTGAGGTAGGAGCCAAAAAGAGTGTAGTTTGTGGGTGTGATCACCCGTGTGTACACCTGTGAGCATGGACGCGCTTGTTTTTTGTTTTTTAAAAGGTTCCTTCATGTAATGATCTGCTAGAGGGTGTGGGGGGGCCACAGTCCCGTCCTCCAGGGCATGAAGCAGGTATGGAGGAGATCAAAACTCCAGACATCCAGAGGCCCCCAGAACACAAGAGACCAAGGAAGACCAACAGAGGGGCAGCCGCGCCACTGTCCCAGAAAGAGCTGAGGAGAGTCCCAGATGAGGGCTCACTCAGCAGCCGCGGAGCAGAAGCCAGGGGGAGTTGCAGTGACGCGCCCGTGAGCTCCGCCGGCAGCCAGCCGTGCCTGAGTGACCGAGCCCCAGGCCGAGAGGCCGGGGGCACCCCACCTCCGAGTGCGGCTTGTCAACAGCATCGTGACGGAGGCGAGCAGAATTACTCCAGAGCTGGATTTCTGTCCTGAGAGGCCCACAAACGCACGGTTTCCTAAAATAAGGAGATATATTCATTATCACGTTTTACATTTGCACTTCAGTGTAGATACTGTGGGCGGGATTGTTTGTTTTCCATAGTTGGTATCCCTTCGTAATTAATAGTATAAAAGAATCAGTTAGCAGTTATTAGTAGTATTTAGTGCTAAAGGAAGCATACAATACTCTGAGAATCTCGATGAAAAGGTGGAAGATTGTTTTTTTCTTTGTTATGAATGTGGAGTCCTTAAATGGAATAAAAAACTGTATTACTGTACAGTAAAAGAAAAAAGAAAAAATCCATCCATAAACTCAAAAACGTTTTTGTCAGCTGTTTAATAAACGTGCTTTTTGTGGTGCTATGCGGTTCCGTGATATTTAAAAAAGAGAGAGTGAGCGCTACGGGCCAGAGGAAGATCATATATGTTAGTTTTTTTTAGGTGTGCTGTGGCTTTAAAGAGCAGAAGCCTTCTGTGGTTAGTTTGGTTTGTTCAGTAGCTGAAGGCAGTGCTATCACGAGAGAAAACGCTGAAAACTCTGGTTACCTGGAGAGCCGTACAGTTGCAGTTTAAAGGGACAGCATCCTTAAATCAAACATACTCACAAATATAAGTTATCTCTGCAGTCTGGTGGCAAAAAAACAACAATGTAGAAGCACCTTTAGCAGCTATAACTTAAAGTAATTATTTTCAGTATGACTTTGTTGGTCTCTCACATCACTGAGGCAGAGTTTCAGTCCACTCTCCTTCGCAGTGTTGCTTCAGGTTTGAAGGCATTTATTTTGCAGCTTTCTTAAAGTCCGGTGAGGTTGAGGTCTGAACTTTGACTGGGCCCCTGCAACACTTTCCCCTTTTTCAGTCTTTCTGCTGTGCTTGGGATCATTGTCCTGTTGCATGACTCGATTTGGAGGACAGAAGGCCTCACCTCTAACTCTAGAAAAAACAAACCTAACTCCAAAGATTTGGGATGCTGTGTAAAACAACTAAAAACCTAATGCAATGATCTGCAAATCTCACCTATGTTATAGTCACAATAGAATATGGAAAAAATGTTTAAAATGTCTAAACTGAAATGTACCACAAGAAAACTATCAGGTATTTTTGAAGTTCATGGGATGTGCATAATAAGATTCAGATTTTCTGGAGAAATATCTGTGCAGGCTGACATTCAGTATTGGATCCCTGTGATCTTTGGGCCCTCAGGCAGCATTGTATTAAAAACAGGCATGCTTCTGTCATGGAAATCACTGCACAGGCTAACTGTGCCATCCACTAATGCAGGTTAGCAACTGCAAGGTGCCCGGATCCTGCAAGAGAAGCCCAAATAATCATAGAAAATGGACACGCATTATGATTTGTTGTCTGCAAAACACATTAATACACTTCTTATAGTGGACGAAAGTGACATTTTATTAAAGTCCACTTAAACTAAGTCAAAGGATCAAACACAGGACTTTAACCCAGAGACTCGGGCCTGTGTCCCATATGAAACCAAAAATGGCAAAAGCATAAAATGTATATTTTCAGATATAGCTTTTCATTTTGCTTTGACACTAAAACTGCTTATTTATGTTTAGGAAGGGGTGAAAGTTCAAATAAAAATAGACTAAGTCAGAAACAAAAAATTAGGAACACCAACACAGAAATTACAGACCTTGTGATGAAAGTACAGTTATGTATATTTGGTTTCAGAGGTAAAGGACAAAAAATTCCTCACATCAAAGCAAAGGTGAAATAAAAAGAAAAGATTTTGTAGGAGTTTGAAAAAACCCCTGATGTGTCTCAGAGCGTGCGTATGAGGGTTCACTGAGGAAATAGCTGAAAAATATTATTATACGCAAAACGGGGGCAGAAAAAATGAAAAAAGCATAAGAAAGCATCATTATGTTCCCAAAGCGAGTGTTCACATGATTGTGTGATGATACATGAAACTGTAAATTTATAGGCTGTACAGTAATTCGATTTTCTCTACCTGCCTTTGATTATTGGAGGTCACCACTTCATTGAAAATATAAGGTTTGTGCCTGTCAGCATGCATAGGTGGTTGTGGTCAGGGTCTTGTACCAACAGAGCATGCTCCTGCAGCCATGAGCCTTTTAATCACTCTGACTGCATGGTATCAGCGCCCCATGACCTTGTATGTCCCACGCTAATCGTTTATGCTGCTCCCATAAACCATTTCCTTCCCTTTGTTCTGCTGTGTAGTTCTTTTTACCGCTGCTGCTACCAGTTTTACCACGGCCTTCCTGTGTCAGTCGTTTCTCACTTGTATTTCCCCACGCTCTTGTTCTCACAGACTTTGAAACAGGAGAGTTACAAGTGAGGAGAAACAAGTAGTCCGAGCACATTTCGGGCACAGCCATTCATCAAGGTTTTGGACAGCGGGAGCACATAAAGTCCACAATTAGTGCTTGTGTGCAGCGTGCACACATTATGCGTGCACTAATTTAAAAATGTGTGATGCCTGTGTGTTTGTAAAAAGGCGCGCCTTCTTTAGCATTTGTTTTCTGAAGGTTTACACGATAAGCACATCTGTAGCCAGGTTTAGACCCGGTTATGCCGCGCCACCAAAATAGAGCACCAGCATAAAAATCCTGTGTCTTGTCTGTTCTCTTACCTCGTGGGTCAGGGCGTTGACTCTCTGCTGCAGGCTGCCGTTTTCTGAGTGCAGCATCGCCGTCTCTTTGCTCTCAAATGAGCAGTAGGAGTTAGTGTCCTCACCAAACTCATTGATCATGGGGAACTGCAGAGGAAAAGTAAACAAGAAGACAAAAGTACATTGAGCTTGTTTATATTTTTTGTTTGCTTGGTTTTGATTTTTGTTTTTGCTGCTGTATTCTGCAATTTTTCATGAGTCCACACTGTGATCATTAATGATTCATCTTACATCAGCTGCAGCTTCTGTTTGGCCCAGATATCACTCATAGGATTGGGGAGTAGGGGGGTATTTTTCAGAGCTTTTAAACTAATTTATGAATTTCCATGTCAAGTTGTTCCAGTCATATTTCCTAATTTCGTCCCACACGGTGAAATCTGGGGAGGGCCTATTACTAAGCTTTGTCGGTCAGCCTATCCATCTCTAAGTTTGTCCATCTTCTCGTGTTTTGCGGCAAAATGTTGGAGAATGATGAAGCGCTTTTTAAAAATCACCCTTTCAAAAAATGTCATTTAAGATCCCTCAGATGAATGCAAACAGCAGCCGGTGCCTAAATCAGAAACACTGCAGTTCCTCAAATAGGCACTAGATGGTGACTCGGAAAGCAAGTCAGTCCCCATAGACTCCCAAGTTAAAGTGCCCAGCTTTATAACAACAACAAACAAGTTTACAGCCTAAAAACAAAGTTTTCATCTCTGTTGCTAACTTTCTTCTTGATAACAACTTCTGAGGATGTGAATTTATTTATAAATCCAATTATAATATAAATTCAACTTCCGTAAAAAGTTAAAGTTACACATCGTTAGAGTGGCAGCTTTGAAAAGCATGCCCTACTAGCTTTCTATTAGGCTTCACCTAACATGATTGAACAAACTGCAGGTCCAAGAAGGTTTTATTCCTGTTTTGAGGGCCTGTTGCTTATTAACCAGTCTCCCTGTCCTTACAGATGGCTCCCTGGTTCTGCCAGACGATTCTTCTTGTTAAAAAGGAGTTTTTCCTTCCCACAGTCGCCAAGTGCTTGCACATAGGGTATTGTCTGATTGTTGGGGTTTGATATCTCACCTTCAATGTCTTCAAATATCTCTAAAAACCTAAAAATGTAGTTAATTGAACACTTTGTTATGCATAAACTACAAATAATACATTGTTTTGTGTCAATTCCACATCCAGTAAACCTCTCGGGTATGAGGGAAAACCCACACACACCTCTGAGGTGGTCAGTTAACCACTGAAATTTGCCCCATTAGTGATGCAGGTGGCTTGTTAGTCTTTAGCCTGTGGCGTTAACACTGTGTGGACTACAATTGACAGTTTCTTTATCAGAGGTTTAATCATTTATGAGCAGGCTACAAGTGACTATTTATCTGTTTCTATCATTATAACAATACAGTAATTTAACAAATGGACACAGATTGACATCTACAAGGTAAAAAATGTATAAAAAATAAACAAAGACAGATTAATGACATCTGCTTCTTGGATAAAAGTAGGTTTTCACATTCTGTGTCTCATATGGTCACTTTTAGCTCCAAAAAAGTCTTCTTTTTTTTTTAAACTTAAAACCATCAATTTCCTATATTTTTATGTCTGTCAGAAAGATCAAAAGCCACCACGCTCAGTCTGTCCAAGTGCTCTCATACTTAACCACTGTGAAGCCCACAATTTCCCACGCACTTCTACTAAAGAGCTATTTTAAAAAATGAGCGACAAACATCTAGTTTCATTTAAAAGAAAAGCACAATAATTATTTAAAACACCTGTTTATTGCAGGTTTTAGTAAGCATAATTCAAGCAGGAGTAAATTGCTAGTGATTGGCACTATTTTCACCGTTGCATTAATACACATTTGGTGCTATAATGAGTATTTCAACTCTCAGAATCGTGTATGCGAGACTGACTCGAAATAAACTGCAGAGTGTGCTCATGGTAATGAAGGAATATGTCACCCAGTGCAACAGCGAGGCTCACTGATGTGTTAGTAATAAATTCTGACAACAATGGAGCTCTTTAAGAACAGCAGAATCAGGCACAATACTTCTAGTTGGATCAGTGCTGATTTGTCTTTGGATGTGATTTGTTGACAATCTGAAAAACATAGAAATTGCTAGTTTTATTACTAAGACACAGGCAAGGAAATAATAAAGGATGGCAGAGAACCGGCATTTTAGCAAATACATCGCTTACATTTAAAATATGCTGGAATAATTTCATTATATGTAGCTGAATTTATGCCGGTGTGATTTATTACATCATCATCATAACTTTAGAAAAGGAGTTAATGGACTTTATTACATTTACTATTGTTTTCTAGTGTCGGCGGTCATGGTCCTGAACTCCTGTAGTTACCAGAATGCTTTGATAGAAACATACACGTTATATAACTGCGTGTGTCGTTCAACCTAAATGAACACATTTACATTTAAAGTGCCTACCATAGGCTCAGAGGGCTATTCATTTTCTGTGTGAAGTCATTGTTTTGCTGATGCAATGTCTGTTCGAGGAGCAAACAACCCTTTTCCATTTAGTGCAACACCTCTCTCTGCTCAGTTTAACAGTAAATGTTCCCAACGTGGGCAATCCCAGAGGGCATCAAGTATTCTCACGCCGCTGAGCATCAGGAACGCCGACAACAACCTTGATTTACCCATGAACAAAGCAACAAAAAAAAACACTTCCATTTGTATCACTGCAGCAGCTGTGCTGAGGAACCTTGAGCTACACTTAGGACTACTAAAATGTCTTCCATTTGTAACTGATAACAGCTGGATAACAGCTGGATCAGGTGTTAAATAGTATTCGTGCCATGGTTTTTGGTTTCCGCTCTGTTACTTCCTCCTTTCTTTAGTAATGCTTGGTTCTTGTTCATTCCAATTTTCTGCAACACCTGATACCAAACAGATAATCATATTCCCCAGTGTATACTTTGCTGCATGTGCAAACATACATAGAAATACAGCATATAAAGCAGAAAGCAGGCACACGATTGTCCCAAGCGGACCTATGTGGATAAAACATTAAATGCATTAATGTATTGTTTAGGAGTCAGATGCTCTTCAGATGGCACTGAATGGTGGATCTGAACTCAAAGTCTAATGGTACTTTATGACAGATCCTCCACCATGTTTCACAGATGGCTGTAGACTCTCACCTCTCTCCTGCCCTCCATACATATTGATGGAGTTTCAAAATTGGAGTCATCATGCTGTAAAACCAGGCATTTTAACACGGGAGTCTGTGGAAACTGACTTCCCTCAAGTGTCCATTATAAGAATTTTTGGCACTTCCACATTAGCTTCACTTGTCTGCTCCGGAGGGGGATGCTTAAATATTCAAAGCTGAAAAAAGGCACATGTTCTATTTACATAGGCACAGGTGTGACAGCTTCTACTCCAAACAGCAAACATCTGCACCTGCTCTTCCAAAATCAACATCTGTCTCTCTGGGAGAGGGCCCTGAACAAACCACAGTTTGAGAGTAAGTCAACAGCAATGTGGCGGCCTGAAGCCTCGAACAACAGCTGCTCACTAGAATGATGCAGGACTTCGGTCTTACTTCTCCATACCTGCCACCCCTCTCATGCATTTCCAGCACATGTTTTATCTCTTGCAAACAATAAATCATAGAAAAGCCAACAAAATTCATTCAGAATCTCACCCTGACTCTTCAACCTGGTATCACGGCAAAATGTGTAATATACACACAATCAGAAGTAATCGTGGGAAACAGACATTATTACCACATTTACATGTAAATACATATTAACCGCCTAGCTTAATTGTTTCTGGTAACTTAGGACCCGGGAATGCACTTTTTTGCTCACTACCGCCTTCTTGGCTTTAAATGTATTATCTCCCCCTGCTGGAAATGCAACATCTGCACGTGTGCCCATTTTACGGGCACGGTTAACCGGCATGTCTGTTGCACCCTTTGTCGTGATATGGGGTTGGAGTCGTTCTGGTTGACTGTTTCTTTCACAAACAGTCAACTCAAACATAGCTGAAGCTTAAAATTCTCCCCGGTAGCTCGTAATACTGCAACAGCTTGCATCTTTTTGGAACTGTCTTCATTATCACAGCAGCCTCTTTCACAATTTTTCAGTCATTTAAAACATTTTGTTCTCTGTTCACATGCAGCAGAACAAGAGCTACACTGTTAATGATGCTCTCCAATACTGTAAGCAGTACAGCTTATTAAAAGTCCTTGTGTACCTGAAGGAGAATTAGGCAGTGAAGGCTGAGGGAAATTCAGATACATCACTACTTCATAGCCATATTATTTCTAGAATAAGTAGACCACAGACTAATGATGATCACAATGTAGGAGTGATTTTTCTCCAATCCTTCTGTGTTCTTAATTTGAACCATTTAGCTCTCCCTTGCTCCGTACATCATTATCTCCCTTCACTCCTTCATTTCTCACCCTCTCTCCGTGTTTATCAACGCATGATTCCGCCCATGTTGCTCCTTCTTTCCACTTCTTTTCCCATTTTTCCTCATTTTCTGTCCTCCCACGCTATTTCTTTACGCTCATTTGCCTTCCCTTTCCCCGTTAAATCAACGTGCTGGTCCAACCACTGCTGCGAGGTGGATTTCTGCCTCACCAGCTTTCTCACCCAACCAAGAACTGCTTTGATATCCACCGACAAAGTTGCAGGTCCAGCTGTGCAGAAATATTTACTGTCGCTGACGTTATCTTTGGAAACTAAGACGTTTTTGCTTGAACTCTTTGTCACAACCCTTCTGCTGAATCCCAGTAGATTTCAGTGCTAATAGTGTACATTCATGCACTTAATCAACCCAGTTTTGTCAGTGACAGCGAGCACTTAAACTGAGGCATGGGATATGTTTTATATGCAAACCTGTAAAGCCATACGTTAGTGATGTTATTCAACGAAGCCTTGCAGCACACACTATTTGCATCACGTTGACACGGGGAATTTACATGCCTTTACTTGGTGGCACAGAAAATGCATGAATAAATATGCATAAATATGCTTTTATTCTCGGTTCAGATTTACTGCAAAGTGTGTTTTATGCAACTCATCGAACAGAACACAGATACGAGAATCAATTCGATTACTGTAACCTATCAAAGAAAACTCAGTCAATAAAAATAAATGTGTGATTTCCACATCTCTTTCTTGCTTGTGAAGTTTAAACATATCAAATTTAACAACTCTAATGCAAGCTGTCACCTTAGAAGTAAATGCCAGCACCGAGAGCATATTGAGTGGGGAATTAAAAATATAAACTTAAAAATACACAAAATTGACTGTTTTCTGCCAGCATTGCTTTCATGCCTTATTTGTAGCCATAGTTTCCTTTTAGCTCCCGATGAAATGCTCCTCTGACTGACATCCATTTTGTATGCAAAAAGTGAAATGATGTATGAAACACAGCCTGAAGCAGAAAGCCTGAGTTAATAAAGACACCACTGGAAGCGTGAACGTGCAGCTGAACATTTGCACCTAAAAAAGTATCCGAGTATGCATATGAGTTTAATATCTCACTAAGTTTGTTGAGATGTGAGACAAACTCCTGAGGTCTTCAGCTCGTCTGGTCTCCTGTGATTTTTTTGACACCTCTGCTAGTTGAGTAACTTGAGTGGATTTAGTTCGGGATTACGTAAAAGTTGCACAAAACTGCTTCATTCTTGGCTTTAAGCCTTTAACTTTTGGATTTAAGTTGAATCTCGATCCAAAAACCTTCGGAAGGACTCCTTACAAATAAAAGAAAAAGCAAAATACATATCAAACTGACATTATGTTGATGTCCTCAAGAAATGATCACAGACTAATCTGGATCGACATAACCTTCTAGGGTCAGTGCATACAGACAAATATTTGGAATTAATTTCAGGCTCTGATACATGTTTACAAATGTCATTTAGTATCATTTAAAGGAAAAAAATTTTGGCTTCTGTGCCATATATCACAGAATAATTCCCTCCTTTCAGGTTAATGTTCATTCTCCAGCTAGCCAAGGATCAAAGCCGACCAATCACAGAGCATGAAAGCTCTCTCTTTCATCTTTTTTGTGCACAATCTCACTACTTCAATAAAATGGAAGGTGAGTGGACAGCAGTCTCCCCTTTTGAGCAACTTTCAGTAAATAAAATTAAAAAAAACACATTAGCCTCATCCTCTCCAGTACTGCAGTTTTTCTGTCTGATACCAACAAGGTCAAAAACAACTGTGCGAGTCTGAGTTTGCTGTAATGTTTGACATTAGGAGTGAAAAACTCTTCACCTTGATCTCGTAGATCTTCAGCTTCCTCTTGATACTGGTGTTCTCCCGCTCCAGGCAGGCCAGCCTGGTCTTGATGTCCTGATAGGCGGTGATAAGGGCGAAGTGGGAGGTTGAGTAGACTTCATCATGGGGCAGCGGCGAAGACCGCCACGCGACGCTGCCACAGCCATCCTCCTTCAGGCCTCCTGCGTCGCCGCCTCCACCGAGCAGCCCCAGCTCCCCTCCGCCTCCAAACAGAGATTGCATCACTCAGAGCTTCAAGCTGAGGGCACACAGAGACAGATATTTGCTTATTAATTATTAAACTGCCAGATTGTTTCCATTCAATTAAATGCACCATCCAAAAATAAAGTAATTAAAAAAGAAACATTTCATAACTCTGGCTGGGGTCGCCTCTCGGTGCTACAGCAGCAATCCAAAAAACATCAAGCACTCAGCTACTCGCAACAAACAAAAAAGAACAAAGCAGTTTTCTATCGAGAGCAGTCGGACTGCTGGCACACACAATGTAAAATATTCAAAAGCACAGTGGGTACCGAGAGACACGGGAGGATGACTGAGGGGCACGTGAAATTTAGAGATGGCTTACTGTGTCTTAGGAGTTCAGATGTACTGTAGGTGCAGTGATCCAGTTAGCCACAATATCACATCGGGTGTGCTTACGCATAAGCTGCCCCCCACAAAAGAAATGCCAGTACACACAGAGCTACCTGATTATTCACTGCCCCATTCTGACAGAAGGGAAGCAAACTCGAGAAGCAGCGTGACCGCATATCAGGTCAGTGCAGCGGACACAAAGAGATGCAAATTTGCTCTGGATAACAAGGTGAGGGAAAGACACGGAGATCTTAACGTGTTTTAGCTTGAACAAATCATTTGTCTGCAATCAGGTTTTGAAGGTACAAAACAAAGAAACTGAGAGAAATGAAATAAAGAGAAAGCAAGCCGCAGACGGTTTTTAGATAAGTCAGAGCACAGCTTTAGATCATGAGTTCGAAAGATTTTTTTTTTCTTCTTCTGTAAAATCAAACATATTTCAGCATAAAAGCACCCTATTTGAATATGATTAGACTCCGTAGTGTTGCCAACAGATAAAGACTTCAAAACAATCCACTGCACTGGTTCCCAAATATTTCTGAACCGCTGAGCCCATCCATGTATGTGTTTTTAATGGCACTTAGCTTTCAGTGTTCACCCAGACTTTGGGTCTCTGGAGGGCTGAGATGGATCAGTGTTTCTTTGAGCCTGTTTAAAATCTTTCCATCACTTCCATTTAAAAATAACAGCTTACTTTTGTGGGGTTTTTTTTCCTTTTGTGTGCCTGCTTTGTTATTGCCTGCAGGATAACTACACAGTGTTTTAATATGACTTCTGCATTGTTTTTAATATTGTGATTTTGGGTCTTCGTTACTTATATTTTTCATTTAATATTCTGTATTATATAATGTAAGTCTATGAAGCAAACACTGCCCTTGTTCTTGTCTTTTATTTCCCTTTTTTTTTCGCTGTGATTTTACAATATATGGCACTCAAGGTTCATCTCTGGATAAAACGCCGTGCTCCTCGTTGTCTCTTTTCACTTAGCTCTCCAGTCACAAAGAAGGGAAGGGTGGGACACATCAATCATCACATCCCACTCAACAAAAAACGTCTGAGAAGTTAATGCTGCCGCTCTCCCTGCACGGAATAACGTGTCAACATTTTAATTTATGAAGGGCATTTCTGTTGGGAACATTTAGATTGCTGTGGGTCTGGAGGTTAAGCAGCAGTCGGCTAGGGCCAGAAATTTGCAGTGAATTGCTTTTGCGGATATTCTTTAACAAAGCAAACAAACACCTGTGGTGATAAAATGTTTTCAGAAGACAGCCTGGTGTTTTCAGCCTATTCCGCCTCCCAAGTTCTCTGTATCTCCTGAGTTCAATTAGCCACTCACAGCAATATAAATACACTTTTCTGAAGTCGGATTTGTATCTTTTTCTCCAGGCTTAACCAGGATATGATGCTTACATGTACAAAACTGTGATTATTAGCAAAACAGTAAAGCACACGTAATCTCGTGAACCCTTTGGCCTTCATTACCTCGGCCTTTTGCATTTAATTTTTGGTGAGAAGTCCCTCACAGGTGCATGAGTAACCAGTGCATGTACTGTAGCTGATATGTTAATCAGAGTATGATTTGCATATGAGTTGGGTTTGCTGTCTTGTTCCATTTCACAGTACTTAAAAAAAACATGAGCTCTGACAGCCTAGACTCCTTGAGTGGCATGATGAATGAGCTGAGTAGCTAGCTGACCACGCTGGCCTCCCTCCCCTGCCCCGAAGACTCCGGGCTGGGCTGTCAAAAGTGATAAATGGTGCCTGTGATGTCACTATCCTCTTTTAATTCCGCTACAAAGGGCACAAGTGCACAAAAGTCATACTAGACGTAGCAACAGCGGTTTGATTTACTGGTACTAGAGGAGTTACACAACAGCTAGTTGATTTGATGTATACTGGAATGGATGCCTTCCTGACTCCCAGCATTGCCTTGTGAGTCAGCGATTGCCCACTGAGCTATTTTCATCTGCTCCCTTCCTCCACGGTGCTATTTTCCTTGTGTTTCAAGAGAGAGGGGAATAAAGCCTCAGCCAATCTACGGCTCTTTTCCTCGCTGGTCTAACGGGATGATCCAAAAGCACTCCCACGAGCACAGGCACGCACATACACACACACACACACACACACACAAAAAAACACTGAGTAAAATGCACGCGTGGACAAAAATGCCTGTTTGATCAAGCAGTGCCCATCACCTGCCAACTGCCTGGACAGTAGTGTTTAAGCTGGGAAGATATTAAGGCTCCGTGATGTATACTGTGTTGACATCATGCTGTCAAGTCTGAGGCAGTTTACTCTGGCAAACACTGCGTCACTATAATATCATATCTTTGCACATGGTGTCTCATATAGCAGGAGGAAAGATAAACAGTTTGTACAAAAAAAGGGAGCAGAGGGAGAATAACACTGAATACCATTAAAATGGAAATATTGGTGAGACAGCGATTGGTTTCTTTTAACCGCGACAGAAATGTTTTTACAACTGCAAATCTGCAATAATCAGTGTTGTTGTTTTAGCAATAAAAATTCTAATGAAAAAATGTGACCTCTCATGTCACATTTCTTCATTAGATGATTTCATTAGATGATTCTTATATAGTGCGTTTTATCCAAAGAGACGGATATTTTTCTTAAAGGTTGGCACAGACAAAAACAGATCTAATTTAAGAGTGTACATATCATGTGTATTAAATGGACTCAGACATAACTTCAGGTGAGTACTACGTTTGCTATATGTTTATATTAAAGTAGGTAAGTCTTTGTTAACAGTCACGTTGTGTTGTTCGGTTTCTGTCACTGGTGTCCCAGACATGAGCGACAATGCCAGAACCTCTTGGCATCACTATTAAATGCACTAGATACTGTTAGGTGCCAAATGTGAGCATGCAGGTTTCATTTTGGAAAGGGGCACTTTTCAACCCAATCCTCTCTCTTCTCCTAAGCTCATACATGGAACGCTGGAGCCTAAGCACAATTTTCTGGCTAACAATCTTGTGGCTAACTCATGTGTTATTAGCTTCTGTTGGTGCTAAAATTCTGTTCACATGCACAGTGACAAAATCAGCTTGGTTTTGTAGTCTGAAGTATACTTCATTATGTGTTCTCCTTGGAAACTATTGTTGTCCCGATGCGCTCTGACATCCTAGTGCCACCTGAATCTGTTGTTAGGAATGTTATATTTATGTGTATTTTCTTCTTATTGTAGTCTGACTGCCAACAACTGAGCTATTTATGTCATAAATCTGATGCATATCTTTTGGATTACACTACAGCTTCTAAAGATGGACGTAACTTCTGGGTCTGAAAAATGAAGCAGAAGTGCCTTAAACCTCCAATTCTTTTAGTAGCCACCGGCTGGGATACCGTGGCTCCGAAAACAACTTGCAGTCCTTTAGAAATCATGACGAGTTTAAGGCCTTGGTCATTACACTTGTCCGTTATGTAAATTTTTGTCCGATTATCTAGGCCATGCCCATTGGTTGATGACTTGCTGATTGGCAAGCCATTAGCCAATGAGTGTGTAGTTTCATAGCCAGTTAAAATACAAAGATGGCAACGTTGAAATTGTTTGTCCCAAGGATTAGAAATGGGGCGTCACAAACCAATGGGCAATGTTACGGTAGCTACTTGTATACTGTCTATAGTTTAAAAAGATCTGTTAAAGAGTTAAATTAATTCTTGCTGTGTCCATAAGTATATATGAAATCACAAGTCGTTTTTATTTGCAGTACTGGACGGCAAGAAATGAGCACAAGATAGTCAATAACAGCGAAATCTGATGATCTATCAGGACAACACAACAGAGGTAAAGTTAACTAAGAATCAACACAGATCATCAGTTAGTCAAAAGAATTTTGTCACATTAACTTTCAAGGTAAAGAAAAACACTGAACAATGTCACGTCACATGTTCAGAGGTCATATTTCTGGCACAGGTGGAACCTCATTATGTCTCTCAACAACAACAAAAACGTAGTACTGGTAGGATGCTCTACTGCCCTCAAGTGACCCAAAAGAGTTAATACAACTTTAACCACAAAACTGTCCATGTTTGCTTTGGAAGGCTGGCCAAGGTTTTCTTTTCTCATTTAAACATGAGCTCTTGGATGCGATCCAAAGTACTCAGGTAGGATGCCGCTTCCATCCAAGCTCGTTCAGCTGCTGTGGCTATTAAACTCTCCATTAGCGCGGCTCGGTTAATTGTTCTCCATTTTCACACGTGGTCTTAAACTAATCCCCAGCAAGAACAACGTGTTAATATCTGGAAGAGCTGCTTCTATGTATTTATGTATTTATCCATTTATTTGTTTTGCTCAGCCTGGTAAATCACTTTGAATAAGTCATGGCAAGATGGTGATATATTATAAAAATACAACCTCAGGATAGATTACCAAATTACATTTAAACCAAACAAACCTACAACAAAGTAAACTTTCACCACGTAGTATTGGGTGGAATTATTTACATTAAAATTATATGATCTGCCTACATATAGGCTGCATATCTAAAAAAAAAAAAAAGATATTATAGCACCATGTGGATATTTATATTCAGCACCCCGTGCAAAACATAAATCATGCCATAAATTCGAAAAGAATTATGTGCTGGCCGTGGATATCTGAGTAATTTGCATAGAAAATAATTTCCTCTAGTTGCACAGAGAGTGCCGTGGATGATGATCAGTTTGTCTTCTGATAGGTAAGGACCAGAACTCGGGAACATCTGTGTTTTGTGCTCCTCTCATTTATCACAGTGATGCATTTATCACATATACACACTCACAGCTCCTCTACTCAAAATATCCCTCTGATATCTTCATGCCGTCCCCTCTTTTCCACTCTTCTATCCCCTCTCTGTCTCTTGTTTGGACCACAAGGCTCATTTGCTGAGGTTCTCAAAGCCCCACTGGACTCCAGGCATAAAGTCAGATGCTTCTCCCCCAACCAGCTCCCTGCTTCATTACAGTGATTACCGCAAGAAGTCATACATTACCTGGAAGCCACGTGGCAGACACTGTTCCACAGAGACTACCTCCCCCCACTCTTCTTTTCTCACCCTCTTCCCTCCTTGTCCCCCTTTCGTTCTCTCCAGAGATTAAATCACCACTCCCATCCTTCTATGTCATAGTACTAAAAAGGCCACAGACTGCTGCTGTGGAAAGTCTAAAGTCACGACAACTAAGCAGTTAATGTGTTCATCTTTACATGTCTGTGTTGTGTTTCAATGAGCTACCCTATTATTTATTTTATTTCACAATAGCCTAAACAACAGTTTGAGAAGTTCTGGTCTGATGACATTTTCTTCCAGCGTGATTCACGTCTGAAACCGAATGTTATCACATTCACACACTGCAGCACAAATTTAAATACACACTCAGAGAGAAATATATATTACTTGGTCTTTTTTCTGCAGTCTTAGGAGAATTAAAAGAATCCATTTAAAGCCAAAAATACAACAACTTTAGCAGAATGGTCTACAAGACCCACTAAGAAGCTATCCATTAGAGACTAGGATTCAAGTGCATCTTGCCTCGTGATCAGCCTATCAGACTAAGGCATTAAAAATTCATGAAACATATGGCACTTGAATTTTGAAACAGCACTTTTCAGATGCCAAATGGTTTATTTGCACGTTTTTAAATTTCAGATTGGAGTAAGGAAACCAAAGATCAGAAATCAATCAAGCCAAAGGTCTCCCTAAATTTTCAGCTTTCACGAATACCAGCTGCTTATGAAATGTTTTCCATTCAGCATGTCAGCAAAAATAAATTAAAGAATTTTAACATTAGCCACACAGCT
The DNA here is from genome assembly GCF_041146795.1 of Maylandia zebra. Taxonomy (NCBI): domain Eukaryota; kingdom Metazoa; phylum Chordata; class Actinopteri; order Cichliformes; family Cichlidae; genus Maylandia; species Maylandia zebra. The sequence continues at coordinate 26,132,059 of NC_135174.1, read as the reverse complement.
ATTTGGATTGCAAAGCCAGTCTAATGGTTAGTCCGCCATTGGTCCGTCATTCTGTACCTGAATATTTCATGAATTGGAGTGAAATTCGGAATAGAAATTGGGTGGGCTCAGAGAATGAATCTTAATGACTTTGCTGATCCAGATTTGTCCTCTAGTGACATTTTATTTTTTCGTTTAAGTAAAACAGCAACTGTTATCCACTGGATGCATAACCATGCTTACACTATGCGCCCCCTCAGGATGAATTGTCACTGGCTTTCAGATCAAATACATGCATAAATAATGACACTGATAGTAATTGCATCTGTTCTTTGTGTTGATTTCTACATTGCAAATGCTTGCACAGTGGAAAAAGGACTATATGTATATATATATATATATATATATATATATATATATATATATATATATATATATATATATATATATATATATATATATACACACACACATATACATACTTCAGATGAATTATTTAACCCCATATTGGAACATTGCCACAATAACTATACTTTTGGCTTGTGTAACACGTGCAGCACAACTATATCACCTCTATATTCATTAGAAAATGTAATAGTATGTAATGTCTGTGCATAGCAGCGATGTGCAACCATTAACTCGCATGATGGCTACCAATTAAGACACGGAGATAATCACTGGTTTGACTGCCAAAATCTGTGATGCAGATCATAGAGCATCTCTTTTCATTATTTTCTAACATAAACCCATTATTATCTTAGCACAGATTTCCTGCCATGTTTAAATAGAGCCATTAAAAACATGTAATGAAGGAGCCATGTCTTTGAATTCCAAAAAGCAATTACTTCAACAAATAGATGAAAGTATGTAAGACCATTAAAGATGCTATTGGTGAAAATGCAGCTTTTATCTACTGGAGCATGCCAAGATTTGATTTGTATTTATTTATTTTTGCAGCTAGATCTCTTCTTCTCTCCTTTGACCTCACCTAACACATTCAGATGAATGTTTCCGTTTTTGTAACAGGTAATATGTACAGCTCTATACATTTTCCAGCACCTTGGGAGGACAGTGCATTATATTACAGTAAATATAAAACTTCAAATATAAAACTGTGATCCTGCAAACACCTGATGTATCCTCTGTTTAGCATGCCATACAGCAGCTAAAATGGTGCAAAGTCTCAGCAGGGTATCCTACGCTGAGTTAAAAAGAACAAGCCTCATTCATTTACAAACATTCATAACCCAATCAGATCCTTAGCGCTGCTGCTTTCTGTAAATGCTGCAAATCATATTTTTGGGAACCTCAGAGGATTCGAACAACAGATGATTCTTCTCTCGATGGGAGATCTGTTTGTGTCTCACTGCCAGCTAATCATTGATTACCGTAGACTGTGAAGGGGAAAATCTGCATGTAAATATTGAAAAAGGATCTTCGTGTTTTCACTGTGTGGCTTTGTAATACTAAAGATATTAAAACCTCGAACAATATAATTATTAGCTTTTTTTATTTCCCACAATGATCCTGCATGCACATTTACAAGGTTGTGCATGTACGTTTTTAGGGCTTCTGTTGTATCCAAAGGCATAAATATACGAGTGCAGTAGAAATCACGCCAGTGCGGTCAAGGCTGAGCTTTCCAGTGATAACAGAACCAGGATCAAAGAGAAAACTGGAGTCCCCACAGAGTGCGATTTAAATGTTGTATCTTGTACGTGAACGATGCAACCGCTTTTCTCTTCCATCCAACCCACGTCCTTCCCCTGAGCTTGTATTACATTTTACTGTTTTCCCTTATACCTTCCATCTCCTTTCATCCTATCCTTTCTCTTCCCCGTCCTCGCTCTCTCTACTTTCTCCCTTCTCTCTGTCTGGCAGTGTTAAACAGCTCCTCTCAGTGCTGCCCTGTGATCCCCACAGGCTGGACATTTGGCACCTCTGAATCAGACAGTATGTCTATGAATGGTGAGTCCAGGGTAAGGAGGTGGTGTGACTTTCGGCCCTGCGCTCATCCGCCAAATGCTCCCATAATGCCTGGCTTCAGTCGGCTGCACCTGTTTCCTCTGCCTTTCACAGTGAACAAGGCCAAACCTGGATGGCACGGCACACACTGAGAACCTATTAACATGCCGGCAGGTAGGGTTTGACTGCGTGCCTTTGTGTGCGTATCCATGCGGACATGAGGACAGGCACATCAACGAGTGTGGAAATGAGTCAGTGCAAAGAGAGTGTGTGTTTTGTGAGTGTCAGCACAAGGACAAAGCAGTCACTGCAGGAAAGGTGATCATTTAGTGTGTTTGTTTGCTTGCTGTTGCCAAAAAGAGACAGGTAGCAAGGGTCAGTGGATGCACACGGTGCTGTGGATTTATGAATAAATTACTTATCTGGTTTTTGTTGATATACATGTTATTGTGGTGATCGTGGCTCAAGACTTGGCAGTTCGTCTTGTAATCAGAAGGTTGCCGGTTCGAGCCCTGGCTCGGACAGTCTCAGTCGTTGTGTCCTTGGGCAAGACACTTCACCTACCGCCTACTGGTGATGGCCAGAGGGGCCAATGGCATGATATTGCAGCCTCGCTTCTGTCAGTCTGCCCCAGGGCAGCTGTGGCTACAACTGTAGCTGCCTCCACCAGTGTGTGAATGTATAGTGAAATGTAAAGTGCTTTGAGGGTCTTGAAAAGCGCTATATAAATGCAATATTATTATTATTATTGGTTCACAATTAAACATCCGGAAAGTAGTTAAAACTTGCCCAAAGCTAAGTAAGCTGACGTATAAATATCGCCAACTTATAATTCACAATCATAGACTGTAGTTAAAAGATGCATGAGCCATCGTTTTTTATTTGAGCCAGAAGTGGCTATATATTTGGAGTTACTAAGTTATTACCGTAGTAAGGCTAGTGGGCTGAATTTATAAACTTTACAGCTACATCATACAGACACAATTCCTGCTAACTAGGATTAGAAGATATTAAAATGTCACTCACCAAAACTGGAGGACAGACTTCTTGGACGCACCCATATCACATCACAGCAACCAACCGCACAAACAGAGACTCGACCACTGGCGGCCATGGTCGCCATTTTAGAAAGACACATGACCATAGTATGTTTTATTTGAAAATTTATTTGATCAGACCATGCCCAGCATTTGCTACTGCATACCTTTCATTCATACGTGGCTCAAGAGTTGGGAGTTCGCCTTGTAATCGGAAGGTTGCCGGTTCGAGCCCCGGCTCCGACAGTCTCGATCGTTATGTCCTTCTGCAAGACACTTCACCCGTTGCCTACTGGTGGTGGTCAGAGGGCCCGGTGGCGCCAGTGTCCGGCAGCCTCGCCTCTGTCAGTGCGCCCCAGGGCAGCTATGGCTACAATGTAGCTGCCATCACCAGTGTGTGAATGTGTGGGTGACTGGATGTAGTGTAAAGCGCTTTGGGGTCCTTAGGGACTAGTAAAGCGCTATACAAATACAGGCCATTTACCATTTTACCATTAAAAAATGCAAGCTGAAAATAAAGACACTCACATATCTGATAACATATGCAGATTACAAATTGTGTTTCAAATAATAAAGAGCTGCATTTTACGCAGCACAGCAAACCTGTTCAGCATTTCAATAACGAGGCCAACATGTTCAAGGACACATTTCCACTGACATTATGTGGAAAATATGCCACTCTGACTTTAAAAAAAATCCTATTTTATCGTCTGTTTTTGTTCAGATCCTCTTGCCAACATCTCTCACTGTCCATCCCTGTTATTCTCCAGATTTTAGAATATCTAGGTTGGTAAATATATTTACACACCCAACGATGCTTCCTTCAGCTGTTACTGTGCTCTAGGCAATGAGCTGAACAAGCAGCAGTGAGCTGTGCGTCATGTCTCCTTAGGATAGCATTGTGGGTGAACACATTTGATAGCTGTCAGACATGGAACAAGTGATAAAAACAGCACATCAACCTACTTGAAGAGCCAGAAGGGAGGTAGTTGACATACAGCATAATACAGCAGATGTAATAATTAGGATCTGGCATTTAGGGAGAGAGAACCGGAGTATTGTTGATTGTGTTTCAGGTTTATGTTTTTTATTCAAAATAATATTTCAGACCATTTTACATTTGCTAACTAATGGTAAATGGCCTGTATTTGTATAGCGCTTTACTAGTCCCTAAGGACCCCAAAGCGCTTTACACATTCAGTCATTCGCCCATTCACACACTGGTGATGGCAAGCTACATTGTAGCCACAGCCACCCTGGGGCGCACTGACAGAGGCGAGGCTGCCGGACACTGGCGCCACCGGGCCCTCTGACCACCACCAGTAGGCAACGGGTGAAATGTCTTGCCCAAAAGACACAACGACCGAACTACCCAAACTTACTTCAAAGCCTAAACACCGGGTACTCCAAGGTGTTCAAGCAAATATCTACAAGAGCACAAACTGGTTCCTGTGAACTTGGATGTTGAATATACATGACTGAGTGCGGAATTTGATTTTTCTCATGCATGTCTTTTATTTCATACTGTACTTTAGTGATCCTCTTCCAGGGCATAGCCAATTACTTATTTTAAGAACACTGAGATCCATTTAGTTTAGTTCATTCATACACATCAAATACATTTGATTTGATATTTGTGTTCAAATATTAGAAATATCAAATAGTACATCACGTCTGACTATCTGCTGTATGCTCGTTGATCACAAGCCCAATGGCTTCTGGGTCAGATTTTGCATTTTATTCTCCAAGATGAAAGTCTAAATAATGACTTCCAGGAATTAAATTGTGGTAAAGAAATTCAAATCAGGGGTACCAACCCAAATACGTCTGTAGCATTTAGTATCAAAGGTTTGGGGGTTTTTTTCTCATTATTGCTCATGCTGCCATGCTCATGTTAGGCTTGTTTCATTTCTATTTTGGTCAGCTATCCTCCAAGTTTAAACAACAATGTAGATAAGAAAAGCATGGGATTTATCTGAGGTACTGAGGAGTTTAATTTATTTTGTAATATGAAAAAAAACATGTTTCTGTTTCAGAAACGGAAAAAAATATGTGTTTTCTTAGAAGAACAGTTCTAGAATAGTTAAATACAAGGGATTTAACATACCTCACTGAAGAGGTATGTGCCACCCTGGCTAGACCTCTTGCCCCTCCTTTGCTGCTTTGGTGGTAGAGAGCTGCAGGGCTGGAAGTCCAATCCCCAGTGTCTCCGGTCTCTGTGCTAAAGTGTCCTGTCTCAAAATACTGAACCCCTCTGTGTATTAACTGATTTGCTAGCTGACTGAATGAAATCCTATCATCATATTTTCTTTTATATGATGAAACCTGCAGTCCTACCTCTTGCCCTGTGACAGCGCAAAAAGCTCCAGACACGTCGTTCCCAGAGCCAGATCAGTACTAAATATGCTGAGCCTTTTCCCTGAAATCATCAACAGAAGCACCTGAAACTGATGTCTGATTACTAAGGACTGACATTTAAAGGAGTGGAAAAATACTATGTCAGTGTGATTGCTGTTAAAACTGCACTCCTCTTAGTGTGTCATAGTTGTACTCGTGTCATTATGTATTATGTACTGTCTTCCTGGTTAAGTGTTTCTTGAAAAACATATTTGATTTTAATGAGAAAAATGACGAGGATAAATGAAGGATATCATCAAAAATAGATGTGTTAAAAAATCATGTTTATTTGGGAAGCTATGAAAGGCTCATATTTCTAGATTTTGCAGAAGCAAAATTTTAATGAAACCTGAAAAATGCAAAGCTTTACCTTAAATGTGGCCCTCAAATGAATAATACATTTAGCTAAATGATGCATAGCCACACAGATCGCTGGTTTCATGTGCTTTTTTTTATAGCAAATATTCATATTCACAACAAATCAAATGAATGATTTTAAAAGCAGCAGCGGTAACTGGAGACCTGCCATAATAAATTAACACAAGTCTATTTTTTTATGACTGTTGGCTGACTAACATCTATGTCTGTTCAATAAGCTGCTGTTGCTGTGTGATGTTAAGACTGGAACTCCATGTACTCTTTGAACACGCACGTACTACACACACACACACATATGCACACAGCTCAGCCTACGTCATGTGCCAATAAGGTCCACATCCAAGCACACCTACAGAGACACGTCACACATGCATGATGAATAATGCAAAGCACTTATACAGCCTGTTGGTGCAGGAGAAAGACACCAACTCTAACAAATGATGTTCTGTGCCATGCCATACTGCTCTATGATTCATCACTGGGGGAATCAGCTGTGTATGCAGGCGGCCACAGAACTATCTGTGTGTACGTGTTTTTGTGTGTAAGTAAGCCAGCTGCCATTTGGGAGATTGATGGCAGGGGCAGGATGGAGACAATGAGTTGTGGGGTTTTTTTGCTCTCTGCTCTCTGTTTTCTGTCAGCTCCATCTCTCTTTTCTCTCATCCTCCCCTCATCTTTCTTTCCACCGAAGCTGAAACAAATAGTCAATTCCTTCACCTTTCTCTTCCCACCACCACCACCCCGTCTTTCCTCCCTCTCTCTTGCTCTTTCTCACTGTCATTCATCCATCTTGGTATTCAGCAGCAAAGTTTATCACAGCCCCCCCCCCCTCCCCCCAACCCACTCTGAGTGGGTTAGAAAAAACCTTTATCTTGACTTTGAATGAGAACTTTCCCCACAAAAGACATTAATCTCCTCATTATTATTATAGCCAATCCAATACTTGGATTCCCTCACTCTGAAATCTGAGTCGAGCTAAGCTGCAGCCCAGAAGCAAAGACAAAAAGACAGAGAGGGTGAGAAAAGAATGACTTTTCTTTTCGGGCTGCAATTAAAGTCCTGCCTCCTTTGACCAACTTAATGTAGCCTCCCCATTTAACCACGACCACACACTCTCACGGACACATGCGGTGTACATGCAGTACACTCACACACACGCTGACACGATGACTGAGTCGGATGACTCACGAGTACTAGTGTGTTTCCCAGTGAAACAAAGCCTGTAATTTGGTCTCAGCTGGTAAAAAGCGCATTAAGGAAGAGAGCACAATGCTTTGTCTCGTTGCACAGTTGGCACGCCAGCAGGCTGGAGTGAAAGATGGCTGCTCAGTAAGATGAGATGCACAGTATGATGAGAAAATGTGACAGAGCTGTCGGTGCAGTTAGCCTAGAGGTCAGAGCGGGATATTTAAAACTGTGCTGAATGTTTGTGCCACATTACATTAGTAATATTAGGGCAAAATGACATTATAGGAAACATATTGCTCATAATAATATACCCAGAGCGAGTTGTTGCATGACTCTCTAGCTTTACAGATCCACCATCCACTGTAAACGGAGTAGTTTCCAGATGCAACTCTTTCACAAAAAATCTTTGTGTTATATCCACCATGTATTTCACAGCAACTGAAACTGGTGTAGACATACCAGCCCATCTCGCTAATGCACCAACCCAGTGTGTCGCACACTGCACGACCGCCAATCTTAGCTATATATAAGCTTTTATAACAGCGCTAAATAGAAAAAAATGTAAAAAAAAAAAAAGTAAAGAAAAGACTGAAACACCCTTCAAATATGTTCAAATATGAGTGTTGATGTGGCATAGTTTGTCCACCAGAGGGCACTGTGCTGCTTCCTTGTTGTTGACACAGGTTTGGGATTCCACACACAAAAACCAGCTAATCCAGAGTGCAAACGAGCAAAAATAACTACACATAACAAATTTTAGGAAACTCTGTCCATGTTGTGTGTCTTAAAGGAAAAAAAATATTGGCTGTATTTTTAGATCACCAAAATACTGGTATCCCATATACCAGTAATACTGTAGCTATATGTTTGCTATTAGTTGCTTACCACAGCTATTCCGTCATCTTAAAGTTTTCCCTAAATCACTTCTGTTGTGTATTGTAAGCTTTTTATTTATTTTTTTGAAACATTTTTTGTGAGCTTTAGCTGTATTTTTTCTGTTTTTGTTGTGTTTTCTCCAGTTTTTGCTGCTGTTTTTTTTTTTTTTAAGTTGCAGTGCGTACACACATCTTAAAAATCTATTGTTCGGGCTTGAGATGTAATTGACAAAATAACATATTTACTTTTATGCCATAAGAATAAGGATAGGGTTTGAGTTTTGGCTACCAAATACAAAGAAAGCTAAAACTGAGGCTTCAAAATTGTAATCCACAAACCAAATATGGTTCAGATTACTAAATAATCACAAATAAATAAACAATAATATTACATGAAAAAACTTGATGGATGGATGGGATATCTATTTACCACATATTAGCAATATTAGCAAGCCTAAGCTACAGGTCCTTTCAGAATAAAAGACTCTAGCAACCAAGCAGGAGGTGTTTTATGTATATGTATGTTTGTTTATTTGGTGTTTAATAGCCTCTTAGTCCAATCTTATTATCAAATGCCAAACACTGATTAGCTTTGAGCTTTGAAGGGCACAAAACAATGAACGTAAAGATATCTTCTTGCTCTCTGAAAACCTCAGACGGATATTTTTCTCTTCATTTTCTGACATTTCATGGACTGGAGAATCAAACTTCCTTTTTATTCATGATGAAGAGGATTGAGTTTGTTGCTGTCCTAATTTTGTGATGAAGCTTTTTAACTTATGCCCCATCCTCCATGGGATGAGATGGCTCTCATGGTTTATTTAATAACATCTCATAATCATTACACACATGGCACAGTGCGGGTTTAGTTTTGTGGCTCCTTGCAGTGATGCCGCAGTTGTTGACTCTTTTAAAACTTGCTGCAAGGGTGGGTTAGGTGGCGGGGAAGACGCTGTAATGCAAAACGGTACAGCACTGCAAAGCTTCACAGCCTTGTAGTGGAAAGCAGCATCAGTCAGATGCCATCACACGTTCGTGCATACATACATTAACTCCAGCCAAAGGCCTTGACAGCTCAGATCATTCCAGCGCCAGTGGCCCTGACTCTTACTTGGATCCCACTTTTGTCTTGTTTTCCCGGCATCTGAAGGCTCGTTCGTTTCACAGAACATCACATCCTCCTCCAGTATGTCTGTTCTGCTGTCATACACTGACTAAAAGACTGACTGATAGTTAGACACACACACACGTATGCACACAAATGCACACAAATATGCTTAAAATGTAAAAATATGAAAAATGATGGTATGCCAAATATGCATGAGAACGAGAAGTAATGCAAACAGAGCAAAGTGGAAAAGTCACTGTTATTTTCAGTCATGAAAATGCATTCAGAATTAAGACCATGTCTATTTGGATATCAATTTTTACCCTACTTTACTCAAATTAACTTCTCTTTACTGCATATTTATTCAGATGCCGGATTCATGGAAATTGCACAAAAAACCTGAACATATTTAGTGGGCATATCCACACAAATGCATCATAAAGCACCACACATAATGTGGTTTTAACAAGTTATGGGCTTATCTGAGGAGATCCGGAGCCTAAAATTTTATTAGAAATCAACTTTATTATATATCCACATTATAACGCATTCATATCCAATCGTACCCCTCAGCAAATACGCAATCTACTACACTGAGCTGCAAAAAGAGAGGTTGATTCCAACCGTGGCTTCCATCATTTTAAGACATTAAGATCTACGAGAGGCTGCTAAAGACAGAAAATATAACCAAGTGTTTAATTGGCTCTGAGTGCTGATGTGACAATCTGTGGCTCCTGATTAATTAGAAGTGCATGCTTCTGCTGCTGCCACTGCTGCTGATGCATGTTGGATGAGTCCAGAGACAAGATGATGTGTGAGGGAAAAGAGAGCAGTGGCTTGGATCAGAAAGAATATATGATAAACACGAGCGATGCATGCACTCATGATGAGCGCACGTGGATGAGATCATGAATAAAAAATACCGACAGCACATGCGTGTCCCCTGTGTGTGTTTTACAGCAGCACGTGTGCCTCTTTGTAAGGTGTGAGTACATTACTTTAATGAAAGTCACTGTCCTTGGCAAAGGACATAGCCGCTCAACCGCTGAGGGCTGCTCTCTTTTTCACCAGTCTGTCACACACATATACACACACACAAACACACACTTGTTTTCATGTCTTAGTGGGGACATCTGATTGATATAATGCCCACCCTAGCTCCTTACCCTAACCCTAACCATCAGAAATGAATGCCTAAACCGAGCCCTTACCCTGAACCTAACCATAACCTAACTGTAGCTCTAGAATCACATTTTCAGCCTCAAAAATGCCTTCAAATTCTTGAGGACGGGCTTTGGTCCCCACAAGTGCCAGTTTCTGGTGCTCACAGAGATGTTTAAATAAACACACACACACTGCAATATGCGTTTATCTTTAAATGGCTTTGTGAGGATATCCACTTACATAACAAACGTTAACAATTAAAACTAAACACCTGGCCCAGACCTAACTAATGTAGTCATAACATCAATCCAAAATAAGTCATCTCAACCAGGCCTTTGAAGATGAGTCAGGAAAGGAGAACCAACCAAGAATTAAAACACACACGCACTTTAAACCAGGCTCTGTGATGCTCTCCTTCGCGTAAAGACTAGAGTACTGCAAGATGAAAAGGTGAGCGTGTGTACACATGCATGCATGTGACTGTATGTAGGGGGAATCAAAAGATTGGGGGGGGGGGGGGGGGGACGAGTACGTGCAAAGGAAAATGTACTCAGGGAACTCTATTGAAGTCTGAGGGGATAGTCCAATACTGGGAGGCCAAGACCAAATTACCAGCTTGCAAAACATGCAACTGATCCCCACGGTCCCAAAAGCCAGATTATGTCGAGTATTTAACTCAACATAATCTAATTAACCATGAAAATCTCAACTGCTAAAATTGAGCTGTGTTAGGTCCTCTCTCCTCCATCTTGTAACTCCTCTCGTGGTAAATCAAGACTTATTTGTTTTAATATACAGTGAACTAATTTTACCTGAATTCTTTTACCATACGGCTTTTACTTTGCTTGATGTTTGAAGCAATTAAGGGAGAAAACTTGGTCGGGTATGTTGGTTAGGTAGCACCCTTAAACTACAAATGACAGAAAATCTATTCTTATGTAAAATATATTAACATTTGAGCAGAGATACCAATTAAACGGTGGCATTTCTGCTTAAATATCAGCTTACATCTCAACTATAAAATTTGTTTCAAATCAATTTACTCTTGATCACCTAAACACTTAATCGGCTGTTCCGTCTTGTTTTAACTCTTGAGAAGTGGATTGTTTGTGGCTGCACAGTGGAGGTCAGTAGAGGTCTACAACACCAATGTAGCCATGTGTAAAGGCCACTAAAGTTTATCTAAATGTCACATTGCCACAGTCGAGAACACACGAGTACATATAATAACTGAAAGAACATGCATCAGATAAAAGAGACATTAGAGCAAATAATGTAGACATAGTGTTTTGAAAAGCCCAGAATAAAATCCATGGAAGTGTGAGTGTGTTACCTGAATTTTTAGGAATTGCTTTGAAAACCTTTTCCATCTGGACTCTGTTTATATTTGGCTGTAGAGTTTTGATCTTGGACGTCCCACACATCCATGGAAAGCCAGAGGGAGGAAAAACCCCAGCGGCGCCCCGTTACAAAACTGAGCAGACATCAATGATATGACACTGATTAAGTTGGTGTTGGGGTGGAGGTGGGTGTCATATACACAGCAAAAAAAGCCCCTTTATGAGACTTGCCAGTCGGATGAGCACAAAGATACTAGCTGATGTGGCACTGAGATCAGCTAATATGACAGAATGTCGCTGAGATTTTTTTTATTAGCCAAGGAAGCTATGAAGCTGCTATGACAGAATTTTTCTGTAAATTTCAAATGAGCAAGTGAGAAACGTTTTCTCATTTCTAGAGCAAATTAGGAAGTATTTCATCAAACAAACTTGGGGATTTATTCCGATGTTTGAAGCCACCATTTAGGACTTGGTTATTAGAGAAACTTGATGCATCTGCAAACACAAAAACTGTGATGCATCCCTTTTACTTTGCTGCACCTCTTTTAGAGTCAGTGCATATTAAAATTATATAAACTAATTTTCAAATATTCTTACAAAATGTAATCCAAGTGCTCACAAAAGCCCCTGAGGTGCTTTGAGGAACCCTGCCTCTAAATCTGTTTCTCCAAGCAGCATACTCTTTGCAAATCCAAACCATACGCTAGTAAGCAGTCAGTGGAAGTAAGCACAATTTCGTCTGCCATTATGGCAAGCAAAACTTTCATCTCACTTGTACACTATCCATGTGAGCTATCCATGTGTCTGTGTAAGTCCCCAGCCAGCTAAACTGCAGAACACACTGAAAGCCTTACCAAAAGGGTTGAACTACTCCATTCTGCGCTTGCATGGAGTGCATTTCAGTATGGATGGGATCCAACCAAAGTCATCAGTTTCAGCCTCACGTGTGTCTCTTTTTCATTCTGTGGATAATAAAGGAGGTATGCATGCACCGGTAGTCACCGCACGATTGTTGTTTGATAGGAACAGGCGTCTGAGCTGCCAGCGGAGTGACAAGAACAAACATATGAATGACAGAAGGCAGTGAAAAATTCACTGTAACTGACTTGAGGGAGCTGGGGACATGCGACGCTTGTGAAGGATAAAGGACACGACTACAGTAGATTACAGCACAGCTGATTGGATGAATAAAGGTAGAACTCGGAGGTAGAACTCGGAGAGAAGGGGCAGGGAGAGATGATTAAAAGAAAAGAGGCTAAAGGGGTTTGCAGCCTGTGCCATGCTTTCTGTTTAGAGGTAGAGGTAGGAGAACTGCATTCGACAGCCAATTATTACACTCAGACAAAGGCGCAACAGCAGACTTGTTAGGGCACTGAACCCATATGTTTCAGTTCACGTGTCTCTCTCTCACACGTGTAGACCAGCTTTAACTTAAGACGCACCATTCACCCAAGCAAAAGGAAAGGACTGTGCATCTATTCTCTAAAGATAGTAACCTTCTGCATAAATGTACTAATCCTCCAGCTTTTGTCATCTAGCTTTAAGTAAAAAATGCTTAAAAAGGTGGCGGAAAGGGCTTCGACTGAATAGCAACAACAATAAAACAAGGTGATATATGAGGAGAGCAAAACAGTCTTCATGGATTTTGGATCCAAAAATCTGTTTTCTTTAGTCACGCGGGATTACAAGGCGGCGTGTGTATGATTCACGCAGCTCATTTCCAACCTTCTTGTAGCATCTACGATAGCGCTACCGGTGCAAGTCGAGAGTTTCAGATTTGGGAGATATTATGTGGAGTATGAAGAAAAAAAATTCTTCCTAATTTTCAGTACTATTGTGTTTACTTGCAATGGGACATGAATTCACTATGTCTTTTTGTGGACAGTTCATCTGGTTGTTGGCTTTCAGTACCACGGACAGCAGCCCACTCAGCAAACAACACTGTCAAGGCCTTCCTACAGGAAACAATGCTCTTGGACGCTGAATAGATGCAATGCTGTTTCTATGAGACAGTGAACGAATTAGCCTGGATTCACAGAATGAGCTGTTCTTCCAGATTTAATCCTTAATGATTAAAATGACTGCAGTGTTACAGTTTTGTGGGTGTCAGTCTTAAATGGTCAAGTCCATTTAGGAAATATTACAAAAGAAAAATTACAGTGGCAAACCACTCTCTGTCTTTTGACAACAATTCAGCTAGGTTTTGATGCTCAGCAGATGAAACTGGAAATACTGGCTCGGATATCCTTATTACGTGCTGCAATGTAGGCACCTAAAAATTGGCTGCTGAAGTCGTTACACTAGTGGATTGGATCCTTTCTTTCTGATTTAATTTGAGATTGATCAAATATTAATTATAATTAATCATACTTGTGTGTTTTTTCAAGGTTGAATATAGTAGCAACCACGTATAAATACTGTATTATTGGCTAATATAAGTATTTTCTTGGCTGTAAACAGTTTTTGTTTTTATTACCAGTAATTTTGTGCAAGTTTATAAGTTTAAAACTGTGTGTGCTGGAGTCAGTGCAGTACATTTACCACTTCAAAGGATCCCTGAAAACCCGAAACTATTATATTATCACTAACTTCTTTACTATCTTTGATTAATCAAATAAATAATAATGATGTATCGGCAATAAGCAGTTCCTCCACTGGACGTGTTAAGAAGAAAACAAAGCAGGTTATCAAATAGTTCTCAAATATCAAATAGCCTACATTCCTTTCACACTAACAGCCACTAACTACACTGACATTGCAGGCATTAGCAGTATTAAGCATGTCTGCTGGTGTGCTGGGGTGCGTTTGTGTGGCATACCCCAAAATTCTGACTGATCTCAAACATCAGTAAAGCTGTTTATTTTTCATAAATCGAGGCTGTATTTCCTTTGAAGCAAGGATAACTTGACATATGAATGTGTGATGAGTAGATCATTAAAATGTCACTCGTCGTTTTTCTGCATATGCACCTCTTTTTTTATTTCTGTATTTTCCTCAGAAAAAAACTTGTAGTCACTTGAAACGTTGTTAATAAAATTAAACGGAGTACGGATTCCAATGAGGAGGCGCTCTTTGATCTCCGACTTAACTAGTAAATCCCGTTCTGTTTATTATTTCTTCTTTCTCCTCACAATTCTGGATGTGTATGAAGTAGATTGAGAGACGTTGCATACCTGGGAGGCATGATAAAAAATTGACTATATTATTAGTTCAGGCAGACCACAAAGTCAATCTCAGCCTGCAGTCCCAGCAGATCAGCTGATCGCAATACCAGCCAACATCAGCTGATAGTTTCCTTTCTGTCCAGTTGTTAATGTTTCATTTAATTGTTTTACTTGCTTTAGCCTGCCTATATTTGCTACTTTGTCTGCAAGCTGCTTTGGAACCCACCAGGGCCTCATTTATGTCATGTCTTTTAACTTTAATAGTGGGGTTGACTTTTACTTTTGGGGGGTTTTACTGTAGATGGAACAGGAATTGCAGATTAGCCATGAGCCATATAGAAGACTGAAGTCACTGATCATTAGCAGACATTCATCTCCATGCTCATACCTCTTGTTATCAGGACATTGGCTCAGTAGTGCCACTTGTGGTCAAGAATTGGATATCAGATTTTAGGATAACCCCCCCTGACCTGCACTGGAAAACTAACAAGCACTGTTTTTGCTGAAGGTCCAAACAGATCATTGTGCTTCCGCTCAGTCTTCCTGTGTGACCTGCGTGTCACTCGATCTGATGCACACTGTTTGTCAGCTACATATTTATTGGAAATCTATGTGCTGTGGCTGTGCTGTGCTGAGAATCCAAAGATTATGCCTCAAATGAAATTATTCTTTGTATCCTCAGAGTCAGTTTGATGACATTTTGTTGGTCGGATCTGTCTCCAGCCAGAAGCAGGCATCTTTCCTCTGATAGAGGTTGTCAATATGCCTGACTGCTCTTTTTTTCTTGGCTTGAGTAAAACAAAATCTGACATACTTGTGTACAGACTGAAAGGAAGGTTGTCTTCGGTTTTGAGTATATATGTGTGTATACGTCTTTAAAAGGAGATGAATAAAGTCGCAGCAGCAGCAACATTAAAACGGCAAACATTTTCAGAGATGTCAACAAAAAGGCATACAAAGCACTGGTGGGGCATTCTCATAGTGTGAGGAGATATTTTTAGGTGCACCAGACTAAGCTTAGGAAGTCCTGTAACGAGTGACAAGCAAGTGGGTAACCTGGTTTTACAGAGACACAAAAAGAATCACATGAATCCCCAGTGAGCACGAAGACTCCAGGCCCAAAACGGACTTTCTACCTCCTTCCCGAACAAGGATTTCTCAATGTCTCACACACAATCCTTTTTATGCCTCTTTTGCTCTGCTTTTACTACAAGTCTCTGTCACACAGCTGATCTGGTCACACACACACCCATACACACAAACACGCACTAACAGCATGCATATTACACTACATTATCCCTCTGTTGGTTGGCTTGGTGCCTTGAGTGGGCAGAGAGAGTGAGTGGTCACATTACACTACTGTTACATCACTCCTTCAGTCTCCTCAGCAACCAGGTGTCCTCCAACAACAAAAGCAACACAACCGTGTTATATCATCCCTGCAGCTGCAACACAATGTTCAAGGTGTTTTATGTATATCTATATATATATTTATTAAAAAGTCATTCCTCGTTATCACCTTCCTGCTCTACTGCTGTGCAAAGTCTTGGTGGTATTTGGTGCAGTCAGTGGGGTTTCTGCTGAACAATGGAGAAACAGTTGTGACAGGGCAGTGGGAGGTGTGAGGTTTTTTCTTCTTCTCAGAGCAGCAAAGACGAGTTTGAAAGAAGTGAGGCTTGAAAGAATATGGTAAAGTGACTCAACCAAAGCCAAAACTCTGATTGAAAGGAGAGCCTCGATGCAGGTGGGCTGCCCCTGGCTTTTACAGAAGCAGCAGTAAAGAGAGAATCAGTGGTCACTTTCTTAGCCCACAGATATTACACCACAGTTATATAAAAACATTTTGAAAAAGGTCTTTAGACAGAGAGCAAAGTGAATTCATACACTGCATTTTTTTATTTCAAGAGAATTGATTAACACAAATTCAAAGTAGACTGACATGTGCAGAAATGCAAGGCTTTCTGGTCACATTGACCTCTCCCATCTGTTACGGATGGTTTGATTCTTTCAATAGGATAACAGGCCATGTCAAAAAATGTAAATAATCTCAAAGTGATTCTTTCAACATGACAGTGAGTTTAATGCACTCAAATGGACATTTGCATGACAGCTGTGCAGCTAATAAACCTGCAGGAACTCTGTGATGCTATCATGTCAATATGGACCAAAGTCTCTGAGGAATGCTTTCATCACCTCGTTGTACAATTTATTACTTTTGTAGTTTTAATCATCTGTTATATCTAGTATGATAAACTCTTACACTGACATGGCAAGATATTCAAGCGTTCAGGCGACTTCCCTCAGTATCTCATCTGAACGACTTTATTTGGATGTAGAAGCTGAAATGGAGCATTTCTAAATGCCATTAGCATTTTTCACAGCTCAGTGGACAATGGACAGCTTGGATAATAATTCCATTCACTCAAGTTTGGATAACAAGGGGACGGGCTGTTAATATCTGAATGTGTGACTGCTTAGGGTTTTTGTTTTTTTGCCTTTTTGGACTTGAACTTAGCAGTCAGTACTCATAAAACTGATGCCCATGTCTTTGAAATTCTCCCAGAGTTGCATAAAATTGATATTTCTCTCAAACGTTTATTTCCAAAAAGATTTTAAACCACAACATCAAAGTATTGTAATAAAAAAAGGACATATTTATATCTGTGTCTCCAGATTTGTTTGGGTTTTTTTTGTTGTTGTTTTTTTACCTTTTTGTCTCCTGAAGGTAACCAGGAGGTCGCCTCAAGAGGATTTATTCCCTGAAATTATCAAAGCTTTGTCACCTATATGTTCTCCAGGTGTAACAAGTTGTGCAGCATTTTCCACTGTGCCATAAACCTGATTAGTGAAATCTGAGTGGATTTTGAGGCTCATGGGAACTGTCTATCACTGACTTAACATTACTTTTGCTTTTATTTGGATTAAAAAGAGACACTTTGTGCTCTGGAACCAATCACCGTTATCAACCGTACTTCAAAAGAAGCCTCTTATGTCTGTTTTTATGCAGGTGAGCCTGGGGGTTGTGCTTAATTGGATTTTGGTGCTTTCTCTATTAAAATGATTAACATTTAGTCACCAGTCGTGACTGGTTAGCATCTTTCGGAAATGGTCATTATCTTAGCTCAAAATGATGACTGTTAGAAAATTCTATTTTCACAGATGTCAAACAGAGAAACCTGCTGCAGTGACTTACACAACTGAGTACCTGACTTGCTCTAGCCTGCAATACTTTGACTTATTTAACAGCCAGGCCTAAATAGAGACATCACATGAACAAAACATAAAGGCAGGACACACAGCAGTTAGTGGCAGTCATTCCCTGTTTTTTCTCCCTGTCTCCTTCTTCCTTTACCCCTGGTGACCCTTGAAAGCCATCCATGAATATTCCATCAGCCAGCAGGGCCTCTGCTCTCTCTTTTCATTTAGTGATTCAGTCAGTAAGTAGCTTACATAAACGTCCATATTTATGTATATGAACACATAAGTGAGTAGATCCTCCCAGCGAGCTGACCCAGGGGCAGGAGACACTGAAAGCTAAAGTATGGAACAGTGGCGAATCTATTGGAGGAAAATGAAACAAGTTTTGCATAAATTGTCTATCTGAGAGTTATGTCGGGACTGTTTCTAGGCAGGATGCTTCCTTGCTGTGTGTGCGCATGCAATCGGTCTAATGTTCGCTGGCCACCAGTGATGATACTGCAGAGTGAGACAAACGACCTCATGTTCCTAAGGCTGAGCCCGACTCTCAGGTGCTGAGTGGAAACTACAGCATCATCAAGGTGCTGAGTGAACAAAGTGGATTATTAATTGCAACTTCTATGTGCACCATTGTCTGTAAAAAAAAATAAACAATTTAAAAAAAAATTTCTTCCTAGCAACAAAAAAGCTTAATGGTGACATTGTTGACGCCTGTATTTTGATTATTTTGAGTATCTTATGCCTGTCAAACTGTGTTATGTTTTGCATTTTTTAAATAGATTTAGCTAAAGAAATGGGAACAAACTGTGTGTTATTTTGACAGGTTGCTAGGTTCTTGCCAAGTTGTCAGTTATGTGTAGACATAACACAATTCATCCCTTTGCCATTTTTATGCTTGAATAATTTATAGGTATTGGGATCTATCCTGTCTTCCTTCTCTCACCCCAACCGGTCGCAGCAGATGGCCCCGCCCCTCCCTGAGCCTGGTTCTGCTGGAGGTTTCTTCCTCTTAAAAGGGAGTTTGTCCTCCCTTGCTCATAGGAATCATATGATAGTTTTTCACTGTATGCATTATTGCAGGTTCTACCATACAATATAAAGGGCCTTGACGTGACTGTTGTTGTCATTTGGCACATTATAAATAAATTGAATTGAATTGAATTTATAAACCACTATAAAGAAACTATAAAGAAATGGGAAGGCTCAAGACTTTTGCATGCCGTGCACCGTGACTGTTTGTGCCTCATTTTGCAGCAATGTCGTATCTCTTGCCAAATAACCTCGTTGAGAGTTACTGTTAATCTAACAATGCCATCCATAAAACTAAACCCCTATAATTTAACTAATGAAATACATTGACATAAATCCACAATTTCCTTTTGATTAAATGTTGGGCTGTAAGTGAGGCCTGAGTTTGATCAAATACGTATTAACAGTGTGGAACAGAATGGTTTTAATAAAGCTAGAGAAAGCTGCAATAATCAATATTTTTAAATTAAGAATCGATCAAAGACTTAATTCAAGATGACAGCAAAGGCCAATAAATTTTGGAAATAACCGCCTCATTTAGTGGATAATAAACACTTTATTATCCCAGCAGACCTCTGAGCTGTGATGCAATCCATTTACATCAATTCTACGTCATCATTTTGACCTGACACTCAAATTAATTCTAATTCATTAGAAAATTATTCGTTGTCATTAATCCCATCTCCCCGTGACATCCCCTGAGGTGAGAACATCATTAACGCTATCGTCGAAGCTGCAATAAGCCAACGCAGGCTGTGCAAGCGTCACGACGAAGAAGACAGACGTGCAATAACAGTTTGTGCCGTCCTGATGCAGCCGATATACAGTGAACACTCAGCTATGAGAGGAAATAACGCATGCAGTGTCTTAAATTAAATCCTGCTTTTGAAGCCAGTCTAAAGAGCACAGCAGTTAAACACAAGCAGCTTGTCACTCACAGAGCAGAAAGCTGGAGAGGCCAAGGTCTTTACGACATTAAAAAAATCCTGCATACTTGCTTTAGTCGAATTTTTGCCAACTTTTCTTTCTTTTTTTTTAAAGAACACGACTTTCTGTCCTTTGTGTTATGTTCTGTCCTTTATTTGCTTGAATGGCTTCAATCTTTCTGCATGTTTTTGACTATTTCAATGCATTATCATGTCAGAACTGCCTTTTGAAAGATCTCGTTTGCAGAAGACGATAACGACAGTTATGCTTTGTACGAAGAAGACAGTGTGTACTGCTCAGCGTTGTCACTCTTAACGTGCTGACAGCTCCCAGATTCAGTCCAGCAGGGCGGCAAGGTTCAGGGAAGAAAAACAACACAGATTTATATAGAACAATAAAATGACTCATCCAACTATCCTCACAATAAAAATAGCAGCGTTAATCATATGTTAAAAAACCCAAACTGTACATGTTTGTGTTTAATGACAAGAACTGTTGGTGTTAATTATTACTCTTGTCTGTCAGGAGCTAGAAGTTGTTAAAGAACTAAAAAACCTCAATGCCGCCTATGACTTTAACACTAGAGAACACTTTGTATTCATAATGTTCTAACATTAAGCTCTATTGGCTTCTTTTAGGACACAGCTGCATACATACCCCAGCTCTTCATTTCACTGGCTGTCAGATCCTTTAGTCTCTCATGTACTTACGCTAGAGCCAGCTTTTGTTCCTAGTTTTGTATTCTTCGTGTACTTTGGTTCATTTCAGTTACCTGGGCTCAGCTCACTGTGCATTAAACCTGCTTGTCCTGCTCTCCAGCCATCTCCAACTACTGTCTTCAGTCTGCAGCCACGGACAGCTAGCCAAGATCATCTGCCAATACAAATGAACTCATAGCTCTCTTTTGTGTCCTGCTGTTAACCAACACAGCACTCAAAAAAGAAAAAACACACACACAAACCTTGTCTTGAGTAGTTTCACAAAGGAAGTATTCTATACCCACCAATTGTATAACTCTGCATTGCAACTCTTAGTTAAACACAAGGAGTTCTTTGGTGGCACACAGCAGGTTACAGCATCGGCAAAGCGGGATTGTAACTCCTAACGTTTTTTCAATGGGGTGTGTTTTCACCCAAAGTGTTTACATAGTGTTAGACAAGCAGGTTTTACAATATAACAGTGGTTGCAGACCATGACATGACCTAATCACTGCCTTTGAAATGGTTTCTTTGGAGAGAGAGATCAGATCTGTCAACACATGTAGTCAGCTGCTGTCTTTAAAGCAACTGTGATGCGTCACGATTGCAATAAAACATCAATAAGAGTAGGTCACCTATCAGTCTGCTATCAGGTTGTAATTGAAAGGGGTCAAGATGGCCATTACATTCAATCTCTTTGAGATTAACTGTCATAAATTGGCAAAAATCAGGAATCTGTTGCCATCTGTCGTGAATCTGTTGCCAGTTTGAATTCAAGTTCTGCCAGATTTGAAACAGAAATTCAAAAATCTTCCACAAAAACTCACCTAGTTCTTTCAGGGCAGCAATCTAACTGCGAAATGACACAGGTGCTCAGCAACCTTGTTTTTATGTAGGAATATAGGCAGAATACAAGCAGCTGAGTGGAATCACTGGTTGCAAAGAGATGCCCTGAGTTGCGGTCTTTAGCATTGATTTCAATGTGTTGCAAATCTCCAGTTATTTGCAATGCTTTGCCAATCTGTCTAAGAGAGGTTGCAATGTATTTAGCCATTGTGTGATCGAAAACAGTCACTCAGTGGTTGCAACACCCTCAGTCTAAACCAGCAACAGCAAAAAACTCAACACAAATGTCGGGGAACTGCTGATTTTTTTCTAGTCACAAAGAGGTTGCCGTGCTCTGCTGTGACTGAGCCACTAGTGCCTGAACCTAACCCAGATAATAAGTCCAAAACATAATGGTCCAAAGGAAATGTGAACCACAGTCTCATAGCAGATAACCTTATGTCACCAGCACCTCTCCAGCCTCCTGAAGTTGATTTTGTAAGTCTCTAAAATAAAATACCATAAAATACCTCATGCATAATGATGAAACACAAATAGCATCTGACGCAACGTGATTATGTAAATTCCCTGGTGAGAATGCATTATTTGTGTCATGCGGCGGCTGTGTGAAGGCAAGAGAGGACCCAAATGCACGGCTCTAGACACACGGGGATGAACTCAAAGGCCGGTCTTTATTAACAGGAACATAAGAAGTCATATAAAACTATACTGGGAGCAACTAAAAGCTGAGGCGCTGGGAAGACACGGAAAATGCACACAACCTAGAGGGACGACGCAACACAGAACAAAGGGACACTCTGACATAAATACACAGAAGGTAACGAGGGAAGTGGGAACACAGCTGAAGACAATTACTCATGGCCGAGCAGGGAGGACACGAAACTGACGATACTGACACCAAGATGTGGACCTTAAACACAACACAGTACACAGAGATGAGCACGGAGAGAGAGAGGCAGACAGAGAGGCAGAGAAGAAGGATGAATACGAGGGGATGAGGAGAACACAGAACACATAGGATGGGAACACGGTACCAGAGCAAACACCACAATAAAAACATGGACACAGGGGGAATCCAAATACCAAACCAAACAATCCAATGGACATAAGAAACAAAATACAAAACTACAGAAAAACTAAGAACACTGGGTCAAAATGACCCAGGACCATGACAATTTGACCTGTAGTCTTAGCTAGTTGGTTAGCACAGTTGCCTCACACGCCGAATAACCTACCCCTAGTGGTGGTACCTAGTATAAACAGGAGGGTTTTGTCCCCTCCACTGTGGTGACCCATTGGGAAATAAGGATATGTACCTTAAATAGACAATAGAAAGAAAATACTTCCTACCTAAAAGTGCTCTGCACAAGCTTTGTGTATTTTTATGTCGTGATTTCTGCAAAGGAGCTACCCCTATAATTGGAGCTCCACTGACCTTACACAATATCTCCTTTTCAGGTCTTAAAGGGTACTACTTCATATGTGAGAAACCCTCTAAAAATCCCTTTGTGCTTCCAAATGATGTGTTGCATGACTAAGTTCACTTGGAGTTTGAAGCAGAAACACTTGAGTCAATCAGACTTCTGTTCGCCACGCCTTATCTTTCATTCAGGCCAACAGCATGAGACTACATTACAAGCATTACATTTATAAACTTGTAGCAACCAAATTACATTATTTGTCATGTGGGCGTCCATCTATAATATAGTGTGTGAGTGTGTGTGTGTAGTGTTGTGTAATATAAAAGTTGCATTGATTTTATTCATTTATGTGAGTGGCAGCTTTTAGCTTTGCATAATTTAATTATGAATCGTGTCTGGATGAGAAATTCTTCTAATGATAACAGAAAAGCAGATTTATGTTTGCATGTCAGAATCTTAATGCGCACTTTGCAGGAAAAAAAACATCAGTGATTAGCAGAGCCCGAAATGTGCCACTCACAGAGCTGAGCAGACCTAATAATCGACTGCGTTTCTCTATTTTGCAAAACTGAGGCAACGATTTGAAAAGCATTTCTTTTCCAGAAGGGTTAAATGTTAGACCTGCAGAGCAAATCTGCTCTTAAGATTCTGCGTATTGCAAAGGATGTGATTTTTCAGATTTTGCACCCTGAACGAGTCGTGCAAACGGCAACTGTTTCAGCTGTGATTCTCATTTGCTTCGGCACGTTAATTCATTCAGCACAGAAAAACACTTCCTCTGTGCAATGAAAGGTGCCAATGTTCTCAGTGTGATTGCGTCAGTAACCACTCCTTCCACACACACACAAATACACACAAACACTGTCTTTAAACACATTACAGGAGTTACTCATAGAGCAAGTCTCAAAGTCGGCCGGCACCAAACAGCCGCCCCTAAAAAGACTTTGTATTATTAAAAAATGATATAAACACTTGACGGTGTGTCTCACACAATGAAAGCTCAATCCCAGAGCTGGGGATGCACACTTTCCCCTCAAGTGTGTCTAAATACAATCAAATAAAACACAACAAACCCCAAAATAACATATGTAATATTAGGTGTAGACTGTGTCCTCGGCATAAATCTAATAATTTTCTAAACAAAATCTGTCTGAGAGGCCATTTCCTCATGAGAGTAAACTCACTGGCATACTCTAACCTCACTTCACAGCGCATCATGTTTCCAAAAAAACAGCATCAACAGCACTCATCAGCAAATAACAAAGTACATTATACAACAGCTTCAAGCATGGAGGAGCTCGCTGCGATCCAATTTAAAGCATGGAGGGAAAAAAACATGATTAACGAGGGCAGAAAAACAGCAAAACAAGCCCGGACCCATGAGGGACGATACAGCAGTACAGTGGTTATGTGATTGGTGATTAGCAGGTAAAGTTATGATTCACTTACTTAAATTAGCTCCCTCAAAGGCGACCCCCTGGGAACTGACAAGAAGGGTGGGATGAAAGCTGAAGTGGTGCTAATCAACTGAAGTCTGGAGACCGGTAAGATCTGGCTCTGTAGATGGATGGGAAGCTTAAAGTTAAGCGTTCTTAATGTAACCTCTTGACCCCTCTTACAGGCCACTGCAGAGGCACTGACAGTGACTGACAGATTGCGCATGGTGCTAATTATTAAGGCTATATGAACATGTGAAATAATGACTCGGATCAGGGATGTTAGTCCCAAAAGAGTGATTAGATATTCAAGGTTTTCATGGTCTAGGCACTCCTCCTTCATGCTCAAATGTTCGCTTTCCTCCTTGTGCACCTGTGTACACGCTATGAGGCCCGTGAAGACAATCCCGACTGCCTTTCAGCACGATGTCCCTGCCCACTCTTGAGAGAATCCTTTAAATATTCACTCTATGCAAAAACATTTTGTGTTTGTCATAAAAGAAAGACAAACGACTTCAAACTACAATATAATTTAATCTAAACACATCCTGAATGAATAATGATGAGCAGCATGCTGTGTTACTCTTAGTTAGTCTGTAACATTTTCGTGGGAATATCAAGCCGTTATAGTTTAATATGGAATTGTGAGTACATGATGGGAGATTTAGCAATTTTTTCCGATCTTTCGATGTTAAAAAAAAAATCCTTAACAAAGTTTGTTGTTACAGAGATCTGGGTTGTTTTTGACACCCATACGTCAAAATTTGGGGTTATTAAATTGAAGTTCCAAGTTGTCTTCCTCAATTGTAGCTATTTTCTCAGAAGTTTGAGTTTGTAAGATAAAAATTTGAGATTTGACCTAATTGGATAATAACCAGACATTTTAACTTTTGGATAGTAAAAGTAATAAAAAATAAAAATAAAAATCAGGCTTTGATGATCTTGACCTCAAAAGTTAATCACTGTGAAGCTCAACCAAATCACACCCGGGGTAAACTTTTCATACAAATCCATACAAAAAACTTTGAGTAAATTTGCTAACAAACACACCAAAAACAAACCACAAGGACCTAAGCAAAAATTATTTTGTGCATTGACCCTGCACAGAGGACACGGTGCTTTTCTGCTGTCTACATGCTGCATCTTTGTACTGTCACCAGGGGTGCCCATGATCTCCATCAGGCTAAGAGATTTTTTCTCCTTTTCTTGGTTGTTTTATTTTTCGAGGGCTTTTTGGGCTCCGTGCAAGCATGTCTGCAACGGTTGCATATCCATAAACTTTTACTCAGGCCAGCTGAATAGCTACACAAACAAACAAAAATGCAAAACCATGAATTCCACGTCAGGGGGTAGATTTGGAGGCACAAACACACACCTAAGAGTCAAGTCTTGGATCCTGTTCAAGTATCACATTCCTTCATTTTTCACTTCATGCTTTGGTGTGATTTATACACCAAAAGCTCTTGGTTAGAACAGCATTTTCTCCAACTTTAATTAAACACCTCTTACAAATCTCCATTTTCTTGGTTTCCACTGTGCCATTTCCATCTCATGTGCAGGAGTCACATCAACCCACATTCATACAACCAGGAGATGCAGCTTAAACACAAGTATCTGTGTCTATATACCAGGCTGGACGGATCCTGGTCAGCTAGCTTGTCCATTACTTTGCTTCAGATTCAAATTTTAAGCCCTTTCGGTTTGGTGAACCACCGGCTTAAGGATCAGCAATGGGTCAAATTCTTTTCTATCTACAAAATAGACAAAAAATGTGATACTGAGTTACTGACGGTTTACTTCAGTGATGAGTGTGCTTTGCAGTTAAACAGACACATTTATTTTGGAGACATCAGCATGAAACTTGATAGATTTTTTTCCCCAGTTCACACTCTAGCTTACTATTACAGTCAAATTCTGTTTGGAGAGGCGAATACATGGGTGAAGTTCTGCTGTGAGATTTTTCTTAACCCGTGGCTGTTTTTCCGTGACTTTTCCATTTTTCTCGAACACATTAACGAACCACGAAGAACAGCTACATCCATACGCAAGTGTTTCTATTCCACGAGAAAAGGGCAAGTCTTTGTTTTCCTTTTCACCTCCTTCTCTCATTTGTCTTTACTTAGCCGATGCGCACTGTTTGTATTTCACAGCCAGAAATGCTCCACAGACCGCTTCTACAATCCAGTGAGCACACATCCCCCTTCAGCACCAACAGAAAAGAGAAAGAAAGCGTGGCTTTGCGAGAACAGCTTGCATATTTTCAGTCTGAAAATGTCTGAAATTCCCAAATATTCTCGCAGGGTTTTAAGAGGATAGTTATGCCTGCAGTGAAAATATATAGAAGGCTGTGCAGAATTTACTGTTTTCCATAACTCTCCTAAGTAGCAATATAGAGTGAGAAAAGCAGATTTGACAACCACTAGCCAACAGATGTAGTCTACACTTTGCTGACCGCGTTGAGCGCGGAGCACGGAGCCGAAGTTGAAGCTTGCCTGCGGCCAGGGGCATCGCTCTTTGTGGTGCTGATGTTGCCAGAGAAGCGAGCACACGCGTCTCCTTTAAGGAGAGCTACGCATCAGCTGTAGGCAAATAAATTGAGCGTATAATAAATAAACACAGTTGTATGCTGTATTTTAAAAAAAAAAGAAGAATAAAATCTTAAATCCCCGTTTTTCTTTTTTCTTTTTTACACGAGGCGATCAGTGCGATGACCAAAACATGGCTGTGGTGTTAGACATGCAGTTTGCTCTCTATCTCCAGCACACACACACACACACGCACACACACTATGTCCGTCACATGAAAGCCTTTGCACGGTTTGCATAAAAGAAGAAAAACTCACGCGCTCCCGTTGATCGATCCGTGGATGCCATCGCTGGAGAGAGTGGGAAGCGGGGGGACAGCACCCCCTGGAAAAGCGTCCTGTTTCACGGTGTGTCCGGTGCCCGGGAAAAACCCGCTGGCCGCTCCTGTAGTCCTCCTCCTCCCGTGCTCCTGTGCGCCTGTGGCAGGGATAAGCACGTCTCCTGTAGCTGCTACTGTGCAGGACTGAGCATCACATCGCGCACCGTGGAGCTCCACTAGTGTGGGATGATGATGTCGCGGGAATAGCAGCGTTAGTTTCTCCTTTTAACGAGAACATCTATGTCTCCTGCCTGAGTCACCCTGCATTTTAGAGGGAGAGCTAAGAATCTGACAGCAAACTGAGGCAAACACGAACGTTATAACACTTCGACCCTGTAGTCCAGACGCATTAAGTCCTTACAGAGTCCCCAAACAGCAGAAGGGAATGAGATAAAAGCAGCACATAACGGGACTGAAGTGTTATTTATAGCGCATGCTTTTTTTTTTTTTGCAAACAATTCAACAGCTTACATTTAAAGCCACATGGCTCCTGCAATGGCTACATCCTCTATACATGAAAATTATTCACACCTTCTGTTTTCAGAGCTGTGAAGAAAAAAACGCTGCTTGAACTGGCACTGGTGCCAACTAAGCTAGATGAAGTGTCAGGCACTGGAAACACAATTTCAAATCCAGGTCTCTGTCTGATTGCTGCGTCTTTTACATCTTTGACCCTCATATAGATAATTTGGGTCAGTGTCCCACTTCTGAAATGGGCATAACCTCTGCCAAGAAGGAGAAAGTGCTGTTTCATTTGCACGTCTTATTTGGGACTTCCAGCAGTAAATCTTTTATAAAATTGTCTTTCAGTGCACAAAACGCGTCGTGGTCCACTTAAAAATTGATGGTGTATTTGCTTTGCAGGCTTAGGTTTTTATGTTATTGGCTAGTCCTGTGTAAAAATGTAAATAATCATAGAATGCAAAGATATACTAACTGAAAATGTTGCAAAGACAATGTGTCAGATGTTGAAACTAACAAATGACATGATTTTTGTGCTCACGTTGAATTTGATACCTGAAAAACATTTCAAAGTTGCAGCAGAGCAAGTTTACCACCGCGTTGCATCACCTCGTCTTTTAACGATCCCCTGTGTAAGAGTTTGTGAACTTGGAAC
Organism: Maylandia zebra; assembly: GCF_041146795.1. Classification (NCBI taxonomy): domain Eukaryota; kingdom Metazoa; phylum Chordata; class Actinopteri; order Cichliformes; family Cichlidae; genus Maylandia; species Maylandia zebra. Next base: position 26,103,888 of record NC_135174.1, on the reverse strand, counting down.
ATTATTGGACTTTTGAAAGACACTGTTTCCTATTATTACTTGATATAAGTTTTCATCACAGTTAAAGGCCTCCTGTGTCATATTTTGAAACAAAATATTTCATAATGTGTGGCATGATTTCAGTGAGTGGCAGGATTGGACTGCAGGCAGGCTAAATAAGCACTTTTTCACCCTGTAATGTTTAAGGAATGTAGTTTGGCTTTATCTCCATGAAATAGTCCTTGAGCAAAATAATACATTGTTTTCATAGTTGAATATATTACTCCAAAATCTGTATCCAGCCCTCCCTCACTCCTTTTTATCCAGTTCATGTTTGGAGTGGGGCTGGAGCCTATCCCAGCTGTCATAGGGTGGGAGGCTAGGTACACATAAAGACTCAATCATTCACACCCACGTTCATGTTCAGTGGACATTTGTGTCTTTGGAATGTGGGAGGAAGCCACAGAGAAGTGCAGGACCTGCCAACCACTGCACCACCATGCCGCCCAGAATTTTGTGGTGTGGTGGTTACCTATGCTGTGTGCACTAATGCCACTTCATTACTATCACAGACAATGCGCCCAGTCTTTGCACTCACAACATGTTCTGTGAGGTCTTTCCTCTTCAGCCTGAAGGGTAGGACGTCCCCGATTTCCAAACAGCACATCAGACTCAGATCTCTCAGACAAAAAGCAGTTCATGGATTTTTTTTACTTGGATGCTAACTGTGTTCAGTGACAGTAGTTTCCACAAGTGTTCCTGAGCCCATACAGTGATTCCCACTACAGAACCACATCTGTACTCAATGAAGATCATTGCTATTCAGTATTGGTTTTCATCCTTTCAGAGGTTTCTGTGGATTCTCTGAATCTTTTAATATTATGTAGACACAGATGATGAAATTCCCAAGTTCACCTTATCTAGCTTTTGCTTGTGAACTCTTTGTCCATGCAGAACGATGAACACTTTGCAATCTTTACTTCTGAAGGTTCAGCCTCACAGGTGAAATTTCATAGTTTCAGTAATTGATTTGTGGGTTTTGAGACCATCTAGTATGCTTTGAGTGATTTGCAAATCATTGCTGTGTATGCATTTACATTTTACAGTAATCTGACTGTTATGGTGCTAGCACACCTACCGTGTTTTGTGATGGAGGCGTGTCCTTTCCACTGACTCTGATGTCACCCCTTTTCCCTGCAAAGCCAGTGCACAGCTGACTCCACTCAGCAATCAGCACTGGGTATGAAAGCTTGGGAAAGGAGCTGACCAGCCCCAGTGGGCAAGCTTCAGTAGTGTTGAGTGTCTATGGTCTTCTTCTTCTAGCAAGTGTAGGTTTTTGTTTTTTTTTTACAGGGAGAAAAAAGCTTTAATTAAATCTCCTTCCTTTCAGCCTTCATTTAGAGTTTGCTGTCATCTCTCTTTTGTCTTCGGTTTTTCATAAACGTAGGGTCTTATCTGTCTAAGCTAAACCTTTTAAACAGAATCTTCACATTATTTCTGAATCTACCTCCTGCAACTCTTTTTTCCCTCTCTCTCACCCTTGTTATAGTGACTCCTCTCATGAAACACTAACATATTTGGAAATGGGGTGATAAGAAAACAATAAAATATCTATCACATTTTCTCAAGTCTGTGGTTATGTCACAATGTTTTACATTCACACAAAATAAAGAAAAGACCATCTTGAAGCCTACCTTGAAGATGCAGTTAGAAAGATGTCTGCTCTTTAATGACTCAAATTGACAGATTAGCTAATCTGCATGTCAATACACAGCCTACTCATGCCTGCACGCTGTTGCTTAGCATTTCATGCAGGATGGCTAAAAAAGCTCCAGCTGAAATTCTGAATCTCATGCTGCTCTCTCTTCAGGTCAGCACTGTTTCGTAAAACCTTTTCTGACATTCTCCCAGGATGCTGTATTGCCTAAGTTTCTTGCAGGAATAGATGTGAGTGATGGATTCTTGATGGATCCCCACAGGCTTGGGCTTCTGGGATCAAAAAACTGTCTTTCATGTGTTTTTTTAATGTTGTGTGAGAGGGTTCTTATCACACCATTTCACAACTCACTCCTTATACTGATAGGGCGCTATTCTTGTGCATTAAGCCCAAGATAGCTGCATCTTCGGAGAATTTGATGACACAATTATCCCGGTTCATGCTTCTGCAGTAACTTGAGCAGGCACACAAGAGCAAACACTGAGAGGAGACAATTGTAGCTCTAATGTAGCATGTGGATGTGTTTTGATTGACAATCACACTGAGAGCTTTTTCATCTGGGTAAGGTTTTTCCAAGAAGCTCTGGAAAACTCTGGAAAACCTGATCTCAATTATAGATATTTATATGTATTGACTATATACAGGTTCTTCAATTGTGCGCTAATGTATCCAACTCTGGTTTTTAAAAGCAGGAATTAATTGAGGCAGAGATCTGACTCCTTGTTACCTTTGTGGGGAAGTGCCTTTTAATAATTGTTTGCATGATTTCTGTTTCTTCCTACACATTTTACGTCAGTGAAGATGGGCACAAGAAGAAAGCTTCCAGGTCACATTTCATCAGAGAAGCTGCATTTGCTTGGTTGAATCTGGCAGTATGCAGCCGATTACAGTAGTATTAGTGACTCAAAGGTAGAGAGTGCAAAGATTATTCTCTCCCTGTGTGTGCATATTTCATAAAATAAATAGTATGCTTCTTGATACTGTTCATGTAATATATAGCTCTTACACTGACCAGCCACTTCAATAAATCCACTTGCCTAATACTGTATAGGTCGAAACATCTCTGACCTGTAAGGATGTTTGTAATACATCCATTGTCCCAGTAGGTCTGCTTGACATTAAGGCCAAGACAGCACCGCAGGCCTTTTGTCACATTCCTTGAATTCAGTTTTTGGTTCTAAGTTGAGAACCAGATGCTCTGGTGCACACAGGGCAGGAGATTGATATTCATTGGTCACACTTCTGTAACACCCTCACAGCCACAGTGCACCAGTGCACGCATTAATGACATAGTCCCCTCATCCTCTTGCTTTGGGAACGGTTATGATTGATACTCACAGGTACAGTGTAAAAGGTACAGACAGGGGGGGTTAAAAGAGAAAAATAGAGCTGTGGTCATATTCAGTCCAGATTAATTGGAGATAAAGTATTGGAATTTCAGGAGCAGGACCACGCCTTCAAACACGCTCCTTCCAGTTCTTATCTATATATGTTCTCCCCTTTACAAGCTGTTCATTCTCGTTTCCTACCCTTCCTCCCCTTTTCAATTCTTTAACTTCTTCACTTCTATTTAGTACATGGAGATCTGCCAGGCCTGGGAGCTGCCACCAGTCTCCTTCGAGGCCTTCCCCAAACCGCAGCTGAATTCATTTCCAAGCCATTCACCTTAACCTACTAAAACGCTGTCGAACCTAAAATGAGGACGTGGGCCCAGCTAGTGAACTGATAACTCCAACAAGACTGGGTCTAGGAAATCAAAACATAAACATGCACACAGAAATCCTTCAGTTTCTGATTGGATTTTGCAGCATTCTGTAGAAAAAAGAAAAACATGATGCAAACTGGGCATACAGGTTTGGAGAATGCATCTTTTGGGAGACCGCAAAGATGAAAACCACGACACGGACCTTTTCTTGGAGGAAGAACGATTAGATAAGACTGCCAGCTTTAAAACGTTATTGGTAATGGTGAGGATGATTGTGTTACCTTCAGAAGAAGATAACCTGGGAATAATATCCAGGGAGATGGCTGGCCAATTTAAATGATGGAGAGGAAGAAGGATGGAATAACCTGGAAGAGCACTGGTGGGAGTGCTTGCTCTGGGCTCAAATTAGGGCAGGAGGCACCAAAGGCCACTCATTTCTTACTTTAGAGCAGACTTAGGTGGCAGCAGTTTCTGAAATCTAAAATCAATTAAAAAAAAAAAATTCTCAAAACGTGAGTGTTTATTGAACCTTCTGGCAAATTATGTCTATATGAGTTTTCATTTGTCGAATTTTCTCTGCACTGTGAAATTATTGCTCATGGTAGCGCTTCATGTGTCACATTGTATACATCAAGTTTTTCGGGGGGAAAAATCACAGTGATGATGTAAAGGCCACAAAAACTAATAGGATTCACTTGGTGTTACAGGGTTAAAGCCAACAAATTGGTGTAATTAGCTCTCGTGGTTTTGCTCTGCATTTACATTTCTGTTTAAATTTGAAGTAAAAAGACATTTTAAAACATAGTTATGGTCCCAGTTTTGAGTAAGAGTCTAATATTTAGACCAGATTGCTCAAAAGAAGATCCTGAAGCTCAGAATTTAGTTTAAATAATGGTGAGACTTTGATCTCAAAGCTATAACCTTTGAAAGATTGTCCACTGCAGGCCTCTGGTTATGTCTTTCATTTGCACTTCCCTCTCTACTTACTTCATCGTTCACTGACGGCACTTCCTTTAAAATGATTATAATGGCCATGCAGAAGCTCCTTTCATAGACTTGATTAGTAGAATATCTTTAATCTGTATTCACGTAGCACTCCCATTATCCTTTGTGTTCTGAATAGGGACTAAATACAGTGTGAATGTTGTAATGATTACACTAGTCAGACAGACTGTAAAAATGCAATGGGCTTGATTAATTATTAAAAACCTGGTCTTTTACAGGTTGTGATCATGAATGTGTTACAATGGAGATAACTTAAACTTTATTCAGGGTCAGTTTTTTAGCAGGAAAGTGTAATTATTTGCATTTAAATCCACGTCTGCCTAATGAGCCCTCGACAGCTCACCCCTGCCCTACAGTGAGAGGGGAAATTTCCACTGGAGTTGTTGTTGTCATCCAGTTGCTCACCCTTCCACCAATATGGCACTGACAGAATGCACAGACATTTATGGCTGATATGCCCAGCTGTTTGTTGACAGTGGGGAATAGGAGCTGACTACTGGCAGGAATGTAGGCTGACGGAGAGCGGAAAAGTACTGGGGGTAGTCAACAACTACTCCCATAAGCCCCCTGACCAGTTAAGCACGTTCCAATAGTTGTGTCTCGAGGGCCAATTTTAAACAAGCCTGTAGTTACAAGCGACAGCAAAATAAAATGACATTTATTCTCTGGAACGAGGTTTTTCCGATCTCTCACAGGTTCATAAAATGCTTCTCTTGCCATTTGTATTGGCAGTGATAAGCCACAGTCAAACAACCATTGATGTTCTCACTCTACGTTTTCCCTCCCAGGACCAGTTCAGATGCCAGGATATGCTCATCCCCAGTATTGATCCAATAACACATTGCTCTCTTTTCCCCCACATTTTCCCACTGAAAAATTGGATCGTTTTTTGTAAAGTGTGATGCAAAATCCTGTGTCAGTGAGCCAAATTATATAACTTTATAATGATGCTGTTGTAGAAAAATTCCTTCTAACATGTTCTGTCTAGAAGTAATCCTGACAGTCAAAATTTCAGGCTGCAGACAGAGCTAAACAAGCTTTTTGCACAGTTTCAGTTTTGTTTAAGTCTTGGTTGATGTCAAAAAACAGCCGGAACCCCGAAAACGAACATCTCGGGCAGACGCATCTGCCTCATCCACCTGTTGTCAAAACCTTCTGTTTGTGAGAGTTAGCCAGTCAGAAGAAAGTTGGCTTAAAGAGTAAAATGGTGTGTCACAGAGTAAAGATTAACCAAGGGTCTGCACTAAAGAGCAGATGGATATGTCAGCACTAATACATTTTATTTTTTCTTCCCGCCCCAGGAAATTAAAACCTTCAGACACTTAATTGCATTCTGATTAATTTTGATGAATCGATTTGAATCTTTTATGTCTTAAAATATGCTGGATGTTTCTTAAACATACAAAATTGGACTAGAACCAGTTTAAAATGGCAAAATAATTCAGTTTCTTATTCTTTGCACCTTCATTTTTTTTTCAATGCTCATTTTTATTCTGCTGAGTCAACACAAGACATGATTATTTTTCTGTGTTCTTGTGTTTGCTTGCCTCTCATGTGAGAGTCAGGTGTCCCAAGTCACATTTCTTTTTGAAATCAGGTGACGTTCGTGTCTTTTGTTTGGAGAAGTAACGCACTTAAATGTGCACGACCTATATCTGCGCAATTTGTGTCGCATATCTTTATGCATGTTAAAAACATATTTCACAAATATGGGATGATTTTTACTGAACATGTATATATCTCAACTATGTTAATGAAGCTGACTGACAGATCAAAAACAACAAAGACATCTAAACTAAGTCGAAATTGAACCTTACTGGAGTAATACTTGAACAAATATGTTATTCTTTAAATGACTGAAGCAGAGGAAAGAGGGCTACCCAAATCTAACCATCACATCAAAAACAGTAAATATGTCGCCGTTCTCACACGACTGTCTGATTCTCATGGATGAGACAACAGGAAATTGCATTGCATGCAAAACAATAACGCATGCGCGTTACTTTGGGGAAAAAATGGAAGAAATTTCACAGGTTACTGCTGCAAAGCTTAAACGTGTCCCTTGAAATAAAATGCACAAAATCATCAGGGAATAGAAGTGCAAATCAAGCGTCCCTCGGGTGTGCTTCGAATGAGGATGATTAGACACATCACTGACTGCAGCCTTTAGAAATCCTGGTTTTGACATTAGCCTGAAGTGAAATACAAAACACGAGCATACATGAAATTGACCAAATAATGCATGAAAATACAGAAAAGGTTTTTTACTCTTTGCTTGTTCATAGCAGAAATATGTGGTTGGCTTCTTGTACTCTCCCTTTCAAATGAAACATTTTCAAGGACAGCAAATCTTCCTCTGACTGGCAAGTTATAAAGTCTTACAGGAAAAGTGCTAATCATTTCCAAAGTATTCCAATGCAAGGCATAAACTCACAGATTCATCTATCACAGCTGCTCGAAATACCTTAAAATGAAGCAAGATCAAATCTTGTTAGAGCACAAATGAAGCTGATATGGTGCAATAAACAACCTGCCACTTGACAACAATATGACTAATGCTTGTTTTGATGACGTCTACCAGGGATCAGCTTATTATCATGTAGTGGGACCTGATAAAAAAAAGGTGATATGTGTCGTGACATTTTGTGGTGGTGATGTCTGTTATTTCCCTGGAATACTGCTTTAGGCTGTTGTTTTTTCTTTTTTCCCTCTTTGCACATACTGTGTAAACTCTAATGTTTTGATTGAGGGGCAGGACACGCTGGCATTATGAGGACAATCCCAACTGTACCGACACAGCCGTCGCTTATGTAATGGGAGATTTGACTGGGACACTGTGTTCCCTGACGAAGGCACTTCTTTTCAAAACCATGTGTGGCAAGCTTCCAGAGAATCATTCACAGAGAGTGTACTCCTGTTCACTCGGACTGGAGGAACTAAACAAGGAGCAGAGTGTGTCTGATTATGTTATCATTGAAATGAAGAATGAGGTGGAGGTTACTATGTAAGGACTTTGAAACAGCAACACCTGTTTACTGACTGCAAATCATTGTTAGTACAGTAGGTGCTTTACAGTATGAAGTTAATAATTCTTGATTGTGTATACCTAATCAAATACAGCTAATTGTAGCAAAATGTATATATCAGCTTTAAAGCAAAAGCTTCTTTATTTGTCATAATCCACAAAGCCAGATTTGTTAAGAAAGCATAGTATTGAATCAAACTATGTCAAACTCAGTTGTAGTCTGCAACATCTGGTGGCTTACTTGACACTCTTCTACATGACCTACACCAGTGGCAGGTTTTTAAACCAATTTAGCCTTCCCACAGTTGCTACTCATCTGCAAGTGGCTTTGCAACCCACTGCCAGCCCAAATCATGCTTTCAGGCTGTTTCTGACCTAACGTCATATCTGCTGTCATTGCTGGAAGCAGCCCATCAATAGATGTGTACACTGTCGTTTAAAAGGGATGGAGATGGTCAGCAACAATACTCAGGCAACATTGATGCAAAGCAGGATGCAACCATGCTTTCATGTCGTTCATGCAAAATTCTGGTCCTACCATCTGAATGTCACGGCAGAAGTCAACACTTATCACATCATGCAATGCTTTTCCAATCTTCTGTGGTCCACTTTTGGTGAACCTGTACAATTTGTATCCTCAGTTTTCTGTTCTTATCTCACAGGAATGGAAACCAGTGCCGTCTTCTCCTCCTATACCCCATTTGCTTCAATGTTTTATGTGTTGTGCTCTCTCTGCATATCTTTTTTGTAACAAAGAGTCATTAAACTCGCATATCTGGCACCACCAACCACACTGCATTCAAAGTCACTTAAATCACCGTTCTCCCCCATTCTGATGCTTGTCTTTTACTTTAGCAGGTCATCTTGACCATTTCTGGATCCCTAAATGCAGACTTGCTGCAATGTGATTGTCCCATTAGATATTTGCATTAATGAGCAGCTGGTGGCTCTATGCACATAGATGGTGAAGGTCCCAGAACAGAGCCATAGAGCTAAAAACAAATTACTGAAGATGGAAATGGGAAGGCAAGTTATTTGGGCTTTAGCAGTCCTGACAGAAATGCTTTTCAGCTTGATGGGTGAAAACCAGTGTTGAAATAGATTTCATGTGGGGCTCTGACCTATGTCCAATCCAATATCTTTGAGAGCTGGAAAACAGGCCTTACCCTAAAAATCACTAAAGGAATTTTAGTTTGCTGAAAGAAGAGAGTGCATGACACCAGCTCAGTCTGTGCTATTTGCAGGCATGATCACACAAACTTTGTACCAGCGGGTTAAATGTTTAATGTCTGATCAGAACATGTTGGACAGCTGCCTTGTCACATTCACTGGGAAAGTTCAGGGCTGCCCAAACCAGACTGAATATGTTTGCCGTTGAGTCCAGTTTAATCCTGAATGAAGGTTGAAAGTGTGAAAACCAGATGAGTTGAACTGCACGTCTGTCATACTTTTAGCAAACTGGCAGCTAAGTTTCAGACACACAACTTCCTCTGACCTCACTTACATTAAACCTATACTAGTGAACGCTAACCATGAATTATTACAGTAATCACAATGTCAAAAAAACTTACCCAGTGCACCAACACAGTTATGGGTAATGTTTTAATTCTTAGTAATGTATTACATAACACCAGATCAAAGTAAGCTCTTGTAATGGGTCATTTTCTGCTTGGGTACTGCATACTCTTGATAAAGGTTTGAGCATTTTGGTTGGCTACATGGGGCTTTTTTGCGTCTTTGCATGTTCTACATATACTGTCAGCTCTTGTTCTGAAGGTTATTATATCTAAGTAAAACTAAACTAAAAGGCTTTTAGTTAATACGAATTAGACTAAACAAGGAATATTGTGCACATGTAAACCCCAAGTAAGATAAATGACAAAATATGCTATTTTAGTCTCAGCTTTAGCTTTAGTCAGAACAACACATCCAGCACATATCTATTCAGACTCACATGTTTACTGAGAGTGCTTGAGTTGTAGCATAATACCTGTTCTGAACTTCTTAATTGTAAGCTGCAAATAAATATAGTAATTAATGAAATTGGTGAATCGGTGTTGAAACCAAATGAAAAAACAAAACTACATTAACTATGCTCACGTTTTAACTTTTGTAAGTTAGGTAGCTGGACCGGCCAGCTACCTAGCCTGACCTGTTTCCCCATTGTGATGTTTGTGTATTGTATGTATGGTCGGCAAGGTCAGTCTCTCAATTGCCCCTCGGGGATTCAGAAGTTAAGTCTTCTGAATCTGAATGAACTTTTGTATGTTGCATGGCAGCAGGAGGCAAAGCCTGAGACATGTTGAGACATGTACTTCTGCTTTCATACAAAATAAAGTCTTGGTTTTTTTTTAAATGTTTTAAATTGACATTAAACACACCTTTTATGTATTGGCCTTAAAGTGAACAGGCTGGTTATTTTGTTTCAATTTTACGCAATTTATGGTTTCGGTGTAGCTCCAGTTTCTCTGGGTTCCCCAAACAAAGATGGTGGTTCTTCCTACTGGTGATTCTTGTGATTCCACCCAAAATACTATTCAGGGGCTTGTAAGCATTGCAAAGATGGCCAACAAGCAGTAAGCATGGCTTCCAGAAGAGGATTAATATTAGTTTAGGGTTTATTGTTGTTTATTGTGTTTGTGTTAGCGTTTTTATGACTAAAACCACTTGATAAACGTGTTAATTTATTTATATATTAGTTCAGCTTGGGGAACTGAGGAAGAATTTAGGAAGAATTTCGAAAGTTGGGCCTCTGAGTTTGCTAGAGTGGAAGAACCCAAACTCACTAAGCCCGCCTCCTCCTCTTCTGATTGGCCAGCCTGGAGAGTAAATTAGAATTCCCACACTCCCATTGGCTGGAGAATCCTACATCTCCGCTGCTGCCTCCCTTGTTTTCATACTACAGCATGAAAACACCTTCAGTGGTTTGGAGTAGCTTAGCTTTGGAACCTGTTTCTGAGTAGACTCGGGACCTCACAGAGCAACAATGAAGTTCGTTCGGTTTATCATGAAAAACGCCGCCGTGGCCAGCGCGCCGCAACACATCGAGCATTTCTCGAAATTCTCTCCTTCACCCCTCTCCATGAAGCAGTTTCTCGATTTCGGTGAGTATTGATCCTCGCTAATGTTGTTGCTGGTTTGTTTTTGTGACAATGGGGGGATACGTGACCTATGTGGCGTCAGCTGCGAAGACGTGACCACAGATGTACCACCGTTTCGTGACCAAATGTCCCGTGGCCATGCATGCTTGCACGGCTCTGCATCTGCTCTGCAGTGTTTGCAGAAACATGGTGCTCATTTTTGCTAGTGTTGCGTCAGACGTGGGCCTATCACTGTGTGCATTATAGTATATGTTTTTAATTTTCTCACCACTATGAACTGCTAATAAAGACTTTATGATGTGCAGACTATCACGCGTTTTGTGCAAAGGGATTGCAAGTCTCGACACAGATGTTAACATGCGAATATTAATTTTCTATTATTGTTGTTATTATTATTATTGTTGTTATTATTATCGCTGTTATTGTTTTTGTTTTTTTTATCCATCTGACTTTAATTTTGTTGGATTAAAGTTAGTTTAAAAATTACCCACCGTTATGCATACAGTTGTTTATTCCAGTCAGCAGTTCAAAAAAAAAATTTCTCTAAATGTCTCAAATTCGCACAAAGTCCTTCTTACTAACATTTAAGACATTAAAAAAACTTCTGAATGAGTATTTTTCTCCGGATCATCTAGTCAGTACATCTGTTTGTCCCCAATTCAGGTTCCATTAATGCCTGTGAAAAGACGTCCTTTGCTTTTCTGAGGCAGGAGCTTCCAGTAAGGCTCTCAAATATCATGAAGGAGATTAACTTGCTCCCTGACAAACTGCTCACAACTCCATCTGTGAAAATGGTGCAGGGCTGGTAAGTTGAATGGGGTTTATTGATTAATATGATCCAAGTAATCAAATGTATTTAGTTGCTTTTTATATTGTAAATGTATTTATTCAGCAGAAACATTTTCTAAAACAAAAGAGCAGCTTATTACAGTTAGTGTCTGTCAGCCTCCAGTGTTTTAAGAAGCATATTTGATGCCAGCTTTTATCTTCTGTCTAGTCACAGTCACAGCTGTTGACTTGTTTATTGCCAGTTTATCCCCCCCCCCCCCCCCATCGTGCTCAGAATTACAAAGCCCCCTATCTGACCAAGCTGTACTCCTTCCAACTAGGGCTGCGCTGGTGAGTGTGAGGCGGAGACGTTAGAGTTGAACTTTACCCTAGTTTCTCCTCACATGTCACGTGACTGTTGTTTTCAAGGCTGCCGTTTCTGCTGTTTCCCTTTATGAGGAGTGGGCTGTGATCTGTATATGTGCCATAAACAAAGTTTTTCTTAAAGAATTGAGGACTTAGCAGTTTCTCTTGTATTTTGCAGCACATGTTAACATGTTTTAACTTATATTTTCAGGTATGTCCAGAGTTTAATGGAGCTCCTTGAGTTCCTGGACAAGAATCCTGATGATCACAAAGTCCTTGGAGAGTAAGTTTCTCATTCTTATGGGTGTTTTCATGTTTTGTAATGAAACATGACCTTTGTGTTCTCCCAAGTGCCTTCATCCCTTTCAATGTGATACTGCCCAAACCCCTGATGCAGGATGTCTTTGTCATTCCTCCCCAGGTTTGTTGATACCTTAGTTACCATCAGAAACAGACACAATGATGTGGTGCCCACCATGGCCCAGGGTGTCATAGAATACAAAGAGGCCTTCCCCCAGGATGTGGCCACCAACCAGAACATCCAGTACTTTCTGGATCGCTTCTACATGAGCCGCATCTCAATCCGGATGCTCATCAACCAGCACAGTGAGTAACATTTGAATTTTTTATTTATTTATTTTAATTCACCGTACCTTTATTGTCAGTGTGTTGTTGTTGGATATCATTGAATGCCGTCAGGGAATCATCACATGAAGAGCATGGCCAGCTAGAAATTAGCTTAAATTGTTTACATGCTAGAATTTCTTTTCTTCTGATCAGGTTATGAAAAAGCTTATGAAAATCTAATTTGATTCTGCCGTGTTTAATCTTTTGACCATTTCATTCTGTGTGGGCTTTTAAACAAATTACAGTCTTAATGGGCTCCACACAAACTTAGGCACCGAAAAGAAGAAATGCTGCACCGACTGCTGTGCTTGTATATGATGCAGCGTTCATTGCACAATTACAAGCTGATGTAAATGTACTGATGAGTCATCACATGGATGGATTTGGTGCCGCAAGCCTCCCATTTGGAGCAGAATTCTGAAAGCAAAATTGCTCACATTTTTCTGTTTTAGGCAAAAGAGTGAATGGCTTTACATTTTTCCGACTGATACGCCCCATTTTCCTTCTTTTTGCCTGTTGTCCCTGTGACAAGTGCTGATAACACTCCCATGTCAACAGCAGATGGTTGCTCTGGCATGATGTTATGCTCTTCAGACTTCTGTTTTGTTATTGAGAGCTTGTGGAGGTATCATCAGCCATGTGGAACAAAGACAGGTGATGCATATCACTGATCTGATAGTTTAGATTTTCAAAATCACTGTTGCGTAAAGGAAAGCATTTATGCTTTATTAACTGCACAACTCTTCTTGAGAAACACTTTTAACACGTATGCAGGTTTCTGCATCTCATAGCAGCATATTGTGCTCCTCAGTGGTATTTTTAGCATGTGTTCCCAAGTGTCTGACTTGATGCGTGTTTTTCATTTTCTGTCATTTATATGCTGTTGTGGTGGTAAATGATCATAGTAAACACAGCCAATGTTTCAAATAATAAGGGCACCATATGTTCTAAGTAATCACTGTGTTCAACACAGTTCAGCTCTTCTTCAGTCTTTATGATATCAAAGAAAGGGGATATATGGGTGTCCCAGATACGCATAATATACAAGCTGTATATAATTTATGTTTCATAAAAAATGGGCTGAGGGGTTGCATCAAGGCTGATAATAAGATAAATAAGGATTATTTTGAGCTGTGAATCATGCAAAGCTGATCTACTAGAGTATAACAGTTATATTATAGAGCTGGCATGAACATAATATGACCCCCTTTGAGTTTTTTTTCTAATATATGTATTAATAAGTAGCACTATTAAAACAACAGAAAATAGTTGTACTTCTTCATTATCTTTGCATCAAAACCAAGCTGTGTATAGTATTTGTAGTTTTTAGTTAAACGTGTATCTCAGTGGTCCGTTTGCAGAAGATTCACTGTTTTCTTATTTCTACAGCCCTGATTTTTGACGGTACCACCAATCCGGTTCACCCAAACACCATTGGAAGCATTGATCCTCACTGTAAAGTTGGAGATGTAGTCCAGGGTAAATATACAATATGGTTGAATCTGAATTTTGTTTGTCCCTTTGTTTTTTGTTTTCGGTGACATGCTCTCCCTTTATATTCACAGATGCCTTTGGAAGTGCCAAGATGCTTTGTGATCAGTACTACCTCTGTGCCCCTGATGTGATACTTCAGGAGATGAATCGTAAGTTACAGAATTTAGGAATTCTGGAAGTCTGTCCTGCGGCCCATATTGACCCTTTAGCGTTAAATTTACCCAGGTGTGAAAAATCTTTTAAGGTAATCATGCAAACAGCCTCAAGGGTAAAAGTCATTGCAGTGCAATGAAGTGGTTTCAGTAAAGCACAAATAGACCCCGGGCCTCCAGTATGTATGCACAGTATGAGTGGTTTTATGTAAGAGAGCATGATGGATCCGAGAGGGCTCTAAATATAGCAGAGAGTCTGATTTGATGGCTAAGCGGGCCTAGCTGACCACATCAGGCAGTATTGACACACAGACCTTTTCCTCTCCATCCTCACAAAGCGTAAAACCAGAGTGCAGCAGAGTAATTGCCACTAATGGAAATCATCCATGAGTGGTTAGAATAATGAATTGTAAATGAAGTGGATAGAATAAATACTTCTTTTTTTTCCTTCTGTGCAGTGAAGAAGACAAATCATCCAGTAACGATTGTTTATGTGCCATCTCACCTTTATCACATGCTGTTTGAGCTCTTCAAGGTAGGAGACCCAGTTTTGAATATGTGCATGTTCAACTCAATATTCCTGAACATCTTGAAAATTTATTTTGTCTTAAATATTTATAGAATGCTATGAGGGCCACGATAGAGACTCATGAGAGCAGCAGGAACCTTCCACCTATTAAAGTCATGGTCTCTCTTGGGGATGAAGATTTGACGATTAAGGTGAGTTGCAATCTTAAAAAAATAAAGGGACAATTCATCCTGACCTCCAATTTTCCTCCATGTAGACTGGTTGTTGTCAGTTGCTCGATTCTGGAGATGGTGATTGTACAGATTGCTCAGAGTTTAAAAAGAAATAATAAGAAAAATAAATAAAAAATCCTATTTAACCCTTTAAAACCGGTCTGAGCGGGCACGCTCCGTTTTGCCTAACTATTTTTAAATCCCGGTAGCTCTGCAACCACGTGAGCTAGCACAATAATTTTTTTTGCATATGATTCCAGAGGAGTTGTACTTACATCTTATGCCATCAGCTTGTCCTAGGTCACAGTTTCCTTCCACACATATCTTTGCAAAAACTGCATAAAAATCACTTGCAGCAATAAAAACATAATATTCCAGAAAAACGCTTTGCCGATCCGATCAGCTGTTTGTAACACTTCCTACGTCCATTAGCGTGAACTATCACATGTCCGCCATGTCCTGCCCGAAACCGGAAGTGACGTCACTTTCGCAGAAATGTAGTTTTTTTTTTACCATCAAGGCCTCATGAGCCTATACTGGTGTTGTTAAAAGTTATGTTTGACTTTCTGTGTCGTTTCTGGGATGCTTAGGACACATATTGCACTGCTGGAAATAGTTTATTTTGATGCAGATGCTGCTTTTTTGCAAATTTGCACTATAATATTTATTTTCGTTTTTCCTGCAGTGTATAGAAATTGGTGTATTTCAAAAATAAAACTATGAAGACACTCAAAATAAATTTCCTGTGGTGGGAAACTAGTTTGTGCAACTTTTTTGTATTTACAGTTTTGAGGGATAAGCCTCTTAAATTTCTCTAACTAGAAATATATGTTAAAAAAACAAAAATGATTTTCAATTTTATTTATTTATTTTTTTCCTTGCACTTCTTTGCAATTTATGTAATTACTATGCACTTAATGCATGCATATCATTAAAACTTAGGCTATAATGGTTGTATTGATGTATAGCAACTTGAAATACTCCCAAAAATGGCACTACAGCATGTAAAAATATAAGATAAGCTCTGGTGGAATTGGTTCTATGGTAGGTCTTAAAGGGTTAAAACACCAGGCCTCCAGGTAAAATGTGCATTCCCCAACCAGCTGACCAGCGTTTGGCCTCCTTATGATTGCCCCAAAAGTTAATTCTGTTCATCTGGACGTAGCGTTTTCAGTGGGAGAAACGTTTCCCCAACCTTATAAACAACACATTTGCGTGATGACTGAAACAAGTACCATGACTAACAATGGGCTGTGGGGTCAGTTCCTGATCATTAATATGCAAATTTTCATGACCATTGATCAATTGTCATTGGGTAATGGTCATGAGTACCACTCGCAGAGAAGTTTGGTTAAAATGGTACTCACTGTCATTGATCTAAAGGCATGAAAATTTGCATATTAATGATGAAGAAACTCACCTCACAGCCCATTGTTAGTCAGTAGTGCTAGTTTCAGTCTAGTTTTCAGGGTTGGATGATTGAGCGTGCATCAGATTGATGTCAACTTTTTTGCAAACACTCGCCATTTACGTTCTGAGCTGCAGTGAAGCTTGAAAACGTGCAACACAAAACTTCTGAGTAAAAGTTGCACCTTTTGAAATGTTTTGGTTGCAGGGGTTTGCCTTCAAAGTAAAAGTAATCTCCATTTCTGGTTTGTCCCACATTTCAGTTTCACTGCATCATGGCGAGTTGTTTTTAAGTTTGTGTAGACAAATGGACGTCTTCCAGGTGAACTACTGGTGACTGGGCCAGTCTGGTAGGAACCTCTGAGTAAGTGTCATTTAGGTGCAAGCAAAGGCAGGCGTCTCGGCACCTATGATCCCCAAAATTGGGCACCTCAGATCAAAATGATCTAAATGGATCACTGGCACTGGGGGGGAAATGGTGTGATTTCAGGGGTGCATAAATTGGACCAATTTTATGGGTATATTTGGTAAATCCAGAAATTTTTAATAGTAACTCAGTACCTCAAAATTAAATGATTAAAAAGTGCTCAAATCTGCACAGCATACCTGTGTTCAGCCCCACTCTGGATTCAGATAACATCCTTAATGTGGTGGGAAAGCGAAAGATCAAACGACATCCTTGATGTGAACTTGGTCTTGTTCTACATGCATTCATGCAGGTTACTTCAAGGAGTTTCCTCCCATAGTGTTCTAACATATTAACAGCAGCTGGATTAAAGGGTTTAAATTGCCTGTAGGAGTCAACAGGAGCGTAGGTGGTTTTTATTTTTGTGAACAAGCACATATAAAGCAAGGTTAATGAAGCTTGTAAAGGCAAAATTATTTCACCACACTGATCCTGTTTATTGCTGTCGTTGCACCCATTTAGTATTTATTGCATTAATAATACAGGGGATATCCCACACGGTACAAAGCGTGCATCTGATTTCAAAGCTAAACTTACCTCTCCTTTTGTCATGTCCACCCAGCGCTTTCTCTAAACATGTTATGTAATGACTTCACCCTCAATTAAGCACAGTGCCTACTGGCACGCAGAGCTACTAAGCTCTGATAAGATTAGCACCATGGGCTGTGTGCATTCATACTCACAGAGCCTATAAATCTTGACTTTATGCCCATGTGTCAACAAAACACTGTCGAGGCTTCTTGTGCCCGACTAGCTTGACTATAAGTGACATACTATAATAAACAAAAACTTATTGGTCTTTAACAGTTTGTGAATTAAATGGCAGAATCTGCACTTGAAATTAGACACAAACATAAGACACTCGGCTTCCACCCTTATATTGAAGCCGAGTGTTCATGACAGGCAGGCCCGTCTCTCTTCAGCTCTGTCCAAGCACCTCACATCATTCTCTATTTTTACCCCCTGCCCGTGCTGTGCTGTAGGTGAGCGACAAGGGTGGCGGTGTCCCATTTCGTAGGATTGAGAACCTTTTCAGCTACATGTACTCTACTGCTCCGGCTCCACAAATAGGAGACCAGAAACGGCCTCCACTGGTAAGTAAAAGTAAAGCCTAAGAAGTCGATCATTAACAGCTTTGCACAAACAACAAACTGTTTATTCAGCAGGTCTAAAGGGTGCCGTTATGAGCACCACATTCTCTTTGGTTGCCTTTCTTTATAGCCTCCAAGCGTTTTGTTGCTTACTTAGTCATTTAAAGTTTGAAGCACTGGACTAATATTGTTGTTTTTCTGAAAAAGCCATTGACCTTCAGTCACAATACAAACTTGACAAAAGATCTGTTTGTTCCATGGATGAGCAGTGCTGCTTTCAGTGTGACAGAACAAAGCCTTCTTAAACCCTTGATCTCCCTCGTCTCTCTGTACAGGCTGGCTTCGGCTACGGTCTGCCCATTTCTCGTCTCTACGCCAAGTACTTCCAGGGGGACTTGCAGCTCTACTCCATGGAGGGCTATGGCACAGACGCTGTCATCTACTTGAAGGTGAGCCAGGCAGGGTGATCATGCATGAAACTGTGACAAGAAGCCGGCAGTTTGAAAGTCTGGAGCGCATAACAAATAGAAGCTGCCCTGTGCCATGCCTTTTGTTAAACACAAAACCGACTCTGCAGACCTGTGGAACTGGTGTAGGTAAGACAGGACATTTGTAATTACATCCTGTCGTCTTGTCCCTCCAGGCGCTGTCCACAGACTCCATCGAAAGGCTGCCAGTGTACAACAAAACTGCTCTGAAGAACTACAAAATGAGCCAAGAGGCTGACGACTGGTGTGTACCCAGCAAAGAGCCGCTAGATCTGAGCAGCTATAAGGTGACCAAGTGAAAACCTCTTCTGGGCAGTACAATGAAGCCTCCAGAATACGTCTTCATATCCCGTATCATCTTCTGCCAACAAGATGGGAACCAGACTTTGTTTTTTTTCACTCTGAGAATCCTCTTCAGACTAGAGCAGACATAAGTAGCCTTTTTAATTTCAGCCTGTTTTTTTTTTTTTAGCAGTAGCTCGTTAATGCTTTCTGCATCCGTTATCCTTTTCATGAGAAAATGCACACATCAGAAATGGCTACTAACAGGAAATGCATTACAATCACCTCTCAGACTTTGGTGAAGTCGCTCCAGTGTTGCTGAACTACACTCGGTATCGGTCGAGAGTGTGAGGTGACGTCCTCGAGGAAGAGACGGGCGGCCGGGGATAATGCAGCATGTTGCGGGTGATTTTAAAAACGTAGATTATGACTGATTTCATACAGTAATGCTGTTGAAGACTTTTCTATTAAAAGTCTTTACAGCTGTTTAATAAGGGACATGTGGAGGTGTTCAGTTAACAGGAAGCGCCTGTTGTTCAGCCTTATCACAGCAATTTCACCCAAAGGATCACTTTATTCGAATACTTGAAGTATTTAAACTAATACTGGTGTTGCACATTGTTACATTTCTGCTGTACTGTAATGCTGTTTCGTGTGTAAATTTGAACAAATGTTTGACTCTGAGCAAGTTTTGTGCATGCATTTCTTTTTTCTTTAAAAAAAAATGTAATCGCAGTATTCCCACTAACATCAGTTTTTTGTGGACCAGGCTGAATGTAATCCACTCTCTTTCTGGGTGTTGTTTTGCATTAATTGCAGTGAAAAGAACAGTACATGATATAATCTACAGGACACGCGGTTCTCTCTGACGTACAACAGTAAGCTACAGTATCGTTTGCCTGCCTTGGTGGGTGGTTTAATGCTTTGTGACAGTTCAATGGAGGCAATTGTTATTAAACTTCATCGGATGTCGTGTTTAAACTCTCTACCATCTTGTGATCCAGCAAGGCAGGGGCAGATCTTTTGTTGTAATGTGCCATATGAGAACAAAATGCCCTGTTGCATATGAACAGTTATGTTTTGTTGTTGTTGTTGTGTGTGTGTGTGTGTGTGTGTGTGTGTGTGTGTGTGTGTGTTGTTGTTTTTTTTTGTTTTTTTTTTTTTAAATGATTTAAATCCATCTTAATCATACAGTATGTACAGAATTGTTTTTATAGCTACACTTTTTTGCAGCTGAAAATATTGTAAATACTGTAAATGTGATCCAAATGACAATAAAACAGCAAACAGTTTAAAGTGTTACTCTTCTGTTCTATTTTTTTATTTTAATGTCATCTGCAGTCGGTTAATTAAGCGTACAGAAGTGATTATATCAATCAGTGGATGGTCCCTAGGGTGCAGCTGATTACAGCTGTGGGGGATGAAAGGAGAAGTGATTAGGGAAAGAAACAAAAGTAGAGTTTTGCCGCCCGGTGTCACCGGGTCTCCTCTAAAGATGGAGATGAGGTCAAGTTCAGTAACTCTACCCTGTAGACATTCCACCACGTGACCCTCATGCGCCAAAGAAATCTCACCACGTACGTGACCGATCAGGACTTTACGTCTAGTTATTTCCACTCAGCTGCTTTCACTGCCTCGGGGTACAAAGAGTTACACCACTATTTTGCCGGGAAGTGACAAGAAGGAACACACTGGTTTAGTAGCTCTCGGCTCGGAGCCCAATAAGACAGAGGTCATGTTCGAGTAAACGGACTAAGATGTGGGCTTGTGGTTGCTGGATATGTGGGGAGTGTGAGACTCATGCAGCCAAAGGATAAAAGCCTAAAGGGAGTTCTAATAATAGCTGGCTTCTGCTCGCTTTCTTTTTCAAGAGGGTGAGAGGCAGTATACATTTAACATGTTCAGTAATGGCTGTGCTTTAAAGGTCACTTAGAGATGCTTGTTCTAAATTCTAGAGTCAAAAACTGACTTTTTTACCCCTTAAGCTGTAAAAGGCTGATGGGGCAGCATGGACATCCAAGCTTTTGAATTCGATAACTCAAGGACGAGGCAATGTTGGATTTTAAAATTCATACAAATCTTGCATGTGTTTTAATTTGAGTGACCACGACCTCAAGGTCAGTGGTCATATTTGTAGAAACCAAAAATTAAACTTTTCATTAATACAACTTAATCAACATTACCACTTACAAGCATATTTATTATCCTGTGATTGTGCTATCACTTAATTATCAGTAATTTCAAGTAAACATTACTTGTGTTGTATTTATATGATGAAACCAATCAGGGTAATTTTCACCCCCTGTATAAAATGATCTAAATAAATAAATAACTATCCATCCCAGAGATGTAATCTCTTCCAGCATGTGCTCGATTGGCACTCATTACATGCCTGAAACACCTCAGCTGGCTCCTTTTGATGTGGAGGAGTAGCAGCTCAGTTCCTCACCCTATCTCTAAGGCTGAGTACAGACACCCTTTGGAGGAAACTCATTTCCGCTGCTTGCATCTGCAGTCTCATTCTTTCAATCACTACTCAGAGCTCATGAGTAGAAATGCAGACCTCACAGCTTCACTTTTACACTCTGCTCTCACTTCATCACGACAGACCGGTCTGGCTGTTAGTCTCCCATTCCTCTCTCTGCTAACTTAGGAAGCAACCCCAAGATGCTTAAACTCTCCATGGAAAGTTGTACCTGACCCAGAGTGGACGATCCAGCCTTTTCAGGCTGAGAACCAGATTTGGAGGTGCAAATTCTAATCCAGACTGATCCACACCTGGATGAAAAGTGTTCTAGTGCAAGCTGCCCCAGGTCATTGATCACTGAAGCCAACAGGACCACATCATCTGCAAAAAGCAGAGACGAGATTCTGAAACCCCCAAACCCACTGACTGCGCTTACAAATTGGTAGCAAAGGATAGCCCTGGCCAACTAGGCCCAGAGAACCAGTCTGACTTATTGCTGGTAACGCAAACCAAGCTCTTACAAAAACAACTAAAGCTAAAAACACACTTCAGCGAGTCATAGCACAGAATTGGCCTCGTGGTATGCTGAGGACATGCTGGCTGTGAGTGAACAGAAGGAGGAGTGAACAGTTGCTATGTTCCTGTCTGTGTTTCAAGAGCAAAGGTACCACCTCTTTCAAGCTGATTTTCCAGTCCAGAATTGGACAGTCCTAGCAGCAGGTGGAGTTTTCCTCAATCCCAGGAGGACCACTGTTGTTCGGACCTGCGGTGTAGAAGTATCAGTGGCAGCACAGGACACACTCTAGTTGTCTCAGTAGATCAGCTAACATTGGTTTTTGATAACATCCAGTCTGGGAAGTTCTCAGATGATGAATGCAGCGGTGGAGTCTGTCTTTCTTATAATCACTCGCAAAGTGACCCTAACCCATGATACTGTGTGATACCAGCTATACAACAACATTAATGTTTGACTTTATTATTGCCAAACAACACAAAAAGAGAATTTTGTAAAATTAATACTTGTAATAAAATTAATTACCTTTTGTTGATCATATGTGATGCCTTAAGTGACTTTAAATTCAAGACGTTTGCTTGTATGTTTCTCTAATATGCTGATATGTTTAAAGGGGAGGACAATATAATAATACAATTAATTTAAAGAATTATTAAACTGCTGTATCTGACTTAATCACTCATTTAGTTTTACAGTATCTCTTAAAACCCTCCAGGGATGCCCATTTGTTTTTGTTGATGAATGAAAGGTCCTGTGGGTGGCTTGTTCTATATCCCGTATTGAGTGTATATGGGCCAGCAGCTGATCTAAATGCAGCCATAGCTCTGAGTGTTTACCCGCAGGCTTACACAGATACACAGAGGAAAGAATCCAATAGCGCTCAGCTTCTATCTCATACAAACAAAAGGCTGATAAACTCTCCATAGCAACAGCAACCCCTGCCAAAGTACACAATGTCCATCATCAGCATGTTGACGTGTACAAGAATTCTCAAAGTGCCCTTATGCATAATCTTTTTGTACCAAAGGTGTGCAATGTTTGATAGATAAGAAGTTATAGACTTCATATATATCATGACAGCTCCCATTGGTTTCGTGTTCTACTGTTTTAAAGCCTCAATTTGGACTCATAGACATTAAAAAAGAAGATCGTAGACTCTGGATCTGAAAAGTTGAAGCAAATGTGGAAGCGATTTGCTAAATAGACTTCAAGTCCCATACAAGTCTAGTTAGAACACGGCGCTCTGACTTGATCCCAGTAAACTCTTGTCTGCCTCTAGGCTCTGGGCTAATAATGAGTCAGTATGACTCGTTTTGGGTTATATTGAATAAAAATCCTTAGTCAGTTTCACGAATCTTGTTCATACTCAGTTTTTGAAAGGATAGTTGTTGGATATGCTCAATGGCTGATGAACTGTGATTGACAAGTTGTTAGAAATGAGTGGGTTTGCAAGCCACACCTGTAATAACACAGATTTTTACTCCAGAACCCTTAGTAGCAAGCTAAAGTTAAGAGTTTTATCCTAAGAATTTCAGCCTCAGGTGGCCATTAGAGGAAATGAATAAGATATAGTTTCATGAAACTTGCACATCTTCTTCTGCTTTTATTTACATTTTACACTGTGTTTTTTTCTTTCTTATTTCTCTTTACATTGGGTTTGTGATTATTAGTGTTATTTAATATTAGTTCTCTAAAGTAAAGCATCTGGAACGTGACAGATTCAGTTTTAATGAACGAACAAGTAGTGGTAATTGGTGATTTAAAAAAAAAAGGAAGATAAACAACCTGCCTCAGCTCAGTTACATCTCTCGGTGACCTGTGGCCCAGTGACCTGCAGACAAATATCCAGAGCAGAACATTACAACCGCCACAACTGCCAGGGTGAAACACTGTAAACACCCTGACTGCCAACAGATACTAACATGCCAAATGTTTTCATCATGACAAACTAATTGTGATTTCAACAGCAGTAAAGCACGCGGCTTGCTCTGCCAATGGGGTGCTTTTCATAAAGCTATTCATTTACTGCATATTTGGACTGGAGCTACAATTATCTCCTCCACTTTAAGTCAGCCCACAATAAAACACAAGAACTATCTCATTTTCTTTTCAAGTAAAGATAACTCTCGGCTCATTATATTATTAATAATAATGGGGTAATGGTGCTGAGCTTCTATTGCTGCTGTTACCCTCTAGTGGCCTGTTTGATTATAGAAACATCCACCTGTAGTTAGTTTGCATGGAAACTAGTGAATTCACTGTTTGCAATACAGTCACCAGACACTTAATTAGGTACACCTTGCTCAAGCTGTCTGAGCTTGTTATGGCTTAGATTTAACAGTGCTAGAGACATCACCTTATGACATCGTGTGTTGTAAGCAGCCATCCAAAGATGGGTACACTGTGGTCATAAAGAGATGGATATGGTCAGCAACAATACTTAAGTAGGCTGTGACATTTTAAGCGAAGGTCAGTTGGTACTAAGAGGCTCAAAGTGTACCAAGAAAATATCTCCCACTCCAGCAGCAGCCTGAACCACCGCTGATACAAGGCAGGATGGATCCGTGCTTTCATGTTGTTTATGGCAAATTCTGAACCACTATCCCAAAGTTTCAGCAGAAATCGAGACTCATCAGACCAGGCAGCGTATTTCAATCATCTGTTGTCTAAGTTAGTGAGCTCATGAGAGCTGCAGACCCAGTTTCCTGTTCTTAGCTGACAGAAGTGTTTGTACAATCTTTAATTGTACAAACATTTAATTCTGAGCATCACTGAAAGAAAATACAGCCTATTTCATTTAGAAGAATAACACATTCACCACAACACAACAGCTTCAAGTCACATTACCTCCACCCCACGCTTCCAGTTGAACTCATAGTAAGTAGTACATTCTTCATCTTAAAGCTCAAAGATGTCTTGACGTGTGTAGCAAATGCAAGAAGTATTTACTGCAGGTACTCTTCACTTGTTCACTTGCCAGATAACTATAATTTTAATAACAGAAATGTCACAGCCTTCACATTAATGTCAGTTGGACTGTTTTCACACCTTGGCCATCTGCGTATGGAGTAATAAGACAGGTCATGAAAAAATGACCACTTTTACAGTGTCACCACTGTCTGCTGACTGGGCAAACTGAAGAAACTGCCAACACTACAGAAATTTCATGTCTACGCTTGCAACAAGTCTGTGAAAAAATGCACCTTTAGATGCTGTTAAACTGAATTTTCTCCTTTTTTTAAACTGAAGCGGGTCAGTATTTAAGGCCATGTTCAGACAGGGTGCAGTTTCTCATCATGATGAAATGAGAGGTGAGTGTAGCTTTACACTTATAGACATCTGATTGCATTGAAATTGGACGTCCAAACGTATTTAATGTTTTGTTATTTTCATTCTTTCAGCACTTTAATGGCCCGCTTCTATAACCACAGACTGCTGACTGGATAGTTCAAGGTACAATTTTTGGATATTCATGGAACTGTAAGATTTCTTTGCAATATAACTGTAGCTGAACATTGACTGTGTGATGATATAGTGTTGTTATAGGCATACTTTTTATTATTCTTTATACTTTTCAATTTTTTTGTAATGTGTTTAATCTGAACTCAGTAACTTGCAAATCAAATGATCAATTATTGTTGTTGTAGTTGTTTTTAATTAAAAAAAGGAGCAAAAATAGCAAAGTCTGCAGATCTAATTAAATCTAAATATATTGAATTGGTTGAATTGACTTGTAATTTTTATTTCTTTGTCCTTTTCTTTCTGTATAAATATAAACCGTATCTAAATGTGTTTCTGTCATAAAACCCAAGCCTTTAAAAGCGTTTTTCCTCAATTAATTCCAACATCTCGCACTAATGATATGTGATAAAAAAATAAAACCAAAGCTTCGAGCATCTGGTCACAAATTGTTTGTTTCTCCAATAAACACTGACATTTGTACAGTGTTTTGTCGGGATTTATTCAACGAGTAAATGAGAAAGCATTTAAATGTCATCTTTTACATAACTATTGTGTAACTGTTGTTATCCCCAGATGGTTGTCTTAGCTCTGGCCATGTTCGTAGCATTGTCATCTTGTGCAGTTGGTTGCTCGGGGAACACAAATTCTGTGAGTATGAGCTTTGTTCATTGATGTTATGAAGCTAGAAGGCAGATGGAACAATACAAAAAAACCCATTTATTATGCAACAAAAGTTTTCCCCAGATGTTATTTAGCACAGACAGAACTGTGCCGAGCTCTTGTCACACTGAGCTCGTAGAGAGAATAGAACATCACGATATGTTTAATATCAATTACTTCAATTTGTTGTTTGAGAAAGTTTTTGTTTCTTCTTTTCCAGTCTGAACTCAAACTTTGGCGCGTAGAAGATCAACCTTTGTCTGTGCAACTAGCTGCTATTTTCAAGGTGATGCAATGAGCTATTACACAATTAGGGCAACAAAATTAATAAACAAGTCTGTTGATTAACCATTCTGTTAAATAATTTTTCGTTTATTAAAAAATAAAAAAAATAAATGACATTTTAATATCTTTTCTTTTAAATTTTAAGAAATTGTGACCAGTATTTTTCACCTTTTTTGATGTTATAGACCAGACACTTTATTGGTAAATAAAGTAAGAAACTAGGCAGGTTAATTATTCACTATTCTTTAAATCTTATTTTTTTATGAACATCAGGCCTTCATCTTAGCGAAGGGTCCCTGTAGGCCAAAAACGTTTGATTATATTACCCAATTCATCTACTTAAAAAAAATTATTTTATTTATATCAACTGCCAATTTTGCATCAATAAAGTCAAGGTGGAAATGTTGCTTCAAATGCTTGTTTCCATTTTCTGTGTGTTAAAATCTGTTTTTATTTTTTACTTGATTTTTCAGACATTTAGTAGGAAATCACTAGAATTTGCCTTAAAATTAATTGCAGTGGGCTTTGCTTTTTTAATGGTAAATGGAGTGGTTCTTATAGAGTGCCTTGCTTTCCACAAAGTGGATCAAACCACTAACCTTAGGATTTGTAGACTACCTGCACTACCTTATGAGCTACGGCCATTGCATTAAAGCTTTTATTAAAGCACAAGATAAAATAAAAAACATAAATAAATTATAAACATCTACAACAATCCAGCCTTCTGCAAACAAATCCTCAAATCCAAACCAGCCTTTTACAAGAGTACTGTATATACAGTATACATACTCATATATAGATATGCATGTATTTGTACACACATACACATGCATTTATTCATTCCTTTTCTTTATCTTCTTGTTTCTATAGTGACATAGGTATAGGTAACTTCTATAAATTACCGCACAGTTACTACTCTGACTCTGTATGTATTGGACATAATCTGGAGCATCTGGACCCACTATTTTTATTATTATTATCATTATTATGTAAATCCCTATAAATCCGAATTATTATTATTTTATCTGTCAATGAGACTGCAGCATGTCACTCTTTCTAAAAATGCTCACTATTGCAGGAGATGGAGAGCCTGAAGTGTGAACAAACAACACTTCAGCAGCAGCACAATGCTCTGACTCAGGTAGCCTCTATATAACTCCTTACAATCTGTCTCCATACTGAGCACCAGCTACTGAATGTGTTATTTTTTTCATGCGCAGATGCATATATCAAGCCATCAGAAAAGAGCTCAGAAGAAAGTAGGTCAGTGAATAAAATAATCTGCATTCTTTACTCAAAATAAAACTATTTTCAACACGCACTCTTAATTCAATATGTGCTGCAATCTCTCTTCTCAAGCAGGAACACACATCCTCACTTACAGTCCAAATTACATTGAGGTTGATAACTTTCAGTCATCTGTGGAAGATGCAAGAAGACGAGGTGACCCCTGTTTCCACTACACGGTCCTAGATCAGACCTGGCGCGCCACCAACACCACCAGCAAGCTGAAGATGTGTGATCGGCAAGTAGACTGGAAAGGTAACCGACTGCACTTTCTTTATATGTAGCATGCACCTATTTCACTAAAAGCAGCAATGGCATTTCAAAAAACAGAATAAAATTTTCATCTTCTATTGGAGGGTGGTACCGTCTTTTCTACAAGGGTAAAAGTCTGCAGATGCCTGAGAGGTGCGTCCCTGTGAACAACTGTGGCACCAACTCCCCGCTGTGGCTGTCCGGGCCTCATCCAAGGATCAGGGATGGTATTGTGACCCGCAATGTCTGCGGCACTTGGAACAAAAGATGCTGTGCTTTCCATTCCACCCCCATCAAAGTCAAGAAGTGCCCGGGCAACTATTACATCTATCAGTTCACTAAGCCAACATCCTGTTATTTGGCTTACTGTGCAGGTATAAATGAAAAAATGCATTAATATTGTGCACATTTGTGGGAGCATTTGGCTTTTGGATGCTGAAAAATTAAGAAATTAAACATCCACTTTCACCCACAATCCATATTTATCCTGATTGCTGCAAATGTATACCTTTTGGAACAGTCTAATTCCTGCTAAGAGCAGTGCTTTTTAGAGGCCTTTTCGAATGTTGCTGAATGTGTGTTCTCAGACGTCAACACGCTTGTGTGCGGGCGATGCAGGAGAAACCAGTCCTGTGTGAGCAGAGATAAGATTAACTGGAGATGCAAGACAAACAGAAGTAAGTAAAGTTTTTGTCAGTTTGAATGTGTCATACTAACGTTTACGCTGAAGGGATGGAAGGCCTTGGATGTCTGGGGCTTTTATTCTTCTCTGTTTGGTGACAGCGTTTCTTTGTCAATCGTAATGCAACTTATTGAATACTAACATTGATTAATATGGGCAATCAGGCACAAATAGTTGCATGTATTATTGTACAGCACTAATTTGTTACTAGTTTGTATCTATATAAATACAAAAATTCAACATACAAAAGGTTCATTAAACAACTGTGTTCAAACATTAGTATTACTTTAAGAAATATTAAGAGACAGGTGAAGTCTTCCTTTTTTGCTCCTCAAACTTTAATTGTAAGCAAAGCTGGAGAATCTGCTACATAGTTTGTGTAAGAATGATTAAGATATTATCCTGTGCTTTCCATAATACACCTACAAAAGCCTCTCTTTATTAAGAAATTGCTGCAAGGTATATATCTATTTGTCTTTGTAATAATACTAATAAGATTACCTGCTCTTCAGTGTCTTCCCAAAAGATCCACTTCTTTGCGTCTTACCCAGCCCAAATCAATGGCAAACTGAACAGGATCAAGTACAGCAAGGTGCTGGTGAATGTGGGCCGAGCCTTCGACAGGAGGACTGGTGTGTTCAGGGCTCCCGTCAAAGGAATCTACCAGTTCTTCTTCTCCACTCAGACAACCATTAAGGGCCTTAAAACCGATCTGTGGCTAGTAATAAATAATTACTGGGTGGCCGTTTCTCGTGCACATGTTCCCCGTTCCTACAGTGTTGGAAGCACATCTACATACATGACTTTCCTCCGCAGAGGGGCTTCAGTCTATGTCACCCACAACTGTGGTAACTCCTGGGCCACTGCTGCATCCATGACTATTACATTTGGAGGCTCACTGCTTTTACAAAGTAAATAATATACACCTCTGATGTTTAAAATGGTGCTCATTGATGTCGCATGTCACTTTTATTTGTTTTTGTATTTTAGCAAAGAGGAGATAAGGAAAAAGTTTGTTCTTTCTGTCAACAGATTCACAGTTGTTGTAATTTATTTCATTATTTTTGCTAATGCTAACTCGTGCTAAATCAACCAGTTCCACTGTATTAACTACTCTGGAGTGCCAGCTAAATGTCTGCTTTGATGCTTAAATGAAAATATTAATATTAAAAAGACTTAAGAGTGATGTTATTATCTAAATCCATCATTACTGCAATTTATACATTCATTTAAAATTCACTTTCTATTCAGTTTTATTTATAAAGCCTCAAAATTCAGCAAGGCACTTTATTTGGTAAGAAATCCCAACAAGCACTATGTGACAGCGGGAAGAAAAAGCTTTTCTCAACAGGAAGAAGCCTCCAATAGAACCAGTCTAAGAGAGGGCGAGCCATCTGCTGTGAACGGCTGGGGATGGAAGGAAAGAGAAAAAGGGGAGCATAGGTAGACAGAACAAAACACAGAGGATGGGAGACAGATGTGTAGCAGTAATAGCAGGAGCAGTAGCCATAATACAAAGTGGTGAGGAGAGTAGAAATGTGCTGTCTGGTACAGGACGTCCTCCAGCAGCCTGTGTCTACAACAGCATAAAAAGTGATGCTTGAGTCACCTGATCCCACTCTAACTATAAGCTTTATCAAAAAGAAAAGTTATATGTCTAATCTTAAAAGTGGAGAGGATGTCTGTCTCCCAAATCCACAGGCAAAGAGCTGATAGCTGAAGGCTCTGCCTCCCACTCTACTTTCAGAAATTATGAGAACCACAAGTAAGTGAGCAAAGTGCTCCGTTAGGGTAATATTATATTATGTACTCTTTAAGATATAATGGTGCCTGATTATTCAAGGTTGTGTATATGAGGAGAAAGATTTAACAGGGAGCCAGTGAAGACAAGCCAGCATAGAGGAAATATAGTCTCTCTTTGCAGTTCCTGCTGCTATCCCCACTGCAGCATTTTGGATTAATTGGAGGCTTTTCACGGAACTTTAGGAACAACCTGATATTAAAAAATAGTAATAGTTCAGGCTAGAAGTAATAAATGCGTGAACTAGTTTTTCAGCATCACTGAGGCAGGATAATTGTAATTTTAATAATATTACTCAGATGAAAGAAAGCAATTCTACATTTTTTTTTATGTTTTTGGCGTATACTGATCAAAAATGACTCCAAGATTACTACACATGGAGCTGTTGGAGGCCAAGGATTTTAGGGCCAAATATAGAAGTAGGAAATAAAACGTCATCCAGTCATTTATGTCCTAAATTAATTGATTTATGATGTATTGTAATGACAGAACAAATGTCTTTTTTTAATCATTTATTTATTCAGGTTAAAAATTTAATCTCAATGAAATCACATACTGGATGATATTTTACAATATAAGCATGTAAGTTAATACGATTAGAGCAACACTGCTGTTTGTCAGGGTGGAGTTTTCAGTCATAAGCGTCATTAAAAGCCATTTACGTCTCTTTTACACAAGGTGGCGCACTAATATCAGAGTAAGCCTAGTGAGAAGCCGGCGGCACTTAAAGTGTTCAGCTTCTTTTACAGGAGGTTTCATTCAGGAGGCAACGTTAAGATACAGCATAGGAGGGAAAACCTAAAAAATAATGTTTTATTTATCACAGGTTATTTGATAATTAATCCAGTGAATGACTCGTTGTCTACATAACTGTACGTCTACTTTTCATTCATATCATCTTGAGAAAATCTTACTGAGACCCAGTTTTCCCTTTTATGGTAAAAGAGGGCATCATTAAAGTGAGGCCAAAAACATTATGGTTTTCCTCCGAGTGTTTAACAGCTTAGAGGTGGCGTCGTCATTGCTGAAATATGTATCAGAAACTGGTGGAGCGGTGGTCTACAGAAATATTTGCAATGCTTTTCAACTTACACATCGCTGCCTGACCAACACCTCTCCACAGGGCGGGGGCGGGGCTTAGACGAGGATGCTTCAATCCTATTGGTGTACGGTCGTTCAGGAGGGACAGGAGAGAAACTCCAGGAAAAAGGACGGACGGACGGGGGGAGCTGGCGCACGGTGTAACGGGACGGTACCTTTCGGCGTAAAGACGAAACTTTGTATGGACATGAGGATATTTTGGAATAATTCCTGCTTGTTAAAAGAAAAGCGGAGCTCCTGAAGGGAAACGGCGTGTTAAAACGATCAGAATTAGCAGCTGCTGGTTTTTAAAAGGGAATTTCCGACCTCAATTAAACATGACTAAAATTAGAGTTTGACCAAAAAAAAAAAGAAAAGAAAAAATGAGCACCGACTACAGAGCTGCACATTAAAGTAGAGGAGGTGGTCAGGGAAGCCCGCCAATGTCCACCCTTTGTCGGCACTTCAGAGCAACTTGTTGACACATTTTATTTTCCAGGAGTTTCAGTAAGAAGAAAAAAAATAACAGTATGGCAGAACACGAGAGCCTGGAGTTTGGAAAAGCAGACTTTGTGCTTTTGGACAACGTGTCTATGGAAGAATTCATGGCTAACCTAAAACTCAGGTAAGCCAGCCCTGCACGGCTGCGGTCGTTCACCTTTGTAAATCCGCAGGAGTGTCTAATAAGCACTCACGCTCGGGAGAGTGGAGATTTAGAGCGAACACGGTACCTGCTAACAGCATTTTTAGCCAAAATGTTTGCTGTTTGTCATTCAACAGGTGCTACAAAGCTCATTCTTGCTGAATGAAGAGAACTTGTCAAGCTGCTATAAGCTCTGCCATCACCTGTTTTCGATACGTCACTTTCACATGTGAATGATGGGATGGGAAGCTTGTTTATAGTGTTTGGTTGCTGTCGCGCTTCTCACACCTTTTCCTGCTTTCTGACCAAACCGGTAATTCGCTTTGAAATATTTTGAGTGAAACTCCACCCAGCCTCCACACACAGACATGCACACAACTCCTGTACGGTTTGAACGGATTCTCCTCCAGACCGGTTTCTATCAGCTGTGTTGTCAGTGGCTCTGTGTCAAGCATGATGTCAGGCACGCCTTGCAGCGTGGGGGTAACATTACGTTTCAGATGGGCTGTGGCTTGGAGTTCAGTTTCTTCATCTCCTTTCCTCACCTCTGCCATCTGTGATGAAAGTGGAAGCTGATCCCCAATGTCAGTTTGGAGTGAGGTCTTGGTGTGTTGGTGTGTTTTTAATGGTGTGGTACTGGGGGAACTTAGAACAAAGCAGGGGGCACACAGAAAATCAGAATATTTGATCAGAAAAATACTTCACAGGAACGGCTGGCTACAATTTTGAGGTACATGAATTGATGAATTAGATGGCTAATACATGAACAGTGGTGCTGCACAAGAGCCTCAAAATTATTTTGTATTTAATAACTGTTTTATAAATTAATAAAATAAAAAGTTAGACCTTTTACTTAACTTTGTTAAATAGGATTATAACTTTTTAGGATAATATACGCAAATAACCTGAAGTGAAAGTTTGGCAAAATCATGCACATAATATAATTTAAAAAAATGATTGATTACTGTGTTTATCGGTTAAATATTGGAACTTGAGATGATTGGTTTAATTGGTTTTATACTGCTGGGTAGCTTTAGCTGTAATGGTGCAGCACAGTTTATTAAATTTGCATCAGAACCAAAAGGTTTAAAATACATGGTGTGGAGTGCTAATAATATTTGCATTCAAATATAGAGGAGTGGACATAGACAGTAGCAAAACACAGAGATACTTAAAGTGCAAGTATATTAAAATTGTGCTTCAGTTATGTATTTCAATAAATGTCAATTTACAGCCGGAACAATTAATAACAGTATTGGCAGTAAGCTGGCATGTGAAGAAACATGGTCCATAAATGGTCAAAAGCAAATAAGAGGATATGTGCTGAAAAAAAAATGTCAGTGTCAGAACTGTGTGTTGGCTTAAGTTGCACAATTCAAACTAGCAATGGAAGTTGACTCAAACAATGTGCTTGGGTTATCCTGTCTATCTTTGGCCAGGAGACTCTTGCAACAGAGATTTGTATTCCCAGGAGCTTCACTTCCTAATTAAATAAAGATTTAAAGAATATTGAAAAATGAATGTAGGGATGTAATCAAAAATAAATAAATACATAGGACAAAAACCTGGCAAGATGTTTAGTCACTAGTTTCACTTTCCCTACTTAGCACATGTGCTTTATTAGTATCACTATATGGATGAAAGTTTTAGACCATACCACTTATTCTTTGACTTTAGGTGTTTTCTGTCCGTTTGGCACAGGTGTATAAGATGTAGCTCCTCCCTTTCTCCCCTTACAAATATTTGTGAAAGAGTGAGCTGATTCTAAAGAGCTCGCCTGTTTTTGTTAGGGTTAGAGTGCTGCAATGAGTCATTTTTTGAACTTTAAGCAATATGACTTCAAAGTGGAAGTGTTTGGGACCCACAGCAACTCAGCCACATACAGTTAGACCCTGTAAAGTTGCTGTACTTAGTCACATGGCTTCAAAGGGTTGAACCTCTTCTGTCATGAATATCAGCACAAACACAGCATGCCTGGAGTTTCAGGGCATGGGTTTCCATGGTTGAGGAGCAGCATGCACGCCTTACATCACCAAACACAATGCCAAGTGCAGGATGGATTGCTGTAAAGCACCACTGGACTTTGGAGTAGTAAAAATGTGTTCTGTGGAGGGAAAAATCATGTTTATCTGTCTGCAAATCTGATGGATGAGACTTGCTTTGAAGAATACCAGGAGAACATTAACTCTCCAACTGTGCCACACTTAAGGTTTGGTGGAGGAGGGACGATGCTGCGGACTTGTTTTTCTGGAGTTTTGGCCAATTGTATGCAGTTTGAGGAAGACAAATTTCCAGTGCATCGTGACCATACCCTAGTGCACAAGCAAGGTCCATAAGGGCATGGTTGGATGAGTCTGGTGTGCAAGAACCTGAGTGGCTCATGCATAGCCCCGACCTCAACGCCACCCAACATCTTTGGAATGAACTAGAACACAGTTTGAAGTATCTGCTGTTATAGCTGCAAAGCTTGGACCAACTCCATATTGATACTTATAGATTCAGACGTCATAATGAGATGTATTAAAACATTTATTCTATAAATGGACCAACACTTTTGTCCATATAGTGTGAGTCACATCAAGATAAGACTTTATTGATGTTCAGGGGAAAAACACCTAATGAGAGAACAACAAAGGATCTGAAGACAGGAAAAATGCTTTAAAAGGAGTTACAAAATAATACAAAGAAGTAACATTTCACTTTGTGCCGATGTTACAAACGTAATCAAATAAAGTGTCTTGGTAGTTATTGGGTCACAATATTACATACTGACAACTTCTGTGCTCCTTGAGATTGATTCTCC
Organism: Maylandia zebra; assembly: GCF_041146795.1. Classification (NCBI taxonomy): domain Eukaryota; kingdom Metazoa; phylum Chordata; class Actinopteri; order Cichliformes; family Cichlidae; genus Maylandia; species Maylandia zebra. The sequence goes on along the minus strand of NC_135174.1, from coordinate 26,069,538 downwards.
AAGTGCAGCATGAATCACAATCCAAAAAGTATTTCTTATTTGATGATGATAATGAGACCGGCGACTATCATTTAAGCCTAAAATATCCGAAGTTGGTTTGTGGTTTTGTAACCTGGTGACAATGAAGGCCATAGACTATGTTCGACATCATCCTCATCAAACTATTTAGTGAGCCCCTGAGTCTTGATGTTGCCTTTGTCATCTTGAAGAGACCGCTTACACTAGGGGTAAACTGTTTCATCAAGAATTAAAGTGATCACTTAGAGCAGCTTTGTTTTGACTTACAGCGTCCTTCCTTCCTTCTTAGGGAACGTATAACAGAGGCACTGCACTCATTGTTTAACCTGTCATCTGTAGTGTAGCGAGTTTTGCAAAAGCGTAAAGTGTTTTGCTGCTGTGAATGTGAAGGTCTTCATTAAACAACATACAAGTTCAGTTATTAGTAGACATACTGCCAGCAGTGACTTGTAGAGTAAATATTTGAAGGACTTTAAGGTTGCACTTTCCAAGGTCTTTTTCTACTGGCAGTCAGTTGGCTGTGTGGTTTTTCCTTATATGACCAAGCAGAGCAAGATATTCAGGAATGTGGACCACACCAAAATGTTTGTGATTCCTTTTCCGCCCGTGGAGGGTGGGGCTGGTGATAATGGCGAGAACTGTTAGATGCACGTACCTGCTTAAAAGAAGTGGATTGCAGCCAGAATCACTTGGTGCTAAGTATTAGTGGTACCTTAAAGTCTTTCTTCTCCCTCTCAGTACCTTCTGCCAGCTTTTCCTCATGTTTTACTCCGCATAAACATTTGTTACAATGTGCCAATATTCAAGCTTAAATCCATGCTCAGAAAACTGGGGCTTTTAGAGTTACTTGAACACCATCATTAGAAGGAATATATTTAGGGAATATATTAAAATCATTTCAATATATTTCAGAGCTTTAGTTGTTAAATGCATTTGGACTGCTCTTGTTTTTTTAGTGTACAGTTTGCTGTTTACGATAAATCAAAGATGTCTGAGAGGTGAGAGTGCCAGATGCACAAGTGTACATGTTTATAGAGGACATTGCCGTTCTCGTTAACAAAGCTTTTACTAACATACTTTTAAAATTAGATCAGCTTCTGTGGTGTGAACAGTAGCCTTGGCAGACAGGCAAGAAACCTGCAAGGATCCAGACAGCACCGGGCCTCTTTTTCCCGACTCTGTCCTATTTTCTGTCTGTTTGTTTTCCCTCCAGCTAGGCAGCTCGGTCCAGAGGTGGCGTGTGCAGATTGTTATTTGTAGAGGAGGGTGTGACCAGCAAGGAGTGCTTCCTTTTTGCTCCTTTTCCCCTAGTCTGAGGGTGCATGCATGCATTCATGGGCACATGTGTGAGTGTGTTTAGGCTGTCTCCAGTTCTCTCATCCAAAGTGAGCAGTGCTGCAGCCCTTTTGCACATCTCTCATGGGTGTGTTTTACACCGTGTGTGGGAGCTGAGCGTCATAATATAGTGTAACACACTGAAATTTAGCTTCAGAGCCACTAAATTGAATGCATTTATTTGAAGTTATTTACAGGTGCTGGAAGAGCTAACATAACATTTTCCAGGTGGTTCCTCAGGCGCTCTTACTGAGAAGCTCACATTGTTCACTCTTCCAAAAGTTGTGAAAATCCCCAAATATTTTTATTTAAAGTGGGTCAAAAGCCAAGCTTTGGTGTGGAGCCAGTCCTCATTTAGTGACTCCCCAGTTGGCCAAGTTTGACTAACCGACTCAATTACTCCGCTCTATATGGGATTTCTGCTAGTGTTGTTAAATGCCTGCCATGTTGGGAAGGTAATCAAGTTCCCCGGTGGCTGCATGCATGTAAGGCATGATTTGGAAAAGATTGCTTGTGTTCCCTCACTGTGGCCAGAAATGGTTGTTCAAGTTGACATTTACTTTGTTTGACTTGAGGTTGAACTGTGTGGCCTGTTCCAGAGAGCCTCCCAGTCTCAAAATAGAGCCCAGCAGTTGCCCAAAGTCTTTTTGTAGAGATGGTAGGAGAATAATGCCAGATAGCTGTATGGTCTTGAGAACTTTGCACATCGACGTTAAGCAGATATGCTCAAAACTGTTCAGCAGAACCTATATCTGATTATTTTTTATAACTGTGAGTTATCTCTCCTAATTTAAACTCATGTTTACTGATGACAGTAAATGTGATTTTATACCTTAAATTGACTAAATAAAGCAAAATATGGGCAAAACAGTTATAGCAGTATTTAGTGATCACTTTGTCCTTTAGATCTGACATCCTGCGAACTCACAGCTCTTGTGTATATCCCTTCAACCAGGCAAGTTTTTCTGCCACTAAATGTCTTTATAAGGCAGCATTGTCTTGTCTTTTCCAAGGGAAAAAAAATCCTCTGAACCCCTGTGTTTCCCAAATAAACATGGGGGTATTTTTATTGTACATCAGTCTTATAAATAAGTGTCTGATCTTCCAGATTGTCACACTAACAGATGAGGGCAGGTTTTTAATTAATGTCCAGATGAATGAAAATTGGATGAGAGGAACACGATGGGAAATGGGCTGTTTGCTTTAATCCTAACCATCTTTGTGGGTTTTCTTTCTACTGGGCTAAGTATGATAATATTATCAGGACTTCTACACAAGCAAAATATTGTTCTGAACGTCTGAAGGCTTCTGTTTGTTTGACTGCTCTGAGTGATTTGACCCTTGAACCTATCTATGCGGAGTTAAACAGGACTTTGAGCGGGAAGTCTACAATAATGTGGAGCAGGCCGGCAAAGCAGGAAAGCTGGCATTTCCCCTGCCTTTGCTCCTCACATTTCATTGATTCCTACAGCCTCTTCCCAGCTCAGTAAAGAATTTTGTGTGCAGACGGGCATATGCTGTACATATGAGATTCGATTTTGTTCTCAGGTAGCATAGCTAGGTTACAGTTGTCACTCCATTGTGGCATTTCCTGTATTTAAACATAGAATTGCTTGGTAAATTGCTTTGAATTGCTGTAAAAGGAACAATGCTCCTCCTGTTTTAACTGCTCCAACTGCAGGTACATTAAAAGAGGGGTGATGTTAAATGAGACAACCTTCTCTGTTTTTGTGCTGCAAAAAAAAATAAGAGATCAAACTTAGTGTTGGAAACCTAGTGTCTCCCACTCTTGTAAGATATGGTCTCGGAGGACCGGTGACACTAAAGACCCACTACGTGTTTATATGTTATGGGTTTTGTGTGTGTGTGTGTGTGTGTGGGGGGGGGGTCTTTCAATTTAAATGCATTGGCATCTGGAACATATTAAGCTTAAGGCTTTTCCTCAACTAAATCCGTCTTTATTTGCTGCTTTTGTGCCTTTGTTCATTCCTCTGCAATAAAACCAAAGTCCATGTGCACAACCCTGTCCTGGCTGACATGCTCTCTAGCCCCACAGCAAAGATGAAAACGGTGATAGTGTGCAGCAGATGACTGTAAGAATATTTAATCCCGACCCGCATATTAAAGTTTTTTCCTTCCAGTGGTTTTTCAGTCAATGGAAGAGAAATGTCTTTAGATGAATGCTAAGATTGTGTGCTTTTGGAAATGGAGGGCCAGCAGCAGCAAGCACAGAAATGTGCATGACGTCAGTTACAATCGTTGGCGTTAATGGTACAAGATCTGAGGGAGATGACAGGCTCGTTGTGTGATTAACATCTGTTTCCTTTATGTTGCAGTAGCTAAACATTAATGAAAACTGTTTGCTCTTTATTGCAAACTCCAGTTGCTTCAGTCCCTCACACTGCCTATCTTCCTGCGAGATTTCTTACTAAGAAAACGAGCCTTCGCCGAGCTGACAGATTCATAGAAGGCTGTTTGAGAAATGCCTCATCGGCCTGCTCCCCTGCAATCCAGCAGTGAAAAGTCCAGTCTCACCACAAGAATTTCCATACAACCGCCTATAATCTGAAACACATTACCATCCTTACATAAACAGGGGCTGTGCTTGTGTAGCTTTATTTCCCTCCAAAATAGGTTCAGCGACTCTCAGAGATGTCTCATTTGTGGACTCTTGAGATGGCAGGCGGGGTCAGCAGCAGGACGCTAGCCCAAGTATAGTGTTTCTAGGACCAGGTTTTGGTCTTTATTTTAGTGCTGTTGTGTCACAGTTTCCATTTTTCTTGCTGCATCTTTTCCATTATTCTGTGTATCTGCTGTTGGTGGCTTCATTAGATCCAAATTAACTTTGGTTTTATTGGGCCTTCTACTCAGGTATGCAGTGTCTTTAATGGGTGTCATTATTAACAATGGTTTTCTGAATGTTATGCAAGGAATCTACAGACTGTTCCCTCTGTTCATACCGACTATAAAGCAGCTTCTTCCTGAAGTGAGGAAATGCATAACAAAGTCCGCCTTGTGTGTGTAGAAAAACTTACACAATTCAACTCAGTTCATGTAATTTGACACTTTAGATTTCAGAGTTAAAAAAATCATTAGATAGCTTAAAACGTATTGGTTATTATAAGATGTTTTTTTTCCTCTGGAGCCATGAGGTTCCAGATGATTAGCTGACACATTTTCTTCAGCACATTTAAGATGCAAAAGGATTCATTTGGGATTTTATGGCCAATTTCTATAGAGGGAATAATAACAGCTACCAAAAACATCTTAATGCACATCTATACACAAATAAGCTTTAAACACTAACATATCCATTATCAATTTACCTATGAATAAAATAATTGAAATTTGACTTGCCCTTTAGGGTTTAAATTTGTCAGGCATCACATGTAAACTGTCTGGCTGATGATGCAACAAGCAACCGCAACCTGTCTGTGCAACATAATGCCCTGACAAAATTCCCAGTACCCTCATTCTCCAGTCTACACACAGGACTCTTTATCTCCTGTCTGAATCTCATTCACTTCAAGTCCGCTAACATGACGTAGAGCTTAGCAATCCCAGATAAGGAGTGTAGTCTTTTGGTTATTTATGTGCGTTTGTGGTTTTGGGTATGTATGCGTTGTCTTTTGTGCACATTGTGTGTCCAAGGTAGCGATGATGTCGTCCCCTGCCTCCTCCTTTGTTGTATTGTTCTCTTGTCCACCTGTTGGAGCTGTGCTTTGAGCCACAGTGGGGGTGGAACAGCTTACTCACTTTCACAGCCAGCACCTCACATCACTTTGCAGCTCCTAAGTGAAGGAGTACATGTAGGCGGATTATTTACTGTCAGCATTCGGTGGCCATTTTTCTCTTTCAAAAGCTTCATGGGAACCATTTTTCAGACTGTACACTTTGAAACTTTGTGTTCTTATTTCTCCCAATTGGTAATCAGTTGTTAAAGATGTGCCATAAAAGTGAAAATTCACATTAAAGGGGTTTAAGCAAATTAAAACGGCTTTTACATTCGTATATCTGAACTCACCCGACTGAAATCTCTGCATAGATGGTCTGTCTTTATTTTTACACATGAAAAGTTCTCAGAATAATTTAAGGAAAAAAAAAAGCTAGAATTTCTGTTATTTAGTTAATTATTTCAGCTCTAGCATAATAACTAATCCCGTTTCATCTATTTCTGTCCTTTTCTTGCCTCCTCTGTCTACTCCTGCTGTTATTTTTTGTCCATCCGTCTGTTTTTGTGCTCTTCCATGCTGCCCTTTTAGCCCTGATAGAAATCATAGTACTTTCCTGAAATAGCGTGTTGAGTAATGTCTGGTTCTTTTGGGTTGGATCATTTCTCAGTTTTTTTCTTCTCGCTCTGTTTCTTCAAAAATCCACCCAGTCATCCATTTTCATAGCCAAAGCCCACTGTGATTTTTACATCAGCCGCTGCTGGCCAGTGTGTTAAAGCGTAAACGGGTTCTGTGTCAGGAAAGCGGCCAGACTCAAAAACTCAACCACTACCACCACTGCTCCCTTCATTTCTTCTATATTAACAGGCCCTCAAGGCCTTCATTGAATTTTTAATATTTAATCGGGACAAAGTCCACTACTCAAATACTGTACATGCTGCAGTGGCAGCCTAACTTTGGTATGGTATATTGTGTGTGAATAAAGAGGCGGAGCAGATAGCTGTGATCACATTAAACAAAGAAAGGAGGGTCGGCCACCTGATCTCCAGCCAGGCTGTTTACACATGGCTCCCATTTCCCCTAAGTATCCAGGCCTGCCGCCCTCATGGGAACTTTGTGTAGCTTGGCTTTGTCTGTTAATCTGCCTGTTGCAGCTCCTCACAGAAGATTGTTTTATAAGACATGTACCTCTTGTGTGACAGTTTTTATGAGTTGTGCTTTAATAATTTCCTCTAAACAGCTAGCAAAACAGCGATAATACCTATATACTTTATGCAAATGAAAATATGGAAATGTCGTTTTTACCTATGTGAAAAGTGCACATAGTGAAGTGTGCACAATAGAAATTGTGAGTTATATTACTTACTAGAATCGGTGTCAGTATCACTTGTTGTATTTTTTCAGTAGTATTATCCTTAGTTTTATTATTTCAGCTGTTTAGTTACGCTTCTTTCAGTGTGACTTGTCAGGTAAAACCAATCCCATTAACATTGGCTCAGGTCCATCGGGGGTCCCACTTAGCTACTCTGAATCCGTAATACAGGAAGCCTGGAAGTGGGTCACTTAAATGAAAGCAGATGTCAGCATATCAGTTATACCAGTGTTTTTCCTGTTATGTGCCCGAGTCTGCTATATAAAAAAAGGTCTATGCAAACACTGTTTTCAAACATGTGCTCACGCTTTTCCAAAGTGGCATAGTCAAATTATCCAGCTGTCCAAAATACAAACAGAACTGAAATCTAATATAGAGTTTTTAACTTTCTTACAAGTTTATTATTAATTTGGAAATTGGTATTTGGCGAAACAATAGGATTTTGTGTCCCCTTGATTGCTTTAGAGCGTGGGTCACATACAACACAAATTTGATCCAGATGAGTAAAACTCCTCTTTCTGACAGTGCAAAGACATTTAATTAAGCATTTAATCCCCGACAAGTCTTAATATCAGAAAAAGAAGTGCAATTTCAGCAACATCTGTTTTCTACAAGATAAATGTGCTAAATTACAGGGCCTTATGTTTGACACCACTGATTTAGAGATGACCATAGACTCTTCTCTCTGTGATACACAGCATCCAGTTCAATCATCCTTATGTGGATTTATTACTGTACTTTTTGGCTTGTTATTATTTTGACAGATGGGGTGTCTGCATTTCTCTGCCTCATTCTAATTTGATATCATTAAATCGTTCACTTTTAGGTAGACATGACATCATTAGAGGACAAAAAGCGTGACAGTGTTCATACCAGACCCATTCATTGTAAGATGACATAAGATTTAGTCAGTCTTTTGTTTACGTTGCTGATGTAACTGTTAAAGGATGTTGCCTAGTTTCTTGTATTTATTTTAGACAGTGAAAAATTCCAGATTTTTTGATCCCGGGGGATAAAGAAAGTGAAAAGTCCTTTATAAAAGCCTATTGTTGGAGGAAACTGTGCCAGTAGCTTGGAACCATTTGATGTGGGCCTGTGGGAGGGTGGATGGGTTATGTGTTGACGGGCTGTGTCTCCTAAAGATAGTGCTAAACAGCAGCTCCCAGACTAAGCAGGCTTTACAAAGCAGCGGAAAATCCCCTAATGCACAGCCCAGATGTCTGATGGCTGCAGACCGTGAAGAAAACTTCTGTGGCACAGTACATAAAAGAATGGAGCAGAGGAGAGCAAAGTGGAGTAGAGCAGCACTTTGAACACATTTCTGGTGGGTAGCAGAATAAAAAAGGCACTGATATTTGCCAGACAAACTTCGATTATTATAGTTGGTCTGTATTGGGCACTGTGAAACAATGGCTGTCCTTGAGAGCTGGACAGTTATACATGAGATCACATTCAGTGTTTCAACAGATTTAGACTTTATTTCTTGTGTGGGATGGATGGAGGGGGGGGGGGGTTCTAATTGAATTAATAAATACTTCTGTTTATAATTTTGTCTTCTGCAAATATTTCATTTGCCAAGTACTTTGACACAAATAACTGAGCAGCTGCTCTCTAATAGGTTTGTCATCCTCCGGATGAACTCCTGCATCCTGCAAATGTTGGCAGTAGTCTTCATTTTGCTTTGCAGCCTCATAACAGCACACGACCAGCTCTCCACCTGCTGCAAGGTTCTGGTTAAAATGATGTTAAAGCTTGCAAAAGATCTCTAAAGCAGAGCAGTAGATACCATCACCAGCTGCAGTCTAGCACATTGACCACTGATCAAGATCTTCCGTGAACGAGATCAAATGGTATTTTAGCTTTTTGGTGGTGATGGATCTTGTAAAACAAGAGTGAGGAAAATTTACTATTAGTAAATCAATTTAGGATGTTGCTGTTTAAAGAAAGAGTTTATTTGCTGTGTTTGACCAGCGAAAGGGAGTGGAGGAATAGGTGGATCAAATCAGCCACGTAAGGAAAGCCCAAAAAGTTGATTCTGTTCATCTGGACATAGCGTTGTGAGTGAAAGAAACATTTCATTGAAAACCTACGTCCAGATGAACAGAATCAACTTTTTGAGCTTTCCTTACGTGGCTGATTTGAGCATGCATCAAGATATTACTAAAAGAGACTCATATCTTACATCTTCAGAAGACTTTTATTCCGTGACCCACACATAGATGTACAGTGCTATTTTATGTTATTAAAACAAGTTTAAAATCCTTGCATAAGAAAACCTGGAACCATTAAAAGTTTGGCTCATTTGGCATATTTGCTGGAAAAAGATATGCAGTTGTTTAGTACAAAAATGAATACTAATTGTTTCAGGCCTACACTTATGGGGAGAAGCAGAAAAGCTAAAATAAGCAGCATGGTTTTTGTTATGGCTTTTTAAGAGAAGATAAGGTCTTCCCTTACCCAGCATTAAAGCAGGCTGCTGTGACTCTAAACACGAGCAGTGATGGTAATGAACACTGAGTTTAAAAGTGGAACAGACACAGATTATCTCCCTGCCCTTCATAATTCCTACGGTGACCCTGAAGTTCACACTCACAATGATGACAACACAGAGTATCTCGGCTCAACCTGATGTGGGCCACAGATTGCACCATCAGATGTAGGGCACAGTTCAGACACCCACTTCTTCATTGCAAGTGTGCTTAAGCCTCACTGGTCTAATTTTTAACATGAATTCCTCGCCTGCTTTATTTGAACTTTAGGAGTTAAAATGCTGATCCTGCAACAAGTCTCTGTATGAGTGCTAAGCAGAGACAGAAAATCATATAAAATGTTATAACGGCATCACTGTGAGCTGCTTCAGGGTGATTTGTTGAAGAAGGCTTTTTTCCTCTCGTTATTTGAGTCACATTTACCTCCGAATTCTTTCCTGAGTTTATTCCTTTTCTGGGAAGATGGGGTGTGCTTCTTGGTGAGAAAATGTTATAATTTGCTTGTACTCCTCCCCAAGTTAACCATAAAAAAGACCCACCCAAACAAGATTGGAGACAGCGGTTGTGCTCAGCTTTGCTCTGTAATTCACATCTGAGGGAAACTTGTCATATGTGTATATGTGCAGTAGGGTTGTAGACATGTGTGGCAAAAGTTTGTCCTGGTATTTAGAGGGGAGACAGAGTACCATGTTAGAGTGAAAAAACATTGGTCTCTGTCTGTTTAAGGGTAAATATGTGTGTTGATCTGCTCATGTCTCATTGAGACAAGGTGGAATCTAGAAGAAGCAGACAGATGCCTGTAGGCAGACTCAACCTCATCGTGTAGTAGGGCTGTTCGATATAACGATATACATCGGATGACGATATAAAAACGTCTATCGTTTCATTTTACGCTATCGTTTGTTTCGTGGTGTCGCAAAATAAACTGTTTACGGCAATATTGTTTTCATTGTTTTGATAGTCACTGTAGTGGCTATATTAATTTCTTAAAGTTCTCTCTTTCTCTTATATTTAATATAACCACACTACAGACGGACAAGCGCCTGTTTTTATGCGTTGTCGTTAGCAACAACGACGGTAACACCTTCCGTGTCCGCTTGTTTATGTTCCACATAAACCTTTCACAATAAAGCTCAAGATCCTGTTGAGGCTTTTCAAAATAAACGGAATTACGTGAAAGAGCAGATTATTTACGGATGAGAAGTAAAAAAAAGCCGCCAGGTGCTAAAAAATAGACCTTAGACTCAAACGTTAGAACAGGCTTTTCCCCGCAGCACGCCGTGTAATAAATACTCACAAAGAAAACGGCGGCTGTTACAACTTATGTCTAAAAATGTATCGTTTCATGCATCGGTTAAAACACTCGACTCCAGCTACATGACGCCCAGCTGGAAACACTTCACGCAAGTCGAGCTGCCCGAGATTCTCAGAATTTACAGAAAATGTTACATTTTTGTGATTTATATCGTTATCGGACGATAGAATTCTTATATCGGGATATGAGATTTTGGTCATATCGCACAGCCCTATCATGTAGTGAAACATTGTGATGGTTACACTCCGATACCGTCAAGTCGAGGTTTAGGAGCGGATTATAAGAAAGCCCAGTCTTGATCACATGACTAACAGCTTTTGGTTCATACTCACATTCACATCCATGGTCAATTTAGGTGACCAGTGCATTGTTGTTGTTTTTTAACCCTGTGAAGTTAAAATGAATTCATATTTATGCTTACCAGTCTGCCGAACTGGAGCATTTCAGCCAGCAGAAACTGCGATGAGATGCCCACTCCTATATGATAACTGCAGTTGTCCAATCTGAACCTAGTAAAAGCATGAGGGACGTTTTGTCTTCTGTCTTTAAATATGAGATTGAAAAATGGTTCTAAAAACCAAGATCAGATGGATTATTGTTTAAATTTCAGTGTGATATATCGGGGGGTCATCAGTATAAAATTGATTAACAATATTATGTTAAAAATAAAATCAAGAAGCAGTATATAGAGTGAAATCATAATTTTTCTCAAAATTGAAATTTTAAATGTATTCTTCCATTCGACTTAGCCTTCAACCCTGTCTGTGTTTTTGGTTAGGACTGGTGTTGACGTGTCTGCAGATGGGTGTGCATTGCTAGTGGCTTGTGATCACATTGAAATAATACATGTCACCGTGATTATTTTAGCAACATTAATCATTAAATGATAATTTAGTTGAAAGTCAGGCCATGGAGTAGTCATCAGCAAAGATCATCTTCCTACTCCCTTTTTCTCTTCAGCTCTTCAGCTCTTCTCCATCTCCTGCTTCTCTTTTTTTCCCTGTCTGATTCTCCCATTTTCTGGCAGCCCTTAGGAGAGACCTCTTTGGAAGGAGATCACACGACTGCAGGTCAGACCAGTTTAGCCACACTTCCTTTCACAGCTGGGCAGACAGAAAGTTGGATGATGGGAGGAAGTGAGAGAGGATGTAAAGAGAGTCGCATTATTACACCTGCAGATTTATGTACTGCCCAATGTCTCACTTTAATCCCTTATTTAATTTTTTATCTGATTTTAAAACAGACAGATAACCTGACCAAACTGAAATCTGATTCAGCTTCAGTGCTCCTATAAATAACATTTCTGGGAGGCTATTATGGCCTCCCAGCTATTAAGGTTCTCTAATCTTTTTCCTGTGTGTCATTTAAATCCTTCTAAATCAGAGTGGAACAGATGGATCAGCCAGCCCTTTATCTCAGCTAACATGCTCCAACTGATTGAGTTTCGCTTCTTCTCTCCTCTCCTCTCCTCTTCTGATATTTATAAACCTAGGTGGGGAAAACGGGTTTCTTCTGGGCTTTTTGCTGAATAAACTCACCCTCTGTGTCAGTCCTGACTATACAACTTCACAGTGAATCATGAGCATGTTGAATGATTAGATTACTCTTTGTTTGTGTAGTGTGTAATGTTTTACTATTGGAAGGGAAATTGAAACCCACAATGCCATTGGCACTGGCATTGTGGTGGACACAGTAATAATATTTATATGCGTTTCCCTGCGGTGTTTGCTCAAAGAAAGGTTCTGCCGATGCCTCGATTCACTTTTGCTTTGCAGTAGTGACAAAAATATCTTGACAATTGATATTTACTTCAAAATGCAAAATGTGATGTTACTTGCACTGACCAGCGTATAAGCATTCATAAATATGAATCTAAAGATCAACTTTCTATGACTCAGGAATAGTTCAGTTTCTTTGTAGTGGGGTTTTAATGCAGTTCTGATCTACAATAAGTGTGCATACCAGTAGGCCATGCCCCTAAGCACACAGCAGCAGCTGAAAGAAACCAAAGCCATGTACTGCTGTGGACAGTAACCACCTGAAAGACATTAATATTGGTTTATATGTATATGCTTTATTTATGGTTTCACCACTTTACCTGTTCTTTCTGACAAGGAAGCAAACTCCAGAGTTCACTAACAGTAATTTTACCTTACAAAACACAGGAGTCCTTTGTTTACTGAGGCAGCAGTTGGTAACCAACTGTAAACTTAAAAATCACTGTTTTTGCCAGCAGAGTCTGGTGGCTTTAAAGAGAGATTTCATTATTAGCATCATGGCCCACATTGTTGTTTTCTCAAAGTTAATCAGCGTTGTTGTCTGCTGTCAGTCATGTAGTTTTAACATCAAAATATAACTTCAAGCTTTAAGTCATTCACATGTGTTATTACTGCACAGTGTCTCCCTCCTTGCTGTTGCACAGTGACTGATGGTGAAATGAGTGTCGAGCTGCACAAAATAACAGTTTACTGAAGAAACACTTGATGTATTGCAACATTAAATTATATTGATATAAATAATGTATGATTCTGCACGCACTGACCTATTTTTAGCTACCCAGCTTTACCTGCTACTTCACGTGTAATTAGGTCATCTCATGTGGTTTATTGCTGCTATGTTATTGTACCAATGATATGCTGACATGTGTCAGCCAGACTTAGGACTCATTTAGCAGAACGTTTAAAGCGTCTTACCCTATATTTTAAAAAAACTTATCATGAGGGTTTAGCAACTTTTTTTTTATCATCGTGTTTTTTTCAAACATTGTTAATCACGGCTTAAATCAATAACTTCATGTTTGTTTGATCTTTGATCCTTTTTCCTGCATGTATCGCTGCAGAGGGTTGTGTAAAATCTTCCATATGTATTAGACTGGATCGATTATGTGAAGGTCATAATTCATGCCAAGTCTGCATGAATTAAAACATTTATTAACACATTTCCTGGAAATATAATCAGTATAGTAATTTAAGACTAAGTACACTTAATACTATACTTAATACTGAGGTCAGTTTTTGAAAAAACAAGCACATGAAATACACAAAACTGTGTAATTTTATTAGTTTATTTCTAAATGAAGACTTTAGACAATGAGGTAAAACAATGAACAGCGTCCTCCAGAAATTAATTTAATGTAGAACAAGAAACTTCAGTTGTGTAGTTGGACATTTAGAGCTTGCTGTAAAAGCGACTCAGTGACCATAGACCTTGATAGTACCCAATTTAACAGAAGGAATAAATATGTTAATATCCTACTACAAAACCACGGTTGGGTTCGATACCTAATCTTTCTACCACCCACCCATATACTGTGAATATATCTTGCTAACCAAGGTGATAACACTCCACCTTCTGGTTCAAATGAGGTCACTTCTTGCTCCAAACAAAACAGGATATCAGAAAGCAATGGGTGGTGTCACTGTGGCTTCTTCTTTTGTTATACAGGCTGTTTTGGAAAAAACAAGCACAGTTCAGTCTGTCTGTAGATATATTCCCATATTCCCATCTCACTCTTTCCACACATACACACTGTGTTTTTCTCCACCCAATTAGTCCCCAGCAGACACTTCACCAGCATAATGTCTAATACACTATAAAAATACCTGCACATTTGTCATTATGGTGGTAGACCCTGTCACCTCCCATCTCGTAAAGTATTGTCCACCAGAAACTATTGCACATGTGAGTTAAGTGGGCAGCTCGCTGTGTCGACCCATGCGGTAGGAGATGGAGGCCCCGTCTCAGACAAAGACCTCCAATTGATGTCTAAACAATGGTGCTGGCACACAGCAGCCTCCTGCTTGTGGAGGGCACAATAGGTCTTTTACTGTAGCACCAGGGGAGGAGTTGCTAGCAAGTTAGCTTAGCTGCTTAGAGACATTGTTGTGAACCTGAACATTCAACCTCCATGTGCTTGGAGGTTTAACTGGTGGTTTTAATATTTGCTCTGGTCTTCAAATGTCAGAATTTCTTTTATATATTTAGTGTAACTGAAAAGTGACACGATGATGGGCCATGTTGGCTGAGAATAAGCACATTATATTATGCATGCACAGCAAAAATTAGTATTGAATATATTGAGTCACAAAGAATACCTTCGGTTTTCTGTGGTTTTTTTGTGTTTTTGTTTTTATCTAACCTTGTTCTGGTTGATCCTCTTTCAGGACACGTGTGTGTGGTATGTCATTGCCACCTATGACACTGTGTCAGTCAATCTAAACACAGGAATGAGCTAATCTGAGTGTGTGCCTTGCTGTTTTACATTCTTAGAATTTTCTGTTCTCTTGTTTCCTGTTTTCTTAGTACTTGTGCTTCTTTGGGTCTAGAGATATGACCATAAACCAGTATTTCGTTTCTATTTCCATGGGACACTGCAACTGATGAAAGATAAATCTAATCTGATGGAAACTTTTCCTTTTTTTTTTAATAGAGCCAATTTCCTGCACTGGAAGGTTGGTTTACGATCATCTTGAATCCAAATGTCACACAGAGGCCATTTTAGGGCGCATAAAATAGATTAACAGGGCTGAGGCTTATCTCCTTTTAAATATGCTGATAAACAAAATGAGAGTCTTGGACACCCATCAGCAATTTGGGATGATGCTCAAAGACTTTTATATTGACAAATGTGTTCATGTGCAGCAATATCGAAGTGTTGAGGACTACTTAACCTCTCTCATCGTCTGACTCAGCAGTCATAATATGCTTTTAGGGTTGTTTGCAAATGCAGCAGCAGAGGTTTGGCAGCTGTGGAGAAAGAGACCATTCTTCTGTGGAGAGAAACTGGCATCCTAGTCCATTTTGGAGAGGAAGGAAGTCAGGCAGGCGGCTTCAGGGAGAGGGAAAAGCCAGGAGAGGGAGAGAAAGATTGTGTGGGTGAAAGAAAAGGGCACAGAAAGTTAGAGCGCGGGAAAGGTAGCCAGAGGTAGAGCAACTTTAACATGAACTATTATATGTTTGGCAGCTATTTTGCTTGTTTTTTTTAAACTGAAGAAGAAAAAACCTAATTTACTCCTGTGGCTGGATATGCTCCAATCTGGTCAGATTGGTCAGCGGTTCATCCCAAAGGGGTGGGATGTGGATTAGGGAAAACATCAGACCTGTTGGGTGCTTCCACAGAAATCTGGGGATGTCTCTTTAGAAAACTTAGAAAAACATACTATATACAAAGACTTCCCCAAAATACACTGGAATATCTGTTAATAGTGCTTTGCTGGTTCACAATGATTTAACCCAACCCTTCTCCATAAGCCATCAGTTATTATTTAAACAGCTTCCTTATTGATATTAACCTTCATAACAACAGATACATTCAAAACAGCGTCTAACACAGAGCACGCTAATAACATCTGCAGCATGATATTGTAACATGCAAATAAAGCAAGATAGGAAACCTTAAGCTGGTGTCACAGTTTGTTCATATTTCATAAATGCCTTTCTGCTATTGTAATTGGTGAAAATGTAATCTGTAGAGGTCTAAAATGTGGTGTGACTGATTTGTAAAAGGGCGATGTTGACAAGTGTTGCAATTGTGTCAGCATTGTGATTCTGCAGTGTTGTAATTATAATGCTTTTTGTGGTTTCTGGTGTCTGATATTAGACTATACAGAACTCTAGAGTAATACAGTAAATGAGCTGTATAAAAAATATAAGAATTATATCTTCTAAATACATGGAAACTATGCATTTTGAATAGTAAAGGCATTGCATTGTAGTTTTGTTTTGTTTTTTTTAACATATGTTTCCAAAAAAAGTTTTGTTAATCTTTATTATTTCAATGAAAATCATTGAAATCATTGCCAGGCTATCAGTCTAATCTTGTTGGTTGTGATTATCAATAAAAAAATCATTTTTTTATATTCTTCAGGTTTGAGAAGGGGAGGATCTACACCTACATCGGCGAGGTGGTGGTGTCTGTCAACCCTTACCGTGCCATGAACATATACAGCCGGGACGTCATAGAACAGTACAAGGGCCGTGAGCTCTACGAGAGGCCGCCACACCTGTTTGCCATTGCTGATGCTGCTTACAAAGCCATGAAGAGGAGGAACAAAGACACTTGCATTGTCATCTCAGGTATCACGAGAAGCCCCCCTGCACAGACCAGACAAAAGACACCTTTACATCTACAAAGCATTTGTTGAAACTCTTTTTGTGCTGTTGACTTCACACATTGTCTTCTGATGACTCAGATGTTTTGTCTTCTCAATTCAGCTGAAAATGATGATTATGATTAGTCCAAAACAAGTGTTTCATGTGGTCACAAGCTGGGTGAGTGCAGAGAGGATGAAGCACCACTTAGTGGTCAGAGAGGGAAATAAGACCCTCAGATCCTGAGATCACGCCATGAGTGCATTCTGTCATGTGGTTCGGGCAAATATTATTTGTAAAATAAAAAAATAATTAATGTGGAATTAAATAGTTTTGTGCATAACATGAATATAAAACAAAAACTGCAGCTCAGGATTTGTTTATGGGTCTCACCAGCATGGACGTCTCAACTCGTGTCTGTTTAAAATATTCAGCATTTTAAACCACTTGCATTTTGTTGGTTAAATTTGCAGAGCATGCAACACACCACAAAATTATAGATGCCAACATGATTTATGGTTATTTTAAAAAAAAAAAACCCGCTATTAAACTGTTTTGTTTTGTTTTTTGTTTCAGGGGAAAGTGGAGCAGGAAAAACTGAAGCCAGCAAGTATATAATGCAATACATTGCTGCTATTACCAATCCTAATCAGAGGGCTGAAGTTGAAAGGTGAGCAGCTCTTATGGACACTGTCAGCACATAAACACATGGTGAATATTACCAGAAAGGAAGTTGTTTTCTTGTGAGTTCCAGTTGTTATGCATCACCACTTCTGTGGGCAGAAAGCTTATCACATAATCAGTGTTATGGTTATTGAACAAAAACAACCAGGCGCGTATGTTTTAATAGAAGGTGTAAACGGTCTCACAACACATTTCTGAGTAAACAGGATTTAACTCTTCATTCTTTGTGTCGGTCCCAGTGCAATGATGACTACTCGCAGGTCTTATCACAGGTTTTGTTGCTAAAAATAAGTCAGTCTTTAATTTTAGAAGTAAATCAGCAAGTGGTCAGAGGCTTTTAGATCATAGTGGGATATAGTTACAGCTCAGCTAAGCTTAGTCAAAGCCACTGATAAGTGAATAGGTGTGAGCTGTTACTGTGCAAAAAGAAGTCGTTGCATCACATTACAGTCGGATTTTATTTCAGTCTCTTAAAATCATCAAGATAATAAGAAAGTAGAGCAGCTTTGATGCAAAGTCCACGAAATGTAGGTCAAGGGAAAAAGCTGGAAAAGCCTTGACGGTCAACCATTTAGGTGGTGAATACAAAGTGCTGACAAATGCGGAGACACTAAAACTTTATGCACGAATAAACATTTTGAAATCCATAAAATTCTTTGCTCACAGAGCAAAGTTTAGAATTGTGCTTTCTATTTATCGCTGAGGTTACAGCAGCTGGTGGTTTACTTCATTACATTTCAGTACAGGATGGTATAATTAGCCAATGCTTTAAAACCCTTGAGTATAGAAGAGTATAGTATTTGATTATATAAAGGATATTTAGAAAATAACAAATTGTAGATGGGTAGAAGGAGTTTGACTGCGTACTCACATACTAATGATATTCTAAAGGAAATGTATGTGGACAGGATGTGCTTCGTATGTATACAGTCTTTATCAAAAAGGCACTAAAGTAAGTTACTGTGTACACATAGTGTTTAAAGTTGTTGGCTGTGTTTATGTATGTCCCATATAAATTACCTGTTTATCTCTCGATCCACATACTAGACCGTATGAGTCACTGTTTTTAAATTGGCTGAACTTGGCGGCTGTTTGCCCTCTTTTTAAGTTGACTTCTTTCTAACTGGCTATCCCTCGCAAACAGGTGCTTTGACAGCAGGTGGGCGGGACTTTTTTTTTCTCACAGCTGAAGCTTTTAGCTTGAAATGACCATATGTGTCATATCTCCTTTCACTTCCATACAGATTCAAGCACAGACTTAATATTTCAACAGTAAAACGTAAAACAATCCTATTGGTGTATCCATCACAAGATACACCAACAAAAAACCTTATTTATGTATTATTTATAGAACTGTACTCAGGGGTTACAGTGGGCCTGAACGATCCAGAGTGGGATTTTTGATTGATATGTTTACTCAGAGAAGAAGGCGGCAGGTTATAGATTGCTCAGTGACATTTGATAAACTGGAAATTTCAAGCTTATGTCATGTCCTCAGTTATTTTAGGGCTTGTTAATATCAGATCTGTGCACGATACGCTTTTGATGTCATGCGTTTTGTTTTTCATATTGTGAAACATCCTGTAAGTGAAATTAAAGTATACTAACTTTATTTTTTATTTAAAGGTTGTATGAAAATACTCAGCAGTAGGGATGGGTATCGTTTAGGTTTTATCCGATACCGGTGCCAAATCGGTACTTTTGAAACGGTGCCGGTGCTCAAACCGGTGCTTAAAGAATGGAGAACACAAAATTGGTCCAAAAACCTCTCATGTTCAGCTGTTTTTTGTAAAAATATAACAATGTTAGCCTTTTCTGCAGCTATGGGGCATATATGGTATCACTCTTGGCTGGAAGCAGTGCTTAAACAATGGAAAAAACACAAACTTTGTCCTAAACCTCTCATGTTTAACTGTTTTCCACTTTTTCTTTGGTCATTTTAGCCTTTTTAGCCAGGGTGAAGGGAGTATCTGCCATCAAACAAGAGGACAGCATGTAGCTATGATGATGTTTGCTAGTTCACCTTACATGCATTAATGTAATAACGTGGTTAGCCTACTCAACGTAAATTAGCTACTCACGCAGAGAAGAACGGCTGCTGCCACCATCATCCGTCATCATTTCTGCTACACTGGCAGGGCTAGGGGCCAGGACTCTCCTCTTCGTGTTTTTGGGGGATGTTGCATAACAGGCAACCCACCCGCAGTAGATGTGCTCGGTGTGAGGTCTCGCAGCAAGCTATCAAATACGGCGCATTTCTGGGCTTTTAAAAAAAACGCTACGCGTCGCCAGGTGTTTCATCGGATTCGAGGTGTTAGCTCCTTTGACAGTATCACAGTATCAGCTTAAAGCACTTGTTGCAGGCTGCTGAGTTTGCATATTTTGCTATGAAGTACAGCCAGACTTTTGACCGCTTCGCCTTGGACATTTTTAATCTGTAGCTCTGCTCTAACAGAACGTACGTACCTGGCCCCGCCTACGATCCTCGGAAACGTAAAATGATTGGCTAGAATCTAAAGTGTATCACAGCTCAGGAAAAAAAAGCACCGAAATAAAGCACCGAAATGTGCGCTGCTTTTCGGTCTGGTTACTACCGTTTATGTCAGAACCGGTGCCATCATGGCACCGGACACCGGTACCCATCCCTACTCAGCGGTTAAATATAGGTTAGTCCAGGTTAAGCAGGTTTAAGCAGGTTAATTTGCATTACTGTGGTGAATGGATGATGTTGCACTGGTGCAGAGTGGCTGTGATGTTCATGGTCAGTGTTAGATTACATAAAGGGTAGCAGACATAAATTTGAATTTAAAATGATGAAGCTGATTAGAGTTGCTCACAGAATTGTGTCTGTATTTTCAGCTTTATAGTGTCTAAGGGATTCTTTCCCCCCATGCTGCACCACTAGGATTCCCCTGCCTATCAAATCCCACTTTAACCTCACTTTTCTCTTTAGTCACCTATCCATCATGCAGACCGGTGCCTTTAAAAAATTTTTCCTTTGTTTTTCTCTGCTTGCATCCTGCACAAGCTTCAGGCTGTGTGGATTTATAAGAATGAGAATTTAGGTTGAAACAAACTGTGTATTCTCTCCCATTAATATTATTTTATTAGTATATTAGTATAACATGAGATTCAGATGGCTTGAAAATGCCCTCAAAGAGCTACTTTTTACTTCAAGTACATTTCAGAGCCTGTACTTTTACACTTTTAGTTTGAGTAAAAAGTGTTTTTTGACACAACTATCTGAGCTTCTGCTTAAGTGGAGAATGTCTGTACTTATATTACCTCTGACATATACACACACACAAACATCAGCTGTTGAAATAATGGCTACATAACCATGGTAACTAATATACATACTAGGTCCTCTATAATCAGCCACTTAACTTCTAATATCATGATGCCGTCCCACAGAGTAAAGAACATGTTGCTGAAATCAAACTGCGTGTTGGAGGCCTTCGGCAATGCCAAAACCAACCGTAATGACAACTCCAGCCGCTTTGGCAAATACATGGACATTAATTTTGACTTCAAGGGGGATCCCATCGGAGGCCATATTAACAACTACCTGCTGGAGAAGGTATGCATTGCATTTGGTAAAGACTTTGTTTGATTAGTGCATGACGATTCTAAAATATTTTAAGTACATGTGCAAAAGTTTTCAGCATTAAAATGAAGGTGCCTGGAGTTTGTTACAGTAGTTGCCGAGCACATTGTTCCAAGCGGTCTCTGTCTGTTCTTTCTGTTTGTGTAATTCCAGAGTGACTGCCTGACATCCTAACCCTACCATATTATTTTTATATGTTTATAAAGCAAAATCATGCAGTGATAGTTACAGATTTTGTTTTTTCTTGGTTGACAAGGCTTCGAGCATTATGTGACACACGTTTTGTTCATTTTCCAAACAGTCCAGGGTAATTTTCCAGCAGGAAGGCGAGAGGAGCTTTCATTCGTTCTACCAGGTAAATATGTGCGCACCTGTGTTTATTTGCATGTAATCATTAAGGTTGTTTGTTAAAGGTTCCCTGTGCATGCACATATGGATTCACATGAATGCAAATGCAGCGGTGTCTCATTAATTCAGTGATCAACAGTGAGCAGTAGTGCAACAATAAACACTACTGAGTGCAATCAAAGTAAACTGCAACCTAGTAAACACTGATGAAAACAGTCTGTAAATATGTTAGCTGGACCTTGAAGACAGACAACACATTTTGGCAGGGAAATCTGGATGAAAACACAATTTTAGTTTATTTTTAGAAAAGCTCCACAGGGTCCCCTTTTTAATATGCAAAATACAGACTCAGCAGCAGGATTCTGAATCCCTGCAGCATTTCTGAGTCAAAAGACCTTTTGTTTCCAAATGTGGGAGGATAGTGAGTTGAGGTTGTTTGATGTTGAATTTATTTGTTTATTTATTAGGAACCCCCATTGGCTGTAACACAGAGCACAGCTACTCTTCCTGGATTCCATTTTAAAAATATACATGAACATGTTTCAAAACAACACTAATATTCCGCTAATATCAAAGAGCATAGAAACAATAGTGGCAATCTGTGTTGGTAAAGAAATCCAGGTAAAGAAATTCCGGAAATTAAATAGTTGCAGTACTCATTGAGATAAACTCCACAACCGTTGCCGTAGAAACTTGTCAAATGAAACTCTTTCTTTGTTTGATGTTTGGCAACCTGTTTCAGATACTCAAACACTTTTCTTATCACAAAACAAATGTGGCCTAGATTTCATGATACCTTTGTGTGTATATATAACAAAAGCTGTGCCTTTAAGTTATCGGTAAGTCCAGATAATTGTTTATGCATCTCGTGCAAATTGGTAGGAGCAGTGCAGAACTAGTCCGGCTGCCCTGTTCTGCACTCTAGGTTGTTTTATATGTTTTTGTTTGTTTGTTTATTGCTTGCTGAGCATGAGGAGCATACTAATAGGTCTGCTATTTGAACCAGAAAAGCAAACATTTTTAGTTAAGGGTATCATTTAGACAATTTCCTGAACTTGGGAAAAATTCCACGGAGTAAACATCTTTTCTTTTTCCTTTTCCTAAATGGCTTAACTTAAGATTGGCATGCTAATGGCTCAGGCTGCAGCATATTTCTGTTCTATATGATTAACACGTGCAAAGTTTCAGTCAACAGCATTAAAAACAACAAAGTATTTTCTTTGTTATCCTTCACTAGCTACTCAGAGGAGCTCCAGATTCCCTTTTACGCTCGCTTCACATCCAGAAGGACCCAAAAGCATACAATTTCATCAAAGTTGGAGGCCAGCTTAAGGTAATCTAGGCAATTTATATACATTGCAATTCACATATGAACTTTGTTGTGGTTTTGTTTTTAAAAAATTAAACTATTAAGATGTGTTTATAGAACTGGCAAAGCATGAAAACCCCTAAAAGAATGTCAGCGTGACAGTAAGTTTGTTTGCACTGGGATAAATACAATCAAGCACACGATTTGCAGATGTGTCTGTCCTGACCACAGTTTATAGGCTTTTTTGAAACAAACCACGTAACTCCCATATTTGGAGCACAAGTGGAAAAAATAATTTCATTGATTAACAATTCAAAGTCACGGTGCATTAAATTCACTGTGGTCTCTTGAGATATGTTTTAATTCAGACTTCTGCTGTGTGTTGCCATCTTTGCCTGAGCTTAATGAGTAGGAACAAAACCACTTGACAGCAACAAATTGCCTGACGTCATGGAACAAAACACCACCACACAGCCGAGGTGGCGGTTTGTACACAGTTCGCCTCAGCGACTCCTGTTTTTATAGGAAAGCATCTCAGCTAAGAGCTGGTTTGTTATTTAATTAACACGTGATATCCTGACTCGATTGATTAGAAGAGAAAGGAGAAAGCACAAAGACTAAACAGAAAAACATTGTAAACTGTAACATTGTATACTAACATCTGTATTTGTTCCATTGAACCATTAAGGGGGATAAATGTTGAAAAGATGTTACTCAGGCTTTGCTGATTGTTTCCTGTTTCCTTCCAGTTATTTGTTTTGATCCGCTTTCAGTGTCTCTCCTTCTTCTCTCCAGTCTTGCATCAACGATGGTGCTGATTTCAAAGCTGTAGCTGATGCCATGAAAGTGATCGGTTTCACAGGGGATGAGATTCAGACTGTTTACAAGATCCTGGCAACCATCCTGCATCTGGTAATGCCCAGTAATACGACAACTCTGCTTATTTCTTTTGCCAGCTGTGTCCCAGTGTATGTCTGTGAAGGTTCTCAGTCATCCAGGTCATGGAAACTTCTCTTAGAACTGAAGAAGCTTCTTGGATGAGAGGTGAAGCATCTTCAAGAAACTTAAAGAAGTCCACTCACTTTAATTTCCAAGCTCCTTAGATGTCCCAGAGTACAAACTCTTATTACTTTTATTATTACTTGGGATAAATCAGAAGAATTATTAAATGTCCAGCCCCAATACTAAAGCGACGCACCTAATATTGGCCTCTGGGGTTGGTAGGAGGTTGCCTGGGTCCTGCAGATCTTGCAGGTGCTCCATCAGATTGGGATCTGTGGAGTTTTGGAGGATGGGTCAAGACTTAGGACCTTTATGGTGTTCCTAAATAAAATCTCTAGTGTAGTGGGGTGCATTGTACTGCTGTGGGAGGCCAGTCCAGTCAGGGAGAGGTTCCTTAAGGCTAGATCAGTGTTCAAGTGGGTGGTATGTGAGTTAGACGTGAATACACGGAGCCAAGAATTCCCCTGAAGATTGATAAGGAACGAGACGATGAGTTATTCAGTGCACCTGACAGTGGTTTTGTTGATGTGGCTGATTTGTGTGGGGTGAATGAGAATTTTTATTTATTTTTGTTACTGTATATAGTGTTTGTCGCATAATCAGATCATATTTACACTTCTAAAATGTTGTTTATGCTTTGTTTTATGATTTTTATGTCTGTTTATTCAAAGCAAATTCCTGAAAATTATTTCAGTTTAGTGGTCGTTAAAAGACGAGCACCACAACGTTATTAAAGTTTAGTTGGGTTAAGCAGAATATGTTCCTCATTTAAGTTAAATTTCTCACGTAGCGTAGACGTTTTACTTTAGTATTTCATGCCATAAATACTAAGCCATTGTCTTTGTTCTATATTTTAGGGAAATTTGACATTTGGAGTGGACGGTGATGTGACCCTGATAGAGAACACAAAGCTGGTGTCTGTGATCAGGGAGCTGCTGTCCACCAAGGAGGAAAACGTGGAGAAGGCGTTGCTTTATCGCACGGTAGCCACGGGACGGGATGTCATTGAAAAACAGCACACAACACAAGAGGCCAACTACGGGCGGGACGCGCTAGCCAAGGTTATTGCTGTGAATACTCGATATGTTCACGGTGGCCTGTGGGCCAGCACCTGTAGGGCTGTGATATTTTGCTCAGTGCTTGGTGATATTTCTACTGCTGTTCACACTGATTCACACTTGCATGAGTCACAGTGTTATGACTCGAGACAGAGGCTGGAGACTGTGGAGGATGTAATGTTTGTGGGCAATTGCAGGACCAGCACTGTGGGTTGTGACTCATATATTTTGACATTTAACTTCTCTAACTGTTAATTGCACACTGGGTGATCTTGTGCCCATGAGCAAGGCACTTGCTCACCAGCAAGCTGCCAAGGAGTCCAAAACAAACAATTCACGCTGCGATTTTGTCGTCCACAGGCCATGTATGAGCGCTTGTTCTGCTGGATTGTGAGTCGCATCAATGACATCATTGAGGTGAGGAACTATGACGCCAAAATCCACGGGAAAAACACTGTCATCGGGGTTCTGGACATCTATGGATTTGAGATTTTCCAGAACAACAGGTCTGTATAAGAAAGAATAATTAAATAAAATATTTTAAAAAAAGGAGAATTTCCAATACATTTGTCTTTGTATCTTGTTGTAAAACACATTGCATTTAATGTTACTATTCTTTATGCTGCAGCTTTGAACAGTTCTGCATCAACTACTGTAATGAAAAGTTGCAGCAGCTCTTCATCCAGCTGGTGCTAAAGCAGGAACAGGATGAGTATCAGAGGGAAGGCATCCCCTGGAAACACGTAAGAAGAAAATACTCTAACTTTTCAGTGATCATTAACATGTTTTATCAAGTAGTTTTCATTTAAGATCCTTTCGTACATCATCATATGGTATTTAATTTGCCTGCTTGTATATTTTCGTTTCATCATGGTTACTTTTACTCCTTTGTTTCCTTTATTAGATTGATTACTTCAATAACCAGATCATTGTTGACCTGGTGGAACAGCAGCATAAGGGCATCTTTGCTGTGCTGGATGAAGCCTGTATGAATGTGGGCAAAGTCACTGATGAGGTTTTTCTGCAAGGACTCAATACGAAGCTGGCTAAGCATGCCCACTACACCAGCCGCAAGGTAGGGAAAATGAAGTGCGCGCTGTGCTGTCTCTATCTTCTTCTTTTTTTGAACTCAGCAGCTTCTCCTTTAAATGGGTCAGAAGTCTGATTGCTGTCTGGCTTTCAGTAACCCAAATATGTTTTAGACTGTGATTTCAGCAACTTTCTGACATTTTATGGACAAATATTAAACAAAATAGCACATTAATCAATCTAAAAACACATGATGGCTGTAATTTTCATCTCAATCCAGAGCAATATGTACAGGGAATATTTCTGCAGCACAGTTTAATCAAATATTTTTTTCATAATTTCCTGCTATCCCTTAGATCCAAAACTACACGCTTTTCAGCAAACTTTGATGTAAAAAATCAAGGCTGTTTGCTTCTAATGAGGCATTGTGTGGCTATAGTAACCTGAGAACAGCAGAGGGCAGATTACACTGTGCAGTAGCGATTAGTGCTTGGGGAAAGAGACTGAACATGATCCCGTTAGCTTTAATAATCAGCCAGGCTTACAGTGTAATTCACTCTAATGGTCTGTGCAGACCATTAGACTAAACATAAGCCAATTTAATTTGCAAACATCCTTTGCTTTCTCCGGGAGATCAGATGGCTTACAATGAGGTTAAGGTGACTTGCCGTCATAGATCTGGTTTGCGTGTATGTAGCTTTTTCTAGTGCTGTTTAACATGTAAAAGGTTGTCTGGAGCAGCTGATGATTAGTGTTCAAATCCAGGAGGTGTTTTTATTTTTAGGGCTGCAGTTTTCTGTGTGGACACAAGGGGGCATCAGCTGTCAGTGAAAGAGCTTCTTGGAGTCTGACTCAACACTTTGCACAAGTGATGTCACTGGCAGCCAATGAGAGTTTGTGGAGCTGGTGCTTTGCTGTGTTGGTATAAGTAGTGGAGAATGCGTATTTACAAATGCATGAGGGGAGCCATGCAGAGAAAAAGAGAGGAAGAAAAGGAGAGAGGAGGGAGAGGGTGATAGAGTGAAAATAAATGATGACAGGTGGTAGGTAAACATCTCTGTATATTTCTGGGCAGCATACTGTGGATCAAAATACTTAAAGCAACAGGCTACAAAGTAAGTCACTGTGTCAAAACTGTTGAAAGGCTGCATAGTCCCATGTGATGTGAAGAAAGAATAGTGAACGGTAGGCAGTGAACCCTGCAGTTGCTGTTATAGTTCAAAGTGAATGAAGTGCACTGTGACATAGAAACTGTGAATAAAGCCAGGATGAGTCAAGATCAGGTAAAGATTGTACTGTGGGGTGTATTCCTCTTACCCTCTTATCATCTTGGAGTCAGTATTCCCCTCGCCATCACTCTTCTGCTACACTCCGACCTCCTCCTGCTGCTGGTAGCAGACTTCTGACTTTGAAAGGCATGTGAAGTGGTGGGTTTGAATGTAAAGTGATCCAGCTGCTACTTCCTGGAACCAATATTGGCATGAATAAATATTATCCAGAGACTTTCCTCCTGCAGTGTCTGGACTACTGTACAATGTGGAGGCTGTTAATGTTGCCAGGCAGTATTGCCATAATGAGTGAATTGTAGGGGCCTTTAGTCAATCTCTGGGGCATTTTGGGGGGAATAAACGGTGCGTATTACCATTTAGATTAACATCTTTTCAAAAGTTAATTTGTCCAGACCCCACAAGAGATGAGCTTTCCAAGTAACATTGAATGCAGAGAAGATGATCTTTGAATGATCTGAAACAAAAAAAACAGCAGTTAAATTAAATGTTCTGCTTATTGCAAGAGCATGAAAGTGGATGAACTGAAGTGTAGCGAGTGTCTTCTCCTTTTTACCTCTTAGCTGTAAAAGGCTGATGGGGTGTTGTGGCAGAGAATCTCAGAGAAGTTCAAATCTCACTCACCTTGACCTCAAGATCAGAGGTCATGTTTTTTGGAAATCTTGTGAATGCAATAACTTGAAAACAAAACAATGTGGTATTTTCAAATTGATACCATAGCTATATGTACTGGGAGGCTGAGAGGTAACACCAGCAGCCGCCAGTATTTTTAACATATATAAGTAAAAACACTGCTGTTATATGCACCCCTTCACAATATAATAGTAAGCAGCACCCTCAAGTGTATTTCTATAGCTTTTCAGCTGTCCTCAGTTAAAGTTTGATGTACCCTATAGAAAAACAGCAAAAGAACAACAATAATGACATGGAAACAAGTGTAAAAGTGCTTTTTGTTTATAACATATTTAAAGCTTCAAGTCTGTCTGATCCAGTCTGTTGTCATACTGTATATATTTTTAGTTTTTTTGCCTGGGGGCTCGCAGTGCTTTCCCCAGTACTGAATGAAACAGCAGCAAAGAGACAGACAGGACATCTCACTGCATTCAGTCTTATTTGCTTTTTGTGACAGCCAGGTAAAGTTTTTGACCCAAAAGAAGGAGAAAGCTACATGCATGATATGTGCAGAATGTAGCTTTTTTTTTTTTTTTTTAATCGGTTATTCCTCACTTTTTAGAATTGTTCACAAATTATGTACGTCTTGCAGACCTGTGGTCTTATTGAGTCTATGTTTTATGTCAATGTAGTACTGAAACTAAAATGGGAGACTTGGAAAAGGAAAACATGCACATCAAGAGAAAATGCCACTTTGCCATATGAAGGATGAAAAACGCAGATCATCATTCTGGTGTTGGCCTGATGTGTCCTGTTCTGAATGTCTGCAAAGGTTCTCAGTCATCCAGGTCATCGTAGTCTAAGGAGCTTGGACGCTCCAGATGCTTTTCTTTCCAAGCTCCTTAGACTCAAGTTCTGAATGTTTTTCTCTGTTATTTGTTTATTTATGCAGTGCAGACATCAGAGTAATGTTGCATGAACCTGATCTTTACACAAGAATTTTATAACTGTTACACTGAATGTTTGTCCTATTTGGCCGCTCTATGGATTATTTAAATAACGTAGACTGTGTTAGAGTCTAGGGTTGCCACCGTCATCATGCCTAGGCATCTTTATTTATATTGCACTGTTAGTGTTAAATTATTTTTTTTATAACTATACATATATTCTACAGGGAGTGCAGAATTATTAGGCAAGTTGTATTTTTGAGGAATAATTTTATTATTGAACAACAACCATGTTCTCAATGAACCCAAAAAACTCATTAATATCAAAGCTGAATGTTTTTAGAAGTAGTTTATAGTTTGTTTTTAGTTTCAGCTATTTTAGGGGGATATCTGTGTGTGCAGGTGACTATTACTGTGCATAATTATTAGGCAACTTAACAAAAAACAAATATATACCCATTTCAATTATTTATTTTTACCAGTGAAACCAATATAACATCTCCACATTCACAAATATACATTTCTGACATTCAAAAACAAATCAGCGACCAATATAGCCACCTTTCTTTGCAAGGACACTCAAAAGCCTGCCATCCATGGATTCTGTCAGTGTTTTGATCTGTTCACCATCAACATTGCGTGCAGCAGCAACCACAGCCTCCCAGACACTGTTCAGAGAGGTGTACTGTTTTCCCTCCTTGTAAATCTCACATTTGATGATGGACCACAGGTTCTCAATGGGGTTCAGATCAGGTGAACAAGGAGGCCATGTCATTAGTTTTTCTTCTTTTATACCCTTTCTTGCCAGCCACGCTGTGGAGTACTTGGACGCGTGTGATGGAGCATTGTCCTGCATGAAAATCATGTTTTTCTTGAAGGATGCAGACTTCTTCCTGTACCACTGCTTGAAGAAGGTGTCTTCCAGAAACTGGCAGTAGGACTGGGAGTTGAGCTTGACTCCATCCTCAACCCGAAAAGGCCCCACAAGCTCATCTTTGATGATACCAGCCCAAACCAGTACTCCACCTCCACCTTGCTGGCGTCTGAGTCGGGCTGGAGCTCTCTGCCCTTTACCAATCCAGCCACGGGCCCATCCATCTGGCCCATCAAGACTCACTCTCATTTCATCAGTCCATAAAACCTTAGAAAAACCAGTCTTGAGATATTTCTTGGCCCAGTCTTGACGTTTCAGCTTGTGTGTCTTGTTCAGTGGTGGTCATCTTTCAGCCTTTCTTACCTTGGCCATGTCTCTGAGTATTGCACCTTGTGCTTTTGGGCACTCCAGTGATGTTGCAGCTCTGAAATATGGCCAAACTGGTGGCAAGTGGCATCTTGGCAGCTGCACGCTTGACTTTTCTCAGTTCATGGGCAGTTATTTGGCGCCTTGGTTTTTCCACACGCTTCTTGCGACCCTGTTGACTATTTTGAATGAAACGCTTGATTGTTCGATGATCACGCTTCAGAAGCTTTGCAATTTTGAGACTACTGCATCCCTCTGCAAGATATCTCACTATTTTTGACTTTTCTGAGCCTGTCAAGTCCTTCTTTTGACCCATTTTGCCAAAGGAAAGGACGTTGCCTAATAATTATGCACACCTGATATAGGGTGTTGATGTCATTAGACCACACTCCTTCTCATTACAGAGATGCACATCACCTAATATGCTTAATTGGTAGTAGGCTTTCGAGCCTATACAGCTTGGAGTAAGACAACATGCATGAAGAGGATGATGTGGACAAAATACTCATTTGCCTAATAATTCTGCACTCCCTGTATATATGGAAGTGTTTTTTGGTGTTTGAGGAATGTAAAATGGATTTATGGCTTTGTATAAATATGCTTTTTTGTTTTGTTTATTAGCCAAAGCTTTATCTTATGTTTAGAACGCACTCTACTTGCCTCAATAGATATGTTTTAGATAAAAACAAATAGAGATAGATGTTATTTACCATGCCAAATCATTTTAGAGTTCCTCTTTAAAATGATGACACTCAGTGAGCTTGAAGTGACGTTTTAATTGAAGTGGAGGCTTCATGTCTAGTTTGGTACTGACTGATGTTGGAGCTGGTGGGTGGCTGGATACACACACTTAAACCTAAAGTGTTAAATACCTGTATTATTGAAAAAACGCTGACAAATTTGCTCACAGTCTTTGGTCACGTGTTGTCTTGGCAGTTAAGGAGCTGTGATATGCAAACTGCTGTATATTTTACTCCACACATGGAGTGTCACATGACAAGCCCACAGTTGTTTTTCTGGAAACTCTTATAAAGTAAAAAAACCCAAAAAACTAACCCATGAGAATTTTGTTAGTATGTCTGTGTTATCCGTCAGGTATGGAATGGATTTGGAATTTCTTGGTCATAAAAAATGAAACATTTTAGAAGTTAAATAGTGTTGTCATTGCTGACACAGGGTCACTGAAAAAAACAGAGCCAGCAAGAGAGAAACTGTATATTACTGTGACCTCAAAACAGATGCCCTAACCTACATTCATATGCAAATTAGCTTTTGGGAAAGTTTTAAAATGTTCAAGGTTTTGAGCATTCAAGGAGAACACGAGCTCTGCAGCCTTGAAAGACTAACAGAAGCACTCTCACCTCATAGCTCAGAGCTCCTCAAGTTGGCAGGATGAAAGTGTGAAGATGTAGGGAGACCGAAAGAAGAGGAAAGGGAAAGTGAGGTGCAATGTGAGCGACTGGGAGTTGTTATGTGAGGGGAAGTGAGATGTGCACATTCCGCGAGAGAAATGAAAGGGGTGAAGCACAGTTTTATGAAAACAAGAGCTAGGTATTATTGTATTCTTTCCCTCTCCCATCAAAATAGATTCCATGAGCACATAGATGTTTCCAACAAAGTAATAACACTAGATAACCTACCCATCGATAAAAGACAAGGAAAATCAGACATCTGAGTAACAAAAGAACCAGATAATTATCGAAATGGCTTAAAGGTTGTGCAAAAGAGAGAGAACATTGCTTTCAACCAAGCTGCAGCTTCCAGAGTTGAAAAATGAAACCAGCACCAAGACTGCAGTTCCTTTAATGATATTCAATATAATCATCTGATATGTAATGTGACAGGCAGTACAGCCTGTTGCTAGCCTTAGCCAATCGTTTAGGGTGGAGCCCTAAATAATCTAAATATGGTAGCTCTAAATGAACCAAAGGTCCAGACGGTGATGGCCAGTGTGCTGCAGTCAAGGCTTCAAAGTCAGAATTCACAAATCAATGAACATCACCTCATTGGCTAAGTATGTCTGTGATCTTTATAGTTATTTGGCGGCTTGAGGAAAAACTCAAGAATAATATTTGCGAGTAGTTACCGGATGTGTAAAAATAAGCGATTGTGTTTGCCTCTATTCAAAATGAAGATGTCATCTGTTGCTTTATAAAGAAAAGCCAGGTCCAAGGTCAACTGAGCAACTCTGTTTTCCATGCGAAGGATATGAATGTATTTGTGTGTTATATAACTGCAACACCACAAGGGATTTGAACTTATTTAAACTGCACTCATCATGCAGTTAAAGTGTGGGCTTTCAGCTTTAATTCAAGGCCATGTTCAAAAGTAAGTAAACCTACATACAGTAATTTTGAGTTTAAGCTTATTTGTATGACTTTAAACGCTGAAGCTTTGCTATCAATGAACCCACAGACATCAGCAGATGCTGGATTTCATTTAACTGAGATATGTTGTCAGGCATTGCTTAGTGCTGCTTGTGTGTGGTTGTTTGGGCATTAAGTGTTGTCTTCAGTAGGTGAAAGGCATGCTCAACTGGGCTGAGGTCAGAAGAGTGAGCCATTTGAGAACCATTTAGTTGGCTTTAGCAGCTCTACGCTCTCTTTTCTGCTCTGTTTTTGATACGATTATGAAAGCTCACACCTATCAATTTAGCATTTCTCAGTATAGATATTTATTTTGGGCCATGTCATCAATAAACACCAGTGATGCAGCTTCATTTCCAACTATACATACCTGCATTATGCATAAAGATGCTCAGAGATGGGCAGTAACGCGTTACTTGTAAACGCGTTACTGTAATCTGATTACTTTTTTAAAGTAACGAGTAAAGTAAGGGATTACTATCGCAAAAACGGTAATTCGATTACCGTTACTTTCCCGTAAGCACGCTGCGTTACTGCGTTACTAAATCCGTGATTTTTTGTTTTTTGCGAGAGTGTCTCATGACAATGACGTAAGCGAGTGCGACGTTTGTGACAACAGCTGTGTGCAGATCAACAATGGATAATACAGTATATCGAGTGCAGGAGAGAGTATGAGCGTGCAGCGTTTAAAGTGTGGAAGTACTGACCTTACTTTGAGTTTGATTCCATAAAAAGTGACAAAAACATTAGCGTCCGTTGTGCGTGGGAAGAAAACTTCTTTTTACAGCGGGAAAAAAACCCCTGTAAACAAGCACCGAGTGCGCTACGACGTAATGGGAAATTCACAGAGAAACTCGCGTATTCTTCCACTGACCGCTGCGGCACACCTGCACCAGGGCAAACCTCCGCCTACCCCACTCCTGCTGTACAGGTGAAAATAGAGCAACAGGACCGCTAGTCTTTGACTTTATTTATTTTCTGCTGTGTTTTACTTGCATCTATTTGAAAGACTGAGTGTAAACACAAAAAATATTTTATTTTATGTGCTGGAATGTGCAGAAAATAAGTTTAAATGTTAAACTAATTTCTTCAAGTCAGAGAATGGTGCATATAATTTAATTTTTGCTTGATGCATAAAGTTAAAAGATTAAAACTGATAAAACAATTTTTTTTAAAAAGAGACTTTTTCATTTGATTACATTTTGTATGATGGATTATGTAGAAAAAGTAGAATTGGGCTGAAAGATCTATCACTTTATCACCTATTCAGGTTGTAAATCATGTTTATAAAAAGTAACTAAGTAATTAATTACTTTTGAAAAAACGTAATTAGTAAAGTAACAGGATTACTTTTTTGGGGGAAGTAATCAGTAATTAGTTACTGATTACTTTTTTCAAGTAACTTGACCAACACTGAAGATGCTTTAGTTATTCAGGTTACTGTCAGACAAAATAACAGAAAGACTTGTAGGTATAACTCGGTGTAATTCATTAGAATTACTTCATAATGATCCTAAATAACAAAAGCACTATAGTGTAAAATTAAATAAAGCAGTTTGAACGTGAAGGAAGGTTCAGTGCTGTATAAAAATCCATTGCCTTTCACTGGTTATTTTACTAATAAACTGCTTGCTGAGTGTATACGAAATGTAAACCATTTCTGCTTCAGTGTGCAGTAGTCGCATGAGAGCCTCAAAAGCTGATGAGATGGAAATGAGACATGCAGAGCAAGAGATTGAGTCAGAGATCAATTCCAGGAAATGTTCACATAACACGATCTACCGTAATGTTCTCACTCTGGTTCCAGGACTGAATGATGCTACGCTGTCGTCTGGCTTCAGCTCACAAAATGTGACGCACAAATACGTACGCTCTGCAGTGTTCGTTCATTCGCTACATACTACATGTGGACATTAAATTTGGCACGCCGTTGTCAAAGTAAGAAGAGAGAGCATTCCTAAACCGTTCTTTCAGGTCTCCATATGTCATGTTGCGTTGGAGTCTGCTGATCTGAATTTCTTTTCATTTGCTTCCAGGCTTCTCAGCCTTGTTATGAATTAATCAGGCAGTTTTGATGCATGGGAGCTGCGGGCTTGTTTACAGAGAATTCTCACCTAAAGGGAAGCACTTGAATCTGATGCGAGTGATACATCAGTCAGATTTTTGCTTTTGGCGCCATAAAATCCAGCTGTCTCCAGTTTTTGTATCAGCCTGTGTGTGCTCGACTCAACACTTTAATCACACTGAAATCTAACTAGTTTCATAAATGTAATGACTCATCGCTAACAAACTGTGTAGTTTGACTGTGTCTACACGCCTCGTCGCCTTTTTACTTGATTTTTTGTCTTCTTGCACCACAAACACTGAAATGTAAAAGCCTTATTGTTTAAATATTTCTTTTCTATTTTAGTCTGCATGGTATGTTTGTAGGCTCACAGTTACACAACAATTTAAACACTTGCTGTAAAGTTGTAGACAGTGATTGGCCTTTTCAGTTTTTACTGCAAGTTATTGGGTATGACCCTGATTACAAAGCGGAAAACCACAAACAGTAGAGACCAGCTATTGAATTAGATGTCAAATCTGCAGTAGCTTATTGTGTTATGTCTCAGTGTTTACCACTGATTTGAATATTGTTTGTAAGGGCGTTATATCTGGGCTTGCGTGTGTATAACCTTAACATTTTTGCTAACAATTGGGTGGATGGATTATCTTTATAAGTTTCTTCCCTCGTAACACAGATATTTTATTTGGCCGTAACATTTTAAATAAATGTGCTCAGGCAGCTGTTTTTGTAATTTAATGTGTGCTACTACCCAACCATTTACAAGCACACAGAGTTAGTTGTTCAACATAGAGCAGAATTTGATAGCTAAAGATCCAGAGATTCCCCTCAGGAGAAGATCTGAAAGGAGAGCAAATACCTCGTTTGCTCCGTATCTGCTGGATTTTTGTCTGATTTTGTTTGTAGCTCCCAAGTGGCCCCAAAAAAAATCTGGTATTGCAGGTGTAAAGATTTTCAACAGGAAACACTGTGATTTGGGCTGCTGAAAAGTGTTATTGTTATACTGGATTTATTAAATAGAATAACATCAGCTTCATTTTCTAATCTATAATTTGCTAAAGCAATCACATGTTTGGTAGCATTTTGCAGTAAAATATCAGTTTTTCTGTTTTTTTATTAGCTTTTAAATCTTTCGTTGTTTCACTTTATATATTTCAATTTTCTCCCATCTGCTTTCACTGTTTTCTTTTTTTACCTTTCACATAGATCACAGCATCGCAGCATGTGGCATGCTATGGCGCGGCATACTAATGGGATGTACATGAGTATATGCTTGTGTATGTGTGTCCTCTGCCTTCTGCTACATGTATGAGTGCACATGGTGTACTAAGTGGTAAAGCTGTTATGGGCCATGTGTTGGTGATGCTAATCACTGAGATGCTGGTCATTAGTCCCAGGGATGCACAAGGTCAGCTGTAGCAGTCAGGATGGACACAGGCAGCTAACTGATGCCTCTAAGAGGAGAATCGGTGGCGTAAAACGGTTCAGCACCAGGACAGTCTGATGGTTGTTTCAGGGTTTGTACTCTGTCTGTTGGTGTCTGGATTAGCATGTAGTTTGATATGCTGGGTTTTAATGTCCTGACAGCTGCCACTCAGTGCACTGGGCATGAAACGTAAAATCCATCTCCTCATCTGCCACCTGCATTGTTGACTGCAGTGCCTAGTGTGAGTTCTTGACAGGCTTGGAGATAGTCAGATGCTTCTCATTGGGAGGTCTGGCTTGTGGCATCATAGATGGCTCTCCAGTCCAGAGGCTAGAGAGCAGGAGGGCACAGGTGGCAAACAGGACTGCAGGAAAAGTGATTGCAGGAGGTGATGGAAGGCGAGAAGCTGGCAGAAAGTGGGGCATTTCACATTAAGTTGGAGGTCACTTTTATTGACAGTTTAACAATAAAATCTGTTCAAAAGGGTTTGGTTTGCCAGAATGAGATCCACTGAACTCGTCTGTACAGAAACATGGCCGATGTGTCTAATGTAACAGCCAATGTCAAAACCAGTAGCCATGTTTCTGACATTTAATATTGGCTGTTACATTAAACAATAGTTGGACCTTAACTGCTTTAGTTATTGGACTAATGACAAGATGATCAACATTAACTTTGTATTTTAGGGTAAATGTAATTTTTGTACTTCAATTGAATCATTTTTAAGTAAAATTTTAAACATTTAACCTCCTAGTACCTGGCGTCCACATATGTGGACATCACATTTTGGGTTATTTAGACCAAAATACTCAATTTTGCCCTACAAGGGCCTGATATTCACTTACAAGGACATTATACTGCTACTGTTCTATGGAAATTTTAAATGAATATCCTCATATGTGGCTCTTATTTTTCTTAGACACAAAAATAAGGTAAAAAAAAATAAAAAATCTGGTAATTCTTTGTTTCTACATTCATCAGGTCCCAATCAGCTCAAATATCAAAGAGAAATTAAAGAAGGAGGAGGTTAAAGAAAATTCATACCACAGTGCAGACATGTAGTGTAGTTTTTAGTATTGATGGTACATGTCTTTTTTTTCTCAGATTGGTCATTCGATCATTTTCATAGAAGCAACATATACATTGTTTTAGAAAACAGCAAAAAATTGTACCCCGGGGGTTTCAGACAGCATGGAACGTGCTGTTAAAAATGTTTTTAAAAAGCTACCTATCCTTCTGCTCCAATTCAGGGGGAGGCTGTAGCTCATCCCAGCTTTTACAGAACAAGTCACCAGTCTATGACAGAGCTACCACAGAGAGACAGACAACCAGTCACACTTAATTTCATAACTCTGGCTAATTTAGTGCCAGATTTATTGCGCCCACACGCTATTTTGTCCCTTTTAGTAAATCTGGCCCTTAGAATCACCAGTTACCCTTACCCCTGCATGCCATTGGACTGTGGGTGAAAACTGGAGTACTGAGACAGAACCTATTATCTTTGATTCATGAAAACATGCGTACACACAGAAAGGCCCCAGTCAGCCAGGGGTTTCACACCCAGGACCATACTGATGTGATAAGGTCAGCTGTGTAACGTGAAACATCTACTTTTATCTTCCATTCTGTCTCCGTGCATACTGGCGGTTGGGTGCATACTTTGGAGGTTTTAATGAAGAACTATTCTCTAAGTGTCTGAACTCTACCAGAGGGATTATCCAAATCGTGTTTCTTGTTTGAGTGGACCTGAGGAGATCTAACAAGTAACTCCTATAGCAGGTCTGCTGAGTTGAAAACCAGTGTCTGTGGAAGCTGTAGCCTCACTCACATTTTCCATTTTTTTCTTTTACATTTGTTGCCTCTCGCTTTGTTGATCTTTCCAATTACATATATGTTACCAAAGCCTGATGTCTGGCTCTTAGTGCTGCTTCAGTCCTTTATCTTCATGGTCAGGTATGTTCTGAACATACTGCAGAAGAATGAGTAACCTCTGCTTCAGTTTCTGCTGTCAGCTCTGTCCTGGTTGTTTTCATCTCGTCTTTTCTATTCAATTCAATTCAATTCAATTTTATTTATATAGCGCCAAATCACAACAAAAGTCGCCTCAAGGCGCTTTTCTCTGCTAATAAATGTTGAAACATGTGACAGCAATAAAAGGAAAAAGTGAAAATGACGTGTGGAAGCTTCTTATCACTGCTTTTTGTCGTTTTGACACCAGCTTATGTTACACTGTGTACCTGATGCGCTCGGCCCACAGTTCTTGTCTGTCTCTCGCCTTCTCACCTCAGCTCTCGCTCTGCTTCTTCTCTCTGTATTTAAATCCTCCCATCTCTTGTTGCCTCATCTCTTCTGCCTTCTATTCTTTTATCAAGATTATTTTAATGCTCGTTATTTTGAGGTTAAATGATATTATTTTTTGTTCTGTCTATCTTGTTTCCATTTTCATATTACCCGATCATTCTTTCTTCTTCCTCAGTTTCGTTTTATGTTTTTGGCTGTACCTGAAGTCCTTTTCTGTTTTTAATTAAATGCTTTGGCTGTCGGCAGTAATTTCTGCTAAACATGCATTTCATTTTTAAAGCAGAACAGGGTGAAACGAAGGCCAGAGTGGTCGTGCTTCTTTGTTTCTTTGTGAATATGAAAATTAATTTTAAACAATTTTTTTTTTCTGGCATCGTACATTCAAATTTTAAACTGCAAATCAGATAAAGCAAGCATGGTGACCAGGAACACCTTAGGCTTTGGGAACTCTCTTGTGGTCTTTTCAAATGTTTTGTACTTTTTCTTTTTCTCTGTTCTGCATATTTACATTCATGAGGTGAAGCTGTTCGCCATAATCACTATGTCCTACCTCTTAAATTAGCATCACTAGCATTTTTTTTTTTAAAATTTCACTGAAATAACTGAGTTGCTCTGCAGTTATTATTTTAGTTATTCTTACATTTTTGCCTTGTTCACATTTTAGCAGCTTCTGTCTTTATATTTCTAAGATTAAAGATGAACCTATGTCATGGTGAGTCATTCATCTGCCCACAATTTACAACAATCACTCCTCTTGATCAAATTTTAGTGAAACTTGCAAACAATGATCATTTAATAGGCCTTCACCCAAACTGTACTCTAGGTCAACACCAAGGTTTATTCTTTAATTTTATCTTTGAATTTTAATGGATCATGAGCTGAATGTGCTACCGCATCACTGACACTCTCATTAAAAATTGTTAACTTTTAAAATATCTTTACTGATGGCTTATATAACCTGATGGGTCATAGACCTTATTTTTTAAAGTTGACGATAAAGAAAGTAAAATAAAGAAAAATATTTAAACTTTCCTTAAAAACACATAGTTCTTTAAAAAAAAATTGCTCTGAATTTAGTGGCATCCCGAATGAAATTCCATTGTGGATACAAATTTTAGTGACTGTTAAGTTATATACGGGCAGCGTGCATCAAATGTTACATGTGAAACAACCTGAGAACATAACATTCCATTGGCAGGTGAATAATTTGAATTATATATATATTTTAAAAATCAAAAGAATTGGGATTTACAAAAAATATAGATGTTAATAATCACTGTATGTGTGACAGTGTTTCCTCAGACTGGTCCACCCGTTATGGAGGAAAAGGTACATATAGACAGATATATCCATATGTACACTATTATTATAGTAAGATATTTGTGCTTTTTAAATACAACCTTTCAAAAAAAATACAAGTTGTTAACATAGTGTAGAAAAAAAATATGAGTCAGTACTGCACAGTACTGGTTAGTACTGTAGATTGTATTAGTGCTAATCTCACTGAGAATAAATGCAGCGATTTAAGTTGACCTAATAATTGTGCATCTACCCTTGCTTGTGGCTATTTCGTCTGACATCAAAGTCTCTGTGTTGCCATTATTCTGACCATTGTTCTTTCTTTTAAGTGGCTTCTTTCTCCGTAGATGAGCACGCACGCACGCAGCACCACAACCAGCACTACAGCAGTCTCAAACTTAATGCTAGGCTGAAACCCAGACACGGAGGAGGTGCTAACAACAGCGCTGCCAAGATTTGTGTCTTGTCTACGTGTGTGTGTGTGTGTGTGTGTGTGTGTGTGTGTGTGTGTGTGTGTGTGTGTGTGTGTGTGTGTGTGTGAGATGGAGTGTATCTGATTGGGATGGATGAAGGGAAGTATGGCTTCCCACAGATGCAGGCTGTCTGTCTGATATAGCATCTGTTTGTCTGTCTGTTCTGTGTTTCAGTGTGTGTTTAAGGCTAATAACCCCTAAAAAGTGTGTTTGATTTTTCCAAACAGTTTATCTCCTATACTTGAGAGAAACATGAAGAATTTGCTGTACTTACTGAATGAACTGAACTTACTTATTTATTGAATTTAGACCATATAATATAATTTATATAGTACATATAGTATAAATAATAACTAAAATGTATAGTAAAAATGTAAAATGTATAACTAGAAAATGCATTTTCTGAAAAAACTGGACATAGCATACAAAAAACGTACAGAAATTTAAAAGTAGAAGAACAATATTGTGGATGCTTAATCAGCATCCACACTAATAACCAAAAATAAAGATAAATGTTTTTTATGGGATTTTCAGATATTCCAGGATCATTGGGATTGATCTGATAGAGTAGGGTTTCAGCCCAGATACAAGAGCAGCAGTGAGGTCCAGCACTGACAGGTGATGAGGCCTGGCCTGGCTCACAGCCGGTGTTCCAGTTCATCTCAGAGGTGTTAGATGAGGTTGAGCTCTGCACAGTCAAATTTGTTCCATGCCAAGCTTTCAAAAAATTCCCCGCTTGTGCAAGTAGCAACAGGAAAGGGACGTTCAGAACAGCATCTAAAATATTTTGGGAAGTGTGAGGCTTTTCTTTGTTCCTGTGTGTTAATGAGACAATTGATTTGTTATGCAAGTCAGGATGTTCTTAGTGTAGCATAAATATTGAGGATGGCTTTCTCTGACACAAAAAAGGGGATGACAGTCCGTCTTTTGCAAATTTCTGTTTGTTTTGAAGAAAAGCAAAAACATGCACAAAGGATTGGGCTTAGTTTTGGTGCTATAGGTTTGGGATTGTCACTGATTAGGATTAAACCACTGCAGTAAATTTTGTTCAGATAAGTTCTGAACCTTGGAGCAGAGCCACGGTAATATTTTAGTTTTAAAATCTGTAACTTTTGAAAGGTTTACCTCTAGGTTCACACTACAACTTTGACTTTTCTGGACCTCCTAAAATGAAGAGTTTCAGAAACACTGTTTACTCTGTTCACTCCGTTCTAGTTTGTAAAAGTCTGGAAACTGAGACCTGCGAAGCTCACACATATTTTGTGATTTCATTCTTCTTGTGTGTCTATAGTGATGGATCATGCTCCTTGTACCAGTATATTTCTTTGCAGTCTGTGGTTTTCACCCCCATGACCACCTTGCACTCAAGCTAGTTTCTGCCACACTTCTATCTTATTGTAAATCCAAGCAAAGACACTTTCACGCTTACTGTTTGCCATTGCAAACAACCAACCTTCTGGTTGCTAGTTATACCCCCCACACATGACCAGTGATATCAGGTGTTTACAGCCCTGGTGGTTTAAAGCTTACCTGAAATAGACAGGACATGTGTTCAGGGTAGCCTTAGAGTCTGTAGCTGTTTTCAGTCTTCCAGGCAACTAATTATGCAAGTAATTAGTAGATTAATTGCTTTAGAAAAATGTTTAACAAAATGAAGGAAAAGCAGAAAAAATGTCCTGCAGTCTAAACCCCAAAGAATTTAGTTTACAATTATATATTTAAAAAAAAAAAACCCCAAAACAAAACAGAATATTTTCACATATCTGAGGAGCCAGACCAAGCTTGTAGTATTTCTGCTGATGAATGAGTATGAAACAGCTGTTTATCATTATAAAAGACAAACTTTTTGTAGACCAAAGCCCTGTCTGTATACTTCTGGCAATACTCTATGACTCTCGGGCTTTTCTTTCTCGACCCATGTTTAGATATCCATCCCAGGGGCTTTCACGGATTATTTTTTTCTCTCCTTGTTAAAAATCTTGCTGCTTCCTGTACCCTCACCCTTCTCTTCCTAATCACTTGTGTCTCCTTGGGATTGCGACAGAATCTCGGGATGCCTCTCACTCATATACACACACACACACTCACACACTTACTTTACCCAGCGGCACAGCCCATAATGAACTCGCTGCTGTGCAGTTGTGGATGAAATAAGAACCCTGATGTGCTCATCAGAGGCTGTTTCAGGGCTGCGGAAGACTTCTCTGCATCTCCATTCATGCTTCCTCCCTCTTTGCTCTGCTGTCACTGGCCTACATACATGTGTCAGTATATCACACACACACACACACACACACACACTTTATTTTTTTTTACTTCTGTCTCTTCCAATCACACCACATATATCCCTCTTCTTTCTCCTTGTCTCATCTCTGCTGCCATGTCTATTGCCTGTGCCTTGAATGTTTTCAGCACCTTCTTTTGTTTCTTTCTGTCCTCCCCCCTCGTTGCCCTGTTCTATGAGACATTATCAGTGACGACAGTCTTGGTGTTTTCTGCCCCGTTGCATCTACTTTTGCAGTAACAGCTCTGCCCATCACTCTATACAGTTTAACTTTAATAGTTTGTCATGTAGAGAGCTGCATTAAAGGCACTGGAGAAGAAAATAAAATCAGAAGGTTTTTTATGGGGTCGCCTGTGGCTCAGGAAATAAGCTGGGTCATCTACTAATCTCCGGCTCCTTTGCTCTGCGTATCTAAGGATCCTTGGGTAACATACCTAAACCCAGGTTGCCCCTGATGCATCTGTCAACCTTACGCTTTTCATAGCAAGAAGGTCCTGGGTTTGAACCCACTGGCCTGCTGGGGCAGTTCTGTGTGGAGCTTGCATGTTCTCCCAGTGCCTGCATATGTTCTCTCTGGTGCGTGTTAGGTCAACTTGTGAATGTGAGCTTGAATGGCCGTTGCTGTGTTGTCCCTGCAATGATGATGATCAAGCAACAATCAAAACGTGGCCTTCAAGTTAAGAAAACTTTGACCTTATTTATTATTAACCCTGGCGTACACTCTGTTGATGGTGTGGGTTTTTTTTAACCTCCTAAGACCCGAACTCTTCCACGGCATTCATTTTTAATTTCTCTTTGATATTTAGGTTGATTGGGGCCTGATGAATGTAAAAAGAAAGAATTACCAGATTTTTTTTTTTTTTTACCTTATTTTTGTTTTTAAGAAAAATAAGAGCCACGTATGAGGATATTCATTTAAAATTTTGATAGAACAGTAGCAGTATAATGTCCTCGTAAGTGGATATCAGGCCCTTGTAGAGCAAAATTGAGTATTTTGGTCTAAATAACCCAAAATGTGATCTCCACATATGTGGACGCCAGGTCCTAAGAGGTTAATAGAGCTGTGAGGGGACTTAAATGTAAATCTGACCCATGTCTGCTTATTTTGGAGCTGAACACTTGTGATTTGAATTGGAAAGCTTAGGTAATGGGCTGTACAGTACTAACAAGCAGCACTGATGTAACACTACTTTATATTTTTAGATAAATGGTGAATGTCTCTTTCTTTGCCTTAAGGCTCTATGCTTTTAATACATTGTTCTGAGGAACACTTTACCGTGTCATTGCTCACTCGCTGCTCTCTCTTCTCGTCTGTCTCTGCAGCTCTCACCAACTGACAAGAGTTTGGAGTTTGACAGAGACTTTCGCATCAGGCACTATGCAGGAGATGTGGTGTAAGTATCTAAGACTTTTATTTATTCAGGAAAAGCTTTTACTGATGATTCATCCTCTTTTCCTCAGCTTTACATATTCATGCCTCAGAGCTGGCGACTCAAACCACAGCCTTGCACTCTGGCCCACTTCAGGAGCAGATGGAGGTTTTGGTTCTTAAAAGAATCTGAATAGTTTTCAGGGCAATAAATCACACTTTGCAACTGAATTTTAACCAAATCGTTGTTTCATAACCCATCTTCTTTTTTTCTTTTCAACAGTTAGCTTCCTGTAGGGATGTCTCTCCAGTTAACTTAATGTTAAAAACACATTTACATTGCTTTCACTTACTATTTTCCAGATATAATAGTCATGCTTTAAAAAAATGTAAAACTCTCTCTAAACCAGGCCCCGAATCTTTTTATCTAGTCCACCTCAACATTTACACCATCTGCTACTGATGTCGAAGAATTGGCTCTCAGTGCCCAAATACCCCGTTTGACTGATTCATACTGAAAGCGTCAAAGACATCCTTTGAAATGAAGATTAATCTTAATCAAAGTGATCAATTTATAGTTTTATCCACATGGAATTGGATTGGAAAGGCAGTGACGTGCCAAGTCATTGGTGAAAACTGTCATTATAGTCAATCACTCTG
Source organism: Maylandia zebra (assembly GCF_041146795.1). Taxonomy (NCBI): domain Eukaryota; kingdom Metazoa; phylum Chordata; class Actinopteri; order Cichliformes; family Cichlidae; genus Maylandia; species Maylandia zebra. The sequence goes on along the minus strand of NC_135174.1, from coordinate 26,025,883 downwards.
CCCATTCCAGTTGTGTAAGAAGACTGGTGGACAGATTCAAACATTTAAATGACATCCTAATTACATGATGTCTCACAAAAAAAATAAAAATACAGCACCATTTCCCAGTCCCAAATCCCAGAGTACTTACTTGGATGCCATTCAAAAGAATAAACCAAACAGGCTAAGCTTCCCAAAAAGTGCTCTCAGGGAAGCATGTTGAGCCCATTTGTGAAGGCTAAGTGTCTGCCACCCAGGGGGATGACTGAGGCAGAGGAGCAGGTTCGACAGGCGGCCTTGATTGGTCCCTGATCGTCTTACACCAGGCAGGAGGCAGAGTAATATTTGTAGTGGCTGCATCAGTAACAGCATGCATTTACTTAAAATGATTTATTATTGTTTATTAGACTCATGTCACAGTGCAGCTCTGTGGTTGAGCAAAATTAAGTAAAAATTTTTTTAACTGTTTGTTAGATTCAGGAAACGGTCACAGTTTTTATGCAGTTATGGCTAAGGATGTGTTCTTTAATGCAGTCACATAACGCCCTCCCTGAAGCAAGTGGTAGTAGTAATCTTTGTCTTTTCAGAAGTTCCATTTCTGCCTTTTTATGTGAGATAAATACAACCAATGAAGTCCCTACAGACATTAAGAATAAAAATAATATTTCGAAAAACCAAGGCGTAACTATGTACACATACGTGATATCACCTGATTTGTTTGACAGAGTGATACAAGGTATAAAAGATCTCTGAGCATGAGAAATTGTGGTACCCTGAACCTTTGCCCGTTCCCACCAGTTAAGACTATGCCAAACTGCGTTGTTGCTGACGTGCAATTTTATTGAATTTGCTCTTATTAACTACAGACAGTAAAAATTCCAGGCAAAAAAGCAAAACAGAAGGCGAGTACATTCCACATGTGCATAGAATAAAAGAGCCAGTGTGTATCTATCAAAGACATCTCTTTGATAGATGACATGCGTTTATTGTTGGCTCTCTTCCACAGCGTGTCTTTGTCCTGTCTTCCTCCCCTCACCACCAACCAGTCACGGCTCTTGGCTCCCCCTCCCTGAGCCTGATATTGCCGGATGTTTCTTTCTCTTAAAAGGGAGTTTTTCCTTCCCACTGTTGCCAAGAGCCTGCTCAAAGTCGTCTGATTGTTGGAGTTTTCTATTACTACCTTAGAATATAACGTGCCTTGTGGCAAATGTTGTTGGGATTTAGTGCTATATAAATACAAGTTGAATCAAACTGTTGCAGCTTTCAGATGAGATACAATTGCTGTTTCCTTTCTTGTAAATGGCACTTATGTTTGAATCCTATGACAGATTTTCCTTGATCGCTGTCTCTAAATATTTGTATTCATTTACAACCTCAGTGCTGTCACCACTAACAGCTACCTGTTGGTGTGTCTTCCCACAAGCTTTTAAAATGATTATAAAAAAGGTTCATTTATTTTCTTGTTGATTAACTAAAAAAAGTGGATCTGAATATTAGCCTGACAGTTTTCACATGAAAATTATTATTAGAGATGGCACGATACCACTTTTTTATGTCCGATACCGATACCGATATCATAAATTTGGATATCTGCCGATACCGATATGAATCCGATATAGTGTTTTTTAATCAACAAAACTGTTTTTTAAATATCTTGCTGCATTTTGTATAAGTTCATACTCAAGTTTAAAACAACAACTACACTAAAGCTATTCTGTTATACCTGTATGCAAAAAAAAAAATATTTCATAGTTCAGCAATACTGATCAATCTAATAAACTTAAACCTACACCATCCTCCCTATTCTGGTATTTTAAAGAGTACTTAGCATAAATATTAAGCAACCTAACTAATAGGGTTCCAACTCCCAGCAACAACAAAAATAAATAAATAAAAAATAGGGAACCACCCCTCACGCTCCACCTCATGATGCTTAATCGACGTAATCAACCTTAATTTGATGCAGTGTGAAAAAAATGCACAGAAAAATCAATTATTTTTCAAGAAATATTAAATAGATTCAACATCTTTCTTCAACAAAATTGCAGACTGCACAGATGGTACCTTCCCAAAGGAAAAAGTACTATAGCTTACTAGGGTATATATATATTAGACTTAATAGACTGAAGAAGTCACTTGGATGAGTGACGAAACGTTTCTCCCACAAAACGCTACGTCCAGATGAACAGAATCAACTTTTTGGAGATTAGACTTAATAGTCACTATATACAGTAATTGACTTCTATTCATTTTACATCAAATTAAAACTTTGGGTGTCAGATAATTATTTATTAAAAGCTAGACATTTTAAATGAGAATAAGAAAAAAGTATGTCTTTGTGCCCCCTTTTCCCTGTTAATGCCCTATCGGCCCCCCTGGCTAAACTTTGCTAGATGCGCCCCTGCACAGTTACCAGCGTCAGCTACGTAGAAAAAGATCCTCGAGTAGAAAGTAATATTAAATAAATTCTAACAACAGCTTATCAAGCTTAAATGTGCTGCTGTTGTTCAGCCGCTGGTTTCCTCTTTCTGGTGCAAAGTGGGCCAAAAGCAAACTAGAGAGATGGACTCGCCACAGAAAAGCCGATCAGCTGATCGTTAAGCAGTTTCATGATTGAAGTAGCAGCGAGAAGAGGCAGTCGCTCCATATATCGCTTGTTAAGCTTAACGCAGGAATGCTTTACAAACATTCAGAGATGGACTTACACACTTGCTTTACTTCTCTCGGGGATAACTTTGTCGGAGATGAAATGCCGGGTTGCTAGCGAAGCTCCAAATGCTATCCAGACCACCGACAGGTCCCGCATGCCACAGCTGCTCTATCACGTGATGCATACTGCTCCGACGTGCTAACGTTCTGAGGTGAGTTACGGCGTGTTGCAAGTTTTGTGAGGTGCTTTCGTGATATTTAATGGATCGGATTACATTTTTTATTTTTCTCCGATATCTGATCCAGTAATTTAGGTCAGTATCGGACCGATACCGATACGTAATATCGGATCGGTCCATCTCTAATTATTATCATTTGAAAAACAACAATAAAATTTAACCGACCACTTTAAAACACTGGACAGAGATTACTGGGATAACTGGATTAGGTAAAGTGTCCCAGCTGCTGTCAGTGTGCTGATCCTACAGTGTCCGTTATTATTGACGATTAGTGTATAAAAGCCCACCTGCTCACTCTTCTCAGATTAACACCCCACTACAGTCCTGCTGTGGTGAAAAGAACAAGCTTACCTTCCACTTGTGCTTCAGGGTGTGCTCCCACTTGCTCTCACCTGATGCTGAAGTTGAAATTCACGTGACATTCACTCCCTGCACCTGATGTTAAAGCTGCTCTTCCACACCTTAGACTGCAGCTGGAGGCCACATTGTGGTCTCCCTGTTTAACTGATGCTGTCTAAATCAGACATTCACAGATCCATCCATCCACCCATCCTTATCTTGGTTGGCTCATGGGGGTAACAGTCCAGGCACATAAGCCCCTCCCTCTTCTTAGCCACTTCTTCCAGCTTATCCAGGAGGACCCTGAGGTGTTCTCAAACCAGTGTCTCCATCATTTCATGGGTTACGCAAGGTCAGAGGTGGGCAATTCCAGGCCTCAAGGGCCGGTGTCCTGCAGGTTTTAGATCTCACCTTGGGTCAACACACAGGCCTCTGGAGAACTTCAGGACATGTTGAGGAGCTAATTTAGCCATTTAAATCAGCTGTGTTGGTTCAAGGACACATATAAAACCTGCAGGGACACCGGCCCTCGAGGCCTGGAGATGCCCACCCCTGCCCTAGGTCTTACCCAGAACCCCTCGTCCAGAAAGCAACAAAGAAGCATCATAGTCAGATACCTAAACCACACCACCTGGATCCTGTCAATGTGGTGGAATATCAGTAATATCAGTTCTCAGAGCTCATGGCCATAGGTAGAAGTGTACAATGACGGGTAAATCGACAGCTTTGCTTTCGCAGTCAGCTCTCTTTTCAGCACAACAGAGGACTACAGTGTCCACATCACTGCTGATGCCATACAATCAGTCTGTCAGTCCAATTTATTTATATAGCAAAGTACAAGACAGACGATGCTGCACAAAGTGCTTAACAATATAAAAATGCCATTAAAAAGAAACAATGTAAAACAATAGTAACAATATAAAACAATGATAGGACAATAAAATAATTAAAACAGTAATTAAGACTATTAAATAAGACCAAAATGTTTGGGTCATAGTGTGTTAAAAATGTGTCTTTAGTAGTGATTTAAATTGATCAAGTGTTTGTGCAGAATATTTAGGGGAAGACTATTCCAGTCTGGGACCGCCACAGAGAAGGCTCTATTGCCACGAGATTTGAGATAAGTCCGTGGGATGGACAGCATTAATTTTGAGCTAGACCTCATGGTTTTTCCTGGAGCATAAACAGAAAGGAGCTCAGACAGGTAAGAAGTGGCTCAGGGGTTAAGTGGCTTAAAAGCAAAAAGTAAAAGTTTAAATTGGATCCTGTAGGAGAGAGGAAGCCAATGTAGAGAAGCTAAAACTGGGGTTATATGCTCTCTCCATTTGGTACCAGTTAGCAGGCGAGCAGCTGCATTTTGGACCATCTGAAGACTTTCTCTTTGCATTTACCTCTGTCTGTATTTCTACAGGTACTCAGTGGTGGGTTTTATTGATAAGAACAAAGACACTCTGTTCCAGGATTTCAAGAGACTGCTGTACAACAGGTAACACAACACACAGTAATACACACTGCTTCAATTTTCAATCACCTCCACACACACTCTTCAAAGTGTCTCTTTCACTTTCTAGCACGCTGATTACATGACAGCTCTCTGAAAAGAACGACTAGTGCAATGAATCCTCTCCCAGCTTGCTCTTATCCTCCTCCTCCTCTTCTTCACCAGTCCTCTTCAGCTTTTTTTGTGCTGAATATAAATGTGATCAACTAATTGCTTACCTGTCTAATGTATGTTCATGGTATTCTTAACACAAATCAGAATCATGACATTTTTGAAAGCAGATCAGTTAATTTTGGCTGGAAGAGTATGTGCTAAGTGTTGTAGCCATATGGAGCTGTTATCCTTATGAGAATGCCTCCAATATGCATCCAGGCTGGGCCCAAGCATTGCTGGAGGCATTATAATTTCATGCTGTCCGTCTGTACTTCACTTGAATGTGATATTTCCTAAACAGAAACAGCAGCTCTTGGATTCAAGGGTGAATTGATTGGATTTAAGTAATCAGAGGTTAAGGTCATCCAGAAGGCTGAACACAAAAAGATGTTTTTAGCCATGACCCAAGAATTCAGATGCTAATTATGACAAAAATTCACAAAATTAGAGAAGATGATGATGTGATGTCCCTTTTTCCCCCAGAAGGTCACTGTGACAATAGATGGTTGTGTCCTATTACGACAACTCAGGGACAACTCAGTCTTCTATAATTGTATTATATCAGTCTTAACAGATATGGATATAAATTTGAACAATCTAGTTTTATTTATCATGCATATGGACAGGGATGCACAAGCATCCAGTGATGCAGTGTGCAGTCTTGACCATAATAGGTCTCATTAAATGTCATGCTTGGATTTGATTAGAAAATCTTGTTGAAATGTTACACATATGTCACATTTAACATGGACGAATATTAAATTCTGCTGCTTCTCTTTTTGCTCAGTAGTCTTGTAAATGTTGATCTTTTCTCTTTACTTTTTCTCTGTCCAGTTCCAACTCAGTACTTAAGGCCATGTGGCCTGAGGGCAAACTGAGGATCACAGAGGTCACCAAGCGACCGCTGACGGCTGCAACACTCTTCAAAAATTCAATGATCTCATTGGTGGAGAACCTCGCCTCCAAGGTGAACCTTTCATAAGTGCTGCATCAGATAATATTCATATTGAGCCAGTGGATTATAACCCTATACGTGTTCCTAAGAAGGAATTAAAGTGAAGAGAAAGATTCTGACTACAAATCCTGTTAAATGACACGACCTGTGTACACTTGCTGATATGCAATACTGCAAGTTTTATTTTTTAAACTGTTCAACCTTACTTTACATATTACTCTCAAGTACATGAAGTAAATGACCAGACTTAAAGAAAATGTTCATGTTTAGGGGCAAATAAAGATTGTATTAAAGGAATCATCTTCATCAGAGATGCTAAATATTAATAAAAACTACTTGCCCAAACTACTTCCTGTTATCTTCCAGATATGGTTTAATTTGGAAGAAATCATTGCACAAAACTGTGCTTTGTTTGTCAGTAGTATATCTGAAAGTTATGCAAAAGAATGTTACGGGCATTCGTTTTATTCCCCACATGCAAATACCTGAAAAATATGAATAATATCTAACAGCATTCATGAGGTGAAGCCCTAATGTGCGAGACCAACTTCCCAGCCCCCCTTTATTTGCTGTTCCTGGTGTCCGTGCGAATACACGTCTGTTACAGAAGAGCATATAGTTACTGTATATCACCACTGCAGTTTGAACTACAGTAGAAAACATTGGCTGGTGTGTAAATCCACCTTGTGTTGCTCTGTACAGGAACCCTACTACGTTCGCTGCATCAAGCCCAACGATGTCAAGTCCCCTCTGCTCTTTGAGCATGAGCGCTGCCGTCATCAGGTGGAATACCTCGGGCTGCTGGAGAACGTCAGAGTGCGTCGCGCTGGATTCGCCAACAGACAGACGTACCCTCGCTTCCTACAAAGGTGCGCCAAAACACAGTCTTTCAAAGCACCTCTGCCCTATGATTAAAGATGTTTGAGTGAATTATATATGGATACTTTAAAGGGCTTTACTTTCCACTTAAAAGGCTGAAACCACCTATGTCGATTGATCCTTCATTTATGTTTTTGATTCATCTTTTTGCCTATAAAATGTTAGGTGCCATTTTTTACTGTTTTCTATCTATCACACTAGCCCATACAAACGGTGTGGAAAAAAGCAGCAATTTCTTGCATGTGAGAAGTTGAATTTAACAATATTTTGACATTTATGGCTTGTAAAAGTATTAAATAGATCAGATTTACCTGAATATGAGCTACAAAATAGTCATATAAATCTGTGTCACCCACACATATGAATATTCACCCAGAAGTCAAACTCTTAAGATTTAGACTCTTTCGTGAGAGTGTCCTGGGGTATTATCATGGCAGAGTAAACATGATGTTACGTATTTACAGACTCTGTCATTTCCTCACCCCCTTTGAAAGCTGAGGCCGAGGCTACTTTTAAGACTCCACAGTCTTCTTTAAAGTGACAGTTGTTGGTGTAAAATGAGCAGCTGCATGAATTTGGAGCCTATTTCTTTGCCCTAAATGTCCTCATAAACACATTTCTGTGAACCGTTTCTGTAACATACAGAAATTTTTTCACATAGCCAAAATGCTGGGGTCAGTTTGAGCAGACATTCCTACATGCAGATGGTTGACTCTTTGCAATATCGCAGGCGGTTGGAGAGGGAGAGCACCACTCAATCATCCGTCCTGACCATGTCCACGGGACATCAAATATTCAGTGCTGGGAAACACTTAACCTTACCAACACTGCATCCCAGATGGTTTACAACTTGTATGCATAAGAAGGAATCAAAACCATCGCAGTATTTCCAAGCGTGTGTTGCACATTTACACAACATCCATAAGAAAACAATCAAATGTGACAAATTGAATACAATATTTCAAAATAAACACACACATGAATATAAATTTTAGGCCTTTGAAGCATGAGTATTGTCCAAGTAGAAGAAAAATAACCTACTTTCAATTACTCATTTATTCACAAGGGTTCGCCACAGCGGGTAGCTCCGCATATTTATTTTTTTTACAAATCTAAAACTGGTTGGATTCCTAATTCTTTTAGTCCCCAAGGGGCTGAGTGTGAATGCAGCAAATCTTGCTTTCTAACAGCAGCACATGTCAACAACGCATTAGAACAACAACAGACCAAATCATTTAATTAAAGATCAAGTGGTCCTGATCTAATTGCACATTGAAGTTTTTTTTCCTCAGTGAGCAGTAAATTAATTTGGTTCAGTCAATTAAGCAAGACCATTGAGAAAAATGACCACAATTATAAATCATAGTTTGATGTATTTTTCATGCTAGATGAAAGTATGGTAGATTGAAGGTTTGTGGTGCATGATTCATTTTTTTTAAAACATTTTCTTCTCAGATTAGCTTTAAAATGTTTGTGCAATAAGAGACTGAGCTTCCCTCACCTGAAACACTATTATTAAAATGTTATTGAACCCCTGAAGCTGTGCGTCGATCAGGCATCAAGGATATTGCAGAAAAAGTCTTGACTGTGGGGTGTAAATATTGTGTTGTGTAACCTAATCAGCATCCAATCAACTAATCAGCTGCATCTCTAGCAGCTATTCCAAAATAATCCCTCCAGTGTCTTCTTTTTTTAAACAGTAATTTAGCGTAATGTTTTGTCCTTTTGATTAAAAGCAATTCTAAAACACCCACATTTGATTATAATTACTGAAGAGGGATGCTGATAGGGCATCTTAATTTGTTGAAGAATTACCCAGTTTTAATGTGGCACAATAACAAACAAACAGCAAGTACTAGTCAGTGACCTGTGTTAAAAACTCATGGTTTATTCATAGGCAAAAGCTTCGACATGTTGCAAACCTGTTTACATTCTAATTAGTTCTAAATTGCTTGCAACTGGAGGTGCAATAACTGGCCTCTGAGGCTTAAATCAATACAGGAATTTAGTCAAGAAATCTAACATATTTGACCAAGTTGAAAATCGTTCATTAAAACACTTTTTTGATCATGAAACATGAAACAAAAGTTATTAGCAAGAAAAAAAAACATAATGTTACCATAACTATTATAAATAATAAAAGTTAAAAGATTGAATTTAAAGACTTAGTACATTCCAGTACGTTTAGTGCATTCAAACAGAGCTTTAAGAAACTTATTACCTACTGCTACATGTAAGGCAGAATATCATCATCATCATCATCATCATCATCATCTATTTATTTATATAGCACTTTAAAAACACACCTGGTTGACAATACTAATATGCACATAGTAATAAAACCAGACAGAATAGAAAATCACCTTAGCTGATTCTGACATAGACTTGCTGCTTCCACTAATAATAATCATCCAATAACAGTAAATTAAGGATCCTGCATACCTTTACTTTTTATCCTTCAAGTATATTTTGTTCTCTGTGGTTATTTTAACATGACACAGACACCTGGGGAGTTTCAGAGGGACACCATTTAGTCTGCAAGGCAGGGGTCTTTATTTTTAAATGTAATTGGATTCTCTGTGCATTACCTGTGTCTGACTGTCACGGTGCTGCAGTGCATTGTTTTATTGGTGCAGTCCATCGTGATGCCCCCAGTGGGACTTGGGTAACTCACAAGAGCTTGTTTAGTTCTTGTTTGTTCTGTTGACTCTGCGCTGCTGTTAACTATCCTGTGACAGGCGGGTAGTATAGGCTGTATACAACAGTATGACGTATGCATGTACTGCAAGTAGTGATGTATAGTGCATTTCTTTCACCCGTTGACCAAGACATCTGCTAAATTTGCCTGTTTTATATCTAGAGCTAGTTTTTGACAACAGGCTGCAAAACCAGCTGATTCTGGCTTTTCATGTGTGCTGTTCTTTTAATCTGTTTGTGTTTCAACACAAAAGAGATATCCAGAGACATTACTTGGGGTCTTAGAACTTATCAACATATTAACAATGGGCATATTAACATTTCACTGGATGCTAAATTAATAATACAAATCTGCAATCAAAGAGATCCATAATCTCGACAGTTTAAAGTCTTGCACGCAGCAGCGTTCATAAGAATGTTCTGCTTTGGCCTCATTACATTTCTGTAATGAGGCCAAAGCAGAACAAAAGCTCAGGGTTAAACTTTAAAGACTGTTACAGGACAGATGTGGATTCTTAGAGTCCTCCGATAGCACTCGTCCTCTGACATTTTAAGCTTCACGTTCTTTTTTTAATTAAAAATACAAGTCAAATATCACTTATTGGGAACTGATCACTGCTGATAGAAGATATAATAATTGTAAGATTGTTTTGTTCTAATGGAACATAATGCGATCAATCCCATACTTACACAGTGTACAGTGTATTAACTAACACTCCAAAATAGTACACATACTTGTGCCTCACCCTTATTCCCCAGCTGTCACATTCACCCACTGCCCTCCTAGAAATCCTGCTGGATTGAGGATTAAATAATGAGACTTTTGCATAACATGCTAACAAGGCATCCAACTCCATTACTCCAGTCCTCCTCGGTGATGGCATTATATCACAGCCTTACCAGCTGTGAAATGACTCAGATCGCAGCTGTTACGTGGCAAAGTTTTGAAAACTGTTGATTTGATCTGGCAGCAGTGATGGCATCCTGAACTCCGGCAACCACCCCTAAAGTCTGCAATTAAATAGGAAGTAATAGAAGATGATGATGCGACGTTTGCTTTGAGAGTGTCGATGAAGAAGTATAGAGAAGATTAGAAGGAGTTTAACTGTTTGTTTTTGAACCCAGGACTTGTTATATCTATGTAATCTGATGCTGAAAATATATCTAGAAAATGTTCTCTGAATTTAACTATAGCATTGCTAATATGTTGATGTTTAGCAGGTATAAAGTACCATCTTGATTTGACATATTGGCATCGTAAACAAATGCAATGTACAGCTGGGGCTGATGGGAGATTCATTAGGACAGAAAGAAGTCCTCAGCAAAGTGAAATATATATATAGAATTATCCAGATCCTATTTAATTCCTCCCACAATGATCTAAATTTAAAGTCATAAATCTGCTGACACACAGTGCACATTTCTTCATGCAAACACTTTGTCCTTCCTCCAGATATAAGATGATCTCCGAGTTTACCTGGCCAAACCACGACTTGCCATCAGACAAAGATGCAGTCAAGAGGCTCTTGCAGGGCTGTGGGTTCGACCACGACGTGGCCTACGGCAAAACAAAGGTCTTCATCCGCACGCCGCGGACGCTCTTCAGCCTGGAGGAGCAGCGAGCTGAAATGGTTCAGAGAATCGTCCTCTTCCTCCAGAAAGTAAGAGTCTGACTGAATCTCAGTAGATGATGAATCAGATATGTCAGCTTGAAATGTAAATCAGATGTGTCAGTATTACACTGATATCATGGGAAATTTATTGGTGATTTAGTGCTGCCAAACTAATGAAAAGCCCCCCTGTTGTCACTGATTTTATATTTTCCTTCTCTTTTAGTCGTCCTTTTACATCCTCTAAAACTTGTCCTGAATTCATGCAAAAAAAATATCCTTTTATGGTATTCATTGACAGCAAAAGGGTTCCTAATTGCAAACATCTGTTATTGTAAATACCTCCGATTTCCAGTCATCAACAGCTATTATCTGATTACGGCCCTTGAAACAAGATCATGAGGTTCTTCTTGTTTCCAGACCCAAGTCGTGCTCTCATTGATATTCACCAGCTTTTGTTCTGCATATGAATAACCTGTGAGACTAGAAAAGCTCAGCCTGTACTCCAAGTTATACAAGCGCCGAGGTATTTTTGGACCTGATATAATCTTGTACTATTAGCATTATTCTCTATCTCTTAGGGTGAATATCTTTCTGCCGCTTCTCTTTTTTGTCTGAGTTTTCACCCACGCAACTCTCGCACAGTTACCAGATAAGATAAGTAGATCTCTAATTTAGAATTAAAGGTGAGTCTGGGTTTTGGGGCAATAACAGAGATGTTCTTTGTGTTAAATTAAAAGCACCACCATAATGCAGATGTGTCCTCATGTAATTGAGCCATGTCTTTGATGTTTTTGCTTTGCAGGCTTTGAAGTTAATCACACCTGCTTTAACTGTGAGGTCTCTGCAGGTGTCAGTGGACTGTAAATATGAAGTGAATTAGTTGTACCTAGATTGTTCAGCTAGATGTTAAGATTGGCTTGGACTAAGCTTAGACTTTCCTTACATATTGGGAATAATTCAGACTGTACATGAACGATGCAAGTAGCCATATTGAGGGCTCATGGTCAGCGTTTTAGCCATCGCCATCTTTGTTTTTATAAACCAGGCATCAAAGGAGCAGGTAGTCACGCCCCAAAGCTACCCATCTTTATCGTATAGTCAGTTGAGACTATAACCTCATATGGACTCATGTGACTCACTGCTGGTCATGAAAAAGAATGCACATTTAAAGCACTGTGCATTGATTTCACTTGACTTTTCAAATGCTAAAAGGTTGTGTTCATTTTTTATACAGTCTGTGGATCAAGCATCTGATACTGGGAGACGTAAACACATAGCAAGAATGAGTTAACTGTTCTTCAATATTTCTTGATCAAGTGATTTGGATTCTTTTGTATGTTTACCTTCTTCCGTGTCACACATTTAAACATTGAAATGAAAAGTGAACTGAAATGAAAAAAACTGAACCAATTGTTTATTTATTTATTTTTATTTTCATTTCTTTTCTGCGCTTCCTGTTTTGGCTCGCCTGCAAGCTTTGCCTCCTGCTGCTGTATCAATTAGTTGACTAATATATTGTTGATTAACAGCAATAATTTGTCATTTGTCAAGCTAACGCCAAATGCATGTTCCAGCTTCTCAAATGCGACGCCTTTTCTCTGGTTTGTACAATTACAGTTAAATAACTTCAGATTTTAGACTGTTGATGGGACAAAAGAAACACATGAAATCAGTATTTATTGCTTTTTCTTCCAGCTATATATGCTGCAAATGATCTGTTATGAATATTGATTGCTGGTGTGTGTTTCTCTGCATTCATGCGTCAGCGGTTTGATGACACCTCCTTCAGGCGAGAATGTCAGTGTCTTGTTGTGATTACGTCGCATTCGCTGACACGTGTCGGCTTAGCGTGCAGAGTACAACTTGTTATTTTTTTCATTTACTTTGATAGATAAAGACATGAGTCTGAGAATGTGGACTGTGGCTCTTTCTGCGTATCAAATTGAGGACACGAAATGCAAATCGCCCGGATGCTTCAAAATGCTTCTTTTGATTGACAGCCAAACGGCAATACTGTCAGTCTGTCAGCAGTTTGTGGGCGTGCAGTGTGTACACACTCTACACACATCTTACAGACTATAGCCTACATTTGGAGTCATGTGATTGGCACTCACGCGCTTTTTCCCAGCCTGTCATTACATTACCTTCGTGTGGGCAGATTCCTTTGCACCATGTTGCTTTCATCCCTACCTTTCTCAAACATTCTCTCCAACCTCTCAGACATGAAAGGGTTATCCAAGCCATATTAACTTTTGTACAGGATTGATTGGCTGACCTTATCGATCCGTTTGACCCTTTGCAGGCTTTTCCCACAAGCTCGCAGGACGGGTGTTGGCTCAACCGCTCCCTCAGGAGAATCTTATCTTGTATCTCACAGGATAAGCAGGCTTTGATAATGAAGGGAAAGCCCAGAGGATTTGAAGCTTCCCCACCTAAGCAAACATCACAGCATTGCTGAGGTGGAAGAGGGGTATTTAATCTTGCCCTCTGTCAGCATTAAAGCTAGGCGTGCAGTTTGCGCTTAACACACAGTCGCATGCCCATTCGCTCATGCGATATGCATGCAGTGACACACAAAATCAAATAGTGGTGTGACAGCAGAATTGACTCCTGTATGTACCACGCTGTTACTCAAACAAACATCCCAGACGGAGTATGATCTGCTGTGCCAAGCAATCCCCTTATCAGCACCTGGCACACCAGACTGCCTTATGCCAGTCGAGACCACAGTGCCAGGGCTGTCATTGTATGACTGCGGCTCAGACACACTTCTTGTTTCTCCGTTTGCTCTGTGGATTTATTATAAAACCACTCAGTTTGCTCCATCAAACAACAAAAAAATCCCCCTACAATCTGTGAATCTGCACAGTCTCCTAAACACAGGTTGAGTGGCCGCTCATAGTGCCGATGCTGCTGGTCGGAATCGGGAGATCATTGTATTTTCTGTGTCTGTGCTGTTGCTTTATTCCTTTAAATTACCATAATGTACAATAAACCTGGTGTAGCTAGAGGAATGGACTGGTGCAGGGGGAGGGGCAAGAAGTCCTCTACTGCTTCATTTAATCCTCTACCCTTCAGCCCCTGTATTCACGTGCTCACACTCGCCTCATCTTCCTGCTTGTGTTGTGCTACTGAGCGCAATACCAGTGATTGCTCTGCATCCATGTCTGTGCAGTCCTGCACTGACAACACTGAAGCCTGCCACATTGAAAGCAATCTGATTTTTACCACTTTGAGAAATGAAAGCATGAAGATTCCCAAAAAAAAAGCACATGACATCTCAACATAAATACAGATGTTATAAATTATACATAGGCCACCCCCACCTTCACTCTGTTAAAATGAATATTTCATAAATTCAAGCTCAGCCATCCACATCACAGTACCTGTCAGCGTTTGTCAGAGCAGGGACAATGACGAGAAAAGAGACACCCCCCTCTCGTGTATTCTGAGCTTCCGCCTTAATTGCTTTCCAAAGCTTTACATACTCTCCATAGCAGTGGGTTTATCAGACGTGGCGAGCGTTATGTCTTTGGCAGTCAGCTTTAACAGCGCAGCCACAGGGGGCTTGTCTGGGCAGGAGCTAAATGAAAATATCTTTAAAGGATAAAGAGCTTTATTTTATTATTTTGTACCGTTTCCCGTTGGGTGAGTCGTGTCTTCAGGCAATAAGAAGTGCAGCAATAATTTAAGTCTTTTTGGGGAAGACTCTGACATGGAGAGCCCTCCTTTATAGCCCTCTTGTGAATAGTGGGCTACTTAGTGCAAGGCTAACACTGCCTCCTCTCTGTTTAACTGCCCAGAACTGATCTGTCTTCTTCTAGACATCAGCAGCTACATGATCTGTAATCCTTTGATCCTATCTGAACCTGCAAAGTGTTTTAGTTATCATCGAAAGCTATCACCTCCACAAAACTCAGTGCAGCTGTCTGTAACTGATCAAAGGAAAGTTTAACTTTTTTGTAACAATCCCACCGCTGGGTTTGAAAGAAATGTGCCTCCTTTGTTCTCAGAGAAACCTGTAATGATGAAACTCTTCATGTGTCTTTTTTTATATGACACTGGTTATATGGCAAAAAAGTCTTTATTTTATATTGTAGTATATCATATTCTCAAACTTCCATGTTATTCATTATTTAGTACCTAAGTTTCTGATCTTTAAACCTCCTTAAACTATGAAGCTGACTTTTAAAGAAATGCCAGATTTAAAAAATAAATGGATAAAATTCAAGGCTGTGAGATTGATTGTAGCCTATAAATATCTTACAGCCCACAATGCTTTTGGATAATGTGAAAACTTTCTCCATGGCAACTGAAGTGTGGCTCACAGGCAGATTCATTTTCCACTTGGCTGTATCCTCACTAATTCTCACTAATTTAATTTCACTTGAATTCATTCATTCATTCATTCATTCATTCATTTATTTATTCATTTTCAGGCACAACAAATACCTATATTGAACATAAAATACACAAAACAAAAAACAAAACTTGCCTGAAAAAGGAGTGGGACGAAGAAAACTTATTAAATCCCACCCCTATACTCACTCATCAACAAAAAAAAACAATAAACTTCCCGCAGCTACGCCCATCATTGAATGAAATTGAAAATGTTATAAATTAGAGATGCAACAGACATGGCCACCCTGTAGCCTTGTTGTCGTTGTCGCCTTTAAAACATGGCAAATTACAAACCACAGGTCCTTGATAGTGGAAAGAATTTAAGAGGCTAATGAGGGAAAATCTGACACAAGTATCTGAACAAATCAAACACAAAATCACATTTTCAGAGATTGAAAGTGATCGAATTTCAAAATAACTGCCAATTAAAGGTGCAGTATGGACTGTTTTCATTTATATCCTGCCACGAGAACTTGAAAGAAACACAGGGATACTTTGATTTTTTTTCATGATTATTAATAATTGGTTGTTGTACATATTTAGTCACCCAGGAAACAGGTTTGAAATAGTGCATGTGTGTCTCAGACTAACACGCTAAAGGGTTCTTCACACTATAGTTTAATGTGGTCCAAATCAGTTGGCAAATTTGTAAATTTGTAGCTTTTTCCTGTGATTCGGTTTCTTTTCTCAGGGAAAAAGTTAAAGCAAACCAAAATGTGTCCCTGCCTACAAATCAAATCAAATCAAATCACTTTTATTGTCACATCACATGTGCAGGTACATTGGTACAGCACATGTGAGTGAAATTCTTGTGTGCGAGCTTCACAAGCAACAGAGTTGTGCAAAATACAATACAAACCACATGCTTAATGTCTGCATAGATAGGTGCTGTGTTCTGGACTAGTGTATACAATGGAAAATTTACTCCTGCCATTTATTATTTATCTGGGAGATCTGCACTCCTATGGGAGTCTGCTGCATCCCAGAATGCAAAGCATATGTGGCCACGGAAAGGTGCTTAGCTCAGACTTGTCGTGTACACTTTGTCGAATCAAGGCGGGATCACATTCTTAACATAAACAAACCACTTGGTGGTTTAGAGTTGGTTTGGAAGCAGACTGAGATCACCTCCATAAAGTGAAAAACTTCAGCTAGACCAAAAGCTGGTTTGAATTGTTTTTAACCGGAAGGACACAATTATACTTATAGTTGTGGTTAGGGCTGGATCAGGAGACCTTCACTTACACAGACCTTACACTGCAATAGGTCTAGGCGACTGGAGGCGTCCCATGATGCACTGAGTATTTCTTCTTCCCGTCTTTTCACACCCTGTGTTTATACACCAGTCTGAATTATTAGTTTTTATTAATTTCTGGCTCTCTTTTACAGCGTGTCTTTATCCTGTCTTCCTGCCCTTATCCCCATCCGGTCGTGGCAGATGGCTACCACTCCCCGAGCCTAATGCTGCCAGAGGTTTATTCCTGTTAAAAGGAAGTTTTTCCTTCCCACTGACGCAAATTGCTCACCCATAGGGGTTCTCTGATTGTTGTGGTTTTCCTTCTATTATTGTAGGGTCTTTACCTTATAAAGTGTCTCGAGGTTGTTATTTTTTTTTATTTTTGTTTTGATTGAATTTAATTGTTATAATTAACAGAGAACTGATGTTAATGATCTTCAGTTTCAACACAAATGACATTGTTTGGGTGAAAAACAAACTACTGAATAGGCTAAATGTTACATACTGGATAAGACAAAAGATGTCAAACCTTCCACTACTAAAAATAAAACGTGAAAGAAAAACATAAGATTTCTGGACTATTTTTGAAGTAAATGTAAAAGTTTTGGATAGTTCAGAAAATCAGGAGAGTCAGAAAGTGTGAATATATTTTGATATTTCTTTTTTGTTTTTTGGTTCCATTGTCGGTTAGAAATTTGATAAAATTTTCATTTGTATGAGATCTGCATTAATGCTCTGTAGATTAGCTTTGAGCACCTTGTGGTTTCAGTAAATGAATCAATTAGCTGGTTTTATTGCGTGTTCCTTTGAGCTCATACTGCTGTCCGTTGGCAATAATCCTCCAGTCCATCTGAATGATGCATCAGCTTTGCAGAGATATTCAATGTACTCTTCAGTCCTGTCTCTCTCAGTGAGATTGTAATGTTTAAACTGAGTTTGAAAACATTTGTTTCACATCATTAGTGTACATTAGCCAGAGGTAAAATTTAAAATGACAGCATGTTCTGGATTGAAAGAATGAGGAATCGGTGTCTGGATTGTGCCGTTGATCTTTACTGAGCAGTGAGCTGCTCACTCGAGCACTCTATTGATTTATGATAATTGCTGCTGACCTGAGCTTCAGCCTAATGTTTTCCCGTGACAGCCTCTGGACAGTGCATGTTTGAAGCTTCACTAAATTCTGTCACACACTCTTGATTTCACCCCTCCCCCTCCAACCCAACATGCGTATCGAGCATGTCACTGGAAAACCAGCTCAATATCCCCGGAGGATGTGGAAACTCAGGCATTCGTCAGTGCAGTGAAGTGTGGCGCACCGGCCTATCTGTCTTTCCATGTCGGAATTTTGTCACGCTTTGTGTTTAGGTGACAACAAGAGGAATGGTTGTCTTTTTTTCCTGCTTTGAATTAGACCTTTTAGATTGCCAACGCTGCAGTCCAATTCCGTTAATAGGCCTTTTATTGGCACTACAGAATACTTTCAGATTAAAGACATTCAGTATTGCCAGCTAATAATGTGCCCTGTCTGTGTTCTACTAAACATTTCAACAGCAGCCTTCCTGCTCTCACCGGTCGCCCTTGCACATGTGATTTGTAAATGCTTTTACTCAGCCTTCATTTCCATAAAGTCAACCCCTCAAATAAAACCCCAGCTTTCTGTCCCACTTTGTTGCAACCAAAGATCCCCAATCTGGCTTTGATGAGCTCGTAAATCCAAACCTCCAAAGCGTGGTGAAAGCAGAGCCTTGGAAAGGATGATCAGATGGCTTTATTGGCCGGGAGAGTAAGGGGGCAGACCGTCAGGGGCCTTGTTATTGGCCTGATTTATCCACAATCCCCAGAGTGTCATCTTCATCAGACTGCCACAATCATTGCAGCCAGCCTGCTACACTGTTTAAGGGGCAGAAAATGTGTTTAGGGGGTGTGTTTGTGCATGTACAGGTAGCTAGATGGCCTCATCGTAACTTTCAGATCTGTTTACCTGCCATGCACTTTAATGAGGCCCCAGTGAGGAGATGGTAATGCCTTTTGTCTGATTCTTGGTTAGTTATTACATTTTATTTCTCTTGCTTTGCCTTTCACCTCCAACCCCAGTATTTTACAATGTAATTAGTGACTTGTAGCTTAGATAAACACAGCTGTTGATCTGGCGTAGGCCTGTGCACCATGTGGATATGAGGCAGGCAACATCTCAACTCGGCTTACACCGACGCTCTAATTTGGCCACCTTTTGCTTTGTTACTTAGTGTATGATGTGAGCACATATGGGCCGGGACTGTGTGGGGTGTCAGATATCACAATGTGACATAGACAAGACAGAAAGGGAAGCAGCAGGAAGAGCACATCACACTGCTAATGAATGAGGTCTGTTGTGTATTTCTTTCTTTTTTTTAAAAACAAAGATTTAGCAGTTCTAAAAACGGGTTCATAAAACATCCAGAGAATGAGACAAACATAATCGAAACATATAAAGTAGCATATTCAAGAAGCAGCTGTTATATAGAAGGGAAAAAATAAATAAATATAATGCTATAGAAGTCTCCTTGTAAATATTAACACACAGTGAATTTAATTCATCAGAGCATGGATCTACTTTGGCTTTGGTGTGCATAAAAAGAAATAAAATGGGGGAAAAACATACTGAGTGTACTCCTTCAACACATACAACTGGAAAATCTTGCACTGCACACAACATTTAGTCTGCCCAGAGTCGCCATTTAATCTGCAAGCCACTTTACAACCCACCTGCATATGATCCTTTTCATGCTGTCCGCCTTAAGAGCTCAGTATACCAACTGCACTGGTCATTTAGAAAGTCTCATCTTTTTAAACTGTTCTAACATCTCCTTTTATCAGTGAGCATCTGATTTGATAGATCATTAAAATGGAGGTTAAAGAAACAACACAATCATACACTCATGCCTTTAATCTGGTTGTGGCTCTAGTGACACAGGTTACACAACTCAAGAGGTGGAGGAGAATAGCGACAGTAATGGCCCACTTCTGTTGTTTTCACAACCTTGGGGCTTAAATAAGGCGTGTGGAGAGCCTATGCATGGCTTTGAAGGTGGTTGTGGCTGTTTTCTGTCACCAGGGTGACAGTTTAGTAGACCAAATAAACAGTCTGTCTGTGAGCTACTCATGTGCTACTGTTGCTCCAGCTAGCTGCAGAGAAAATCTAAGTTTTATACAAAGAGCTAAAGTGTTAAAAACGATGTTAAGTCTCCACTTACAGGTCTGACTGAGCTCTTCCTTCTACATGGTGAACTGTGCACTCTTTCCTTTCCTGTTTCGACACACATTTCAGCCAACTGCACACAAACATCTATGTAGGTTGCAAACCCATGGCACCATAAATCCCTCATTGCCCCTTTCCATAGACTAGGTCGATGGTCCTGGAACAGAGCCATAATGCAATAAATGAATTATTGCAGATGGTAACAACAGAATTCTCTTGACTAATGTTATCTAGAGTGAATTAGTATTTAATATAATGTTGAACTGTAATTATAATCATGCACTAATAGATTACAACATAAATAAGAAGTCTTGCCATACAGCAGCTACAGATGACAGTAAACAAAGAATATAAAGATGATGTTTTAAGCTGTTGACTGCTATTATAAAGTCTAAACATAATTACAGCGGAGGATACTCTGTAGCTATTCAGTATTTATTTTTCAGTTTTGCTATGCACGACAAGGCAAACCTCATCTCACATAAAGACAAACCAGTACAAGCAAATGTAGTTCTAACAAAAGTTGTAAATGAATTAATAATTGCTTTTGTTCAAATTAAATCTTTGCAATAGTCAAAAAGCAGCACACAACTGAAGTGGAAATGAGCCAATCCTGACATCCATGAAAAATGAGTTTCAACATGAAAAGCCGTTTTCTAGCCTCTTGTTGGTGAAGAAATAAACATTATATAAAGAGGGTAAGATATTGTCGTCAGGTGGTAATTCTGATTTAAATGCACATAGTTTGGTTTGCATTCACACCAGGGACGTTTTGACAGTAATGTCTGACCCAGTGCCCACTCCTGAAACTTTGCCTAATTCACCGTAACACTCTGAGCCCCTTCAGAATTCAGACGAAAGCAACTGTTAACCTCATTCACAGAGACGCGAGGAAGCCGCCGTCGCTGAAGCCCATTCATTCCTCCCACCACCGTCACCCCGAGCACGTGGGCGAGTCCTCTCAGGGGTCGATTAGTGATGACTATGTAGCTGCCCTCCTTTTCTCACTCTCATGCATTATGTATTAAAGACAGTGCAGCATGGAGAAAACAGAGGATACGGTTTTAAGCCGTAAAATGACACAGCAATAGAGGAAAACTGTTTGCTCTTATCGTCTGACGTTTATGTAACACAAGTGTCAAAAGATAAAGACTGCTATCCCCCCCCCCTTTTTGGATCTATTTTCTTGAGCTGTTTTGGAAAAGTAATCCAGTTTTGCAGCTTTAAGACGATGTTGTGTTTCTCTTTAACGACATCTGTGGATGGAAATTTGAATTTCAACAGCAGAGACATAAAACCTACAAACTTTGCATCACAATAGTTTGGACTAAGAATAGCTTTGATATGGGGCATGGCATTTATCAAAGCTACACTGTAATAATTAACACAGCCATATAAAGAATCAGATCTACTGTGGACAGGAACCAGCTCAGTATACTTGAACATACATCATTTACAGTAACATCTGGGGAGCTGATAATTCCGTTTTTTCTAGCTAACTACGGCTGATCTCAGCTTAATGGGCATAATGTACAACTGCATAAACTTTGGAGGATTAAAAATACTAATTAAACCCTCCTTTTTTTTAAACAAAGAGAGTGTGATCAAGCCACTGTGGTCATTACATAACATGCTAGCTTTCCCTCATTGATCCAAATGTGATTCAGCTTCTGCTCATAACTACCCTCTTTCCACTTTGTAAGTAATGACGTGGTTAAGTCAGCACTCTAAGCTAGACCATTCTCTACATGCTTTAGTTAAAAAGTGAAAATGTTTCACTAGATATAAAACAATTTTCAGCTGGTGCGGTTAATTATTCTGCTGCAGTCCAGCAGTGCATGACTTATCTTCCTCTCTGGCATTTGTTAGTCTCATCAGGTGAAAACTACCACCTCCACAGTTTTAATATGCAAATGCAACAAATCCTTTTCTTTGCCACCGGCCTCCCCCACACTTTGAATCCATTAAATATTCATGATATCTATGATTACTGCGCATTACACTCAGATGATATCTGCTAGAGAGCCTCCAGTGCAGTCTGCAGTGTTGCCTTAAATTTGTAGGTCTGTGACACTGGATTACTGGCGATGAAAGATTATTTAGACACAATGTAGCCACTTAAATCTGGAATAAACTGAGAGGCTTCATGCATGCCTGTGTATGTGTCTATAAGAGGGAGGGAAGACATATGGTGGCGATTTTAGTGAGGCCGAGTTTAGAGTTATGGTTCTCTGGGGCCCCACTTACATCTATTATTCATGTTCTCGAGTGTCTAATAGCCACTCAGTCTATGTTTGGTTACAGGCAGGTCCTTATTTTAGCTTCTTTAGACTGAATAAAGGCTGTTTAAACATTGCAGTAAGAAATGTATAACAAATGAGAGATTTAATGAGTTGTAATGGTGAGTCACAACAAAATTATTAATTTAAAAACATGGTGCTTGACACTTTGAAATATGTGCTTATATATTAGCTACTATAGCGGTATTTAAGTGAATTTAATGCTGCTATGAAGACCTCATGATTCATATTTAAGTGCAGTGGGTTGCACGTGTTTACGGTTCATTTTTATCATGGATTCATGAGCTAGGCAACCTGCTGCAGTCCATAAAAGGGCAAAATGTTGGAAGTTGTTTCTTCACATGAAGGCCATTTTAGGTCATTCGAAGTTGAAGCTTTGGACAGTGTTTTAAATTATTGATAACGCGTGTCAGTGTTTGTCTGAGGGTACAGCAGGATCCCTGATGTGGTCTCTGATACAGGAGGGTTTAAAGTAACTGCAGTGAAACTGCAGGTCTGCTGAACGAAAAGGCGGGGGGGCTATTTTCCTTATTCTTTCTGACAGTTCCCTGCTTGTTTTTCATTTTACTTTATTGTTATTAAATTATTAATATTGGTTTCAGGTACATTTTTGACACAATTGCTTGTTTCTGCTCCACAATTTAAAAATGTTTTGTTCCTGTGGTTCTGGTGAAGCAACATCACTGCTGTCTGAGTCTCTTTGTACTGTGTAGTACTACACTATAAGAAAACCAATGCTGATTTAAAGTATAGTTCAGTTTGATTTGTCATTTGACAGAGTATAGAGTATATACACTACTGTCAGTCATAGGTTTGTTTGTTTTAGTTTATTTTAAATATATAACCAGTATACAGTCAGTAAAAAGTCATTTAGGAAAAACCTGGAGGAACCTGGATATATGAGGGCAATCCCAAAAGTAAGATCTCCTATTTTTTTTTAGAAATGCAAAAACTGTTTATTTTCTATAATATTTACATCATTTTAAAGGTTGAATTATTTCTTTTTCTACATGATCATCATGTCAGTTGATGCATATTTGTAGGCGCTGTTCCAGTTTTACAATGCCCATGTCGTACCAGCTCGCCGCCATGTCCTTCAGGAAGCGTTGAACCTCATCTTTTACCTCTTCGTACTGCTGTAAACTCTCTACACCACTTACAAAACAGTTTAACGCCTTTTGCGTTCAAAAATCGAATAACTGCGCACATTTCGCCCTTGAAAACGGGAGCTCCATTTTCAACGTCTGCCAAGCCCAAACAAGCATCCAAGTGAAGCCGAGCATGCTTGTTTGAGAGTGGAGGAAGCACCAATCACAACAGTGTGACGAACAGCCGTATGAACAGTTTCTCTACATCCCCACCGCTTTGGAAACCTTACTTTTGGGATTGCACTCACACTATACAGAAATAAATCAAAATACATCACAGTATTACTTTACATTTGTTGGTTTAGTTTACATATTCGAAAAACAGTGTGAAAAGGTGTGGCTTAAAGTGTGGTTGGTAATGCAGAGTAATTTCAGTGTTTGCGCCGTAGTCTCCATAAACAGTTTATCACTTTAAAATGTGCAGCTACAGCCACGCATCCTGAATTCAGGTTCTTGTTTATGTAGAAGTTCATTTTGTCCCTATTCCATTGCTCCTTTAAACCATGGTTACAAAAATGCTGCTGTATTGAACATTTTAACTAGTACTCTGCAGATAAGCTCTGGCTACAACTGGTTAATCGATGCTGGAGTGTCTGGCCCATTGCTAGTTAAACCTTTACACTGTTCTCAGCCAAACACAGGAATCCACACCACTCAGCCATAAAAACAGCCCACTGTTACACTACTGTGAAGAATTCCTTCATTTTTACAGCAGTTTCAGCCAGACTATGTTTGTAACATACAGTATGTAGTTTTAAATCCGATGTGAAGGTTTTTATTAGCTCACTATAGAGATGGATTGGATTTTCTATGAAAGGCAGACTTGGCCTGTCATCCCAAATGATGGAGTTTCCTTGCAAAGTTATCAAAATATCATTTTGCATTATGAGCAGAAAGAGAGGCAATAATAAGCCATAAAACCCAGAGTGAGGATTGCCATAAAGCATTTAAAAGTACTTTCTATGTGGAGATCTGTACTGTAATTGCAATAAAATTATATCTATGTATTCTTTATGTGAACCCTTGTCTTCAGGTGTGGAGAGGAACTATAGCCAGAATGCGGTACAGACGCATGCGAGCTGCCCTCACCATCCTGCAGGCCTACCGACGCTACAAGGTCAAGTCTTACATCCGTGAGGTCAACCGTCGCTTCAAAAACGTGCGATCCATGAAGGATCATGGCAGGCACGTGAAGTGGCCCACGCCCCCCAAGGTTCTGCGCAGGTTTGAAGAGGCGCTCAAGAGCATCCATAGCAGGTACTCCACAAGAAAACATCTGCCGAGATAGATTTTTAAACAGGCCCATCATGTATGTAAGTGTGTTTCTACTCCTATAATTGGTTTATGCTAGTCTGGAATAATTGATTAGACTGCAGAGTTGTAACTTTTCCCTGTTGTTTTGTTTTCGCAAAGAAAAAACTACAAGCAAACCAGAATCCATCTTTGTAAACCATGTGAGAGCATTTAACCTGCTTGTTGGCCAAATG
This sequence comes from Maylandia zebra, assembly GCF_041146795.1. NCBI lineage: Eukaryota > Metazoa > Chordata > Actinopteri > Cichliformes > Cichlidae > Maylandia > Maylandia zebra. Next base: position 26,001,068 of record NC_135174.1, on the reverse strand, counting down.
TGTCTAGGGCTGGGTTTATAAGTAGAGGATATAGGTGAGGGCTTGGTTAATTTTATAGCTAGTTGGTACAGTTTGTTTAATCTGCACACCTAACATTTATTTTAGAGTTTGTGTACTCCCAGAATTCAAAGCATACGTGGCTATTGAGAGATCTTTAGCTCAGACTTGCAGCGTCCATGTGGCAGATCGAGGTGGGATCACATTCTCACCATAAACAAATATGAATGTTAGGAGTAAATTCTCCTTGTTATCCACTATTTCTGAATACAGCACCTTCTTCCTGTATTGACTTTTGTTGCTCCTGCCCCGAACACATCTAGCCAACAGGCAGACAGAACATTCTTATAAGGCTTATGGTTCACTTTAAGTTTGCTTTCTTTGTTTTCTCTGTGAAAAGAAACAAACCACAGGACGAAATTAAAGTTTAAAAGAGTAAATGAACTGTTAAACTTGTAGAAGCAAATATCAGCTTTTAATGATGACCAACTGTTGTTGTATTATACGTTCAGAACAGAAACAGAAGCTGAACCTTATTCAAACAAAATGTTTTTAAATTGTTCTCTTTTGAAGAAAATCGCTTTCCTAAATTGGCTGAACTAAAAGTAAATCTGACTCCAACCACAGGAGACAACACATGCCCTCCAGTGTTATTTTACATCCAGATGAGTCTTTTTGAAGCAACTTACACATGTTTCCTTCTGCCTTGGGCTCACACTGGGCATTGATTTTTCTTTCTCCATCAAAGGCTCATCACTTCCTTTCATCCCATTGTCTGTTTGTTTGCCTTTTTTCTATTTGAAGCCGGACACAGTGAGAAAATAACCCTCCTAGAGAATTATGTTGGCTGTCAGTAAATACAGTACAGTGAAGACGGGGTCGACTGCAGTCCTGCTGCAACACCCCACTGACCCGACTACAGTAACAAGGCTCTGTGCAGCATCCTTTATATAGAAAGTTCGATTTTCCTCCGTTCTAAGTTTGCTCTGTGTGTGTGTTTTTGGATGCGTTTATCTCCAGGTGGTGGGCATGGACACTGATCAAAGGCTTATCTCCAGAGGAGACCCTGCAGGTGAGGGCCAAGGTAGCCGGCCTGGAGGCCCTGAAGGGCCAGAGGGCTGATTTGGGGCTGCAACGGGCCTGGGAAGGAAACTATCTGGTGAGTAGGAGGGGTAGCATGAGTCCAGTCATGAAAAAGACATCTTTTACAGAGTGAAATTGGCCATGCTAGCTTTGTTCATGCAGGCTTTGTCTCCTGCAGCTTGCATCAGCTGCTGTTTCTCTGTGGCTGAAATCCAGATCAGACATAGTTATTGAACCTCAATGCTGTGCAGTTTGTAGCATAAAATGCTGAAAAATAGAGTACCCTGCTGGTATTAAACATGTGATTTAATTCATTCATTGTTTGCTGACTCTTCAATCAGACAATGTTTAATAATACTGCCTGCATCCAAACTTAAAACCCTGGTTTATTTTCTTTTGGATTCAGGCATTAATCAGTCTGATCATCGCTCATGACATCCTATTTCATTTCAAAGTTTCAAAGTTGTAGACCACGAACCAATAAGTGATGATATGGTGGCCTTGTCTAACTTTTATATGCACTCTATAGAGAAACCTTCCAGTTAAAAACAAAGGAAAAGTGTTTAGTCTCATTCTTTGAGCAGATTTATTAAAGAAAGTATCAAGCAAGACAAGAAACAAACAGTGTGATATGAATGGAAAATAAGCCTAAAAAGAAGGGAAGCAGTTTTACACCTCGCATTTATTTTACAGACCTCAATTACACCCGGTGGACATTAGAAGACATAAGAAGATAAGCATCTTAACAATGTAATGTTGGCTCAGCTGTTTTCCCAGTAAATAGTAATTACCATAGAGTGTGAATACTGGACTGAAGGAATGTACCCAATTAAGCCAGGGTTTTTTGTCAGTGGATGTTGTGGCTGTCTTTAGGTTAATTATATATGATTCAAACAATTTATTCATTTAAAACTCCTGCAATGAAAACATTTTCATTGTGAGATAATACATTCATTAAACCAATAAAAATGCATGCATAAATAGGATATTTATAAGCTCATCTTAACTTGGGCAGGTTGTGAATTAATTCGAGTTAAACTGGAATATTTTGATAAGTTTCTTGTGGTGTGTGTCTGACAGAAGCGAGACAGCCCTGACACAGCAGCATCGTTCACACTGGTCTCAAGCGATCTGCAGCGGAAAGACAAATTCATGAGAGTCCTGTTCTCCTGCAACGTACGCAAGGTAAAAGCTTTTCAGAGCAGATATCCATGACTTTACCACATGTGCACACACTCACAACACGTGTCTGTGTGTACAAAGACATAAACCCAGCTGCTGATGGCTCACAACATTTCCCTGCAGGGTGTGTAAATGTCACCGTGTTTGTGTGCACCTACTGTATCCCGTGGTGTCACTAATGAGGAGCTTTGTGTTTCCCAGATCAACCGTTTCCACAAGTCGGAGAACCGGGCTGTGCTCATCACTGACCGCCACCTGTACAAGATGGACCCCCTGAAGCAGTACAAACCCATGAAGAGCATCCCCCTCTACAACGTATGACACTCTTTGTTTTAACGCTTCTTTTACTGTAAACAGACAAAATCAGCTCTATAGATACTGCTGTAACAGACCCTGTAGTTCAGGGGTTACATGCTGCTTATCTGCTTAGTGGAGATATCATCTTAATTTCAGGAGCAGGACCACTCCTCCTTCACGCCCCCTCCGGACTCAGGCTATAAAAGCCCCCCTTCACCAATACCTGCTGTTCTCATTTTCATGCCCCACCCTTCCCCCAATTTTCTCTCTCTTCTCCTCTCTTCCTTTCCTTCATTAACTTCTCGTTAGTACATGGGGATCTGCCCGGCCCGGGAGCCGTTGCCAGTCCCCTTCGAGGCCTTCCCCCAAACCACAGCACCAGTTCACATTTCCTCATCGCCCATCGTTACCAAGGATGTGGTCCCAGCTAGTGAAATGTAACATAAAGTGTTCTCGATGTAAATTCATATTTACATCAAATTTGTTGTTAGTGTCGCAGGTGTGGGTCAGAATGAGACACTTGAGTCGTCTCTACCTGAAACATCATAAATTAAATAGAAATTCATAGAATATGCATAAATAAGTTTGTTGATTTAAACTTTAAAGTTTTGTAATTAAAAACTGTAACAGTAAAACAAATAACATTTCACATAGAAATAGTTAGCTGTGAGTAGCAGCTACTCACAGCTATGTATTCTTACACAAATGCAAAGTAAGGGGTTTTATCATAGTGGTGAAATAAATATAAAAAACTTATTTATGCTAAGCCTTTTCCTTTTAAAATACTGCTTCAGGCCTTTCAGAATTCCCCTCGTAAAACTGTCCATTTACTTTCCAACCAGCCAATTTGTCCACTGGAATTACTCTAAACTCTTTGTAGACATTTGCAACCAATGCTCAGAATCCTTTACATTATATCTTATTTAAGAAATGTTCATAAAACACTAAAAAAGAATAAAAAAAAAAAAAGACTGGCACTTGAGAAAAGGAGGTTATCATGTCTTATACTTGTGGTATATGAATTGTTATTGTTATTGTTTGTTCAGAAACTATCCTGAAGCTGAGCCCTGCTAAGGTACAAAGCCACAGCATCCAGGCTATGCTGCAGTTTGTTGAGATTTTATGCGACACTGCTCACTGTTGTGCTAATGTGTTTTTCCATATGAGTGTTTCTAAGTTTTACATACTCCATCCATTGTTTTCTTCTAGCTCTACTGTACTTTGGATAGTAATGACTAAACTTGCTGATCTGAGTCCTAGCTTTCTGTAGCTTTGTGATACCAGCTCCAGACGATAGATAGGTGGATCTAAACACCCTTTCTCTGATCAATATCAAACAGATATTAGACCGAATGACAGTGAGTGCGTGAGGGTTCATATGATAAGGCATGAATTTATTTATTGCTGAACCCCAGCCATGTATCTGTATAGCACCAATTTAAACTCCCAATTTACTGCAGAATTTAATATGACCTACTTATGGCCAAGTTAAATTGTTTACTACATTTAACTGAAATCATATATTGGAAATTGAAAACCTGCTTCTGTGGAATAAGAAGTATGAATTGCCTGGTGTAATTATGAAAGCAGGAATTTGAATCATTCTTCTCATGCTGTACATTAGTTTTAAACTTTATGTTTAGTATTTAGTAAAGGAGTGCTGCTCAGAAGGTTTCCTGTAATTAAAGAGTCTTAGATATTTTTTTTCAGTTGATTAACTGCTTGGTCTGTCAACATGCTGTACAATGGTACGAATATTAGAAACATTTGCTCAGACTAATTGGCTTAAAATGATCATTTAAATTTGTTTAAATGATATATTTTTAACTATTGGGCAAGCAAATTCCATCAGTTGTACGTGCAAAAATCCCATCCTTTTAAACTTTCGGTCAGGTCTTTAGGGAATTTCTTCGAGTTCATCTGAATCTGCAAAAACACATCTCCTCACATAAATCAGAATCTTATCTGAGAAACAGGAGGTGAGATTGTGACCATGTGTATTGAATTGGTGTTATGAATCTAGCATCCCCACTTTGAAGTGGTGATTGTTATATCGATCTACTGGGTTGGCAAGTTGAAGATGTGTGTCAATAATCCAAGTTTTACAAATCATTGTAGCAACATCCCCAAGTTTATCTTCTGAAGTAGATATTTCTTGGCAAAACATTTTATTTGATTCTTTTTTTTAATTAATTTCCTTTTAAAGTTTCACATGAGTGTGGACAAACATGAATATAAAATTGGTGGCTCGTGAACAGAGATGTAATCTGATTACTTTTTTCAAGTAACGAGTAAAGTAAGGGATTACTATTGCAAAAAAGGTAATTAGATTACTGTTACTTTCCCATAAGCACGCTGCGTTACTGCGTTACTAAAACCGTGATTTTTTGCGAGTGTCTCATGACAATGACGTAAGCGAGTGCGACGTTCGTGACAACAGCTGTGTGCAGATCAACAATGGATCATATATCGAGTGCAGGAGAGAGCATGAGCGTGCAGCGTTTAAAGCGTGGAAGTACTGACCTTACTTTGAGTTTGATTCCGTAAAAAGTGACAAAAACATTAGTGTCCGCTGTTCACTGCGTGGGAAGAAAACTTCTTTTTACAGCGAAAAAACCCCTGAACTTCCGAGCAAACCCCGAGTGTGCGGATTCTTCAACTGACCGCTGCAGCACACCTGCACCAGGGCAAACCTCCGCTTGCTATGCAGGTGAAAATAGAGCAACAGGACCGCTGAGTCTTTGATTTTATTTATTTTCTGCTGTGTTTTACTTGCATCTATTTGAAAGAGTGAGTGTAAACACAAAAAATATTTTATTGTATGTGCTGGAATGTGCAGAAAATAGGTTTAAATGTTAAACTAATTTCTTCAAGTCAGAGAATGGTGCATATAATTTAATTTTTGCTTGATGAATAAAGTTAAAAGATTAAAACTGATAAAACAAGTTTAAAAAAAAGAGACTTTTCCATTTGATTACATTTTGTATGATGGATTATGCAGAAAAAGTAGAATAGGGCTTTATTACCTATTCAGGTTTTAAATCGTGTTTTTAAAAAGTAACTAAGTAATTAATTACTTTTGAAAATAAGTAATCAGTAAAGTAGCAGGATTACTTTTTGGGGGAAATAATCAGTAATTAGTTACTGATTACTTTTTTCAAGTAACTTGACCAACACTGCTGGTGAAGCATCCACCACGAACCCTCCTAACTGATGTCCTGCTGTATATTAGAACCAGCAAACAACAAACAGAAAGAGGAAGCAGTGTGAGTGGCTTCCTGAATCTGTAGCAAAGGTGACAGTATTGATTTCCCACCAGCCTGTTATCCTCTGGCAATGTGTCAATATGCAAAAATTCTCATTCAGCTTTGCAGTTGGCTGGTTTTAATTCACGTTCTCACTGTGATAGGTTCATTAATGCTGCTGCATGCACGTAGCACAGGAGGCTGTTTCCATGGTAAATGTGTCCTGTATGATTCATGCTGCCATTTATTACAGCCAAAACTAGCATCATTTAAGGTTAACTGCTGCTATTGTTATAACAGCTTATTATTATAAGGTCAGTAGATGATTTGATCCTGTTTCAGTTTGTCCTTGTAAGCTTCTAAACTGATTATTATACTTCCCCTAGTCTCTGCCCGTAACTGGCATGCTCAAAAGTTGGCGTATTTGCTTTCTTGCTGCAAGTTAGATTAGCCGTGTGCATTTTTGCATTTGGGGTTCTTGACAAGCTGTGCATTAACTTGGTGTTTATGCTGACCCTAGCAGTTTCTAAGCTGCACACTTCTCATTTTAACATCTCTCACTGTTTCGTCTTCATGTTTAAAATCTGTCATTTAATGTCCAAAGCCTCCAGCTGTTTAGTTTAATTTGTGTTCACTTCATAGCAAATGAGATATTTGGCATTCCTCATTAGTTGAGGAATGTCTGCTTTTGGAAGTCGATCAGGTAAAATAATGATGGTCATGATTTTACTGATATTATCAAACCTGGCTGTCGCTAATACAAGCATGCTCCAAAATAACTGCTGGACTATCCCTGAGATAAATTTAAGCTCTGGGTGCCATCGCAGTCCTAGAAAAAAAGTCTGACCACTTGACCGCAGCATCTCTGGCCACTTACGCTGGGCTTACAACAGCAGTCTTTATTTAAACGAATGAACAGAGAGCTAAAACTTTATATTACTGCTCATGTGGGTGTCAATTATACTTGCACAGTAGTTCAGGTGTTTTTACTACGATAACAGGCCGACCACCACTCAGGTGAAACTCTTGAGATATAAAAGTTCAATCTCACAGAGCATGTATAAACTATATATTATATATTTGAAAGTAGAATTTCTTTCTTTTAAACTTTAATGAACATGTTACACAAACTTTTGGCATTTCCGTTTTGGCCATCAAGTGCTCTGCTGCGGTAAAATGGCACAAACGTTGCTTGTGCTCTGCTTTTGCACCTCTGACCTTCGAGGCGAGGCAAAAATGATATAGAAAGTGAAGGTGTAACGCATTAATCTCCAAGGCACATACGCCCCTGTCGTGTGGAAGAAATGAGTGAGATATGAGGCTGCTGTGCACTGACAGCTATGACAAGAAACCCCAGCATTGAATCTGACAAAGTGACAAGTGGGAATTAGAGAGCTTGTAGATGGACACCCAAATCCGGCATCGCTGCATCTGGAAGTGAAATTGGGAGATTGAGTTGAGACAGATGGTGGCAGACAGAGAGAGCAGCATGAGTTAAGGGGATTTTTAGTTATTGTTCATTCAGAGAGAGTGACACACACATATGCATATGCACATCCTGAATTGATGTACGAGGCATACAGAGAGCCATCAGTGCACAGGGAATGGTTTGTAGCATTCAAACATTGACAGTAACACAATGGGAGTAGTTCAGTATACGCAGAGCTCTACATGCAAACTGTATTTGGAGGGAAACGTGAGGACAGAGACATTCTGACAGCTCGTCTTTTTTCAGATTTGATCTAAAATATAAAAAATTAGTGGTGTTCTGAAATCGTACATTCAGTAATATTGTGCATTTTTGTTATTAGGTTGGGCTCTTTTGCAAATACTCCCAACAGACGGCTGTTTACTGGAAATGATTACAGTGCCAAGCTTTTTAATGAAGTCATCGGCATTCACAAATTAGTGTCTGTACAATAAGAGGTACGCTTTTATTGTAAAAGATCCACAACTGTGCTTATAAAAAGTCCAGACTTCATTTAAATTCAGCTGACCACCTGTTCAAAATCATCTCTTTCCTGCAGACACGTTACAAGTGCTTGTACGTACACCGCATCAATTTCTTCATTGACTTTAAATTTTCCTGAGAGCAAACATCATCTTCTGTATCACTGCTGATGAGCGCTGGGTTATCAGGCAACAATACAGGGACCACACAGCAATTTTCAGGGGAGGAAAGTGCAGAGTTCATGGTGATGCAACCAGACGCATGGTTCTCATTTATTTTTCCAACATTTACAGCTTTGTGCTGCCTGAATTCCCAGCCCAGGGTCACACTGTACAAATTGACATTGTGTGCCCTCTCACAGCACACTGAAGAGACAGGAGATTTTTCTTCACCACCTGCAACTGGCTTCCTGTAATTTTGTCCTCTCCAAACTGAAATTGAAGTTGCAGGATGGACATTTCTGCACAGAATAGGAGATTTAACACATCACTGATGCACAAATGCAAGTGATCAGAACAGAATTTCCATGGTGTGATCTAAAAATGGCAGCAACTGAAGGTCCACATGTGCACAAAGAAACTGCCTTTAAGTGGAGATAGAAGCAAATTTAAATAAAAACATCTTGCTCTAAACCAATAAATGCACAAACACATAACACGGTCTTTAGGTGTCGAACTTTCATTCATCTTTTTTTTTTTAATCGTTACATCACTGTCCCAGTGTGTACATAACATACAAGACCTTTATGTAATAAATGTCAGACTGCAAGGGTGAGTGAATTGGTGAAGGTGAAAAAGTGCAAGAGCTGAAGGAAAGGTGGGTGAGGAGGAGCGGATAGAGATGTGGGCAGACAGCCACAGCAGCGTGACTTGGTGCTATTGATCAGACAAGGTCAAACAGAGGGGAGAGCAGTTAGCTCATTGTTGATTAGCAGTGATAGGCTAACACCACAGCATCCCCTTGGCTGCCCTATTCTGTGTATTTACTGCTGCTCCTGCAGGGCAGCTAAAAGGAAAGACTGGGCTGATAGATGGCCAAAACTGTAGTGAAGAGCCAACAACTGTCTGCCAGAGGATTTATATGCCAATTAATGCTGTGAGATCATTGGCTTGTTATCGTTCATTGAAATTAAACAAAATAACGTTGAAGAAAGGGGTGAAATACCGATTCTGAATCGGTGGCTCGCGTTGCTTCTGTTCGCAATCTTTTTTTTTTTGTCTTTTTTTTTTTCATTCTTTTTTACCTCGTCTTCTTCCTCCCCCCCCATTTCCTATCTAGTGCTGACTTTCCCCTCTCTCTTCTCTCTCCCGCCGTTGTTGTCATGCCAACTTCCCAGGAGACGGTGTTGTCATGGATACCGAGCGGCAGGGCAGATCAGCTGATGTCTGGTGTCATTCAGGCATGTGCACAAATCGGCCTCCTGTATGTGCGCTCGTTCCCTCCCTTCTTTGCAGTGAGCTCCCGCTCTCCTCATACCTCTCAACCAAACACAAACTAGAGCTGCAGTGTGACCACATATACTTTATTTACACACTCAGTTCAATAGTCTACATAGGGCTGTGTAGTGCGTGGTGTTTTTCTTGACCAGTTGTCTCCAATAACTCAAAAGCATTGAACACAAGAAGTGCCAGCTTATGCACTCCCAAGATCAGGATATGATGAAAAATAAATTGTAATAATACTGTAAATTTGTGCATCTGCAGCTTGAATGCCCTTGCATTTTTGCAACATGGATGGCTATGGAGCTTAAGTTATTATATTCATTTAATCACAGAGCACCCACCCTTTCCATCGTAATTGGGCTTCTGGGATGTGTTATATAACCAATTATTTGATCCCCAAAGAATAAACTGGGAAAACCTGCTGTTCACATTTTGTCCTCTTGACATCCGTGGTCCATATATATATATATATATATAATATAAGTTTTCAGAAAAATTTTTGGAAGATAATAAATCTAGGAAGGTGTTCATATTTACTTTTAATTGATTAACTATTGAAACATCTATAACATGAAGTGTAAGAGTGAAGGTTCCACTCAGTTTCACATTTCTTGCAATATTCCATATCCTAAAGATAATCGGTTATTATTAACAAACAAGACAACAAAGAGGAGAACATGAAATATTATGAAATAACTGGGATTCATCACATCTTTAAAAAGGCTCAAAAGTTGTACAGTCGTGTAGTCTACATAACAACTGCACTGAAAATCCTACAGTGTAATCGTCAATGCAGATCCAGAGCGTGTAGCGCCCAAATTGGAGGGCAGGACTAAAATATGTCCACATCTCCAAGTTTTGTTAAATATGTAACGGGATGACAGACGAGTCATTGAGCAGGTGGCGGGGCAGATGAATGGCTCTAACAGATTCCATATTCTGGTTAAACTGATTTGGGGGAATCAAGACAGAGAAAAAAATGAGACAAGGAAGCGAATCTGAATGTATCATTACCCAACTCATTAGAACACCGACTGTCGTTCCAATCAATTAAGCCTTTAATATAAATGTAAATGTAATCGGCTCTTTGTAATTAACTGTGGGTGGATTGCTATACAGAGAGGCATGGCTTTAGGCTTTAATTCACGGTGATTACGTGAAGTGTTTGTTTCTGAAATCACGGGCATCATGTTGAGGCTAAATAAGCTAGCTGGTTGATTTGCCGCCGGTCAAAACCTGTCTCTGCTTGTCTGCCTGTGATGGGGAGTTTGTCTCGGCATTGCTCTCTGGTGATGGTTATTAGTGACTGGCTGCCCTCTGGCTATTTCCTCAACATTCACTGCCTTCAGTTCAACTTGGAAAGACAAAGAAAAATGGCTAAAACCTAGGGGAGATGACAAAGGAGACAAAGGAAAGCGAGGCTAAATAGAGGGTGGATATAGGATAAAGGGAAAAGTAATGGGAAGTTAATGAGAAATGAAGCTCAGGTCTTCTTTTTTCTCCTGAAAAGTGTTTGTCTGTAAATATATTGGATTCTTCCTGCAGCTTTGTAGACCTGTGAAGCAGACAATCCAGCTGAAAAACAGAGTCTCCTTTTAACCCAGCTGCTTTAGTTCGGGGGGCTCTAATTGGAAAAATTAGACTGGCCCTTTGGGAGGCTAATCTATAAAGCATTACTCTAGATGCTGATGACGTTCTCCACCAGAAGAAATCCCGTACACCAGTTGACACCAGAGACGGATACTGACTGATATTTGTCCGAGTAATTCATCACATCTTGTCGATAAATCACCAATTTGCCTTAGTGTAATAGTAATGATCTTTTCTTATTTATTCTGAGAAAATTCAAAAAGGGGTTTTTCATGATTCAGAGTATTTCTTTTCTTTTCTTCCATATACCATATACCCTGTATATGCATCCTTTTCGGGGACACATAAAAACAGGAACAAGCAGCAATATTTTGTACAATCCTATCATAAATGAAAAGTAAGGGGGGAAAGTATGTTTAGCCTACACAATTTCTGCTAGAAGATCGAGCGGCTAATAGTTTCCTTTGAAATGAAGAAAACACAATGTTTAAAGAACAAAAGTACATGCCCAGCCTTGTCCCACTGTTGAAATTAACAGGATAAAGACGTGCATATTGGAAAAAGACAAGACTAACGGAAGAAGATCATTAACATATACTGGCCTCTTCCTCAGACAGTTTGCTTCATATTGATATGATGGCATCACACAGTTTCTGCAGATTTGTTGGCGAAACATCCACCATGCGAATCTCCCATTCAAACACTCTCTGGGACTGAGATCTGGTGACTGATGGGCAGATTTGAGTGGGTTAAACTTGCTGTTCAAGAAACCAGTTTTAGATCATGGATGGAAGCGGCCATCAAAGTAGGGCTGCAACAAACAATTATTTTGATAGTCGACTAGTCACTGATTATTTTTGCGATTAGTCGACTAATCATTTCAAGCATCCATTGGACATAAAATGTACAGCTTATTGCACCCGCAGCATCTGCTCTTATATAACTATCATTAGCATACAGCTTTAAGTGTTTAAGGTATGTGCTAACTAAAAATAAAGGCAAGATGATAGTTTATTAAATTTTAATGACATTTGCAGATTGTTTTGGTGAAGTTTAATAAACTCAGCCGTCTGCACCTTGCTATCTAAAATATAACAGCCAAACAATAACATTTTTAAGTTATCTAAGTGACTTATATATCATGTTTAACCTGAGTAGCGAAAGACGGCGGTGGGTTTGAAAACGATTTGCCGGGAGTCCGGTGTTCTCACGGGCTCTAGCGAGCCTTAAACCCCGCTTAGCTATCGAGCTGGTGGGTAACAGACGTCTCCGAAAACGTCGGAGCGCTTTTGAAAATATGCGGTGTCTTGATAAACTGAGCAGATATTTGAAGTTTACACAGCTACATTCTCGCCTGAAAATATGTTAAACGTTTATTTTGTGACCCAGAAAGAATAATAAGAGTAATATTAAAACTAACTAGCTGCCGCCATTGTTGGAAACTGAGCAGGGCCGCGCTATGAATTCTGGGACACAGCTTCTTCTTCTTCAGGGTTTAACGGCAGCTGGCATCCTTGTACATGCAGTGCTGCCATCTTCTGTTTCAGTCCGTTATTACACTCTTAAATCCTACTACTTATTCCTGCGTCTTTGGGGATCTTACAAAGCTTCAAACGACGCGTCGACTATTAAATTAGTCGTCGACGATTTTGATAATCGATGTAATCGTGACTAGTCGACTAATCGTGGCAGCCCTACATCAAAGGATGGGTACACAGTGGTCATAACACAATAGATATGGTCGTTAACAATACTCAGACTGTGGCGTTTAATTAATGCTAAGGGGCACAAAATGTGCCGAGGAAATATCCCCCACACCATTACACCTCCACCACCAGCCTGAACTGTTGATAAAAGGGAAGATATTTTCAGTTTCTTACACAAAATGAGGCAGAAATTGAGACCTTTCGTTCTGCCTTTCTGTCAGCTCAAAGCAGTCCAGCCATTTTTTTCTGGCATCAGTAGGACATTTTCTCTGTAAACCCTGGAGATGGTTGTGTGGGAAAATCCCTGCCCATCTGGCATCAACGATCATGATAAAACACCTTTCTTTCCATTCTGATGATCACTTTGAACTTCAACAGGTCATCCTGAAATGCCTAAACACGTTCAGCTGCTGCTGTGTGATTGGCTGACTACATTAATGTGTTATGAGCCATTAAACAGGTGTACCTAGTAAAGTGGCAGGTGAGTGTAAGTAATTATTGTACTGACCAGTCCAAATCCTTCAGCTCTCTTCACTTTACTTCTTGGTGAAGCAAGCTGTGGTGAAACCAAATTACTCCACTGATTTTCACAACTGTAACACTGTAACAGTGCAGAGTGTTTGTTTGTGTATTTCTCTGTCTGTTTTATGTACATGTTTATCTGTGTTTAACTGCGTGTGTCCTTTCTCTCTCTATTTGTGTATCTCAGGTGACAGGGCTGAGTGTGTCCCCCGGGAAGGACCAGCTGGTTGTGTTCCACACCAAGGACAGCAGGGATCTCGTGGTGTGCCTGCAGGGTATGGTGCCTGCCAATGAGAGCCGCATCGGGGAGCTAGTTGGCACCCTGCTTAGCCATTTCAAGAGGTAAGCAGTGAGGGAAACAAGTAGTAGTCAGAGGAAGGGCAACAGGCACTGGTGAAAGCAGAGTCACCTGTTTATGTGCCTAAATATGATATGTTAAAATGTCCCGAAAAATGTTAGCTGTTCTGATTTAAAGACTTGTGGGTGACACGAGGTGAAGGTAGCTCATTTCTTCTATTTACTGTGTAGAGAAAACTGCTTCCAGTTAATAATCAGCATATTGTCCCCACTTAAACCTTGTGCGGCTCTCATTTGAGGTAATTTCCCGCATAGCTGCAGGAGCAACGTGCTTCCTAAATTGAGAAAATAATAAAATTGGCTCAATTGAATTTCTAGAACATTATGTCAAATCCAGTCACACTGGCTCATATGTGTGGTACTGGCTGATGTGACCTGTGGTTGCAGGATTATGAGGCAGTTAGACGACGCAGCAGCAGCTGTCCCCACTTAAACCCTAATGTTCACTTAATAAGGACTCAGAGCACGCTTCAGGACAGGATATTAATTCGTACATCATTTGTTGTTTTCCTGTTCAGCTGAGAAAGGCAGATGGATAATTGGGATAAAATGTTTGTTAATTCTTTCTAAAGCTATTGTTTCGTTTCTACGTGGTTTTGTGTCCGCTTTAGGTCAAAAATGTGAAATGAACAAAAGTCAGTATGGATGCGCCAATCAGATGTTTTGATAGGACATCAGGCTAATCGTGATTAAAAAGCTGGATTGGTTCTTGCTGACAGCTGTCCAGTCTGTTCAGTTTAATTCTCGGTTGGTCTCTGTTCACTACGCCACGCGTCAGCATCATTGCATTGCTGAGGGAAAGATGTAACGTACGTAACATGGAGGAATCTTATCAGTTATGAGATATTTCACTTTTTTTGTAAATCTTCAGTTTTTTAACTTAACTGCAATCTCTGATCCAGTGAGCTGACATTACTGAGGAAGAACTACGCTATTTTAGATTTATGTCGCCATTTCAATGTTATTTCGCTTCACCTGTCTCTTGTATGCAAGGATGTTCATTCACAGTGAGACTGGGAGCAGGGAAAAGACAAACGCAGTAAAGATCGACACACTAATGTGAAATGAAACTACTGTGCAAATGCAAACCCTGTTCTGAAAAAGTTGGGTTCTTTAAAATGGAAATAAAAATAGAATGCTCATCTAATAAATCAACTTTTATTCACATCAGAGGACATAGAAAACATATCAAATGTTTAAAATGAAGAAAAATATTGACTCATTTCAAATTTGATGACAGCAGCGTGGGAGAGGACCGAGTTTATCACTGTAGTATCTTCTCTTCTTTAATAACAACCTGTAAACATCTGGGAACTGAGGGGACCAGCTGAAGGATTTTTGGAGAGGATTGTGGACTGCAGACAGGGCAGTTAAGCACCCACACTCTTCTACTGTGAAGCCATGCTGCTGTAATAGATGCAGTATGTAGTTTGCTTAAATGCAGGCTTTGCTTAAATATGCAAAGCCTTTCCTGAACAAGTCATCGTCAGGATGGGAGCACACGTTCCTTTAAAACCTGTAGATAATGTACCCCCATACCATCAGACATGTTGGCTTTTTAGTAAACTTTGATAGAAACCTGCTCCTCTTTAATCCAAAGGTTGCATGTCCATGTTTTTGAAAAAGACTTTTGGCCCAGAGAAGATGTGTTTTTGGATCGTGTTCACTTATTGCTTCTACTTCTTTAATACAGCTTTAACCTGCATTTTTGGTTGATTCTCTGAACTGTGAGTTCTGGAAGTGTTCCTGAGCCCACGCAGTGGTTTTTCTTTGAATACTCATGCATATTTTTAATGCAGTGCCACCTGAGGGCCGAAAGATCTCAGGCATCAGAGATCTTCAGGCCCTTTCAAACTAAAAATCTAAAGCTTTTGAAGATATTGTGTACTGTAGATAAAATCTGGGCCAAATTAAATATGTGGATCTATCCACTGTGGGGACCCCTTGCAAATAATCGAGCAGCCGAATGAGGTTATAAAAATTTCTTTAGTTCAGTAAATCTATATTTATTTGTTACAATTTTTTGATAAAGTTACACAAAACGATTTCCCATCTGTTCTTCACAGTGAGAAATATACTGTAGCTTGTTTTAGAAGCAGGCATCCAGTTAAGTCTGGGCATCTTTATTATTCAATCTTTTCAATTTGTGTCACCAGAAAGAAAGTTTTTTTTTTTTTTACCTTCTAAACTTAAAACAAATATAGTGGAGAAATTCCATGTATCCATCTTCTTCTGCTTATTCAGTTCAGGGTTGTGGGAGTTGGGAAAAATTGTGTATTTAAATTCAGTTGACTGGTAATCATAGATTTTTATTTGTTTTTTCAGCTCAATAGTGTCACCAAAGTCTACAGCTGTGGACATCAGACATGCAGGTGATCGGTCCATCTTTTATTGACAGCATAAAAAAGTTTAACTTCGCTGTGTGAAACGTGGTGTGGATCAGAAAATGGACAAAAACAGTCAGAGTGTGTCTAAACGTGCAGTTCTTCTATAATTGCTGTTTTGTGCTCCACCTGCAGTATTACGTATTGAAGTTAGGGAAAATTTCATCATGTCTTCAAATATAAATAAAACATTTTATCCACATCCAGTCGTCAGTCCAACAACTGGCGTATTTATTGAGGGGAGGTGTGTGAACAGTCCTCTTTCATCCAAGCAGCACACACTCGCTGGTTATGGAAAAGATTACAAAGTCATCTATATGGGATTATTTTTTAAACGGACAAAACCAGCTGCCCAGGGACTTGGCTGCAGCATTCAGATAAAAGATGCATCAAGCAAAGAAAACCACTAAGGAGATTGCTAAAACGGCCTCTTCTTCTATATCTTCTTTTGCTTCTTTTGGCTTCTCCCTTTAGGGGTTACCACAATGGATCATCTGCCTCCATCTCTTCCTACCCTAGCAACCTCTTCTGTCAGACCAGCCCTCTGCATGTCCTCTTTCACTTCATCTATCCTTCTCTGTTATCTTCCTCTTTTCCTCCTGCCTGGCAGCTCCATCTCCAACATCCTTTGTCCAGTCTAGTCACTATTCCTCCTCTGTATGTGTCCAAACCTCAGCCACCAGCCTTGCCCCTCTAACTTTGTCTCTAAACTGCTCAACCTGAGCTGTCCCTCTGCTATACTCATTAATAATCTTGTCCACTCTGGTCTGAACAAAACTCTTAGCCTCTTCACCTCTGCCACCTCCAGCTCCACCTCCTGTCTTTTTGTCAGTACTATAGTTTCCAAACCATACATCATAGCGGGTCTCACTATCATCTTGTGATGTTACACATCACCCCTGATGCTCGTCTCATACTACAATACATACTGTCTTAACCCGGCTTCTACAACTCCCTATAAGCTTTTTCCTCTGCCTTTGCAACCTCTCTGTCTGCTGTATGCTTTGCTTCCCAGTGCTCCTTCTATTTGCCTAGAAAACAGAAGCTTTTTTTCTTCTTCTTGTGTTTGCTAGTGCGCACAAAGATTGGACACTGAAGCACTGGCTAAAGGTCATGTGGTCTGAGTCTAGATTTCAATTATTCCACAGTGGTGCAGAAAAGAGGTACATGAAGTTTATCAGTCATCCACGTCATCGTAGTTTAAGGATTTTGGAAAGAAAAGGATCTGGACTTCTTTAAATCGGATGGTAAGGTGGGGCTAGGCTTCACAGTGGGTTCACCTGAAACCTTGGCTGATTGTGACCCACACCCGTTTTCACACCTTGGCTCGTGTGACTAGGTAGAGGATCCATAGGGGGTCCATTACTCTCTTGGGGACACCCGCATAGGGCTTAAAATCTGTGACTCTCCACCAGTTGCTCTTAGAATTGATGAAGCTTCTCGGATAAGAGGTGAAACGTCTTCAAAGAAACTTAAAGAAGTCCAGACGCTTTTCTTTCCAAGCTCCTTAGACCACATGAAGTGATGCACCCATCGTGTCTAGTGTGGGTGCTGATCTGATCTGCTCAAGATTCAGTTGGGACACAACAAGATTCAGCAATGTTGTGTCCCCAAAACTGTGGTCAGCAGACTACCCGAATATACGTAATGAGCTGGAAACGACATGGAAATATTCCAGGATTCAGTGAAAGCGTGTTGAGTGTGAGAAATAATCTTGACGCTCGCCGCAAACCTCAACTTCAATCAGCGTCGGTGGGATGTGTGCCGCTTTATGCAGCGGTTTGACTTTCCCAACATCGATACAAGATCTCAGTGAAAAATGAATCCAACTCTGGATGGAAATCAATATGGTGACATGAGCTTGGCATAAGCTTATTGAAACAATGTATGTGTGCCATCATCAGCACTAAAGAGGGTCGAGTGAACTATTACAGTGTTTTTTTTAAATTTTTTTGTTTTTTAGTTGCTTGGCAGTGTGTTTAGTATTTTCACATGAGTTGAACTTTGCGTTTTCATGGTAGAAGAAGATGTCAATGTCTAAGCTATGCAAATCTAAAATAAATGACTCAGTCTTAAAATAAACTCAGTAAGCTGCTAAATGACTGCTTAAGATCAAACCAGTGACACAATGTAGTTTGTTGATAGCTGACCTTTTCGTTAATTTGATGTACCCATACATTAATGTTTTGATAAGGCGTGTTTTTAAGTCACTGACACTGATTATTATTATTCCTGACCCGTCTACAGTATAGTCTGCTACATGCATTGAGTTCTCTGTTCATGTTTGTGTCTCATTGTGTCTGTGGTTGTAAGAGAGAGACAGGGCGGTGCATATAGTATTGCTTGCAGACAGATGTGCCTGCATCTGCTCATCTTGGTGTTTAATGTGTTTGCAGCGTTGCCTGTGTGTGCGTCCTTCATCATTGCCGTTTGATGGTGTTACCTTGTTCCATTGTGGAGCCCATTTCCCCGTAGGTGTCGGGCTGTTAAGAACCTCCAGTGGGCCTCGCGTAATGACCCTGTATGTGCTTCACATTCAGGCTCATCCATCATTGTGAAACAGTGACAGAACAAAGGGAACACCAGCATGTGCAAATAATGTGTACGTGTTCGTGATTGTGCCTTTGTTCTTAGTAGATTTGTGTGTTGTGTTTGTGGAGGATTTCCCGTGAAGCAGTGTACATGCGATTGCGCTCATGCTTGTGTACTGTAGGATCTTCTGCATCCAGTGTCCTGCTGCTGCAGCTCCCTGTAGATGCGGCTTTAACCTTTATCTCTCCTTCAGCATGCTGCACAGTGTCCATAACAGCATACTGGAAGAAGGGCAGCTTAAATCAGCAACAAAGCAACACTTTATCCTCCTCAAAGTGACATCGAGGCCAAAACAGAATGACACCGCCAAAGGGAATAAATCCTCTTCTGTCATGGCTGTAGTCGGATACTTGAGTTTCCGTGTGGTGCCATTTCTTTTTGACAGTTTGCAAATCTGCTTGACATTAATCTGTTTGATATTTTCTGTTATTATTTATTTATTTATTTATTTTGCTGAGAAATGAAAGTATTTTTCATAATGTCAAGCACAAACTTATCAATACCAAGTTCCTTCAAGCTGGAGTGATTCAGAGATTTCGACTCCGCATACATAAGAAGATAACCCTCTTCCTCTTATCGGCCGTGATGCACCACTTGTCTGAAGAAATTCCAAAATATTTCAGTCTTATTTTGCATAAAAAGGAGGAGGGATTAGATTCCCTTGCCTCCAGCCTTTCTTCTTTCTTTCTTCCTCTGCGTATCCTTTTTTGCTCTTCTTTCTTCTTCCTATTTTTGACTATCCCTATTGTCCTGATCTCAGTCTCTCCTGAACCCCTTAGGCCCCCCCTCCACTTGCTCATCTCTCTCTCTCTGACTCTTTCTCAATCTTTCCTTTTTCCTCCTCTGGCTCCCCCCCTCTTCATTTCTGGAGAAGAGGCAATGAAATATTTAAGGCTGTGCTGCTGTTGAGGCCTATATTTAGACAAGACAGAGCCACCCCCTTTTTTCTCTGTCTTTCCCTTGTGTGCGTGTGTGCTCCTGTGTGTGTGTGTTGACATGCGCACCATGCAGCAGTGACTGCAGCACACCCACAAATCCTCTGCTAGGATAGGAGTAGACACGCTGCATCTGTCACACATTAAAATCAAGGACAGAGTCAAAGAACCCAAAAGACCTCATATATATGTTCCAGCCTCTCTCACTGATTACTATACATCCTCTAATAGTAACAGGGTGGAATCAGGTCTATATCATAAACTGTATATACCATAACACAGTACATTAGTTTGTGAAGTCTTATTTCTTGTTCACCCCACGAAGAATATATCAAAGGACCAGCTATCAATAATGCAAAGAGAAACTATGGTTTCATTAGGACCAGTCTGCAGTGTGGTGTCAATAGACGCATATCAGAAATGCTCTGCCGCTGGCAATAAATGCCAAAGGTAAAGATTATCTGCCACCACAAGAAACGGCTGAATGTTTGCAAGTGTCTTTTTACCCTAAAATGTCTTTGAAGAGGACTTATTTTGCTTGTCCTTATTTTTTATCTTATATATTGTGTCAGTGTTTATATTAAACACGGTAGAAGTTTCAAATTATGAGGTCATAGTGTCTACAAATAATCTGTGTAAGCTAAAAACCTACTGAACTACTGCCCCAAGGAGCAGTATAAGATGAGAAGGGATTATTTTGAACTGTGATTCATGCAAAGCTTCTCTACTAGAGTCTAAGAATAAATATGTGAAGTATAAGGTAAAGCATTAACCAGCACAGAGAAAAAGATGGCAGAGGTATGGCAGTAATTCTCGTTTTCTCACTAGTGTTGCTTAAGACCTCAGTCACACAAGTTTAAAGACCAATCAGCAACCATCTGGTAACCACCAGTCACTGGAAATAAATGTGTATTCCATGATTGGTTGATGAGTGGTTGGTGGGAGCTGCTAGTGGTTGTAAAGAGGTATGAGGACCTCCAAGCCTCCTTATGATTGCTTTAGTTGCTAGCAGGTTGGCGAGGTCATCAGTAGATTGCACAAAAGACAGCAAATCTGCTGGAAACACTCACAGGCTGCTTGCTGAGCTTTACTGAAACTGACAAAAACCAGTTTTGAAATGTGCCAGCAGCACTGGTAAAGCACAACTTTTTCTTTGAAGACAAATGTCCCCCTAACCCTTGTTTTTTGGCTTTGTCTTCCAATATCAGACCCACCATGAATTGCAGGCCATGTTAAAGAACACCATTTCTCCTAACAGGGTGAGGTCTTTGTTAACTCATCATCATGAACAAGAGACTTGCACACTTTTAAAATGTGCACAATAAACCATGACTTGATAATAAATATGAGATTTACTTCGTGCTGTATTCTGTTGTGTTGCAGTTTATATCTCACTCAGTGCCACATCTCAGGCTTCCATGTTGACTCGCACTTTTCCTCACTGAGAGACAAAATGTAAAAATAACTTTGTAATGAATTATTCATCCTCGTCTTCAATTCTCATAGGTGATAAGCTCCAGGTGGTAGATAAATAAAATTCAATATATATATGCCAAAAAAAAAAAAAGGGTTGGGATTTTTTTTATTTTTTTTTTTGACATTTGAAAGTGGCACTCGGTGGGTTTTACGCCATGTTGATGTTGTTCTGAATGTATTATTAGAAACTTCTTGGCACGTCTTCCCCTCCTAACTCACCGCTGATTCTTTTAAATCCTTGGTTCACATAATCTCTGCTGTTTTCTGCCGTTGTAGTTGCTGCGATGTGTAAGCAGCTGGAATTGGTTTCTTAGATAAAGACTCTGGGAAGTCAAGCTGTTGCTACAATGTCCACAGTGACTAATGAAAAAGCCTGTGCAGTGGATGGATTGTGTGTGGATGTGTGGGGGGTTAAGGACATTGATAGCATCCTTGCCTGCTGTCCTCTGTGTGAATTTGGCTGCAACAAGAGATTAATGGTTTTGTTATTAAAAAATTCGTCAATTAGTCAAGGAGAAGAACATCGGGACTGAATGTAGTGCCAATACAATAACCGATTACATCCTAGTAATAAAACAGTTTGTTTGTTTTGTTTAACAAACCTCTGTATTGACTATTAACTTATTATATATTGATTACATAAAAACTACAGACTGTAAATAAACATTGGGCATAGTCACCTTGATGTTGACTGTTGTTTTGAGGCTGAAATTTAGGGGTTTAGGCTTTAGCTTTAGCTTTTTAGCCTGAAGTGATCAGGTTGTAGCTTGGATAACATGGTACTTTCTCAGCCTGAACAGTTGTATCGCATCACACAGACAGCCTACTATTTATTGTACAAATGTACAAATGAAATATTAGAATTTCAGCAACCAAAACTTGAGCAAAGGCTTCTTGGACAGGCTGTATGTATTGTTAGTGCCATTATCCACACAGCAGACCGTATTACTTTGTCAGTATGAACAAGACATAAACATGGTTAAGAGGTCCAGTTTAGCTACTTAAATTAGCAGAGGTGAAGCAAACAGCTAGTGGCTACATCTGCCCGTGGTAGCAAGGCAGATATATTCCTAAGTATAAGCCTAAGTAGAATTTAAATGGATAAATTATACAACAATTTATACCAACTGCAGCAGTCACAAAAACGCTAAGACAAGTTTATTTGCAGTTTAATGTTAAAGTGTTTAGATAGTTAACAGTGCAGATTCCATTTGCACTTGCTCTTCCTTCTTTTAATGAGAAAAATCAGGCTGAAAAGCATTTATTTCACCTGGAAAAAGTTTTTTTTTTTTCAATATTTGCCTTCTTTTTATAGACCGATTAAAACAGGACTTTTTATATGATAATTAAAGTATTTGGTGTTAAATTAACACAGATTTTGTTGTGCACCCGTGTAGTTTAGCTTGTTAGCTTTCAATGATATTTAGGTACAAACCAAAGTAGTAGCTGATGTTTTCAGTGTCTGAAATCATAATACTGCATCTTAATAAAAAGTTTTGGTATCATCAAAGTTGGTTAAATTAAATCAGAGGAGAACATCTACCTTCCTCGACAGTCCATCTGATAATTGAGACATTTTACAGAAATAAATCAAAAAATAAAGGACAGAGTAGTGCAAGACAAACAGTCAGGAAATGATGCTGAGTCATTGTTTGTTATAATGACAAATGGAAAAAAACAAGACAGAGAAGAAATCATTTCAGTTAACTGGAAAATGTAAAAGTTGTTCTGGTAAAAGAAAATAAAGCAGCAGTTTGGTGAGTATAACATGACGTCTGACAGATGAAATTAACTGAGCATCACAGCGTGCTTCACATTTATATTTATTATTTTGTGCTAGTTATTTAATTTAAAGTGATTTTTAATTTGAAAATATTTCACTCAAAACTAGGGATGGGTATTGATAAGATTTTCACAATTTCGATTCCATTTTCGATTCTGTTTAACGATTCGATTCTTTATCGATTCTCTTATCGATTCTTTTTATAAAAGGAGAACACTAAGGTCGATTAGCTTAGAACTTTGTTTTATATCTTCTCTTTGAACAACATAGAAATTTAGGAGTAACATGGCCTTACAAACGCAGCAGTGAGATCTTAAGAGATCCACAGCCTATGGCTCCTCAATGGGGTGTCACAGGGTCCCCAGGAAAAAAATTGTAAATGTAAAATAATAAAATAAATATTCTTCTGTAGCAATAACAAAGTATAACATAAATTATTCTGTAACAATTACACAAGAATATCCAGTAATGTCCCTGCCTACAATTAAACACATTCACTTACCGAAAATCGGGGCATCTGCTGTGGCAAATGGGTCCAAGCCTTTTAGCACAAACTTAGTCACTGCTCGGTGACATTCGTCTATCCTGGCCTGAAAGGAGACGCTACCGGTAGACTGCAGCGAGAACTGCCAGCATCTGAGCCAGACTCTGTCTCTCTCATCATGGTCACCTAAACGCACAGTAATGGCAGGTTTTGTAATAAGGCAGATTGCGCTAACATAATATGGACTGTTAGTTGATTATTTACCTGCCGCATTAACGGGAGAGGACGTGCAAACGTTACCGCTGCTGCTGGGTTGAGATTCACGAGTCCGGATCGGAATTAAAAACACGACATTCATTTAAGGTCATCGCGTGTTTTGTGAGCAAATGCTTTTGCATATTCGTAGTGTTTCCTCCCTTAAATGAAATATCTACTTAGCAAGTATTGCAAGTTGCCCTGTTGTCATCCGTTCTCGTAAAGTATAACCAAAGTTTTGAGGCGCTGTGTTTCCTGCCAGGTAAATGACCCTCCGCAACGTGGTGACGTCATTCGGGGCGACTGGAATCGATAAGGGAATCGTTTGCAAAAATGGCAAACAATTCCAAGGAATTGAAACAGTGGGAACCGGTTCTCAACAAGAACCGGTTTTCGATACCCATCCCTACTCAAAACTAAGACTTTGTCCAGATGTTGTAGAGTACACTCGCTCTGGTCACCGACTGTAGAAATCAAAAGAAAAATCAAAATAATTTGCAGGTTTTTGTGGCTCTTGCTCAAACCAGCCATAACTCATTCCCCTGCACTCATCCTACTAGAAGTCTGAGGTCCTCTGTTTGAAGACTAGTGGAGTTAAAGCAGTATTTTTATGTATGTACTGATTTTGTTACAACTGTGAATGTTTTTACCAAAAGCTTACCTCCTACATAAGAGCATCCTAGCTTACTTTCTCCTTCCCTCCCTTGTTCTGTCCCTATAAACTGTTCAGGTTTGTCTTTGTGACAGATACGTCTTGGTTATATCATTTGTTTCTCTTACTCTCCTGTAACCTCTACCCCACCCTTTGTCCTTCTGTCTCACTCCCACTTGCTTATATTATTCATCCTCTTCTCCCTCCATCCTGTCCGACAGTATGAGTCAGCAGTAGTGTGCAGTACACAACGCTTCATTGATCAGAGTTATGTGGTCAGATTCTCTTTCTGCTTCCTGCCTCCTTTCCTAAAGACTTCAACATTTAGCCTCCCCCTGTCTGCTTCTGACACCCCAGAGGGGTGTTAAATCAGAATGCTTGCAGGGTTTAAGAACAGAGGGGGGGAAATAAACACAGTATTAGTAAGAGTGTTAGGAACAGGGAGAGAACAGCAAGGGAGGTGAGGGAGAGAACAGCAAGGGAGGTGAGGGAGAGACTGCAAGCAATGCAAGAAATGGATCAAATTAGAGATAACAGAAAAGGAAGGAGAAAATTTAGAGGAAGTTGGTTATGGAAAAGTTGTATTTATCTGAATAAAGTCTGACTGATTTGTGTGTTCTTGGTTTAGGTTGCGTATCAGGGATCACATTAGTCTCCAGTAGTAAGATGATGTCGTCAGACATGCTGGCGTCACTGTTCCTTAATTTCCTTTCTGTTTGTGTTTGAGTAAGATCGTTATTTTAGTCATAGACGCGTAAAGCCTGTCCTTCTCTATTATGACAGTAGTCTTTCTTTGTATGGGTGTATTGAGCTTTTTCAAGGACTGGCAGGGTTTTAATGTGAGTCTCCAATGGTTAGAGCTGCGTTCATCCTTTAAGACCCTTTTTCATATTTTATTATTCCACAGTGGATATTTGAACATGGTTACGTACATGTGGAAATAAAAATACTTAAAACATAAATTGTATAGACATCAGCCTTTGTTGGCAAAGCAAAAATAGTAGGCATGAATCTCTTATGTTATGGCCTTTAAATCAAGTCCAGTCAGTGTCTGCAGCAGCAGCAGTGCTCTCATTTTACTTAAGTTAAGACCTGTATGCTTACTGGAATCTGTTTTTCAAGGTAACATGAGACCAAGAGTTGCTGTGTCACTGAAAGTTGACTATACAATCCACCAAAGGTCCATCAGAGGTTGTAACTGATAGGGGAAACACAACAAAATGACTGTCATTTTGTCTTTAAGGTCAGGTTATTAGATCGAATCTCATCCCAGGGCATCAAGTACTACTGTTCAACGTCACTAGTGCCACAGTGGGTGCACGCAAGGCGTTCTTTGGCGTCTCCTGAGTCTGTGTGAGGAAGCCACAGGGTTGGCAGTGACTTAAGTCACAGACAGGTGTCCCACTCTGGAAACCAGAGTTCATGTTCCTGTTTAAGATCTTTGTGTTTTCTTGTTAGTTTAACTTTCACTGGTAAGTTTTGTATCAACTCGAGCTTTCACCCACGACTTGGTTTGGTTTAGGTACCAACAGCTGCTAAAATTAGATTTGATAGGAAAAGCTGGGTTGTAATATATGCCAGCTCAATGTTAAACCTGCCTGTAGAAAAATGGTACTTGAGGCTATCCAGTGCATTTAATGTGACCCCCAACGGATCCTGAACAAGGGTGACAAGACCAGCTGTATTATTGTACTATTGTATATGCTTTTAACATGACCTGATATGTCACAGTAAGCCACATATCTCTGAGATGCCACCAGCTTTATTTGGCACCCAACAGACTCGCACATTCCTACCTGGAATTTTTGCTAAACTTCATCCAAATAACTAAAACACAGCATTAGGCTTTTCAGGATTGTTATCTAAAAGCTGGGAGAACATTATGTGTGCAGTAAATGGGACAACGTGCTAACACATTTGGTGCTTTGAATAAATCAAGGCCATCCATTCATGCAGTTTTTTCTTTTTATAGGAATCAGGTCTGTTTGCTGAGACTAATTAATATTTAAGAACAAAAACTGCTGTTCAATAAATGTGCCAAAGTGATTTTTCTGTTATATGTGAAGATGGCACTAATATCTTTTATAAAAGGAGGGGGAGGGTGGAGGAGAGGAGTGATAAGAAAAACAAAGAGAGAGAATGAGAGAGAAAGCCGACCTGCTTTTGTCTTCCTCTCCAAGGTCACCCTTTCTGCTGAATCAAATATTTCAGACTGATAGAAGTGGGCTTCTCTCTTCTCCTCTTTCGCTCCATCCCTCCTTCTCCATTTCCTCTTTCTCCATCCATCACCCGCCCCACTGCTGCTCCTCATCCCCCTCCCCCTCTTGTTTTTCACTTAACATTCCTCATCCTCCTCCCGCTCTCGCTCTCTCCGCCCCCCCCCCCCCCCCCCCCCCCCCCTCTTTCTGGGGCGCTGCGGATGCAGTTCCCATAGCAACCATCGGATCCATGTTTGTCTGATACGCATGCGATCCATTAATAACCCTGCTGTCTGCAGATAATAACAGCAAATCTCATACTGCAGACAGAGAAATGTGAAAAGAAACATACTAACAAAACTGTAGGACAACAAATTGTAAATAATAGAAAAAATCACACAAAGAAGAAGGAGATGGATATGTTGTGTAATAGAAAATCAGCACAAGCTGGTATATTAGCTTTTAGCTGTCTAGATACTCAATCCTCTGTGGATTTTTCCACGCTATAGGGTATATACATGCTATATTGAACCAATATGACCTTGACTAGTCTTTGATTAGATAGCTAAGGGTGTTTCTTGAACAGCATCTTAGATGTGAATAAAGATTTTTATAGGCAATAATTATAGTCAATTATTTATACTTAAATTAGGTATCAAACCATTTGTAATGACAAGTATGCATTGAAAATAATATCAAATATGTAGAGATAAACAATTTTCTTCAATTTTCTTACTTTTCTTGTGCATTATTTAAGCTACTGGGGAGTTGTACTCTTTATTTCAAATGTTTTCTTTTTTTCCTCATATCTTTATATTTATTTATTCATTGAGGAGACTCACAGTAGTCCACTCCCTGCGTAGTCAGGTATTCCAATAATCACATGTGGAATATACCAACATGTGTGATATTATATTAATTTAGTCTCTACATCATTTAATATTGTTTGCATATATTTTGTTTTACTAAATCATGTATTAATTTCTTCATTTACGTTTGATTATGGTAGTTATGGTCTTCCATAGTAATGCATGGGACAACATATGACTTCAAACCTTTTATATTTTCTAATCTGCAAGTTCACAAATTTCTGCACACACATAAAAGAGACTCGCACACACTCGGAGTCATTGTTATGTGGGCCAGTGGGTAGTCCTACTCGTCTCATTGGCACCGTGCTGCAGCCTGGGGGAGGAGGCTGGCCGGGTGGAGTGATGGATGGCGAGTAGCCAAGCCCAAGTGCTTGTGTTGTTGTGACTGTGAGGATTGTGTGTTTAGGTGTGCCGACTGGGTAAGCATACATTAGAGATAATACTTAGAAGTGTGAAAATGTGCAGTGTATGAATGAAAAAAATGTGTGTGAATGTGCAAGTCAACGTGACCTACTTTCCACTGCAGAGAGCCCCAAACACCGTCTGTCTCGCCACATTTTTCGCTCCTTTTCTGTAACGCACAAGGACGAAAGAGGCGCTGGATTAAATAAAATAGAATAGAATCCAATATATAAAGGGTAATTATTCATTTTACTTTGTGCCTTGTATAGCACACTGAATCTGCATATGTGGAGAAAATTTCACTTTAAATCGCCTTCCCATACCATGTTGTATTATTACACAGTGCAGCCACCTTCAAGGCTGACTTGGTTTTGCATTTTCACATGTTTAAATGACTACTTGAGGATACTTCCAAGAGTAAGTCTGTACCCACGACTGATGTTAAAATGCAAGCCTTTCCAGCAGAAATAAACATGTTTGCAGCCTGATCCAAAAATGCTTTTGATCATTTCCTTTTACATAGGAATCTTATTGGGGGGAATTTTTTAAAAGAATTTCCCCACTGAAGTTTTATTAAAGTTATTAAGACTTTGACTGACCAGTTGTTGCTGACACATGTTGTGCAACATCTGTCACAACTTAAAGAGATGAAGAGACAGACCACACATGGCTGAAAGAAAGTTCAACCAAACCCAAATGACCTGGAGGAAAGAGAGAGGGAGGCTGAGTACAGACTCACATAAATGCAAATATACATATATATGTATGTATGTATGTGAGCAGTCAACCTGGATACCAAACTTTACTCCAAGCAAGCGACTCCTCTGATCCAAGTAGTTACAAAGTGTGGGTAATTATGCCTCGAATACTTTGAACTTCTGAACTCACCTCTCAAGCATGTTTGTGGTGTTGGTCCTTTTTAGAACATCATTATGGTATATCTCACAAATAACATGATTTTCTAGTTAATTGTACCAACAGAAGATGTATGTAGAGAGATTTGGTAAGAGGTTTGAATATTGTATTCATATGATACTAATTAACAGGTGTGTGCGTCTATGTGGCACACCCATCCGGGTATGGATCCATTTTTCTAGCATTAGCTGATAGCTTAGCACCCTAGTCTAGTCTAATATGATTACTTCAATATCAACATAATAATACTAATAATAATAATCAGCACTTTGAAATGGGACTTTACAAGGTAATGGCTAGAACTGGTGGTGATGCATTTAATGTATTTATCAGCTAACAGAAGAAAAGCCTTTTGCATTGATTGCTTTAGCTGTTTTGGTGCATTGAGCATCAATAATTCCACAGTGACGAGCTGAATAGATCATATGTCTTCAAGCAGATTAAAATTAAAATCACCATGAGTGCATCTAAAATTTCAGAGACTCAGTAATTAGTGATAAGACTTTGAGTCCTTGTGTGAATGTTAACAGAATAGTGTTTACGGCGTGTGTTTGCCGTACTACTTGTGAACAGAACTGCACAGATGTAATTAGTGACCTTCTGACAGATACAGCAGTCTGGGACAGATTTATTAAGCATCATTTCAGCTGCGCTCTAATGGGCTGAGATAAGTGTGGCTGGATTTAGGAAAGTTCAAGCTACTCGTAAGGATCAGTTTTTCATGGGAAATTCTCTGAAGTTTAATTGCACCCTCAGTAAATTATTTTAAACCTTGTGGCTTCTCATTATGGAGCGTTGCTGTTTAATTCATATCTGAGCTCTCTGACAAATCTCAACTCTGAACTTTGCCTTTTTAAACTACCCTTCAAATGCCACAGTTCCTGTGGTTCAATGTAGCAGATCAACAAATGATTACAAAGAGGTGACGACTGCAAATTGAACGAGAGGCTCAGCACAAGTGTAACTACAGGGGTCCAACAAAGAGTGGCCACGCATCATACTGATGTCTTCAAAAATTTATTTTTTCCTTTCTCGCTCACTTATTGTCTTCAGACACAGTGTAAACTGAAGAAAACACAAAGTTTCCAACATAAATGTCTTATCAGAGTCTCTCGTGTTAGTGTCCATAAACAGTCTTGAGCAAGCAGAACAGAAAAAATGCAAAATAATGGATATTATGATGATATTTGGTATGTAAACAGTTTTGCAACAATGTAATTAATCAAGTAAATGTGCAATAAATGCATTTGCACTGAATTGTTTAAACTTTAATTGCACTTCTTCTTTTGGTGCTTTCTAACTGTAGAAGCTGTCGAAGGATGAATGTATTAGTAGACTACGGCTGTTAATCCAGTCTGTCTTTTATGGACCAGTACTCACCAGTTTGCATCTGTTTTTATGCACTATATTTCTTCTGCTACATGACCACTTGCTAGCAAAGTAGCTGGCTCTGCATTCCCACAGGAGCTCTGCATGTATGGATATAATGTTCGCTCTTACTGTAGTCTAGTATCTTACTCTCCATGTGGATAAAAGCACAACACAACAAGTGCTGTTAGGCTGAGATGAAGTAGTAGGAATGAATTAAGAGCCTTGATATTTCACGGACTTCATTTCTTCATTGACCTTTACATTTACCCCGTACTCCTCCCCCACCCCCAAACACACACATGTTTCGCCCAGCAACAGCACCATACCATCTCCCAGTGTCAGGCCAATTATGATTAGCCTCAGCACAGTTTCTCCTCCGCCTCCTCCTCCCTTGGACTCTTCTTCTTTTCTCCTGTTATCCTTTCTATTATCTCTCCTCCCATTTCAGATTGAGGCCTCATTTGTTTTCTTCTTCTTGTTCCCGTCCCTGCTTTCCTGTCTTCATTTCCAAATTGCCATTTAAATCCCCATCATTTGCTGTCTCACCACGCTTCTCTTGTGCCTTCATATTTTCCTTCCCATTTTCATTGCCTTACTTTATTCATTATCCCTCCATCTGTGCTTTCTCACACTAATATCAAAAGTACCACAGCATATCTGTCAATTTGATCTAGCCTTTTCTGCCTTTTATCCGAGTTTATGTAATATCCAGCCCTGATAAACTTGGGGCTGCTTGCCTGCAGAAATACTTTGACTACTGATTTCATCTGAAAATGTCAAAATAGAGGCATTAGACCCGTCTTAATGTTTCTCATGGATATTATTATTATTATTAGTTAGAGTGATTCAGAGAAATAAGGACATATTTACACCATCTTTGTTTGTTCTGTAAAGTAAAGAGTATTGAGTCTTGTCAAATAACAAATTCTAATGCAGGTTTGCAGTGCATTGAAATTTTATGAAGCACGAAGTTTCCAACACTTCTTACTGTCACTGTAGTTTTCTCCATAGGAAAAAGATGAGTGCTGAATTCTGCTAGTAAAATATACTTGTAACTGTTGAATTCTTTAAAAAGACTAATATTTTCTAATAAGGCAAACAGATGCTGTCACTCAGTCTACCATTTCTCTTCTTTCAAACTCAGAATTTATGACTAAACTGCTTCGTACAACAGATCTTTTTAGTTTCTCCCACCTCTAGTTAGTGTCTAACTTAATGAAACTGGCCTCAGGTTTTCTTGCCTTTTAATATTTTTAATACTTTGCGCATTCTGGTTAAAAATACCTTGATAAGCTTTTTAAACGACGGGGGAAAAGCTATTGGTTAAAAGTTCTCAATACTGTTTACTCCAGCTGAGCACTCAGGAATAGTCACATCCTTAAGGACTTTTGCTGGACTGATTCATTGAGTTTGCAACTTATAGAAAGTGGGGAAAAAATGTTCTTTGAATTAAGTCTTTCAAACTTTTTCTGTTGCCTGCTCAGTGCATATTTTTCTCTTGATTATTTGCTCTGAGGATTTGGTATCTGACCATCTGTGCTCCCAAAATTATGTTTTTACCTTTTAAATAACTTAAATTTGAAAAATGAGTTAAACCCGTCGTTACATTTCTTGTCCTAGAATTAACGATGAGTCCTGTCTTTCTCAGACAATTAGCGTGTCTGTTAATGTGATTTACTGTGCACATGTCAGATTTCCTACCACTGCAAAGAGAAGAGTCTTGTGGCAGTATATGGAAATGGATGAACCTTTGATTGATACGTTGATTGAATTTAATGAACACAAGTGGAGGCGTAACCACTTGACAAGTGAGCAGTCACGCTTTGGTAATGAGCAGCTAATTGAGGCTGACTCTGTTATCTGCTCTGAGTCAGTGTGTACCAATGTACTGACTGACCTAATGTGTTTAAAGTAAACTCTACTGAGCCTTGAGATGCGATCAGTGAAATGCCAAAGGCACAGGTGATTGGTGAGTAAGGTTTAACTCGCTGGTTTCACGGTATAAAGAGAAGAACAAAGAGAGTGACAGGATCTGACACAGAGCTGACCTCCTGCACAGGCTTGTTTAAGCCTCCTGCTGTGTGGCTATAATGACTCTGCAGTGTTTCATAGCCTCCACCATCTGTGGAGCAGCGACAGTGTCCCCCTGGAGAACAAGGCTTTTGCTTTGCACATTTCCGGTTCTTTTTCATCTCACGCTGATCTCTTAAACAATGAAATGTAGAGGTGAGAAGTCTGTCCTTTTGTTTAACTGGGGCATCTGTGAACAGCTTGTGCAAGTAGATGTTATTGATGGCAGTCATTCACCTGCTGTCCTCAGGGAATAAGGATGTCATGTGGCAGTCCTACCAGTAGTCAACACACATTTTTGGTCCTTTTGTTCTAAATGGTATTGGTGCTTAAGTTAGTCTTAGACTAGGTGTCAGATGATTTTATCAGAGCAGCATAAGTTTAAATTATATAAAACTGTGGTGCATATTGACACAAAAAAAAGCTTTGTTGTGCTTTTTTCACCCATAAAATAACTTTAAAATCACACCACAACATCTCTAAGTGACTACTGGAAAAGGTTCTCAAACCACTGGGTGCCATGAGGGTGGCTAAATCCATCCTTCATATACAATCTAATATATAAATGTGATTCAGTGATCTTCTCCTTCCAAAGCTTTAAACGTAATTGTCCAATCACACATGTCTCAGACTTCCACAGACTCATTCGCAGGATAATGGCAGCAGTTCTGTGCTGAATCAGAGCAGGAAGAAAAACAGATGAAAACTGAGACGCGCAGCTGCTGAGCTTTAGTCACTTTTCATCAGAAAACACAGCAGCTGTTAAATTGTTGTTTTTTAAGCTCTTGTATTTGATTTCAGCCCAAACTGGGAAACACATGCTTGAAATTCTCAAATTTTACACTTATGGATCACAAAAAGGCACTTTATTCAGTCACTACAGTTGACCCTCGACGGCCCTTGATAGTCGGCATCTCTATTCCCCGACTGCAGCGCTCCAGAACTCGCTTACTGCGCATAAAGAAGCAGAAACACTCGCTTAGAATATTAACAAGAAGAGGCCTTTTTAGCTCGTGTTTACTGTTCATGTATCCTCAAACTTCATGCAGCTTCTCCTGGGAGTTTTGGAGTCTAGTTCTCACAATATTGTGAAGTCTAATTTGTCTTATGGGAGTTCAATGCATCAGAACGAGAATAATATACCATCTTACATGTTTGGGAGTGTGATGAACAAAGTGGTTTACGGTGTTATGCAGCGGCAACTTTTCCATAGCTTGTAACATTCCTCTTCTTTGTCTTGTCCAAAGGCCTGGAGCAGGACTGAATCTCAGCCGCTGCATAGATCGCTTTGATGTGAGCCTCACTTGCGCAGCTTCACCTCTGAACTCCACTTCTCCATGTGCACTGAAAACCAACTTCTTTTCTTCCTTCCTTCCTCCCCACACCAGATTTAATCGATCGCATTTTTCGCTGTCAGTGCATTTTTACCCTGTTCTCAAAATGACCTACTTTGTGATCTTTCCCACTGTGAGAACAGCTCTTCTCTTTCTGTAGCAGGGAGAATAGATAACAACGGGAAAAGGGAAAGCACGGTGAGGGTGAGGCAAAAAAAAAAAAAGACATGAAAGGAGATATGCCTGCTTGCTGCATTTTCACAGCTTAGTAAACACTGCAAGCAAAGGCTGTCTTATGGCAAAATCTCATTCTATACCGACCAGGGCAGTTGCTGCAAATGGTTTTCAGTGTTGCATTTGATCTTGTCTTTGAGGCTTTCCTTGCTTCTACAACAGTTAATAGGACACTTTTTGCCAGCCCAGAGGTACAAAGGGAAGGATGGAGATGTAGAGTAAAAATGTGGAATAAGCTGTAGATCCAGATGAAAGGAAATTATCTAAATGGTTCTGACTTGTTAGCTTTGACTTTTAGGAATCTAATATCTGCAATTGGAATATCTCCACCAGCATTCATTTTTCACTGAACTAAAGTGTCCTGCTGCAAACATTTCAGACCCATCAACACACTTAGCTCGCCATCAGAATTGCTTCTTCCCTCTGCATTTCTCTATTATTAATACACCAACCCTGCAGTTGCAGTTCTACCAAAACTTTTCTACATGGGCTCACTAATGCTAATTATAGAACTGAACTCAAAAGCCTCTCAGGCAGTTTTCACACTTTGAACCAGTCCAGACCTCAGTCACTTTAAACTGGGGCACTTTAAATCACTGTGTGTGGTTTGTTTTTGTTCTAGATGGACATCACTAACCTCTACCTGTAGTATGTATGCATTCCTTATACCCGGAAAAAATGATTTTAAGTCTGATGCGGGTATTTGTAATGATCGTTTGTGCTGCCTCACGGCCTGTGCATCTTTCCATTTCCTCTGCAGCAGTGTGAATATAGCACACGGGGGCACGTGAGACATGCGATGCAGCCATGTGAGACACAAAAACGGTGCGACAGTGAGAGGAAGAGAGATGCTGTATCAGGTCTGCTGTTAAATATAAGCCTGTGTAGCAAATAAGGAAGAGGAAATGTAAAGAAAATGAAAAGAAAAGTGGAACAGGATGCAAAAATGCAGATTCTGTGTTCTCTCTACTTTTTAATATGCCATTTTTAAATGCGTAAGTCTCAGAGCAGAGATGAGAAGCTTAAATGTGACATGCAAATTTAAAAAAGTAAGCCTGTAATCTGGAGGAAGGCTATGTAGTATGATTGAGAAGGGTAGCACAATTATCAGCGACTAGCTGTCCCTCAAAGTAACTTATACAGGACTAAACACCTTAAAGCTTTATTTTTTTCAGTGTATTTATGTTTATTAACACCATCTCAACTTTCCACTGTTAAGCTGAAATAAAACGAATCTCCTCGTAAATGTACCTGCATCTCGTGGATATGAAACACATGATGATGACATGTAAGCCCCTTGATTAGTCTATGGCTAATGACCCGGTGAAACTAAATGTAATATGTAATGGGCTTTGCTGTTTTTATAGCTCTTCTAAAACCTGAGTTGAAATGTGTTTTGAAAAATGAAAACAAACTAACATCAAAAACATAAAAACACAAAAGAACATGAAAGCAAAATATGTAAGTATAAAGAAGACATTATAAAAGGTTTTTAAAACTGAGTAATCGATTAAGCTGTTTTAAAAGTTCACAATCACACTTGTTTCATTTCTGTAACGTAGAACATTGTAACAGCAACCGATCTGACGGCTCTGAGTGCAGAGTGAAGGGTAAATGGCTGACATCATTGTTTAGATGTAAACAAGAAAAGACTATAAATCATGTTTTGTTGGTGAAGGCAGGCATTCCTGTAAACTTTCTGCATGGGCACAAAAAATTCACAGTGCCTGCTTGTAGTGCAGTGCGATTATATTTCTTTATCTTTTGTTATCCTTGTGGTAACCATCATTGCTTACTTCCTTGTTTATTCTGATTCACAACTGTAATATTTTTTGCTGATATGCAGCATCTCAAAAAGCTGAATTTGTAGAAAACAATAAAGTAGCCATACTGAGCAATTAGGTGAGTTTCACTTATTATGCTACATACCTTTAACTAATTGCTGTGCCTCATTGTTTTGTGGAAAACTAGTTGTGCGTTGCTTAGCATGAAGTGAATAAATAAATAAATAATTAATGAGTGATATCTTTATTAAAACAGTTCTTGTTCAGCTGTACTGTAAACACATATATCAGTAGCTGCTGGAAAGGTACCCGCACATACAAAGGGTGTCAAAACTACAACACAACAAATGTCCAGCCTCACATAAATAATTTAACCATTTTGTATGGAAAAGCATCTCTGGTGTGCAGCACATCCATCTTTTCAAGAGAGAATTGGCCTCGTTTGTTTGGTGTGTGTAGAAATCTTTTTTTTTTTTTTTTTTTTACCCAGAAAACACACAAAATCAATAAGGCATGCACACCATACAATTTTATTGTTATTACTGAGTGTATGTTAGTGAATCTCAAGCATTTAAAATTACTGCGTGTAGCAGGCACTGCTACTTTCACTTTTCTTCACCCAAAGTGGTGAGGTTGTCTAAAGGGAGAAGATGAAACCAGTAAAGGCTGAAACTAAGAAATAAGAGTTAATAATATGTATACTTTATTAATTCCCGTTGGGAAATTTGTCCTCTGCATTTAACCCTTTCACTCAGTGAAGCAGTGGGCAGCCAACAATCCAGCACCCAGGGAGCAGTGTGTAGGTACCTTGCTCAGGCGTACCTCAGAGTAGCCGTTCAGTGGATTTGAAACCCCGACCTTCCGATCACGGGGTGACCAAAAGCAGCTATTGGAGAGTTTAAGTTGTAACGAGCAAGAATGGAAGCTTTTGTCATGAATTTGACACGTTAAGCATTTGAAACTGTGGATGTCATCATTGTGCATTAAATGTTTGTCATACCTTCATCGTCTGTGCTCATGCACGGCCGGTGGCATTTCTAAATTTGTTTGTACAAAGCCGGGAGGAAAATACTGATTAAATATTCGTGTGTTTGAAGAGCTTGTGCACCGATTTGTGTGTAGTTACTGTTAGTGAACGATGCCCCGTGCCTGTACTGTAAAGGGAATGCTTTTAAAGTGTGTAAAGTCATGGCTGTATAGTTGTAGCTTTAATGTGCACAAGAAATCCTGAAATCCATCAGTCAAGTTGGCCTGCGGTGCCTGAACTTCATGCTCACTGTCAGGAACAAACATATGGCACATTTGTGCATGCCTTCCCTTCGTGAGGTTCCTCTCTTGATCTCTGTGATCTCCCAGCTGAAATATTGATGTAAGGAGACTGTTCTTTTTTTTCTTTTTATATATAGAAGGTGGCCTCACTTTTTCAGGACTGTCTGTAAGGAGGAGATCTGTGCTGAGGCTTTGACAGATCTCCAGTGTAGACCCAACTTTTGTTCTCGTGTGTCAGCCTGCAGGAGTTTCGGTTTCTTTTTTCTGTTTTTGTTCAGATCTATACCTTTCTCTATCCCTCAGCACACTTTCACAGCCTGATTCTTTCTCTTTGCTCTTTATTTTTTGTTCTTTTGAAGACGCCTTGTTTCGTACCGCTGCAGAGATTTCTGCATTGCATTATTTTCTCCTTGATAACCTGTTAAATAAGATTAGGACCAGAGTATAGAGAGAGGTTGGACGCTTGCAGTTTATCCTTAAAGCAAATATAGCTAAATAGGATATGTCACTCATGATGTCACTGGAAGCTCTTCAACCACATGTTAATATGATTGAGATTATTATCCAGATATTTCTTTTCTTCTCCAATTTTGTAAGAGCTATTTGAATCATTGTAAAACTCCAAAACCATCACTGCCTCTGATTAAGCTCCTGCAGTAGTTTGTGTTCTGTGCTCCAACTTTGATCCTGTCCTCAAAGTCTTAAGTCTTTAGAGCAAGCCTAGCTTTGCAAAGTGGTCCTCCCCACTTCCCCACCTGCAGAGCTCATATATTTTTCAGCAGCAGCAAGCTTGGGGGACAGCCAGGTACACTATTAGAGGGATGACTCAGAAGTGGGACTGGATGGCTTAACAGACTGGAGGTAATCCTGCCTTCTCGACCTGAAAATAGTCTTTCCAACATCTCTTCCCCCCTTTTTCATTTTGCAACACTTTTCCTTTCAGATACCATTCTGCATAGGACTTTCTACATATTTTATATTTGTCTTTCCTTTTCATCACACTTAAACTTGACCTCGACCCTCCACAGTTTTGCGCTCAAGTTTTATTTTCACTCCCATTTCATCTAATCACTCATTTCAGTTCACCTTCTCTTTATTTTTTCCCTTTCTCCTCCTGTTCTGCATCCTTCTCAGTGAAAGGGAATTACTTTAGGAAGCAAGTGAGGCTGGGCTCACATGGCATGAAGGGCAAAGACGCACAAAGGGAGCGAGGTTGGAGTAAAGGAAAGAATTGATTTTCCAGTTGGAGAGGCCATGCAATGAAGGACCAAGTCTACCCTCGGGGCTCTGGCTCGTTATGGGAAAGGCCAGCCAGTGACCTTAAGACTCAACTGATCACGTTTTTCTATTCACAGATAAAGGCTTCTATTGGTTTTTATTGGAGTATTTATTCAGAGTAAAGGTTTGGAGCTGACAGATCAGAAAGGTGTCTGAGATCATTTTGGCTTTGTGAGAGTGTGTTACAGGGTATTATGTGTGTGTATACATGTGGGTATGTTGCTGTTTATGTGAGCCTAACCCTGTTTGCCCTTCACACGGAGCACAGCACAGCATCCCCTCTGGCAATTCAGCAGCGCGGTAGAGATGGGAGAGGTAGAGATGGACGGAGAGAGAGGCATATCTAAACATACTCACACCAACAGTCCCATTTCCTGGCTGGCAGCCATGACAGATGGGGGAGTTCAGCTCACGGGGGTTGCCATGGAAACCAGCATCGGTGGTAGTCTGAGCTTTTCCACTCTAAGCGGAGATGGAGAGCTGCACACACACTCTGCAGAGGAGTGCAGCGTGGGCAGCAGAAGCCTTTCGCTTGTTGTTTATGACTTCTTCTTCTTGTTGTTGTTGTGCAACAAGTCGGCGTTATCGGTTCACATTTCAGGGACAGAGATGGGAGGCAGTAATTGCGGATAATGAATTTGTTTATGCCACGATCGGTAATTGTGCCACTGAAGAAAGTGTGACAAGACAAGCACTTGACTGAACAGAGAGATGCATATTTATTTATCACACTTTCAGCTTCCTGTCGCCAGCCCTCCTGTCTACATTTCCATCTTCCCCTCCACCAGAGAGCAATTATCACTCTCATCTTCTCGTTCCCCTCCTCACATTTACATCACTTCGGATTTCTCTCTCGCTTTCTGCTAACAGCAACCACACGATTTATGCCGTTTTCTTCTCACTCTTTGATTCCCGTCATCGATCCTGTTTAAGAGCAAACGAGGCAGAGCACCCGTTCACCCAGAAAGGGTCTAACTAGATGTGACAGGCACTAAAAGCCAATCCACTGCTGTGCTCCAACCCAGCACCACCATATGGATCATTCCTTCAACAGCAGAGCTGCATGAATTCTTCTCTGTTATTCATCTTAATTTTCTCAATCTGTGAGCTGAAACATGCTCGTACATACGTCTCCACTGTGTTGAAGGTTATTAAGATGCACAGCACGGTAATCATACACATTTCTCTCCCACATACACTCGTATACACCCACATAGCATAATCACGATTTATTTCCATAGCACGTTAGCATCTCATACATATATTCTTGCTTTAAAAACACATTCACACACACACAGATATAAAATTCTGTCATGGCGATCGCCAGGGCTTTATTCAGTTGCTCCCTGTAGCTTCATTTTTTATCGTTAAAGAGTTAGGAACTGAGAAATTTAGCTGCCTACTTATTTTTCCATTTAAAAGAATATTTCTACTCTGTTTTTTGGGCGGGGGGAATATTTGTTTGTCCAACAGCAAAATCATACTCACGAATATAAGTCTGCATCTGCCAGCCTCTTAGCTTAGCTTAGCAACACAGTCCTGTCAACTACTAAACTACTGACTATACTCAATATTTAGAAGCAAAGTGAATACATTTAGCTCAAATGAAATTGCAAGTTTTACACTTACATCTAGTTATATTCAGAAATGAATGAGTCATTGCAACATTTTGGCTGCTGTTAGCCTGCCAGCTGCCCAGTACTGCAAACATTTACAACTTGCCAAGCGTTTGACCACATGTAATACTAAAGCCTTGTTCACTGTGATGACTAGAAATCTTAAAGACTGCACTCTGTCAGCATTACATGCAGCTTGTAACTAGTGACTGACACCATAAAATCATCAGGAAAGTGTTTACTTAGTTTTTTTTATGCACTTTTTTTTAGCAAGAGAAGTTGCTTGCTGTTTTCCATTAGAAAGAAACCAGTTTTAATGCATTATCCATAATAACTTTACTTTTCAGACCCAGAGGCTACATCCATATTTTATATACTACATCGTGTGATTGTTATTGGATGAGAATGAGTGCAGGCAGTCTGCAGCTATCATGTTAAGTTGTATTTAATTGACATTTCCAGCAAATAGCTTCACATCACGGTCCACCTACACACCAGTTTTTATTTTTGTTGTTAGAGTGAATAGCTGTCGTCTAAGGGTTCAGGTGAGAAAAACAGACATGCTTTGATTTGACAGCCTGGATCATCAAGCACGTTCCAGGACCAAACCAGCACAGTGCCAGTTTGTACTCGTCGAGTATTCGTTTCAAATTGGTACACAAATACTGGCCATTTACTACCTTTAATGATCCATTTGAGCAGCATGTAAACAAAATACTATGTGTGCCCTTTTATATAAATATAGTTCAGATGGTTTTCAGTGGCTGATTCAGAGTAGAAAAGGCTCTGCAAGTTTCTGCAAAAACTTAACTGCAGCCACTACTACTAGTGCTGCTGTCTATTAATGCTAGCATGCTTTATACACTACTAGCAGTCACACTTCTAGGTTTAGACTGATTTGACACTAGATCACATGACACAGACATTAGAGTAGGTCTGTAACGTTTACAGCCACAGTAATTTAAAACGCCTACATGGGTGTGCAGTGTTTCTACTGTACCCGTGTATTTTCGTGCTGTGGCTTTGAACAGGGTGCAGCGGCAGTGTTTCTGCTGTCTTGACCATACAGGTCTTTAAAAGATTCAGCTTACAAACTAGTCTGCATCACATATCCAATGTGAGGTGCGATCGAATCTTTGCTGCAAAAAACACATTTTGGCCGATCTCCCCTTGGAGGTTTCCCTCCTTGTGCAGTTCTGGACTGCTTCCAGCACAGCTGTCACTCCATGGAGGTCCCCTCAACACTTGGATGTGCACTATGTAATTTCACCATGGATCAGTTTTCATGTTGAGAATCATCACTAGTAATAAGAACTAGTTCTATGATAAGTATTCATGCCATGCTTGTCATTCTTCAGCGGGGTTGTGCACCGTGAATTCTTTCCTCAGGGTCAAACACTTATTTGAGTCTTGGGTCATCACGAAACCTGCTCGTCACATTTGACTATCTGCAGCTTCATCCTCGTTCAGCAAATTTAATCCCAGTTGCAGGTTTCTGTTTTGACACACTGAATGCACATCACAGAGGCACATGTGCAAGGCGACAGGATGAAGCAATCTAAAAAAAAAAAAAAAAAACCCAATCAGCTAGATTTAATCAGATAATGTTTTTGAATTTTACGGCTGAAGTCATTAAACTTAAAGATCACATTTTGTACACTACTGCAAGTTAGTGCATGCTTTTTTTTCTTTAGTAGACTGGATTTCTCCTCCTCTCTCCAAATTTAAAATCTCCACATGAACCGGCTGATGGGGTTTTTGTTGTCCCTTTCTGACCTTGTAATAAGTCTGTGGTTGCTTGAGTGCACAGTGGGGGATTGTTAGATTTCTCTCTATAAGACTTTCTATGTAAAGTGACCCAGGGTGACATCTGTTAGTTGGTGTTACGTGAATAAAATTCCAAAGGATCTCTTTGATCTTCTGCCACAATCCTTTAAGCTGATTCCTGAGTTCAAAACTAAAAGGCAAGTTAGCCGCTCAAGTTTAAGCAACTCGAGGTCTTTCAACTGTGTTTTTAATTTAATACACTTTATAATTTAATTAGATTTTGTATTTCACTTTGTACATCTTAATTTAATCATATATCTTTTCTGACTTTTATTTTAAGCATTACACAGAATTATTATGTTGTAATTTTGTTTGTAGACCGTGGATGTAAAAGCCCAACAATGGACAAGAGCTGGAAATTAGCAATAGCTATAGACTGTATGTGCAGCACATCAGTTTCATGCTCCATATGAGGACTATGTTAGATTGCATTGTCCCTTTTTAAATAAATACGAATTAAAAATTTTTATTTTTACGGTATATTTGGATCACTTCCCTCTGGTATTTTTTTCCATCTCACTTAAAAGCAGTTTTTCTGTCTTATATGCTCTGTCATTGTTGTGCACAACAGTACCTGGTTTCATAAAAGTGTGTCTGTGTGTACATATGTGAGTCTGACAGTGTGCATGACTGAGAAGGATTTTGTTTTTATGAAAGGAGAGTTTTTTTCTGAGCAAGATTTGTGGCTCCAAGATTTATTATTACTGCGTGAGTGTGACTGTGCATATACAGTAAGAGCATTTACAACATGAGCGTGTGTGTGTGTGTGCGTGTGTGTGTGACTGTGGTGTATTTCCAAGATTATGATGGAGTAAACATGATTAATGGCTTGTACCTGTGCTCTGCCTCGTACACACATTCTGGTTACTAATGGATCTGCTTATTTTATCTCTGTGCATTAAACAGTGAAACCAGTGAGGCTGCAAATATTTTCTGATTGTAATGACCAGACTAATAATCCGAGGTTATGTTTGCAGATATTTTCATTAAGAACGTCTAATCAGTGTTCAGTAATTTGTCTGAATTCTAACAGGTATTTCTGTCTTTGTATTCTCCTTCCACAGTGAGAAGAGGAAGCTGCAGGTGAACATTGCGAGTCCCATCCAGTGCAGCATGAATGGCAGAAAGTGCACGGTCATCGTTGAGCCCAAGATCAACCAGTCGCAGCCGGACTTCACCAAGAGCCGGTCTGGGTACATCCTGGCTGTTCCTGGCAACTAAAGTGGGCCGAGACAGAAAAAGCAGCTGATTTTGAAGCTGTCTTGAATAATAATGATGATGATTCACTTGTTGTGTTGTTTTGCAGAGCTGCTAATAATGTGACAGAGCAGCTCGGTCCTCAGTTTGGAAAGCAATGCCAAATTTGAATTTTCAGTTGAATTCTAGGCGGGGGGGTTTTTTTATATGCACTATATGATTATGCACCAAAGAGGTGTTCGTTCTTTTTTTAGAATCAAAAATTGAAATGATTTGCTTTGTGCAATATTTTTTTTTATTGTGCATTGATTATTTTGAGTGGAGGTGAGAGGAGATTATGCAGCAACTGTTCTCAGAACCACTGATGTTGCATAAGAGACAAAAAAAATAAAATCCAAAGGCTTTGCAGCAATTCATAATCCCTGCAGCTCCGTGTGTAGGAGCCACATCAAAAGTGAAACCATAAAAAATTAAGTAAGAGAAAATTCATGTATGACTTTGATTCATCTAAATTGCTTTAAAACAGTAGAAACCTGTTTTTGTTTTCTAAATAACTTTAATTATAATTACTTTAGTTGCAGACTTGCCTGCGTAAGCGGTGAGTGGAAGGTTGTCCACTTATAGTTTTTGTTTCAATAGTCACAATCACTTAAAAGGACAGTGAGCGAGAATCAAATAGCACATTTTTCTTTTAGTTTTAGTCACAGGGTGTTGAGCTGGATGTGTTGAGCACATCCTGAACTTTGCAGCCAGCAACACGGAAAAAATCTACTAATTTTAATCTTGTAATCTTATAGTTTCTGTGCGATGTCTGCAGTTTTATAATAAACACGCTAATGCTGCTTATGTGAGGTTAGAACGTGCTGTTTGTGAACAGCAGTGCAAATATGTGTGCATGCAGAACTTACACTGCATTTGGTGTAAACAGGGATTCTGTAACTCGTTAACAAAAGTCAAATAAGTGGATGATGACATAAGCGTTACTTTGTTCCCTACAAGTGTTTTCAGTCCATATTTTCTCCAAACGTGAGACTTCATGTTCTTACTGGCCAGTACTGTATAATCCCATGTGAACTCCAGCTCCTAAATGCACTCTCATTTGCTGTCTTTGTGTCTAGTGAATAGCCTGATGACTTGTAGTGGCCCTTAGTCCTTTGGAATAGGCTTCCACTTGAC
The DNA here is from genome assembly GCF_041146795.1 of Maylandia zebra. NCBI lineage: Eukaryota > Metazoa > Chordata > Actinopteri > Cichliformes > Cichlidae > Maylandia > Maylandia zebra. The sequence goes on along the minus strand of NC_135174.1, from coordinate 25,957,592 downwards.
AAATATCCCCTTCATCAAAGGAGAGTGAGTGAGTGTGTGTGAGTGCGATTGAGGGAGTCTGTGTGTGTGTTGATTAGCTCTTTTCGCTCTTCACTTCTTGGCTCAGAGAGGCTGGCTGGTAGCCACCAAGAAGGAGCGAGGACAGAAGGGTGTGACGTCCTTAGTCAGACTGCTGTCCCCATGACTTTTCGTATATTTTGTGGTCTATTCAGAGACTTCATTTACATCTTATCTCACTAAAAAAAATTAATCACACTTCTCAAAGTGTGAAAAGCCAAATTGTACTAATCTAATCATCAGCGCGTGAAAGTGGCTCTGGGTCTGGTTTGTAATGTTCTTACAAGCTGTTAGGTGAGTGTCCATTGTTAGCACATTCCAATATGCTGTTTTTGTGTTTTTTAGATTAATTACAACAAAGTGTGGCAGCATAAAAATTGCAATATCTGTCTTTATGTGCATTGGATGGTGATATTCAAATTTCGGTGGTTTTCAGCAGTGCACATACAAACAAAACCAGGAAGCTTCCTGCAGAGTAGATCTTGAATTGTAAACACAGATGGCTGTGAAACTACAGTCGATGAAAGCCTGATGCTCATCTTCAGTCAGCAACAACACTCTTTGCTTTTCTTGTGTAAATACAGTTTTGCTACCATGCAACAAATATATAAGCTTAAAAGTAAAAACTCTTGACTCTGGCAGTTTTAAAATCATTCACACATAACCTCATTTAGTTGGTTTTTCAGGGTCTTTTGATAAAAGTTCATAATTTTGATCAGCCGATGACATTTCTACTTGTTAAGAAAAAAATGCTTGACAACAACATTTTTATAGCTAGAAAGCTGCATTCAAGAACTTCACAGACGCAGGTATTGAGCTATATGCAGCACTTAACATACTAATAAAATAAAAATTAAAATGGGTTCTTTCTGATTTGTCATTTGTCACCAAAAACATCTGCTAATGAAAGTCAGGTTGGTTCTAAAATAGGGAAGGAACAGTTATGCTGTCGGATGCTTTTGTTGAGTCCAAAGATTATCGGAAACTTTTAGTACTATATAATTATTCTGCCCACAGTCACAGGGCTGCATTGTCTCTGTGTAAAGACACAGGAAAGAATCTGGGTTAAGGAACAACAGCCCAAGGTTAGCAATGGAGTTCCCTCTGTGTCTGCCCTAGTTGAAGAGGCAGGCTTCGTCACAACTGAGAGGAAAACTTGTTAGCAGTCGTTTTAGCCACAGTTCTCTGACTGTGTCTGAGTGTTGTATGAACAAGTCATTTATCTAAATTAGCTTGTGAGTGCCCCTCTCCCCCATTTTTACCTCAGAGCTTTTCTGCTGGATGACCTTGTCCTGTTGCTTGATAAGACACAGAGTTGTTTGGGGAAATTGGTGCATTCGTGGTGTGGATTAAGGAAGTGACATTGGCAGCGCTAATAGGTGGTTTTCAGAGGAGCTCAGCAAAGTCTGTGTGTGTGTGTGTTAGCTATAACACTGCAGCTCTCCATATCCTCCAACATGCAGTAATCTCCCACAGGGCTTGTCCTCTCCTCTCCTCCTCTCTGCGCGGCTATTCACCGCTCATCATTAGGATGGACTCGGTGTCACTTCTCACTTCAGCGCTTCTCTCGTTGCTTTCTTAAGTTAAAGGGGGTTGGTGAACAAAGCCCTGCCCGGGATCCTTTCCTGTACTTGCTCTGCTTCTTTTCTCCTCTCTCCCTGCCCCCATTCCTCCCTCCTTCTCTGTTTTTGCTTCCTCGGTCAAATCACTTGGCTGCCTGCTCAGCTAGGCTGGCTGTACCATCCTGCAAGGCGATGAAGATCCTTCAGGTTTATACAATTCTTCAGTCATCCTGGAGTCGAGAGGTGTGGCAATAAAGAGGGAGAGTACACCTGCAACAAGACAAGGCAGGAAATATAAACGATCAGAAACAAAGCTCCTTTAAATACAGAGACAAAGATCTTAATAAATATGAAGGAAAGGAGAAGATCTCTTTGTCTTGGAGCCAGTGAAAAGCTTTGTCACATCTTTATAGGAACACTCACCTTACCTGTGCTCTCTGACAGGCGTCTTTACCAGCTTTGATTTTACACATTTCCGAATAGTTATTAAATCTGATGCACTAATGACTACCCACTCTGTTCACAACTACATGTGAATTATAGTCTCTGAATTAAGAGCAGTGGCCAAATCAAACCTTCAGCACCTTCAACTTCACAGCCAGCCTGTCAATATTGGGCCATTTCATTGATTCAAGTTGGAAACCTATCCAGAATAGCTCTGCCTCTTTACTGTCTGTAAATACTGACACACATACTTACTCACCTTGTCTTTGACAGAATTTCATGCCCTCAGCTCCAGAAGGAAGCATTATAGAACCTAAAAAACATATATATATATAAAACATAACTAACCCTCCGATAGCTTACATTTCATTCACCTGTATTTTGTTTTTTTTATACCTTGAGGTTATTTAAACATACGTGTTTTGAAACTGATGGAAAATTAGTGCTGCAGGTCTGCAGTGGATCAAGTGTTTTGGGCACCACAGCTCTGCACTGGGAACATGACTGAAAACTATATCTGATGTCATGTAGTGTAGATGACAAACATGCAATTTCATTTTCACAATAATCTTCAGTACTTGGGCATTGTAGATTTAGCAAAGGTTACTGAAGCACACATACAGTCGTTGTGGATGTAACCACTGCATCAGAAATGCATTGATGCACAGTTAGTGCAATAAATGTTATACAGCACAAAATAGTCTGTGCATTCATTTTAATGGAGGGACATGTCGCCCGGTAATACAGTGATCTGGATGGCACATGTTTTTGGATATGTACACAGTGTGTTGTTGGCTGTGGGGTTTTCACGGGATTTATTAATATGGAAAAATCACAAAATTTATTCTTTAATGATTTTTATTAAAATCTTTGATGTGCGAGTCTAATCAAAGATAATTACTTTTCCTTTATGCTGATTAGAAGTTTTACCATAAGAATAAAAATCAAAGGCAAGATCAAATATGAATGTTAACATTTATGGACTTGTGCCATTCTTCACTTTATTGTGGCGTGCAGTGAGATGCAGTCTCTAGTTTCTGTTATCAAGCCCATCCATGTTAGCCAAAGTGAAACAAATTCCCTTTTCTTTATTGTAATTTATTCTGTCGTCTGTAGCTTTAAGCTAAATCTGTATGTATGCAGCATTCGTTCAGCAAGTGCCTAATTTTATATTAAGTTTGTATTTTGCATATTTGTGTAAGATGTCATTAGTACCATAAATATACTGTAATATATTTATGGTACGTCTAAAGGGAAATGCTGTAATATTCTGTATGAATGCTAGTTATATTTCTTAATGAAAGCAATTTCAATAATTGATTTATTAATAAATTTATTTGCTTCACTAAGTGATTCCCATTGTGCTTTTGTTGCATGTGTGTGCCGTCATGTGCTACAGGCATGCTCAGATAAGAGGTCATTAATCTGTAAATGATGTAAAGGCTAATGTTTTGTTTCCCAGTCGTAGTCTCTAACACATGATGCGGTAATAGCTGGGCAGAGCGCAGTGTTAATCCACCCACTAACAGCTGTTTCTCCGGTTGACGTCGAGACGGCTAAAACCTCTGCAGTTGGCATGACAACACCACTTCCCACCGCCAATGTGTCACCAGCCATCATCAGCTATCTCAGCAGGGGTTTATAATCCACTGGCTGATGGATGACTATCTGCTGCAAAGAGTGGGATGAGTCTACTTTTCTTCAAGGCCAGTGACTAACTGAGGCCGGACTGACTGATCTGTTGGCTAAATGAATGAGCAGAGCTCAAACTAACCCAGAAACGTCTGTCTCGGTGTGGGAGGTTTCCAGTACATGTGAAGTAATGTACGGATTTACATTTCTGGGGTCTGTTCTGCAAAGATAGACTCTGACTATCACTCAGAGATGTTAAACATACAGCCATACATTAAAAACATAGACTGTATACTAAAAAAGGACCGAGCCACAATAATGTTACCAGTTGGTTTTGGACTTGAATTTAGGGGCCGATGGCGCGATATGGCAGCCTCGCTTCTGTCAGTCTGCCCCAGGGCAGCTGTGGCTACAACTGTAGCTTGCCTCCACCAGTGTATGAATGTGAGAGTGAATGAATAGTTGCATTGTAAAGCGCTTTGGGTGCCTTGAAAAGCGCTATATAAATCCAATCCATTATTATTATTATTATTATTATTAGAAGCCTCGGTGTTGACATTTTGGTCAGTGTCAGGTTTGCTTATTGGAGCCACATGGTGGAATTAGGAGTTACTTATAGCGAGAAGCATCTATAAAGTGTACAGGTGCAAAGCTCAGGTGTAAATGCCTTCAAGATGCCTACCAAGCAACAAACTAATAAAATACCAGAATTTTAATTTCTAGAATATGGAGTTATTGGATGTCTTGCCAGCAAAGTAAGTTATATTATTTGTAAAATAGCTCTATAAACAGTGACACAGTGGTTAGCACTGGTGTCTTGCAGCAAGAAGGTCCTGGGTTCAAATCTACTGGCTACCTCTTGTCCCTGATTAGCTTTTACCCACAGTCCAAAAACAGGCTCATTAGGCTAATCAATGATTTGTGTTGCCACCCGCAAGACTGGCAACAGCTGCGCTAGGCTCCAGAGCACCCATGACCCCGAACTGGATAAGTGGAAGAAGATGGATGGCAGCCTAGCAGACAGCTGTCTGTGTTGGCACACCTGTTCAAAATGGGCACACGCCTAATTCCAGTTATTAAAAATTTCACACAATATACAGTTGCTATGAAGGCGGAAGCTTTCCATAAAGAGCAAACCCATTTTTAGCACCAGGCTTCAAACATGCTTTTTAATGCTGCCAAGAGAGCGATTATCAACCACGTGGTTACAAAGGAAATGTATATATTTCCTGACCAGTTGCAAGTTGTTAAGAACTTAAGTAGAGGTTTCAAATTGCTAATTGCGCTGAGGTGTTTTTGTTCTTGACAATGACAATTATTGCTGATTATTTTGGGAAGACACAAAACATAGCTGACTGAGCTTTTCTTTAACAACATGAGAAAATATTTATGCTTGTGATTGTTGAATAAAAGGTTTGCAGTAATGTAAAGCATAAATCACTGAGGCTCAGGATGATCTCAGTGGACTGATGACAGCCTCACTCTACTACATTTCTATTTCTACTACAGTCTCTAAAAAAAGCTTGTTGTTGCTGACTCTATTTCCATCAGCACACAACAGAATATGATAGATTTTTATCTTTTAACACCACTGGTGAGCAAAGGAAACATGGCTCTTAATTAAGTAGCCTTAATTTGACCTGTCCTGCCCCTAAGCCATCAACGGTAATGTGCAGACCATCTGGTTACACATATTAACACCTACAATCAGAGAGGCTACTCTAATCTGTGAAATCAAATCAGGTCTTTCAAAACCCCACACATCTAGAAAAAAAAGAAAACCTGATACAAAAAACTATGGATGACAAAGTTGCACTCTGTATATTTACAGCTGTCACCAACAGTTTTATAGCACGTATGTCTCTGTCCCGCATGTGGGGGTTTCAAGGTCATTGCTCAAGAACATTAGTTGTGGATGTGGAGGCTAGGATCAGTTTTGCCAACACAGTAAAAGAGAGCCGAACAGAGCATGAACTGCCAGTTCAGATATAAACACAGGTGTGGAAATTAAAAGTTATATTTTCCTATGGCTCAGTAACACTGAACCTAGTACAGAGGGCAATTCCACTTCCTATTAATATTGTTCTGACAATGGCTGCAATTCACCTAGAGGGCACTCATGAGATAGTCCTCAATGAACTGAACTGAAATACAATATACAGCTTAAACAAACCATCTTCTGTTATGACTTTATTGTTTTCTAAGTCTTACAGGAAAGCAGATTTCCTCCCTTTATGGCACGTGTTTTCATAGGTAATCTTAGGAGTGTTGTTATGAGCGAGTGGTGTCTAAATAGTGCTGGCATAAAAGTCCACTTTGTCCCACTGGACACAAACTGGCTGCAAATCGAGAAGGTTTACAGCAGAAAATGCTCACGAAATGGTTCTGAATGGGCACGACTGAATAAAGCTGAACTAAATTATTATTGATCTATGATCCAATACAAAAAGGGAAGACAGTGAAGACAATTTTGCTGTAAGACACTAGCATTGAGCTCATTCATATTGACTGATCACTTTCAGGATCATTGATAGTACAAGACTCCATTAGCAGTGATAGCACAGAGTCTAACTATATGTTAGAAGAGTAGTCAAAGAAGCACATGTGTGTATAAGAAGCAGCTGGTTGTGGTGGGTAAAAGTACGGTGGCCCTGAGAGGCCAAACGGACTGCAACTTCAGAAAAAAGTGACTGCCAAAGTTATAACAGTTAAGTAGACGGTGTATGTGTTTTACAGAAATTGTGCTGCGATTGTAAGACATATGTACAGTGGCCAGCTATCTTAAATTTCACAACAATAAGGCATCATGACAAGATCTAATAAATAACTGGGGGTTTTATTTTGAAGAAACAAACATTAGAATCCTGAGAATTTAAAGAATCCTGTTTCCCAAGAGCCTTTATTCTGAAAATGATGGAGCTTAGATAAATGACTCAATAATAGAGCCGCTTTGGTTTTTCCATACTTTACATCCACACTAAAAGTCACAAACAGTCAGTGACTGTGAGAGAAGGATAAAAAATTTAAGATGGGTTGAAGTTGTCTGCAGGACAAACATTTGATTGAGAAAGAGACAAGTCTTTGCTTCCACCAATCAGAAGAACGGACGGTTAAAGAAACAGAGAACGGAGATTTAAATTAAACAATGTAATGATTATATTCAAGTCAGTCAGCTTGTCAGTGTGTGTACCTGTGTAAGCGCCCCAGCAGTTAGTTATTCTTGTCATGTTGTTGTGTGTACACAGAGACATCTGGGTAATATTTCACTCCAGAGAAAGTTAAAATTCAGAACCACAAGTCTCATTAACATGATTTAAAAAAGAAAAAAGAAAAGAAACATGAACCCGAAAAAAGTTGCTCTACAGATCAGCGGTTGGGTGAATTTACCAGAAGAGGTTATTTCAGCTTTATTACACCCTGTCACTCAAATGCCTCCACATTAAAAAGTCTAGATTTGTTGGTTTTGAGGAATTGTTGCTCTAGAGTGAGAATTGTGGGCTCGCAAACATCATGTTGAAGAAAAACTTCTCTGCTCCTCCAACTCTGACAGTTCATAAGCCCAATCTAGCCTTCTCATTCACCTGAATGGGAAAAGATTTGGGACGATTTTTAAAGAATTCAAAGCCCATAAAACAAACATGTTACAAAGGTATAAGCAGCTGTTTCGTTGCTGGGCTGGTTGTTTTGGTGTAACAAGCAAACAACAGGGATATATGCCTGTGATGTGACTAATGCTTACAGAACATTTTTCACTACAAACTAAGCCCCTGATCTAGGAATCATTGATCCATCCATCTGTTTTCTTCCACTCATTTAATTCAGCTCTTAAACCAGTTGAGGCAACCCCGGACAAATCACAGATCTATCACAGGATCTAGAAAGTAAACTGTATCTAATTGCTTGACAATTTGAAAATTGATAAAGATAAAAATGCAAATAAATATAGCCCTGCAACATTTCTGGGCTACAGCTGCACAGTGCTCAACTGACTGCATACTTTTGAAATCTTGGAAGCATCACTTATTGATTTGGAAGTCCTGAGTATTTACCATAATTCTCCTCAAGGCTGGGAGACTTATTGATAACAGCTCTGGGCACTTACTTGGTAGTTATTTTGATGCATTGTTTAAATTAATTTTCAAATAAATGAACCATCGTTGCTGTTGCAGAATTCTTCCATAGACTGCAAGCCAGGCACGTACCATACTGTGTCACCACCCATGAGCTAGCTGTCAAGCTATCGTTTTAGACCAGATTAGATTTTGGTGTTTACTGGGCTGCTTCCACGGATAAATCCACACAAACCTAATAAAGCTCTTTCCCTAAGAAAGAAGATGCTAATATCAGATTTCACACACATTAATCCACCGCCGGAGGCACAAAAAGACAAACGATGGCCTTGAACGATCAGTGCATTTTATTTTTTTCCATCACAGTACAAAAATAAATTAAAATAAGCAGAAACAAACTAAAAAAAAAAAGTTTCAATTACAGCAACAGCTTTTTTGTCTTTGTCAGAAAAAAAAAGATTGTTTTTTTTTACTGAATAGCATCAACGCCCCTCCCTCAGCCCATCATGGGAAAAACCGAGTCCTAGTATCAGTGTGGCTGGAGAAAAACAACATGTCACACATTCTTCTGTACAGTTAAAACGCTGTCATTCACACACACACGAGCGCGCACGCACGCACACACGCACACCTTTTTCCATTCGCTCACACGTGCAGCCTTCGACTTTTTTGATTTTAATCACCTTTTTTTTTTATCTACAAAGTACGCAACGAGATACAGAAAAGAACTTGACAGAAATCGTTAACTATCACTTGAGGTTTTTTTTTCATATTTTATAAGCTTTTGAAAGTATTTTTTCAAACAACTACTTAATGATGCAAGTGAAAAAACATGGCACGTTTCAAGTGGGCATGTGGACAGAGAGAGAAAGAGAAAAGGGTGTCTGTTTTGAGGCCCTGTATCCCAAATGCCCTGCTTTTTTCTGCTAGAGCAGAAGCCCGTCCAAAGTGCGTGTCCCTCTATTGTGCCAGAGCAAATCCCTCTAAATGAACTGTCTTCTCAGCCAGCGTGTGACTCCCCATCCACAGCAGAAAAAGCCACAGGTCATGACTGCCTGAGCTCCTCATTTTCTCTGATTCGCGCAAACACAGCAGTGATGAGAGAAATAGAGAGGATGGGTGAGGAGGGGCAGATCTTTCTGATCAGAGCTTTCTGTTGGCACTGCCAGCTTTTTAGACAGATTTTCAGAATACTGCAAGCTAAAGAAGTTCACACAATTTCTCTTAAGACACCAATTGTGAAGCTTATGTTACCAAATACTGTAGCTCATGTAGTAATTGAAGTCATTAGGTTAAAGAATGAGGGATATCTCAAGTATTCTGCATGCTTTCTGTTTGGTTATTCCATGTCTTTGTAACTTCTGATTAAAACTGTGATTAGTCTTCTGCAGCTTGCCTCATCTCTCTCATCAGAGGCCATGCTGATGGATTATCCTAAAGGGTGAGCTGTGCTTTTCTGCAGTCGAGATGCAGGAGTCATTGCGGTTTAATTGATTTATTCCACCGTAAAAATGGTTTGTGCTTTCTGTTACTGATATGTGGGGGACAGCAGGTTGGGATAGCTCCCGATTCAAGTCAGTCTCTCAGGACAAAAGATATTCTCGGGGTGATTCTCATAACTAACAGCTCAGCGTGAGTCAAGGTGTCCTTCGGGATGCCACATCGGTGATGGTCAGATTTAAGCATGGTTTTGATCTAACGGCTTTTCTTTTTAAATTAGATATCCACTGATAAATCCCTGCAACATTCATTAGCATAAACCAGATCAATCTTCATTCCCACCAAAGATAAGCACACCGGCTTTAACCACCAAGCCCCCTTCACCTTTTCTTCGTGTCCTTCCCTTAAAGTCTCTCATCGCAGTCTCTCATTTACATTAAATGTGCCTAAATAATACATAAGTGGCAATAAATTAGGTTTCCTTATATTAGTGTGTGATGAAAATCCACCCTTCATTCAACAGCTGGTCAACCTGCTCAGAATTTTCTCAGACGTGTGGGATTTTCATCAAAGATATGGCACTGTTTTAACATTTTCTATGCTGAATCAGAAGCACAAAAACTCAAACATCATTCCAAAATGGTTGCAACACAACCTATAACGACGAAAAGTACAAAAAAAAATTTCCCTGGTAAACAAATAGCCTATTTTATCAAGCATAGCTAAATAAACTAGTGTCACTTTGTTCACAGCATTCTCTAATGCAGATGCAGTTGGTTTACAAATCAAGTAAAAAGAAGAACTGCTCCTGCCCTCCTGGAGACTCTGTAAAATTGCATGGCACACATGCAAAAACGTTACATTTTTCTAAGTAAAAAAAGAAAAAAGGAGAAAAAAATCAAAGAAAACTTGTTCCAGAAAAGCAATAAATAAGCCTCCACAGGTGCAAGCCTCGGAGTAAAACATCCATTAACTTGTTTTATTTTTTTCTAGATGAAAATAAAGTAGGTCTTTCTGAACACACACAACATGACCACTTGTGACTGGCCACATGTCCACTGGCTGTTGTCTTTTCTTTTTTTCTTTTTTTTTTATCAAAAGTTCCACAATGCAGTGCTTATTGTCCATCAGGTCGCTGCAGAGCCGTAAACAGAAACCCACGAAAATATGGATCCAGCACTGATGGCCCCTGCTGTCCTTTCCTTAGATGGCCAGATATGCATACAAAAATGTCCAGTCGTATCTGTTTTAATGGAGAGGACGTGGGTGTTGGCATTCCAGAGAGGCAGGGTTTGCAGCCGGGGGTGCCTGCTCATCCGTGAAGAAAGCCAGTCAGGCGATGGCCCTCACCCTCCTGCAGTAAGTCAGTGCACATCACATCGTCAAACAGTCAGAAGGTCACTGCTGCAGCCTCAGTCCTGTCCACATTCATTGCTGTAGATGTAAGCTTCCTTTTCAAAACAACTTTTTTCCTTTTTTTAAAAATTTTTTCAGTATTTTATATAGATATAACATATCTGCATGTTAGCAAAGGATTTACCCAAGTCTGGCATTTCTTTGTTTACATATAACTGTCAAAAAAAGAAGAACAAGCTTTCATTCTTGGGTGTATTCATAATCTATCCTTTGCTGGTTTGGAAATAGTTTTTTTTAAAACCCTAAGCCCCATTTTTTGGTGACCTTTGTGACCTCAAACACACACATATGAGATAAACATGACCCATATCAATCCCCCCTCCTTCCATCAATCAGTCCTGCTAGATGCAAAGTTGGTGTGAATGTCAAACACTTCTGAATCAGTCTAGTTTCTCAGCAGTTTGGACGATTATAAATAAAAAGCATCACAAATATTCTAAATCCCAGACCGGAGGTTGCCCCCACCTCCCCAAACCTCTTCGCTCCCCCGCCCCTACCCCACCCCCAAGCATCCCCTCACCGGTCCAGGCCGATGAGCAGGCGGCTCCTCTCCTCCTCCTTCTGGCTCTCGTTCTTCAGGTCGGCGAACACTTGAGTGAAGTAGTGCGGGTCAGAGTTGATCTGCAGCATCTTGGCGCTCATCAGGTTGATAATGGACAGGCAGCGGTCCCAGAAGGTCTCCTTGGAGCTCTCAACCAAGAAAGGCTTGAGTGGGTAAGAGATTTCATTGCCCATGTAGGAGTAAGACAGGTAGAGGCAGGTGAGCAGCACGGCTTGCAGCTCGTGCTCCGTGGCCACTTCAGAGGAGACCACATCGCGGCACAGCATGTAGACAAAGACCACATTGGCGGGGGTGATGAATCCCTGGTCCTGCCAACCCTGGAGCAGCAGGGAGCGGTCAACACTTCGCAGCCACAGCACTGGGTCAGTGGGTGACAGGTGCTTCAGCCGGTAACAACGTCGGCACAGAAAGTCCCCAAGGCAACGCAGCAGCTCACTGGTGGAGGCCTGGACGATCACTCTCTTAGGGGTGCCAGGGGCCACATTGGAGTTTGTCAGGGGGGCCTTCTTGACAGACGATGTCGTTGTGTTGGAGTTCTTGGTGAGAGCTGGAGTGCTCTGATCCTGGGTGAAGGTGGACAGGTTGGCGCATGACTGCGACTTCTTCAGGTTCTCGTTGTTCAGGTGGGTAACATTGTTCTGGTAGGTGCCGTTGGGCTGCACCTTCTTGGAGCCTTTCTTCTTTGCTGACACCGCTACGATCCGCTTCCAGGGGAGCACGTTGATGAGCGAGTGGCGCTTCAGGTTCTTGTCTTTGGCGTTCTTGCTGTTCTGGACAGCTGTGTAGTGGCCCACGGTGGCTGGTCCATCTTCAAACAGAGCCGACTTTCTGTAGCTAGGTGACAAAGATAGCACGGTTCCCATGGTGACTGCAGGGAGGCTTCCAGGGGCTTTAGCCGCACTGGTTCAGAAGACGTTTGGAAGGGGTGGGGTGGGGGGGATCCTGAGGGTCTCAAAGCCTGGATGTTTCTGGGAGCTGAGAGTCCCAGGCTACAGGCTGCTGCTGGGCATCTAAAGCGCTGGAGGGGATTGTCCTGTAACGAGCTCTCTGAGGGGATTAGAACCACCTTGACTGTTCTATTTCAGCTCCCTGTCTGCGTCTCAGGATGGCCACTGCTGCTGGAAGCAGAAAAGATCAATAATCAGAAACATAATTAGTAAAAGATCACTCCCGTTTAGATTATCAGTGATTTTTTTTTCATAGAAGCAAACATTTTTCTTTTTCATCAGATAACAGAACCATCATTCACCTTACATCAGATAATATCTGTTTACAATGTTTTCATGCACTCTTGTCTGAGTGCTTTATCCGGCAATCAGGCTTATTAGCAGTATTGATCCCACTCAGTAAGTGGTGGAATGGATCAGCCTATAGCTTAGGCTCATTAGTAAAACGGTATAGACCCCCGCTGCTGCAAATGATCAGCACAATAATCACCTTATAAACGCTTCAGTGTGAAAACGGCGCTTTAGCTGATTTTTATGTGCAGTAGATTATAGAGCATGTAGAGTAATGCACGTGTGATTCGAATAGAATCATGTGTCGTAAATATTTTATAAGAGCTATATTTTACGGTCAGTGGCGACGAGTAAGAGTGAAGCACGCGCCACCCTTCTCGCTAAAATGGAAGACCGGAACGTAAACACCGTAATAACAGGTGAAGGTCGCGTTTGATCAGCGTAAAAAAACAAAACAAAAACAAAAAAACCCCAATGTCACGACAGTGATGTCCGTTAGAATTAGACGAACAAATACGTAAAGGGATGTTCGCATTTTTTTATTTGGACGTTGCTCACTGCAGCACCTTTGAACACGAGAGGCAGTCGGTGGATCGACCTCGCTCTCTTGCGCAGGATGCAAGCTGTTCGATCCATCATTCCAGCGCCCCTGTTATCAGCTATTATCAGCCTCGTGGCTCAGTTATTTGTTGCGAGAGAGATACCGAAGCATCAGGCGAATGTGCCTGCGCTGGATTGAAATGAAAGGATTTATTGGCCTGTTCGCCGTGTGCATCGGTTGCTCTCCGTGGTGCTGAAACTGAGCGTCTGCGTCGAAACGAGAACGCTGGTTGTGATAGGCGGTGGCTTTAAAAATGAATCAAATCCTCATCTTTTAAACCTCCCCCGTCCCCGAAAGTGTAACAATGCGTCGATGCATTGTCTGTCTTCACCTTCACAACCCTTTACTTTACATTTATAATCATATTGTCTTAATTGGATATCGCTGCGCATTGTTTACACATAAAATGAATCCACAAGAAGTTAAAAAAAAGCCTGGCTTTCAAAACAAAAACAAAAAAACAGAAAACAGTCCCCCAGATTCGAAGCAAACTTACCAAATCTCCAGCTCAGTGTGAAAATAACTGCGATATCGAGGTGATGCTCCGCGTATCGAGTCTCTTCTTCCCTATGAGGCGTGATAAAAACACGAAACCATCTCGCAGGATATGAATGCAACAAAGAACGCAATCCGAGCTGAGTTTAAAAATATATATTTGTGTATCAAGCAGCGCATCAACACGCGCCTGCTGTCGGCAGTGCGCAGACGACGGCAGGCAGTTGTGGAATGGATGCTTGGATGAAGATGTGCTTGCTCCTGGTCCTCTTGGCCGTGAGATGCGGATGCTGCGAGGGCTGATGTTGTGTTGTGCCACTGACTGTGTGAGGATGGTTGACGCAAAGGCGGTGGTGGGGCGCCGCTATGCGCTCTGTGCGCGGTGTTGTTTCTGATGGGAAACCACCCCGCCTTTAGCCACACACACACACACACACACACACACACACACACACACACACACACACACACACACACACACACACACACACACACACACACACACACACACAGGTGCTGAAAATGAACCCGATGAACTCTTAGCATGTTTTTCTCGTGGCACCCTATAGCACCTGCATAACCAAAGCAACAGCACTCATCTGGAAGTATCTCTCCGCCTACTTGTAATGTGAGCATAGCCCCGGGTTTGCAAGCCTGTTGTGAATATAGGTCCATTGTACAGCCTGATTGGCAGATTTTAATCTCCATACTGTGTTGTATATTTCAGAGGGCTATTTTTACAGTAACTTGCTGTAAAAACCCAACTGTATTGTATTTATTTATTACAAATATTTATATTGAAATAATTTATTCTTATTTATTTCTTTTTAGATAAAGGTCGGGATAAAATATTTAATTTGCCATTTGTACACATGCACTTGATCTGCATAGCCAATGTTCTGTAAAGCCTATAGAGTCAGAGTCAAATAAATACAAATATATATTTAAGTAACCGAGGTAATGTAGCGTTTCTTTTTTTAAATACATAAAGATAAGAAATAAATAAAGTCTTAAGTAATTGTGTAGATTTTATACTTTTATGCATTATTTAACCTTTATTTAACCAGTAAGTCCTTTGAGATTAAAATCTCTTTCTCGAGAAAGATGTGACCAATGCACACCTTTATAAGATTAAAATGGTCAGGTAACAAAAAAGAGAAAGAAACGAAAAAGAAAGCAAATTTATCCATTTCCACTGCATGTTGAACAGAAATCAGTCATATTGTGACAAATGCAATATGGTTAGAGCAACAGAAGGGGAAAAAGGCTTTGCAAGTTGTAGTCGAAAGTCCAAACATTATCCTGGCAAGTATTCTCTTTATCAAGCTTGGTGAGTGTAGATGCGGCCAGCAGCATCTAACATTCTTCATCATTTTATTGTAGGATATATTATATTTATTAGATGAAATTACCATAGCGTTTCTCCATGTGTGGAAATAATCGTCTTTTCTGAAGTGATCACAGCAATAATCTAGGCAGATTTAAGGCTTTGTGTGTCACACGCGTCTCTCAAACATTTAAAAAACACACAGTAAAAAATGCAGTACATTTAAAAAAAAAAAATACAATAAAGCACGTTTATAGAGAGGGTGATATCATGCAAAACTCTCAAGAGGCAATGTAATCTAAAGTTTTTAATCAGAAAGTAGGTTTTGTGTACTGTGAAATATAGAATTAGTATCCATAGAATTCAGCTTAAATTGGTTCAGTTTTATATCTATAGCACCAACACACAACAAGAGTCACCTCAAGGCGCTTTACAATGCTAGATAATGAAAAGATCAGTATTAGAGTGCAAACCCCAACAATGATGAATCCCTGTTAGCACAATTTGGCAACAGCGGGAAGGAAGAACTTCCTTTTAACGGGAGAGCTCTGGCAGAACCAGGCTCAGGGAGAGGCAGCGTCTGCCACAGCTGGTTTTGGAGTGAGGAAAAAGATAGGAGAACATGGAGAACATTGAGAGACAAGAACAAAACAAAAACTATGAGAGACAGAAGACAACAGTTATTGATATGCAGTAAATTTAATGACATTATTTGTATATGTTTTTCCAATTAGAATATGCTTCAGCAAGAGCACAGAATGAATATCAGCACACATTTAGGGACCCAAAGAGATATTATGACCTGGATACTACGCCGGGGTAAATTTGCACTAAATAAAAATATAATTGCATGATTTTAATCCATAACAAACACACCAAATAGACCACATTAATGTTTTATCAGTTTTTAGACTCTGTCTCCCAAACTGATCTCAGAATAGCACAGCCTGCGCGCATCATTAGGGATGATCGTTCTTAGGGCGGCATTTAGCCACGGAGCTCTCTGAAAGGGATCACATTTTAAACTGAACTTTAAAACTGAATAGAAAATAAAACAGAAAAATAAACAGACCTCTAAAAACTGTAGTCAAGGTTTAAAAAAAACTGAATACGTCATCAGAATTAACATTAATTTCTCACAGCTGGTAGAAGTGAAGACGAAATGGATCCAAGATTCTCAGTTATTGTGGGGAGAAAATTGTCATGGGCAGAAATAAGAACTAGTTTCTATTTATGTTTTTAATACTGCAACAAAGGAATTTGATGACTACATTTCCCATTATTCCTTTCAATCCCGACATGCAAGATGTACAGTGGCGTCACAGGCGTTTGGTAACGTAGTCCCCGCACGTATTTTTCATTCAGGCAGCATTTGAATAAGGAAGATGGCGGCTGCAGCGGTGGTTGAGTTTCAGAGAGCTCAGTCTCTCATTAGCACGGATCGCAACGCCTCTATCGACATCCTACATTCAATAGGTGAGTCTTAGGCTGGTGTTTTGAGGTGAATATCATCCCATTCACTGCTGTAATGAATGATTTTACAGTTAGTGTGAGGCGGCGGGGTTAGCATGTAGCTAGTGGCTTTGAATAGCTGGAGCCGGTGGTGTGCCGTGCTGACTCACTGTAGAACGGTGGCTAACGGGAATTGCTAGCTGGTGGATGTTAGCTCGTTAGCACCGTTGCTAACTCTAGGCCTAGCCATGGAATGTGTCTGTTGGTGGTTGTCAGAATTGTGCATGAGTTCCACTGTGTGTGTGTTGGAGCTGTGACACTGAGCACAGTTGTCATTGACCCAACTAAAGACTGTCATGTTAGCATAGTTAGTGTTGAGGCTAACATCATTAGCCTGTTATCAAAAGCCTCTCAACAACACAGTGAAAAGCAGCTACCTTATAAAGCGAGAGGACCTATAACCTGTTTCATAATCAGCTCTACCTCTATAAATAACTAAATGATGGTGTAAACACACGAGTAGTGGTAAAGAGTTCTTACATTTCCCACAACAGACATAGCTGTCCCCAATCTGCCTTGTCACACCAGCCCTACTAGCTGGCAAGATGTCATTTTCTCTTGTTTACCTCTAAGGAACTTATGTTCTTTCCACCTGTATATCTCTAGTATCAGTGCTGAAATTATTAAATGCTCAATTCCCCTGAAACTGCTCAAAGGGGCAAAATTATTTCTTAGTTATTAAGCCACAAATTGACTGTTTCCCTCAGGATTGTTTTCTTTAGTAAATTAGTTGGATTTTGGAGATGGTGATGGGACTAAGATATCTCAGTTTTGTCCTGCACAGCTTTGGCATTTCAAAAGTATTTCAAAAGATTTTGTTATTGAGGATTTTATGGAACCAAGAAAATTTAATTTTATTTATTTAAATATTTTTGGTTAAACTGTTTATGTCACATGACAAATCACAAGATGGGACTGTGTATTGTTATAATAAAGTGTGGATCACTATGCATGTTTGTAAATTTACTTGCCTCATAGTTATATTTTAATATTTTTTTTCTCATGTGAACTTGTTCTGTTTATCAGTGAGAAGAGATGTTCAAGAGAACGATGAGGAAGCGGTTAGAGTTAAAGAACAAAGCATCTTGGAGCTGGGCACACTGCTGGCAAAAACGGGACAAGCTGCAGGTAATGTTCAAAGACATTCTGTGTACATTTTATGTTTGGCTAAAACCTGGGTCCTGTTCCAGAAAACAGTTTCAGTAAACTGTGAGTCTAGACTTAAAGTCGGAATTGATTTACTCTAACATGAGAAAAGTTAAGCTTCCAGAAAAGCTCATCTGACAGGGGTGAAATTCAAGTTACATCAACTGAATATAAAAATATAAACCATACAGATAATGGTTACATCTAGTAAGAATATCTCACTGAGATTTCAGCATTTGTAGTGTGAACTTGTGCTGATCTGATAAGAGCTCTTATAGCTGCTTTAGGTGCAGCAGGAGGTGCCAGAGAGAAAACCTGCCAGTGAGCAAGTTAGGTTCACAATCTGTTTAGGTTATACGTCTTTTTGCAACAAAAAAACTCAGTTTTCCTCATTTCAGGGTTAACAAAATAAGTTTTCCCTAAACCTGTTGCAGGGCGCTGCTCAGACTAAGAGATGTTGTCATATATATGTTTTTGCTCTTAAAGTTTTGAATAAGTTTTTCTTGTTTTTGTCCACAGAACTTGGTGGACTCCTGAAATTTGTGAGGCCTTTCCTGATGTCCATCAGTAAGGCCAAGGCGGCTCGGCTCGTCCGCTCTCTGTTAGATCTATTCCTTGACATGGAAGCAGCAACGGGGCAGGAGGTGGAGCTGTGTCTTGAATGCATTGAATGGGCCAAGGCTGAGAAGAGGACCTTCCTACGACAAGCTCTGGAGGTAAAAAGATGTCTAGCATAGGCTTGTAAAAACCCTAAAATGTGTAAGCCCATACATACTTTGTCCACACCACGTATGAGAGCAGAAAAGTGTTAAAACAGTGCTACGAAGTCTTTTTTTCTGAACTCTATCACTTTTACACCAGATGTGGCCTTTCTACTTTATAAAAGGAAGGGGAAAGATAACTGGATTAAGTGGGGGATTATTTTGTATTTTGGAAGTTTGATAGTAAAGACCTCCAGAGTAGTAAAAGCAACAAATTGCAGTACATGAACTGTGCCATTCTGATAGAAGAGGAGTATAAAGATGGTTATTGGATTTGTCATAAATGAAGTTATTGCTAGCTGATATATTTGTCCTCCCACCTGACCTCACTTAGTGCTGACATGGAACACAGTTTATGAGTAATGATAGTGAAAACAAAGAAATATGATATCCCAAACATAAATAGCAGCTGTGGGAGAGATCAGATTTAATGTGTTCTGACTCATGGAGTGGGAGACGCTGTGATTTCAGACAGATAATGATGGAGCGATTGGTTGCGCAACACCACCACTGTGACTCTGAGATGAACCTGGATGAAAACAGGAAACCTAAGAATTCTTTACCTTTGCCTGAAGAGGATGACAGTTGTAGTTGTAATTTACAGCAATTATTGGAAAGCTAATAAAATGCTCACGGTGTGATTTCTTGATGCTCAGTGCGGAGCTCGATATGATACCTGCAAGAAACAGTTTGATACCAGTTACAACCAGATGTTTTCATCATCAAAATGCTGTAGAAGTTAAGATTACTCTGATGGAATTAATAAAGGGTACGATTCTGTCATTAGTTGTTTCTTATAACTGCTTCCATGTCACAGCTGTTGCTGCTGTTCTCTGCTCGTCTAACAGCTTCTTGTTCTTTCAGGCACGACTGATCTCGCTCTATTTTGACACCAAAAGATACCAGGAGGCCTTGGCTCTCGGTGAGTGTTTAGAGATCCTTTTTAACATTTTTATGTTTTGGGTGAATTGCAATGTCTGTTTTCTACCACCAAGATATTTGGCAAGAAGTCTTTCATTCTTCTAGTGCTACATTTAAAAAGTTAATGCTTGACTAAAATACTTCATAAATAAGGGGTTGTGGGAGGAAATTGAGCAGCACATATCAGCACTATAATTGCGCATTCATCCCCAGGCAATTACATAATTTTGATCAAAGTTATTGCAGAAGCTGGCGTACACGATATTAACCCAGATTTGCCCTCTTACCCTCAGGCTCCCAGCTGCTCCAGGAGCTGAAAAAGATGGATGACAAAGCTCTTCTGGTTGAGGTGCAGCTGCTTGAAAGTAAGACATACCACGCCCTCAGTAACCTGCCCAAGGCCCGCGCAGCCCTCACTTCAGCCAGAACCACCGCCAACGCCATTTACTGTCCTCCAAAGCTCCAGGCAGCTCTGGACATGCAGTCAGGTAAGAGTTACCAAAGTCTTACCTGGAATAACTTTCTGTCTGGGCGAATTATCAAAAAATGGGAGACTATTTTTTTCCTTCATTTTTTTATTCATAAAGATGCGGGATTGTAAAGGCCAGGTTCACACTTGACCGGCTGATTACTGCTGAATATTTCTTGCATGGGGCTGAAACGGTTAATAAGGCAGATGGATATAACAGCTAATGAATGGTGTGCTCATCCATTGTAGAAGGTAACTGAACAGACTACATAATATTATACCTCTGCCTGAAGGTACATCATCCATGCTCTGCTCAGTAAAAACAAAATGATCCGATACTGATTGAGAAAAAGTAATAATCAGCCTAAACAGTCCCTCTGAATAACTAGTGAAAAAAAAGGTGTCAGATTTAACACTGATGATGCTTGAAAAATGTTGCAAGGGTTAGTTTCACATTTTTACAGTAAAAAGAACAACTTAGTTGTTCAGAGGAGGGGAAAGGACTGATGTATTTATTTTATTTATTTATTTATTTATTGTCATTGTCAAGAACAATGAAATTGCGTTTGGGGCTTCCATACAACCCAAAAAAAAAGAAGAAAATAATAAATACCCCTTAAAACCCAAGTGTACATATTTAACCCAGTGTGACTCCAATGCAATAAGACAATCCTTAGCAATAATGTTCGTAGAAATTCAGACAAAGACCTGAGAAACATGACAAAATACAACAATGCAACCCATTCAATATTATTGTACTGTGAGATATGATATCAGATATGATAGTTATCTATTTAAGAAAGGGGGGGGGGCAGGAGGGGGAAGAGAATAAAGATATGATGCACCAATGCAGACCAGTTCATTGCTATTAAGAAGTTGGATGTCAGCAGATGCTATGACGATGTGAGATCGGCACAGTTTTCTGGCTTTTTAAGCCATCCTTTCCTGCAACACTACCATGCAAAAATTCAG
Source organism: Maylandia zebra (assembly GCF_041146795.1). NCBI lineage: Eukaryota > Metazoa > Chordata > Actinopteri > Cichliformes > Cichlidae > Maylandia > Maylandia zebra. The sequence continues at coordinate 25,936,967 of NC_135174.1, read as the reverse complement.
ACTTTGTCATTGATAGAATCTTTTATGTCATTCGATTGCAAAAGTTGGATATGTGGAAAATTAGTGCCTGATGTCTACCATGTTGTCCTCTTTTGGTTCAGTCATTGAGCAGGTGCCAGGCATGCCATAAATCTTTGACGAGATGCCCTTTTCTAGAGTTTAATATTGTTTGATAGGATCTCATAGTAAATGGTAATTTTCTGGCCTTTTTTCCTTTTTCTTAGTTTCAGCTTTATTTACAAAAAAGGCACATTTTTCTATTCTTAAGTTGAATGAAGTTATGGTGGTTTAGAGTAATAAAATGTTGATGTAGACAGTGCTGCACCATCAAGAATTTTTACCCTTATTAATAATTATTTTGTGTTTTAATAACATAAAGCAGGTCTTTTCTCGACAGGTGCATGACAAATTTAGATTTGATCTCCAGTGCCTCTAACGGTTATGAGTATGTGAAAACCACACAGTTTCTGATGTTGAAGCCAGAAGAGCTTGGAGGCATGATCTTATCATATTTATTCATGGATATAAATGGCGGAGTGGATGAATACAGTAGAGCTTTTCTAGTCTTATAAACAGTTTAAAGCAGTTTGCACCAAAAGCTGCATTCAGGCAGCCATTTTACGATTGCATACATACTCATGACACATCTGGGATGTTTTTGACTTTCAGTGTTTTGTCTACATGGCAAAATACAGACTTTGAGGTGCTTGGGATCAAACTGCTAAATTCCTGATTACAGGATGGCTGACTAAATTCTTAGACTTAGCTGCATAACACAATATGACCTGAAAAAAATGACACAACATGATCATTTCTTTTGTACTTTCCAGCGTTATGATTAAGTTGTCCATGTCGGGCAACGCCCAGAGAAGCTCAGCACATGGTGGTTTTAATACTCTTTGGAGTCATGCAGTCATATGGCAGCCTCGGCGCTCCGAGTTTTTGTTGAAGCATCACATACTTCACTGTTGTGGGTTTTTGTTTTTGCCTGAAATGGTAACTGTCATGCTGTGCCATCTCTGGTGCAGGGATCATCCATGCAGCAGAGGAAAAAGACTGGAAGACGGCCTACTCCTACTTCTTTGAGGCCTTCGAGGGTTACGACTCAATCGACAGCCCCAGAGCCATCACAGCACTCAAATACATGCTCCTGTGCAAAATTGTACTCAACTCGTAAGTAGTACTTATACTGTTTTACAGTAATACGTGGTACTAAACACTCTTTAAATGTCTAATGAATGTATTTATTACTTGACTCTTTCAGGCCAGAGGAGGTACAAGCCCTGATCAGCGGTAAACTGGCCCTCAGATACGCAGGCAGACAGGCAAGTACAAGCTGTCATTGGATTTTTACCCAAACACGGAAAGAATCACAAATGCTGCAAACCACCTTTTGAACTAAATAAAATAGAAATATCAGTTGTGGATTATTCACAAAGCAGCAGCTTTAGTGTGCAAAGGTGTAATAAACATGTTATTTAAGTGAAGCACACAGTTTTTGTGCGAGTGCTGCAGAATTTTACTCAAATCTTTGATGATATTTGAATTTAAATAAATGTCTTGGTGTGTTTCAGAAGAAAATGACCTTCACTGTAACTACCAGATATTTCTTAGTTTTGTGTGGGTGCTTCATTAATGTTTTTTTTCTTGATAAAAACATTACTAATATTTTTTTCTCATCTTTCTGTTTGTAGACAGAAGCATTGAAATGTGTAGCCCAGGCCAGCAAGAACAGATCATTAGCAGATTTTGAAAAGGTAAGAATGCCTTTAGCATTGTCAAATTTTGCCCGGTGGCTTTAGATAAAGATAAAGAAACACACATTTTGTCATTATGGTCTCTTTGGCCTCACATTTGTCAGCTGAGGGTGAGGTGACACACTCAGAAGTTAACATTAGGTCCTCGATTTTCATTTTGAAGGATTAAAACCTTGACGTTTTGTGTCGTAAGCTGCCTCCTTGTTATTTGACAATTTAAAGTTTTCCTAAGTCAGAGTTTGGCATGTTCCAGGCCCTCACAGAGTACAGAGCAGAGCTGCGGGACGACCCAATCATCAACACTCACCTGGCCAAGCTGTACGACAACCTGCTGGAACAAAACCTCATCCGAGTCATTGAACCATTTTCCAGAGTGCAGGTGAGAACATGCAAGGCTCAGGTGTATATAGGAAACCCACCACTGTAATACAAAATGTGAAAACTTTTACCAATCAGTCCTAAAACTTTACATTTGCTGAAAAGTAAAGTTGTATTTGTGTCTTTGAAGAAAAAACATCTCATAACATGGGGGATCATTGTAAATACAGCCGCTAGCAGACTTTGTTGCCCTGGCAGCCATATAAGCCACCCTCTGCTTTTCTGAGTTAATGCGATACCATCTCTTGGCCTGAAAGCTTGATTTTATAAGCAATAATGCTTCCCCCTCCCCTGCTGTTTGGTTTATTACACTTTCATTTTGGTGAAAACTTTGGGAGATACTGGCATCTTTCTCTCTAGAGTCACTGCTTAACTGCGTGAATATATTTTAGATACATCACCTTATTTCCCAAAGGTATATCAGTTTGAGTGATCCTGGAGAAACCCTGCAATATCCAGAAATGGCACACAGACACACTGTGGACTATTAGCATGATGAGGCAGCTACATTAAAAGCCTTTCTATTTGATTTAACTCTTGTGCTAATCATACAGTTTATACTGCGTATTTCTATCAAACAATAGAAGCTGAAGTCTGCGTGACTGCAACAGGTCTATTACTTAATACTAGTACAGACTGATGTTATTGTTTGTTCTTCATCATTACAACTGAAAAATGTATAATTAAGATCTGTATTTAATTTGTGTCCTTCGGTTTTCAGATAGAACACATATCAGGTCTAATCAAACTATCTAAGGTAAGTGTTGCTGCATTTTGGATTTATTATTTATTAAAATTTTTTAAGCTAACATTCAGTCTTGTGTATCAGCTCATTTTTAATTCCTCATCTTTATCTCTTTAGGGCGATGTTGAGAGGAAATTATCACAAATGATTCTGGACAAAAAGTTTCACGGTAATTGTGTTGTTGTATTAAAAAAAAGTATTTTGCAAAGCTATACTCGGCAGTCTGCTGTAATACTGTTTTTTTGCACGCTGCCTTAGGAATCCTCGACCAAGGTGAAGGTGTTTTGATCATATTTGAAGAACCCCCAGTGGACAAAACATACGAAGCAGCTTTGGAAACAATTCAGAACATGAGCAAAGTCGTGGATTCGCTTTACAACAAAGCCAAGAAGCTGACATAGGTGAGTAAAATTAAAGGATTCGGTTATATGTGCAGTCTTCTTTCTCTCGTCTAAATCTATTTTTCTTCTTCTTTTTTAAACCCCCTCAGAGCAGATCACTGCAGCAGTGAGATGGAGAAACTGTGTGTTTGACCAGCGTGTGCAACATTTTCAGAGGGGACAAGGGAGAGCAACAGGAAGTCTCACAAACTGCAACAAAACAGGATCCCCCAACATCAAACCCTCCCCCCTCTCTACCCCTCCTCCACGGACAATTTCATCACTTTTTTTTTTTTCCTTTTCTTTTTATTCTTTTTAATTTTGATATCTCTTCAGGATTCTGTATAACACTCAGCGGCCATATCAGGCCATCAGGGAATATTGTACAACCACAATAAAAAAAGATGGAAAGGTTTAAGAATATATATATGTTTATATCTGCTGTAAGGTTCGGCCTGCCAAGCCTTAAAGCTGACTCCACTGCAACCTCAAAGGTGCAACTTTGACCTCTGTGGCCTCGGGCTCTGCGAGGCTTTCTCTTCCTCCTCCATATCTTTCAGAAGCACACTGTTCAGTTTTTGGAAGGTTGGGATGCTCCTTGGAGTGCTGATTTTTAGCCCAAGAGCTCCCTCTAGCTCTTTTTTTTTCTTTTTTTTTTTTTTTTTTCCCCCTCCTCCTCCTCGCCATATCAATGCCAACAGTTAGTCCCCTCTGTATTTCAGATATGTATTAAACACTTTCTTTGTTTTTGGCTTTTGTGTTTCTTTTTTTTTTTTTTTTTTTTTTTTTTTAAAAGGAAATCAGATGGTTGCCACGTCTGCCCCTCCTGCTATTATAAGTTTCTAGAACAGACAGGATGCCATTTCACCACTAGTGCCATGTTTTCGGCGCTTCTGTTTGCCTCAGTGTTTGGATGCAATGAGATCGCAGGGTAGAGGTGGAGATCATCGCCTCTGAGCGTCTGTGAGTTAACCCGGGTGAACAGTTCTCCATTGTTAGTTCCTAGCACTAGTGTGGTATGCTAGCAACCAAACAATTTGTATGGTTTTGATTTGGTTTTTGATTTTTTTTTTCTTTTCTCGTTTTGTTTTTCTCTTATAAAGACATTTTCGAAAATAAATATTTTGTATTTTAAGGATTTTGTCTTGTCTCTTGCAAAAAAGAAAAAAAAAAGTTGATAATTTGGGCCAATGGAGCTAGTTTGTTAACCACAAAGCTGCATGAGGTGGTTAGTAGGCTGGTGTTTCATGTTGCAAAATTCTCTGACATGCATTTAATGATGGTAGAGTATCCCAGATGATGTATACGATAGCAAATGTCTTTTTTTTTTTTTAAAGAAGAGGTGTTTACATTTAAAAAATTAAAATTACTCCCAAAATGGAGATGTTAACACCCTAAGAACAAGACTACACTTTTGTGTGCTGCTCTGTCAGTAACAACTTTACATCAAAGGGCATTAAATCCATTTTTTCTAATGGCTTTGATTTTCATTTTGCTTTTTTTTTTTTTCACTAAAGGTAATTTGTTTTATCACATTGAATTAACCTTTTCTATGATTCTAAGCAAGATTTATTTCTTTTCCTCAAAAAACAAGAAGCACAAGTCGTTACTGTAGCTGTCATGATAATTAAGAGTTCCAGATCAAATACTGCATCATTATGAGTAACTTTGGATCCCCTCGCAGCATTTCTACAGATTTTTTTTTTTTTTAACAGATTTTCCACATCTGAAATAAAGATTTCCATTTGCCTTTGAAATTTAAGCATCTTGTTTTCCAGCTTATGTTTTCATAAATAGTTTTCTGCTGTCCACGTGATTTGAAGGCAGTTATATTTAAGTTTTTATAACTCATAGAACAAGACGTGGTTATCAAATTGCACATTTATAGTAGTTCTTTATTAGAAGTTTTTCATGTGGAAACGATATGATTCCCAGAGCAGACAGATCATACACTCACTGGACACTTACATATGCATTTTCCCTTAAAAACAGCCTTATTGCTAAGTAGCACAGGTGGAACAAGCTGCTGGAAACAATCCTCAGATATTTTGGTCAATACTGACATTACCGCATCATATCAACACTTCCTGCAGATTTGTTGGCTGCACGTCCGTGATGTAAATCTCTCCCCTCCACCACATCCGAACATTGCTCTACTGCACTGAGTTCTTCAGCTACAGAAACTATTTTGAGAAAACAAAACAAAAAAGTTTCACACATTATCTTCTTCACAGAATCCACAATCCATCTGACTAAGCACATTTACATTTTAGCCACATTTTTTTGTTTATTTGTTCTTTTCTCCCATAATTCTTGTTCCCAATGATAATAATGCCTATATGTTTAATATGTGTTTTCACCTTTATATTTCAAATTACAATGTTGTATAATCCACAAATTGACATTTTAATATCTGATTTCCTAAAACATTTATTTCTTCAACGCCATTGTTTTATTATAGCTGGACTTAGGACCAGATAAGCCTGGTCCAAGGGCTACATAACTTTTGATATCCCTAAATAACATCCCAGTTTGAAATTTCTGAGGGTTTCTAATATGAAAGGAAAACACAGGCATAATAAAAACTGAAGACTGTAATCTAAAACTAAGTCTAAACCCAGCCTAATGTTATTGTGGATCATTTTTCCCCATATAGAAAAGATTTCGTTTTATCTATTATCTGACACAGCCTTTTTTTTTGTCACCTTGGAGCAATCCAACCTGGGAGAAGATCACTTTTATGGGTGTCTAAGGATTTCAGAAACAAGCTTCCCGTCGCTTGCGTGATGACGTTACAGTACGTGTTGAAATCCCGCCTCCTTCGACGTCAGTCTGTGCGTTTACCTCTGTCAGCGGAAGCTTGATGCAGAGTTTTACCAGAAGTAGGATAAAAAACAAAAACAGCCCACAGTGATGTCTACACGGGTGAGTTTATTTGAAGCTCAGACTCAGAAGTACACTTGGAGCGGAAAATATTGAAGAATAAGCCGGAAGTACACTTAGAGGACTGCAGGGGGGTTTGTACTCGGACAGTGAGCCAGCACAGCACTAGCTGTGTGGCAGATTCAGTTGTCATTCATAACTTCGTAGGCAGCCCGGAAGACAAATGGAGTATCTTATGACCAGTGTGAAACTCAGCATTCATGCAGCTGTTTTTGTTTCCCACCTGTGAATTATTATAAGTAACATTTGCCATATTTGGGCTGTTTAGCTGTGTTTTTAGCCTCGATATAAAAAACCTGCTGTTCAGGGTTGGATGTGTCTCTGAAGTGAAATGAAGGAAGTGTTGCGGTGTTTAATGGGTAAAAGGGAACAAGAAAGGCACATAAAGAGAAACGTTTACTGAAAGCCCAAACTTACTTTTAACTCAGTGTTAAAAATTGCATTTTTACTAATACTTTAGCTACTTTCAATTAACCAGTAATTAAGCCTGAAAAGCCCCATGTTACTGGGTATAGGGCTTTTCAGAGATATAGGGTATTTGGTGATTTTAAAAGTGTGATATTCTAATATATCATCCTATATATTAATTCACACACATGAAACAAACACATTTCAGCAGCATTTTTGTTATATGCAGTAATATATTTGCTTAGGTACTGGGGCCTGTAATTGAAAGTAAGGTTAGTATATCCAGGGTATGTTTCCTTTGTCTGGATTCACCCCTGACATGTCAATCAGACTAAGCAGTCACATGAAGCTGGTCATCATCTCATTAAGTTAACCCAGGATTTCCCAATCTTGCTACAAGTGTATTTGTAAGGGGAGGCGTTAACAGCACAGCCGCTGATTTTGCAAAATAAGATGCACCTTTAATAGCAACCCTGCTGCTGCAGACATATCAGCATTGTAAGAGAAAAAACTCTATACAATAGTTTAGCATTAAAAGTACTGTATTAATGTGTGTGTATTCTAAATGTTTTGATCAGTAATACTGGAAAAGAACTACTAGGCTATATTAATAAAATTTAGTGTATTTGAAGGCATCTCTGTCAAGACGTGAGAGAATCTGATGCATTATAGTCAAGTTGTATTTAATACAGTTAATACTATAGCATAATTCATGCGCAAAATATTAGTAACCATAGCTTTAAAATTAATGTAGTGATCGCCGTTTAGATTCACCTCGGCATAGTACAGGTGTTACTGTCAAAAAGAGAAAGAATGGGCTGTTCTCAGCCAGTGCAACATGTAAATGTGCATTTTGTCTGCGTACACACAGCCTTAGTTTTTAGTCAGTTTTGCTGTAGCTGTGTAAAACAAAGTGCCGCTGGATGAGAGTAAGAGGAAAGATCAATTATCTTCTTGTTTAAGCTCGTTAAACAGATGGTTTGCTAAAGGACTTTTATCAGATTTTTCCCAGTAAACGTCTTGAATGTTGATAACAGAAGTGAGGGCTGCTGTGGACTCTAGAAAAACATGTTCTTTCATTCCCCCAGTTCAACATCGCGGTCACTGTTTGCTGTGTGGAGCTAAGTTGTTAACTACACCCATATTGACAGTAAGCTTCACTGCTGTTCTGTCATCAAACTTATTGCTGAGAAAAACAGAGGCCTCTTGGGCTAAATCTTATAATAGATACTGAGTGTAGTTGCAAATGTGAGTCAAGTATGGTTTTACATGCCATGTCACCTTTCTGCTGTACAATAAAATTGAGTCTGTTCACCTGGACGTAGTGTTTTCAATGGGAGAAACATTTCATGATTCATCCAGGTGACTTCTTCAGTCTCAGAGGCTTTTTTAGGCTTTTTTTGGTACTTTAGTACTCTTTTTGTTCAGAGAGGAAGGGGAGGCGGCCCACTGAACATGGGCCAAGACACCTTCCTGCTATTGTTTTCCCTTTTTCAATGAACAAACCTAAAACAGTTCTTATTATCACCAACAACTCGCCAAAAAAATAACAATTCTTAATACTTTTGACCTCGGATAGACTGACAATCTGAGATTATCAGGAGAGCTAAAAGGCACAAGAAAGCCTACTTCCTGAAATGCTCAAAGTAGGCCAAGATTAACGTTTTTAGATCTAGGTCAGCACTTAATCATCTTTTTGGATATTTGAGATGAAAGCAGGTTAAATCTTGGTCGCTTTCTAAGAAGGATGTAATGAGATGGGGGTTTTCTTGTAATTTTCAAGATTTTGTTTCTACAGTAATTTGGTTTGGTAATGTTTTTTTTTTGCTACGCAGCCTGTGTGTGTGTCAGTATAAAGACTTGTGTATGAATTTGCCTTGAGACATTTTCTGTTTTCATAGTTTCATAATTATTTTTTTACACAACAGCCTGATGTGGAGTCATAAAGATCACTGAGCTGCAAACCTAGTGTGCAATTACAGTACAAAATGATTCTTCAAGGCCAGTCTAAGAGTTGACTAGGCTACGCAAAGAGAGTAGTAAAAAAAAGCATGCATGCACGTGACTCAGGTGTGCAGAAAGTTAATGTTCTGCTGTGGCTTTGACATCATTGCTTTGCATAGTGCAACTGACAGGAAAAAACCTACCAGCACAGAAAAAAAAGATTGTACAGGCCCGTGGTGCATTGGACTGCTAGTTTTAAACCTTTTTAAAGATTAGGGTGCACTAAACCAAAATTTGAATGCACACTTCATTAATACTGGCAATAAAAGGCTTCTTGGTTCAGCCATGACAGCACACGTGTGCTTCTATGCCAGTAAATTCAGCTGGGTAAATCCAAAAAGGAAGGAAATAATACAAATTATCATGTCACTTTCCCCATGATACCTTTAACTGGTAAAAGAAGTGAGGTAATGTGCTAACAGTTTTAGCTAAGTTGCAAAATTTAATTAATTAATTTACAATTAGTCTGGCCAAGTGTGATGATCTGATTCCTTTTTCAAATTCAAATCAAATTCAAATTTTATTTGTCACGTACACAGTCATACACAGTACGATATGTAGTGAAATGCTTGGACAACTGCTCGTGACCTAAAGAAAACAAAAAAGGAAAAGGCTATGAATAAGATAGGAAATAAATATGAAAAATTAAAAAGGGTAAATTTAACTAGGAAGGAATAAAATATAAATTAAGGTTAAAAATGAAATAACTGTACAACACAAATTAGAATGAAGGGTAAATTTAACTGGGAAGAATAAGATAAAGATAAATATATAAATTAAAGTTGAAAATAAAATAACTGTACAACAAAATACACAATACACAATATAGAACTATATAAGAATGTATGAAGAAATCTAAATATAAATAAATATATACACAATAACAGCAGCTGTACAAGTATTAACCGGAAATGAAGAATATAGTGACCAGTGTTGTGCAAAACCAAAGTCCAGAAAGTCCAGTGTGTGTGTAAGAACCATATGTGTGGGTCAGTACTGTGTGGTGGTGTGATTGAGAGACCGTATCGCCTGCGGGAAGAAGCTCCTCCTCAGTCTCTCTGTGTTGGTCTTCAGGGAGCGGAATCGCTTTCCTGACCTCAACAGAGAGAACAGTCTGTTGTTGGGATGGCTGAGGTCCTTCATGATCTTCCTGGCCTTGGTCCAGCACCGCCTGCTGTAGATTGAGTGCAGGTCAGGGAGCTCGGAGCGGATGGTGCGCTCAGCTGACCGCACAACCCTCTGTAGAGCTCGTCTGTCCTGCATGGTGCTGTTCCCGAACCAGGTTAAGATGTTTCCCGTCAGGATGCTCTCTATGGTGCAGGAGTAAAAGTTCCTGAGCACCTTGGAGGGCAGTTGGAAGTCTCTCAAGCGTCTGAGGTGGTAGAGACGCTGTCGGGCCTTTTTCACCACGGTGTTGATGTGACAGGACCATGACAGGTCCAGCGTGATGTGAACTCCGAGGTATTTGAAGCTGTCCACTCTCTCCACTGGGCACTCGTTGATGACGGGGGTCTGGTAGTTCCTCTCCTGCTTAGTGCTGAAGTCCACTATCAGCTCCTTTGTCTTACTGACGTTTAGAAGGAGGTTGTTCCTCTGGCACCAGTTCTCCAGATTCCTAATCTCCTTCAGGTAGGCCGTCTCGTTGTTATCAGAGATCAGGCCCACCATGTCATGTATGACCATAGGCCGACCAAACCTTTTACCCTGTGGTTTTTCTACACAAAGCCAACACAAGTGATGTAAAGACATAACTTGAGAAATGCTTTTATTTGTATTTTTTGTCTTTTGCAAAGTCACTTTTTTTTTTTCTCTGTTCAGGTTATGCAAACGGCTCGATGCCCGTCAGACGAATTGTCGCTCACCAACTGTGCTATCGTCAGTGACAAGGATCAACATTTTGAACAGTGAGTCAGATTTTTGGTGTGCATCTACACAGGCTGTGTGTCTAGTTTCGTCAAACCAGTGGGTTTATGTATCAGCTGATAGTGATGTCTGCATTCAGATTTTTGACGTTCTAGTAGATCAGGGGTGCCCAATCCCGGTCCTCGAGAGCTACCGTCCTGCAGCTTTTAGATGCATCCTTGTTCCCACACACCTGAATCAAATGAATGGCTTGTTATCAGGCCTTTGCCAAACATGATGGCATGCTGAAGAGGTAATCAAACCATTTGATTCAGCTGTGTTGGAGTAGGGATGCATCTAAAAGCTGCAGGATAGTAGCTCTTGTGGACTGGGATTGGGCAGCCCTGTAGTAGATGGACAGACCCAGTTAACAGACCCCATTATGGGATGGATGTTTGTATGTCCATGGAATTTTCTGAGTCATGGTCTGATTAATCCAGTAAGATACAACTTAAAGTAAAATAGATACAAACTGTTGTTGTTATGCTGTTAAAAGGCCAAGAATGAACTGTCCATCATTCAGTTTATAATCATAAATTCATCAAAGACAATTAACGTAAACATGTTAGGTGCTTCTGTGAAGGACAGTCAAACATGTTACCATTACATTTATAATATATGACTTCATTCGTAACTCAAGCCAAGGTATCTTGTTTGAAAACCTTTGTCAAGACAAAAAAAAGTAATGGGATTTTGTTTGTTTCAAGTATTTGCTTCATGTTTGCTTTCCTTCTAATTCTTCGTCTCGATGCAGACACGTGATTGTGCGCAATTCAGCCCACAAGTATGTTTTCACCTTGAAGCCGCATTCCAGTGTGAACATCAACACCATCGCCTTCAGTCAGGCTCAGGTAGGCTTAAATGTTTGAGAGTTTCAGATGATCCTTGGCTGCATGTTGTCACTGATTACTCAGTTCCTTGATGTATTTCCTGCAAATATGATATCTCGGTATTTTTACCGATACTTTTTTACCACGACTGTTTTCTGTAAGTACAGCGTCTTTAAATTCAAAGGTTGTAGATGTCAGGAGGACGTTAGCAGGTCTTAAATTGGGTAAAAACAAACTCAGATAAACTATAAAACATGACTTAAATAAATGTGTCATAAATGAATAAAGTTAAAATGCAGAAACAGTCTGTGCAAAATTAATTATCAGACCGTGCAATGCTCAAAGAAACAGCAAAATAACCCAAGAGATCTACCTCAGACTGTACAGGCCTCAGCTAGCATGTTAAATGTTAAGGTTCATGACAGCACCATTGGAGAAAGAGTGAACAAGTATGACTTGTTTGGAAGTGCTGCCAAAAGAAAGCCTCTTCTCTCCAAAAAGTAAACAGCAGCATGGCTCAAGTTTGCAAATTTATATGTGAACAACCCATAAGGATTCTGGAGCAATGTCCTTTGCATAGGTAAAGCGGAGATGTTTACCCATGATGTACAGTGCTACTTTGGCAAAAACTAAATAGTGGATGTCAGTAACAACACCTCATGAGGGGGGGGGCTTGTTTTTCAGCCAACCTGAGCACCTCGCAGTCATTGAGTTGACCATGAACTTCTTTACATACAAAAGTTTTCAGGTTTTACATGTGAGGCCATCTGTCCAACAGATACTAAATCATCAGGGGTAATTACACACGCTGCTTCTCCATTGTTTATTTTTTGTTAAATAATAATTACATAGTGTAATTTATGATGTGTTTCTGTTCATCTGAGGTTGCATTTACCTAACTTTAAGACCTGCTGTAGAATAGATCATTTATTATGTCCTGAAATGTAAAACCTTAGACTTGACAGAGTGTACTTTTTCTGTTTTATTGATGGTATATACTGTATTTTGAACAAAAGCAGCAGGTGAGCTGTTAGGTGTACAGCAGTGATTAGAGTGATTGACTGGAAAATGTGACTTCCTAGCACGTATTTAAAAGCAGAGGTAACCTGCGTCAGGAGCTGCTGTAGTTTTCAGGAAACTTAGTAAAACACTTCAACATTTTCACCTTTTGACCGATTGATGTTTTTAATCAGTAATAAATAGCTCAGTGTTTTGGATGAGAGGTTTCTATGAGTTCCTGAGCCACAGCTCATTACCTACAGTAGATTGCAGTAGTCACATGACCAAGCTGACCAGCATGGAAACTAAAACAATGCACTGTTTGGGACACAGTGAGCAGCAACAGACACAAATTTGTGTCATAGATAACTTCCACTTATTAAAAAAATGCATGAAAACACTTTGATGGTGTTCAACAAAGCATATTGTTGTGTATTGCTCTTTTAATCTTCATAGCAGTTTGCAATCTGATATTCTGACAAGTAAACTTAAAAACTGTGGTAGTTTGAGAGCTCTTTGCATGGACCTCTTTGTTTGTCTCAAACTGTCTGTTCCTGCTTTTTCCTCTTTTTGCCTTGCCTCTCTCTGCCTGCTCTTCTTCCATCTATAAACTTGGCAGCTACGACCGCACACAGGTACTACTGAAACCCCCTCAAAATGGTCTTATTTTACCACAAGAATTATACTTACTGAATGACCATTTAAAACACGGAAACTGAGTCTGCCTGCTGTCTCAAATAAAAATGGCTAGTTGCCCATCAAAGACACGAGTGATGTATTTCAGTGGAGTTTTGTGAAATAAGACCATCTCGCAGAGGAATGTTGCACTGTGAAACGTGCAGTGATGTTTTCTGTGTGGTAGCTTCGTAGGAAATGTTAGTGCCTTTTAGACTGCTAAATGTTAGCAAGGTTGTTGCCATAGTGCGTCACTTTTTAAGAGCAAATGATAAGGCGTGGAACTAAATCAATCACTTCTCTTTGTTCACAGAGAAAATGGGCAGGTATAATAATTGGACAAGAGATTGAAGGTGAGTTGAAGATTTAATCTTTTCAATGCATTTTTTATTTAAAGCTTTCCACATTTGGCCACTTGGGGGCAGCAGAGCAAAATGAATACAAAACATGAAGTTTTTTTTGCTTTTTGTTAATTTGTTTTCTCCCCATCTGACTTCTTCTGGAGAAAGAAGTCCCTCTTCACTTTACAGATATGTGATACCTCGTAAATAAGTAATAAAGTGTTCACTTCATTTTTCCTGGTTCATATTGGGGATGAATTTGTGAGACAGTACACAAGATTGACAGAAATCTCTGCATTTTCATCCTTTTTTCATCCTGTTATTCTCGAGGCTTTAGAATGCAGTTATACTGATATAGCTGATAATTAAGATAAATTCTGATAAAATATGGATAATTTCTCTTATGAGCAGCTCTCAGTAAAAGTTTCTTACATATATGTACAGGGTGCATAGACTAATGATTGCTATAGTAAATAGATGTGAAACTCATTTTAGTTCACAAGCCACATAGGGCCCATTAAAGAGAGCCAAACTAATGAAACCAGTGCACCACCAGTCTAAAAACACCTCTGACTTTAGCCTGAGTTTTGTGTAAAGAGGTTTCAGTATATTCTGAAAGGTCTAACACAAAACCTTTTGTGATTGCTACTGTTACATGGTTGTGTATTTATCAACAGAGTTTCACTATTTCTCTCATAGAAGTGAATACCTTTAGAGTCACTGGCAACCAGATAAGAAGCACTAGCAGGGACCTTGAGGGTTCTTTGATGTAGCGTGCATACTTCTGACTGCACACTGCAGTCTTTCTCACTGTGCTAACTTCTGATGGTCTTATCATACAGATTTCTAATTGTGCGTGAGGTTAGAGGGTATAGCTATTATTCAAGTGTCAGGAAGGAATGAGGGAATATGATTTGCCCGGCAGATTGAAAGACAGTTTAACAATATGTGTAGGTGTTGCCTCTGCATATCTGTCACAGAGGCTAGCCAGCATCCAGTGAAAGAGGAAGACTTTCCTTTGATAGATATTTTTACTTAGCCCCCTCGGCTAAAGTGGTGCGTCTTACTTGATTTGGGGGGAAGAAAAGAATAAATGTCGTCATAGTTTTAAAATTTGATCCCCGTGAAAAACATGAAAGCCCTTACTCTTATTCTTCACGTATTCTTATTCATCAAATCACTATGTTTTGGTATTTAAACCTACCATGTATTTAATCATTCAAATCATTTTCATAATGAATATAAATGTGGTAGCAGTGTCTTCTAGTGACTATGATTAATTTGGGCATATTGAATGTGGATATTTCCACTACCTGGCAGCAGTGGAAATATCAGCACGCTACTTGCAGACTATCTCATTTTCATAACGAGATAGCAGCAGTTTGAAGAGATTCAGTTTAGAGTGAAAGGGGATGATGGATCATATCTAATTCAGGAGCTGCCTGGATTTCATTTGGTTTCTCACATTAAAGGCTGAAGGAGCTGCTGGCTGCTAACGAGGAGCTAGTGATGTGGTTATCCCTCCATATGCACTAATGAGCTCAAATTCAGCTATTTAGTTAGCATTTAACAAGAGATGAGAGGGATACTAGTAGATATAGCAACACTCTCTTTAAATTCTAAAGTTATACCTATCAGAACGTAATAAGTAACCTGGTGCTTAGCAGGTCTTAAAATTAGGTAAATAAAACCTCATATCAACTGCAAAAAAACTACATATTGCATTTCTTATTGCTTATTTAATAAAAACTAAGCCAAATGCAGAGGCAATGTGCAAAAAACTAGGTATATTTTACTGCCCTGTGTTGCTAATCAGCTTTATAAAAGCAACATTTTATCAGTTTGCTGTTCTGGACACTTTAGGTGTTAACAAAATGCAAAGGAGGAATGATGCCAGCAGTAATCAACTGTAACTGCTCATCAATCTGGGAGTGGTTAAAAAAAGTCAATTTTCACATTCCGACACATTTTGAAGTCCATCATTCTGCAGTGAGAAAGATTATTCACAAGTGGAAAACTCTAAACAGTTGCCAGTGTTCCCAGGAAGAGACCTAGCACATTCTTCTTTGGAAGTGTTGCCTCCTCTATTTACAAAGAACATGGCAGCATGGCTCAGGTTTGCAAAATTGCATCTGAAACTTGTGGTTTTGCACATCAGTTTATTCTGCTTTTATTTACATTTTGTGAGGCTTCATAGCCTTTTCAAACAGACAGTTTAGTACAGTTTTTTAGTTTTAGTAAAGCTACTAATGTCATAACAGATTGAAATGTTTTTAGGCAACGGTGGTGATAAAAACAGCTTTCATGATGTCTTTTTTGAAAGTTTCTCCTTTTTCGTTTACATCAGCAGGCATAATAAATCATTTGGGATCAGTGTTTGGAAAGAGTCGAGGAGCTAAATAACAAGATGGAACAAGAGAAGCACTGACTTCTATCCAAATAACATGACTCCAGACAAATTCTAATGTTGCGCTTTACATGGTGGATATATGAATTGGCAACTGTTTCCTCACTTGTTCACTATGAAGTATTATCTTCAATGTAACTTTGTGTTTTGAAAACTGCTATACAAATAAAGTGATTTTTATTATTCGGACAGCTTTATTAGGTGATATAATAAACATTTTTACACATGCACTACAGTCCTACACTTTTTCAAACATTACTTTAGCTGTTTGCAAAAATACCAACTGTCACATCCAGCGTTAAATAGTCTGCCAGCTCCCCACTACAGTGCCCATGAGCAATGATTCAGGTTAACGAGAAATACTTTGTGCTTTCATTTTGTTCTTTTCTGCCATCACAGTGTCAAACTACACGTTTGACAAGTCCAAACAGTGTGTAAGCAGCATGACCGTGGAAATCGACTTCCTGCAGAAGAAGCATGCAGACAGCAAGGCCTACGACACAGACAAGATGGCTGCTGAGGTTCTCCAGAGCTTCAACAACCAGGCCTTCAGTGTTGGCCAGCAGGTGCTTTTTGGCTTTAACACTTTAAATACTGATTCTAAAACGAAACCGGAGACCAGTTTTAAAATGAAGCTTAGTAACACCTTTACACATAAATTTAAGAGTAAATATGTGATCATTTAAACTTGTTTACTACTTAAATGTGTGTGTGCTTGTTAAACTGATTATCTATGTGTGTTTTTGTTCGTTTTGTCCTGTGCATGTATCTTCTTTTTTAAAACCAGCTCGTGTTGAGTTTCTGCGAAAAGCTGTTCATCTTGGTGGTTAAAGATATGGAGGCCATGGACCCCAGCATCCTGAGGGGAGGACATGGTTCTGGGAAGAAACAGAAGGTATCTGGAGAATATTTTTAATGCTGTCCCTTGATGTTCACTCACCTATATACCATGGTAGCTATTAATTTTAATCCATACAGTTTATCTTAAACCTTCAAAAGGGCCAGATGTTGTACCTGAATGTTGATTTCAAACAGGTTGATGCTGTTATTGAGGCAGTGAAAACAGGGCAGTGTCTCAAGCCAGTTATCATCTTACTTTTGCTTGTTTCTTTAGATTGACATTGGTTTGTTGGTGGCAAACAGTCAGGTGATTTTTGAGAAAGCAGAGAACTCATCCGTAATCCTGGCCGGTGAGTGTCGGACTTTTACTTTTTCTCTCATTGTAAAAATAGATTCTCATATGCCTACACTTAATACAAAGTGCAAATGTGACTGCTAAAACCACTACACCTGTTACACCTGCATTTACATACATCTACATTAACTACATCTGAAGCAATTCTCTAAAGTACCACAAGGGGGCACACTTCACTCACTTAGCTTGGCCTTTGGGGTTTAAAGGCATTGGGTGACTTATTAATGCAATACTTTAAATACAGAAACCAAAACTGGCTCAAGGAGAGTTTAAAGTTACATTTTAAAATTTTAATTAACTTTGATGCACATCAAAATAAAGCTTGCAACGTCTAAGACACTAACAAACGGAGGAAAAAGGAATTAAGTGTACTGTTGAGTGAATAATAAACATTTTTATGTTTTACCCTTCAGGGAAATCTAAGACTCGAGAGTCACGTCAGTCTATTATTAGCCCAGACTGGAACTTTGAGAGGATGGGCATTGGCGGCCTTGACAAGGAGTTTTCGGACATCTTCCGGAGAGCCTTCGCCTCCCGAGTGTTCCCTCCAGACATAGTTGAACAGATGGGTAAGCCCCCCTGGTTTTGTCATCCCGTATTCATTTGTTTGTGGCTCTTTTTCCACTTTTTATACTGCCATGCTTAAAGTCTGATGATGATTTAAGACATCTGTGTGATGAGGCCATAACTGGCCAACAAAAAGAAGTTCGGTTGTGTCAAAATCTATGAAAAAATGACCCTATTTCTTACTTCATCTATGATCTCAGGAAACTGTTTCATGATGATGTTACTGTCTAAACTGTTTCTACTCTTATTGGCTCTAATATGGAGTTCATTTTTTAAATTATCATCCCATTTGGAGTGATAAAGCATTGATCCTCAGTGTTTTGTCAAAGAATTTCATAGTCACTCGATATGAGTGCATTTGTCCATACTTGATGAACATTAACAACCAAAATGTGGAAAGAAAAAATCAATCCTAATAATCACTGTTTTTCTCTGTCTCAGTATTTCTTCCACTGTTCATCAGATTAAAGAGATTACTCATGCTAAATGTAATCAGTGTTTTCAGTTATTACATTCAGCTTGTGTTTAATCCTTTTGTCGACGTAACACAAACATAACGTCGAATAATTCCTCTGAGAAATGCAGCAGCATTACCTGAATCGGCAACCCCCACAGTGAGGGAACAATCAAAGCAGTGTCCTTTCTGGGTGCCTGGACCGTGACTAAATTCCCTGCTATCCCCTCTCATTAATAAATCTTTGACAGCAATCAGATTACAATGATGATTCATTTGCCAAAAGGACAGCAGCTCATTCTAATGAAAGCCATCAGGCGGTCTTTGTGACTAATACGCAAACCCTCGCTTCTCACACGCATTCACACACATCTGTCCTAATCCTTGCTCCAAGAAGCTAACAGTCTTGTGAAAACCTGCTGTAAGGACCCCCAAAGCATGGCAAATATACACTTTACATGAGTTTCCCAGACTCTCCATACCTGCAGAGCTAAGAGCGGCAGTGTCCAGCAGTGTGCGAGCTGACCTTTAAACAGTTGGTTGTGTGCAGGGATTGGCCTTTGGCTGTGCCCAGCTGGATGTTCTAATGAGATGGCATGTCCTGATAGCGCACCCAGCAAAAGGTAAAGTGGTAATTGGCAGGCGTGGGGAGCAGGCGGTGCAGGTGCTGACAGAGCGGCAATATGCGTGTATACGTCACACATGATGTGTGTGTGCCTGAGATGCTGAGAGCTTCACCTTGTCTCCCCTTTGCTCCCAGAGAGGTGAAGCAGACAGAGAGAAGCTTCAGTGCTTGCTCTTCCAAACCCGACACAACCACATCACTTCTCCCCACCTTGCAAGAGAAGCCAACCCCCTCGTCTCTACGCTCTCACCTGTCAGACTGGGCCGCTTTTCCCTCAGCAGGCCAAATGGCAACTCAGATGGTTATCTGTGGCCTCTCAATTAGTCTGAGCTAAATGTCATTAACCAGGTGCAAAAGGCCATTTAAAAGAACCACACTGTAAACATTACCGAGTGGAGAGCTCATGGATTCCACGCATGATCTTCTTGGAGAAGAAGCAAGTCTTTGAAGGAAATCTTAAGTGCTGGAATTATACGGCTTACACTTCTGCTCCTTGGTCTGATCATTAAGTTCATAATCTTAAAATTAACAGCAGCTCAAGATATTTTAAGGTGATATGAATGTGCATCAATGGAGGTGAGGTAGAGTAGGAATTGCAAAGAATGCCTACTCTACTCTGTTCATGTTCATCACACATTTACCCCCCAGTCAAAGGGGGAAAGGTCAAAAATGGCTGTATTTCTTAAGAAAACTAAATTCATATTTCAGCTTCTTGTTAATATCTGTAGACAAACTATAGAAACTTCATCACCTAACACTAACACCTTACTGGCTGACTAAAACTTTGCAGGGCGTCACTGCAGTCCCTTCTCAGTCAACAAAAAAGTAATCCATTAAGATCATTTCTATAAAAGGCTAACATATAGCCAACTTCTTACGAAGGATTGAATATTAAGCTTGAGAATGACGACAGAGCGATAATACACCACAATACTAGGGTGTATGCCAACATTTTGCAGCTGCTACATTGTATAAAGCTAAATTATTGTCCGAAATCTTGGGTAATGAACAACACTTAAAGCAAATGCCTTCTCCTGTTGAATTACTATTTTCTTTTAACTGGAGAAGCCATTGGTCATCCTTCTTACGTAACCTCTGGGCTCTCCAGTGTAACTAGCAGATTTCCAGGCCAAGACTTCCTGTTCTTTTGCTTGTCTATGTTTACTAGTGCATATATATATATTTAAACACAGCTAAAATAAAGCTAAAACATTAGTGGTTTTGAATTTGCATTTCAGCAACGTAGTTCTCCACGGACTGTTTACCTGTTTGCAGCCAGAGCCTACTCAAATGTGGCTGATCAATACAACCTGGACTGCAGACAGAAACCAGATAGCTTCTGGTATCAAATCCCTTATCCCTTTGTGAATAGATTTAGCACATTCTTATGCAGACATCTGTTTAAATAGGTAACTGTTTTGGAAACATATGATACAATTTATGCATTTTGCCACTGATTTCTACTCATTTTCTAGCTGTTAAAGTGAACTGTGGGTGCTCGGTTTAACATCAGCTCCTCTCCTCTGCTTGTCCATCTGTCTCCAGGCTGTAAACATGTGAAGGGAATCCTGCTGTACGGGCCCCCAGGCTGTGGTAAAACCCTGATGGCACGACAGATTGGCAAGATGCTGAAGGCCCGGGAGCCAAAGATTGTCAACGGCCCTGAGATTCTCAACAAGTATGTGGGAGAGTCTGAGGCGAACATCAGGAAGCTGTTTGCAGATGCAGAGGATGAACAGAAGAGGGTGAGAATAGGACACGATGTACATTTTGTATTGTTCTTCCACAACAGAGCCAGCTTACCAAAGCAGAGCAAACATAAAAGTCCTGTTTGTATTAATAAACGAGTCTGTTTTGTTGCAGCTTCCAAGTAATATTGGCTGTGTTGCTAGAACTTTCCTAAACTTCTAATCTAGAAGTCATCAAAAGTCACTGTGTTTGTTCAGAGTATTTTCTCAGTAGCTATTAGTATTCTTCCAGCATCCCAGTGAAATACCGATAAGCACTGCAGAAAAAATCTAATTTCTCAAGAGTGGAGAGATCTGCCCTTTAGCCAGACATAGCTGTAATGACTTTTTAAAGTTTGTGCGTGTGTGTGCGTGTTTGAAAGGGAAGAGGGGCCACTGAAACCCAGCAGTGATAGTTGGTTTGGATGGTGTGACATAAGCCTCACTCTGCACCACTTAATGAGGGGCTGGGTTCTCTTTGACCTCCTATAAGACCTCCCTACAAACCCCCACACACACTGTGTATGTGTGTGACATTAAGAGCTCTACACCTGCTTTAAATGCTACGTCAGAGTCTGACAGGTCCGTAGATGGAGCGATAACCCCCCACCCGGCTGCTCCATCGCTTTTTTTTCATTCATTCATAAGAGGCTCAATACTTGTATTCAGCTCAGGATGAAAGAAAAGCAGTCACGGTTTCTTCTTGCTATGCTTCTGTGTCTCAGCTGAAAAAAAATGTAATTTGATTTTATATTTTACAAGGTTATTATAGTTTAATAGTATACTTTTTAGTAGTTTTATTTTAGTTTTATTTTAATGTAAATTTACAATTTCCTTCTATTTTCCTTATATGTTTGCTGTGTGGATTTTACTTTAAATTTGGTTTTTATTGTTAAAAATGTAATTTTTTCTATTAGTCTCACTCTTGGGTTGAGTATCTTTTCATATAATAGGGGGCATTTTTAAAAAACAGTTTTTACAATATAAAAACTTGACTCACATTTTCCACTTTCAGTAAAAAGTTTACTTTCAAATTTTATTTTATTAACAAAAATATGTATTTTTTGTTTTTATGTTATTTTAGGAAGCTTCTTTTTTTTATTCTTCTGCCTCTGCAAGGTGCTAGATGGAAAGCCATTTTATGGAGTTCCACATTAAATCACTGTAAATTGAATTGGATGTCAAGAAAATACAGGTCAGCCAAGGAGAGGTAGTACCCAGCTGTAATAACACTGCTGTGCTTACTTTTTGTTCACTAAACATTTAAATGAATGTCCAAACCAGAACTTCCTATGGTTTGCCAGCTTCAGATCTTACAAAAAAAATGCCTGAGACTTTAGTTATTCCAGTTTCATTAACCAGATTTTCTTATTTTGAGAATTTTAGTAGCCAAAAAAAAGTCAGTTTTCTGCACATCTTCCAATAAAATGCAGCTGTATCAGGTGCGTCTAAGCTCCAGGGCAGAAAACTTTGGGAGGACAGAAATGGACCGCAGCACACTGATGAATTTTCAGCCTTGAGTTGTGCAGGCAGATGAACTTTTCCACAGAATTCAATGGCCAGCACCAACATACTTTACCCGAGGACCCGAAAACTGACTCCCAGAACTAAGAGACAATTATAATATTGTAAGACCTTGAAAATAACAGACAGCTCCTTAAAACCAACCCCCTGTTTATTTGGTAAACTTATTCATACACCTATATGTTTAAGAAATTAAGCTACAAGCAAAATTAAGCGTGTTTGAGAAGGAAAAAAAGTTTAAAATACACATTTGTGTTTGTCTATAGTTTATCTTTTAGACATTTTTGCAAATTGGTGCATGTTTAAAAGTGTTGATATCTCTTTTCTTATACTCTGTGTATATACAGCGCTTATATCCTCCAGATGTTCCAGATGTACTCCTTTCAATAAGTTTTAACAGAGAGGGCTTTGTTCATTTATCATTCAGTGCATGATTTAGTGCAAAAGATGGACTCGTTCTGGCTGTTGGAAGTAATTTCTGATTTATAGACAAATAAAAACCTTTGACTTTTATATGGCAATAAAATCAAACAAGA
The DNA here is from genome assembly GCF_041146795.1 of Maylandia zebra. Taxonomy (NCBI): domain Eukaryota; kingdom Metazoa; phylum Chordata; class Actinopteri; order Cichliformes; family Cichlidae; genus Maylandia; species Maylandia zebra. The sequence continues at coordinate 25,914,570 of NC_135174.1, read as the reverse complement.
ACTATGTATCTATACTATCCAGTTCTGATTTCAGTTTAGGAAAAGTGTGTCAGGAAGGTCATATTTATCTAGATAAATCTGAATTTTTATATTTAAGCATTACCTTTTCTAAGGCTTCTAATATAAAGAGAGAATGTTCCTTAATTGATTTGTAAACAGGGAAAGTTTTTTTTTAACCCCCGTAGTTCATCTGTGTTGTCTCCCCTGTAGTAAATATGATAAACATGCATATCACTTTTGCGCTTTCAGGTAAGTAGGTGTAACTGTGTAACACCATCTCCTGCAAAATTACTTATATCCAGCATGACAGATGTAGAAAAACTGGATTTACTCAGCATTATCGAGGCGATGTCCTCCCTGCTTGTGTGAACAGATGGTATAGGATAAAGGTGCAAAGCAGGTATTTACAGTTTACACATTAATCTTCTTCCTCTGCGTCTGTGTCGGCGAACAGCTCGGTGCCAACAGCGGCCTTCACATCATCATATTTGATGAAATTGACGCCATCTGTAAGCAGCGTGGCAGCATGGCAGGAAGCACAGGAGTCCATGACACCGTGGTTAACCAGCTGCTATCCAAGATCGATGGAGTGGAGCAACTCAACAACATCCTGGTCATAGGTGCAAACATGCAGACATTTTCTCGCAGTATATGTAAACTAGCATAAACACTTTCACATTTAAATCCTGTCCTGTGTCACGCCTGAACAGCCAAACTCTGTCTCATTACTTTTGTTCTTCCCTTTCTTCTGGTTTCTTTTCTTTCTGCCTCAGGTATGACCAACAGGCCCGACCTGATAGATGAGGCCTTGTTGAGGCCAGGAAGACTGGAGGTGAAGATGGAGATTGGTAAGAAGTAGCGAACACACAGAATTTCATTCAGTAGACTTAAAACAGCGTGTCCACAGCATGTCTTTTGTCCTTTCTTCCTTCTCTTACCCAAACTGGTCACGGCAGATGGCCCCGCCCCTCCCTGAGCCTGGTTCTGCTGGAGGTTTCTTCCTGTTAAAAGGGAGTTTTTCCTTCCCACTGTCGCCAAAGCGCTTGCTCATAGGGGGTCATCTGATTGTTGGGGGTTTCTCTGCTGTATTATTGTAAGGTCTACCTTACAATAAAGTGCCTTGAGGCAACCTTTGTTGTAATTTGGTGCTGTATAAATAAAACTGAATTGAACTGAAAAGAAAGTTAAAATGATTATAAAGAACATATTTTTAAAACCTATGAAGTAATTAGTTAAAGTATTTGCTCAAATAATTAATAGAAAATCAGTGAAAATACTTCTACTGTGGGTCAGAAAGTCTTAAAAACAGTGTAAATAAGTAATACTCGTGCTATCAAATGAAGAAGTAATGTATCTTATGCAGATTTCTGCAAGTTAATACCAGCAGCCTTACTGGTAAAGCTCAATGGATACAAGGCTGTTATCAGCTGTGACTCTTTGACTGTGTGCACTACAGAACCAGTACACCACACGCGGTCACTTTCTCCATTTCCTTTTCCGCTTTATTCTTCAAGGCTTACCGGATGAAACTGGGCGAATTCAGATCCTCAACATCCACACAGCGAGGATGCGGGAGAACAAACTGCTGGCTAGCGATGTCGACGTTAAAGAGCTGGCTGTGGAAACCAAGAACTACAGCGGTGCTGAACTGGAGGGTCTGGTCAGAGCTGCTCAGTCCACAGCCATGAACAGACACATCAAGGTCAGTCCAAGGAGCTTATTTACTGTCCATTTATTAATGTGTATGTTTTTTGGGTTATAGAAAACAAGGAAATAATAGTAAAATGCCCTCAGAGCAATATGTTCCTCACTAATATAAGAGTTAAAATACTGGCAAGCAACCAGTATTTTCCACAAGCCAATACGCACTATAAAAAGCAAATACAAAGTTTAATTAAAGGGCAGTAAATTTAAAAAGAAAACTAAAGGAAGAGAAGAAGGAAAGTAGAAGTAATGCAAAAAATGTATTCAACTTTTGAAAACCTGTTCTTTTTATATTAGATACATTATTTTCAAAAGCACTGACAGGAACAGTGTCATGTTCCTGGCTTAAGTTGCAGGCCACACACCTGGTGGGCATAATATATGGTATTATAGTGCCAGTTTAAGCAGCCACCCAGGTGTCGAAGGGTTGGGTAGGTATCCAGGTGTGTGTGCTTGTGTGTGTGCCCTCCCTTAAGTGTTTTATCAGGTGCATTGGCTCAAATCTATACTGCTCAGTAAGGCACAAAGATAAGGTGAAGTTCTCATCTGTTAAGCATTCTGCCCCCGCAGAGCAGCAGATATTGGAGGGTGATGATAAATGACAGACACATGTCTGATGGCAGCGATGTTTCTCTTCACTCCTTTAGGCACTTATTCTTCCCTCCCTCCGTCTCTCTGTCTGACCTTTCTGCTCTGAGGGAGTACATTGTCTTCTGACACATTTTGCAATCTACATGTGCAGTACTTCATTTAATGGATTTCACGAGACAGGGTACGGAGTTCATTGGAAGCAATTTGCTGTCTCTGTACCTGTGCTGTTTGTCTGTTGCTCTGATGTAGGCCAGCAACACAGTGGAGGTAAACATGGAGACGGCGGAAAAACTGCAGGTCAGCAGGATAGACTTCATGGCCTCGCTGAATAACGACATCAAACCCGTAAGTTACTGTGCACATGTCTCTCTTAAGTTCTTAAACATGAAATGCAAAGTACAGTGAAATAAAAGTAACATTAATAATCAAAATAACCTGAAGTTTAACTCAACCATTCCCACCTTCTCTGGCCTTTTCGTTATTCCGTAACATGATCTGTGAAACATCCTGAAATATTTGAGAGAAATGTTGTTTCTAAAATATAAAGGAAAACCTGAGTTTTGGATAAGTTTGTCGGTTTGTCTTATCGTACGCCATTCACCATCACGTTTTAATCTAACAGCCACCACAGACAAGAAGACTAATAAACGTCAAACTTGGGCGCATTCTGACATCAAAATCCATGCATGATAAGTCCGAGTTTTAATCACAGACTTTGAGATTTTGCAGTCCAGTCATGCTGCTGGTGGATCTTTGCAAAGAGAAAAACTTTGAATGATGGTGCAGAAACAGAAGCTGCATGTGACCTGCTTGAGAAAACTGAGTGCTCCTGTTGGTTGTTAATAATATTTATGTGATCGAACACTATTTGCATGAGTCGAGATTTTTAAAAAAAGAAAGAAGCTAGGCTAGGATTTAGCTTGTTTGTTTTTATCAGGCTCACTTGAGACACTTAGAGTTTAAAACCACCTTACGCTAAACGATCAGTTGTGCCACAACCTTTGCAAAAGTGTTTTGACTTGCAACACTTAAATCTCTTGAAATTTAGTGGCAGGCTTTGAAAGATGCCTTTTCTCCTCATTAGACTGTAACTAAAACCTGTGATGACAGTATTATGAAGTCGAGCTGATGTCACTAGTCTAAGTTTTGCATATAAATATAAACATTTTTTTCCACTCTGGGCATGAGTTTTGTTTTTGACAGGCTTCAGGGGCCTCTCAACACTATTTTACACCTGAATTGAACCTGTTCACCTGCTAAATGTTATAAGAAGCAGTCCAGGTATAAGCAAGAATTATATCCACAATACTTGTAAATTATATTTATTTGTGATTAAACTTCACTGGATTCAGATGAAGCACTTGTGCAGGTTATACAAGACTACAACACAGAGGAAATATCTTTTTTATAACTAATATTTCCATTCTCGGTTGAGCTCGTGGAGGCAAACAAAATTAGAGTCTCACTTTCTGTTTTCCTCTCTTTGTACCACTTCTTCAGGCATTTGGAACCAACCAGGAGGACTACGCCAGCTACATCATGAACGGCATAATCCGGTGGGGTGACCCAGTGTCAGCAGCCCTGGAGGACGGGGAGCTGCTGGTGCAGCAGACAAAGAACAGTGACCGCACGCCACTAGTCTCTGTGCTGCTGGAAGGTAACTCTCACACGTGTCATGCAACCCAAACACATAGAGCAAATAAAATAAGGTGAGGACAGCACCCTGCTTTACTAACAATTAAAATGGTTGATCAGTGATTTCTTTTCACCGCCAGGCCCACCTAACAGCGGCAAAACGGCACTGGCGGCTAAGATTTCTGAGGATTCCCAGTTTCCATTCATCAAGATCTGTTCTCCGGACAAGATGATCGGACACTCTGAGATCGCCAAATGCCAGGCCATCAAAAAGGTAACAGATTTCATAATGCAGATACAGTGCATATAAATACCGGATGTTTGGGTTAAGATGCTAGTGTGGTAATGTCATTTTTAAAATACTAGTAGTTATTTTTAGTGTTTTCTGGTGTGTTTTTTCTCTGATGGCGATCAGGTTGTACCTTTTTGTTTCCCTTTGGCAGATATTTGAAGATGCTTACAAATCCCAGCTGAGCTGTGTGGTTGTGGACGACATCGAGCGCTTGTTGGGTAAGACGAGAGAGCCCAAAATATTTTGCGGTCTTCTACTCAGTTGCCTTCTGAAGTTACTTTTTATTTGAATCAGACTTGATGAGACCAAGGAAATGAAATAATAAAATTATGTTTGTCGTCAGATTACGTTCCTATTGGCCCTCGTTTCTCCAACATGGTGCTACAGGCTCTGCTGGTGCTGCTGAAGAAACCACCTCCAAAGGTAACCAGGGTTTATTTCTTGCTCACTGTCAGTGTTGCTAGTCCTGAGGTGGCAGAAAGAGGGCAGCAGATCTTATGGATGCCAACATAAAGTCTTGCGAGGAATTGTTAGAGGTCTTTGCCTGCAACTGGCATGTGTGAACGCCTGTGTGTGAGTGTATGGTTATTAGCAAGTGTTTTGGTCCAGGCCTGTTGTGCTCGGAGTGAATGGTGGTGGTGGAGACCCATTTCTCATAGTTTCTTTAGTTGTAGTTTTTGTGTGTCTGTTGTTGATGGGTTTGTGAATGAGGGTATAGCTCACTATATGGCTGCATGTGCATGAGAAGTGGCGCGGGGCCTGGTGTTGAATGCCTGGCTGCAGTGCTCCTCTGGGGTTGTAAAGCGCTGGGCCCAGCGGGGTGCCTGGGGCCGGGGGAGGCCAGGGGGACACTGAGGAGAATGAGCTCTGTGAGAGAGCCAGGACCTGGCAGCACTGCCGCCTGTGTGGCACCTCATCTGCATGCAGCATCACAACCCCCCACGCCATGGGGGGGCAGGCGGCAGCCATAATCCCCCTGTCTGCTCGCCACTCCTCTGCCTCTCCTCCTTGGTCTTCTTCTGGTCGTTCTCCAACTCGTCGGCTTAGTGCAGCGACATTTCTTTTGCTTCCCCTCTTTCTTCCCCGCTCATGTTTGTCTTCTCTACTGTTGCCCTCTGCTCCATTATGCTGCATTATGCTGTCTTTTTTTCTTCTTTCTATTGTTTTCTATTTTTTTAACTCCTGTTGTGACTTAGAGCCCCTGCTCAATGTCGGCCTTCACCTGGGCAGCCAGAAATCTCCAGAATATGACGAAATCAGTCGCCCTGTATTCCAATAACCAATAAGAGCTTTGGCATCAAAGACTGCCTTCATCAAAATTTGGATAACATGAGAACTTAATTACAAAATGTTCACAATTCGACACTTCTGATTGGCTTGTTTGTAGTTGCGGGCAATGAGAACATAACCCGGTGTGATACAGAAAGTGCTGATGTTGCAGCGTAAGCCATTAAAGGAGCAGAGTAGAAGCTTCTGACACAACTTCCCTAAAAATGCATACAAACAACATGTTTAATAGGGTGGATATGAGTGAGAAAACAAAATGCAAAACAACCTTAATTTTAATTTTTACACATATCTGTGATTAAACCAGCTTCTCATGGACTACATTTAATAACTGTTGTTTAGCTAATAATAAAATTACTGTTGTCTAAGCAGGTGCAGCTTGTTTTTACAGGCCTGTGGTCTCTCAGCATCAGATACATCACATACCAATGAAACATGTCAATAAAAATAATACAAATGAGATAAAATGAAGATTTTCACCTTCATATCTGTCAAGCAGTGAAGTTGTTATATATGCTGCTTGTGTTGCTAGAACTTTGACTTTATCAAAGACTGTATTCTGAGGAAGTTAACATGGCTGTAGAAGCAGGGTTGGCATTGTGATTGCGTGTATAGACCAGGTGTATGTTACATGCATCAGCTGACTTGCCTTAAAGCTGTAAAACTATACAAATGATGGACAGGTTGTTGGTCAGAGAAAAAAAAATGCTGGAACTGGGGTGGCCAAAATGTTCGTTATTATAAGGCTTCATAATATGGCTCAAAGACCATAGGTGACACATAGGTGTGCCCAGTTTTTGTATAGTCTGGCTGAGTTCTAGATAAGAATCAGAATCAGAATGGGGTTTATTGCCAAATGTTGAGCAGGTTTACAACATTAGGAAATTGCTGCGGTGCTTCAGTGCAAACATAGTGTCATAAATAGCACTTAAATAGACATGGAAAAAAATAAAAGTAGGGATAAGAATTAAAAGTGCTACGTGGAAAGATATGTGCATGAGCTATACATGAGATATATACATGAGAATAAGAATTAAGAGTGCTACGTTGAAAGATATATACATGAGTGCAGGTGGTGATCAGTGCCAAACCTGGAATGATGCAGTGACACAGCGTAGGGTCATGTGTTAGTGGCGGGTACAGTCATACGGTTATTGTTCATGTGTCCAACAGCAGAGGGGAAGAAACTGTTCTTATGGCGAGAGGTTCTGGTGCGAATGGACCGGAGCCTCCTGCCTGAGGGGAGCAGGTCAAACAGACTGTGTCCAGGGTGAGAAGGGTCAGCTGAGATCCGAGCTGCACGCCGCAATGTCCTGGAGGTGTACAGGTCCTGCAGAGATGGGAGTCTGCAGCCAATCACCTTCTCAGCAGAGCGCACAACACGCTGCAGTCTCTGTTTAAGTGTTGAAACCATCCAGGACACGCAATCATGATGCTTGAACCTCTGTTAGAGCCATCACACACTTTCATCTGGACTGCTCCTGTGCTTTTCCTGTACATTATCAAATGGTTATACATCATTGGTCTCTCTTTTTCCTATGACCAATAGGAGGAGACCAGCTGATGAATGTGAGGGAACGATTAAAGATCCAGACAAAATGACATCTGCTTCTCTTTCAGGGTCGTAAGCTGCTCATCATTGGCACCACAAGTCGTAAAGACGTCCTTCAGGAAATGGAGATGTTGGATGCTTTCAGCACCACCATCCACATTCCCAACATCTCAAAAGTAGAGCAGCTGATGGAGGCCTTTGAGGTAAACTACACAACTATGAAACTACAAATTTCTAATGTCTGTTTCTAAGAATTGCATCTATGATGCAAGATGCTTTTCTTCTGTGAATTTCTTCTTACCATTAGACTTGGCGACATTGTTTTTGCTTACTTTTTTATTAGAATTCCTGAATGCAAAAAATGAATGACAGAATTTAAGTGTTTCTCTCTCGCACTGATCGTTCCTGTGTCTCTTTCTGCTTTACACAGCTGCTGGGCAGTTTCAATGAGAAAGAACGGGCCATGATAGCTAAAGCTGTACAGGGCCAACGCTTGGGGATCGGCATTAAAAAGTTGCTGATGCTGATTGAAATGGCGGCACAGGTGAGAAACTATTATGGTCTTTATTTTGACTTTTTTCAACAGTTTAGTTAGTTTTATGTTGTAGTTAGTATGAATTTTGCGGTAATGCAAGTTTTTTTGTCTTCTTTTTAAAAAAAATATAATATTTGTGGGTTTATGTAAAGTGGATGGTTTGACACTGGGGGCACACTTTCATGACTCCTATAATTAATGATCACCATTGGTACACAGCAAACAATACAGCTTTTAAACATCAGCCTGTGATGACCCATTGTGTGTAGTTTCGTACTTTGGGTTTGCGTTTAAATTTGCATTCTCAGATGTGCTTTCGTTCCCTTTTCCAAAAATAAGCACATCTTTGCTTTAAATCTATTCCAAAAGAGATTATTTTAAGTAGGTTGGTAAAATTGCATCACAAAAAGATGGGTTTTTGGCAGCTTTTTAAAAAAGATCATTAGATTCTGAAGCCGCTGTAGCAAAATCTCGGTCTCGGTTTCAGCCTTGCATGCACAGCAAGCAGGCCTTGATCACATGACATCAGGCACCTGCTGGGGCTATATGGATGCATAAGTGCACTCTACTCTACTCTTTATGTTGGTGCTTGTCCATGCAAAATTCTAAAAGTCAAATCCAGAATCTTAAAGTCAGAAGTTAATGGGCAGTGACATGATAATATTTAGAAGACTTAGTCAGAAGCCTCGCAGCGGCTTTTATTGAATAGGCTGCAAACGTTCCAAGGAAGCTTTGTTAAGACAAGTAAACTGTGAATTACAATTATCCAGAAGTGATGAAATAAATGCATTAATCACATTTTCCATCATGACACAGTGGAAACTGGCAATATTTCTTAAGCGATAAAAGCGAAAGCGAGATTTAACATGACCGTCCAAAGTGAAAGCTGAGTCAAAAATTATCCAAAGGTTGCTGATAGAAGATTTAGGAAATGTGGCAAGGGGACTTTCCATTACCTCAGGCACAAATCTGTCAGGGGCACATCAGAAAATAGTTAGCCTCCAACTTTTAACAGAGTCTAAGCACCTCTGAGAAATCTGTAACTTACAAATGTCTTGTGGTTTAAAAGAGAGATACAACTGAGTGTCATCTGCATAGCAATGATAATAAGTGCTCAAAATGTGCAGAAGGAGCAGATCTAACAGAAATATATCAGCGATCTCATATATCTCATAGACAAACCCAAACATCTTCTATGACTAGTTTTCAGTTCAGTACCGAACACAAATTAACTCATGTATCCTCAACCCAAGAGAAAAAACACGAAACCAAATGGTGTGTGCACAACGTTGTTATGAGTACCGCGATTGACGGGGTGATGTTGACCGAGGCTGGGCTGTGACATTCTGCACGTTGCCATATGTATCTGAGCCTCTCCTGCAGCTTTGCATGAGAGCGCCGCCTCAGATGTGATTGTTCTTGGTGGAAATCGGATCGGACAGAGGTAACAAGATGAAGTGCTCCAACCCGTACTTGTGCCATTCTTGTGACAGCACCCTTCCCTGCAGCTGTTTCAGCAGGACAATGCCAAACCCTGCACTGCCAGAGTAGCGCAGGCTTTTCTGGATATCAAAACCCTGGAACACGATGTGCATCGACCCAGCGTGTTGCAGGCTCCACTCCTAGTTGAGCATAGCTGCAGACTATGCTCATCAAGGAATGGAAAACAGTTCCTCAAACAACACATCTGGACTGCTTGGATGTCATGCCTTGTATTAAATGTCTTGTATAAGCAACTATTATGTTGTTTGTCTAAAAATCTATTTAAAATGTGAACTTATGTTTCTTTTTTGACTATTTTTGGACATTTCTTATGCTGTTGCAGCTCCATGTGTACTAGTTGTGTTAGACAACAGAAAGGTCAAGTTATTTTGGGGGTACGAAACTTGTGAAGCACAAGAAAACAGTCTTTTCAATAACTCACTCATCACCTCCCATTTTATTCAAAACACAGATTTCATACTGGCACAGGCTTTGCGTTATTATTATTTTTTTCTCTCAGTGTGGTCTGAGCTTGAGCAGGCCGTCCCTCCTCTTCTTCGACATCTGGCCGGCATTCTCGACAGTCAACAGGATCCGTCTGTCAGGCACAAAAAACTGTCATCTATTAGCTGTAGTGAAAAACTGTGTGGCTTTGCTGATGATTTGTTGAGGAGAGGGATCCAGTACATTTCTAGTTCACAAACCATTCTCTCCAATACATTCATAGTTGTGAAACCGTGCTCTGCACAGCTTTCCAAGTTATATTCACGTGTTGCTAATAAGATACTCATCAGAAAAGTCTTAGGCTATTCGTGGTCTGGTTTTACCTACGATTTAAGCAAAGATCAGCCACTGAAGGGGGCAAATGTGAGGGGTAGGTTTAAAAAAATAAATAAATCAAGGAGACATGTACAAAAATGAAAACATAGACCACCAAGTCATAGCAGATTTTTGGTCTCCTTTCAACCCACCCGTTATGTAGAGGGATGCAGTGGGTACAGAGTCTTCTCACCTTCCTTACTTTGCCTAAAGGGATTTGTGGCTTGGCCTCCAAGTTTTGTTTTTGTGCATTTTTCTGTCCAGTAGCAAGCGGTGTAGTTCTTTTCTGCCCTGTTCCCCTAAATGATTTACTTGGAAAGCCTGTAGGGACATTGATCCTGTCAGGACACAAAGCATAATCAACCTGATTGATCATAAATCGTTTACTGATCGGTACTTGGACTGGTGGAGGCTTTAAAGAGGACTTTTGTTTTGGGGTTTTTTTTCCCATTACAGACAAAATATATGATTTTACAGCAGTAAGAGTGAGTACAAGTAATCCCTGTGAGCCAAAAGCTTTAAACTGCTCTAAATGTGCGGTTTTCAGCGGTTCCATTTTCCTGCTCTTTGCCTTGTATGAGCTTTATTTGTGAGCATAGAAGCCCCACCCACCTGCCTTTTAAGCCTTTTGTTTACAAAAGGCAGCCAATCAGGAAAAAATGAGGATGCTTAAATGAAAGGGTGACAGAGGATAAACCGCTGCACGGCAGCTCAGTAGTTTTGAGTTATGCAAAACTGCTTGAGCCCTTTTCTATAAATATGCAGCTCAAAATGAATAAAATTAGTCCCGGTTAGTTTTTTAAATGAATTTGTTCCAAATAAGTAATAGTAATACGTTTGTTTAAAATTAAAAGATGTCATCCTTTAACTGTTTACCTCCACTGAAATAGACAAACAGTATCGAATTAGTCACTGTAGTAACCTGTGACATCATGTCCAGCTGTGGTGATTTTATTTTGTGAAAACAAAACCGAGAAGGAAAAATAAAATGTAACAGGTAGAACAATTAGAAACAGGAACTAAATATCCTGTTACTCGATTTGCCAAAATGATGATTTGTGTGTCCTAAATCTTTACTCCTGTGACCTGTGAGGAGATCACAGAACCAAGCAGGATTTAATTAAGTCGCTGTCGTACGTCACAACAGGAAATCTACGTTCCAGTGATCATCTCGTTCTTTGCTTCTCTCATTTTTTCCCTTGTTTCTACAAATTTCTCAGATATTTCTAAACTCCTGAAGTAAAGTTTTAAAACTTGAAATGTTTCACTCCAGCTAATCGATGTCTGCTGCTCAAAGCCACGATGAATTTTCTTCGTCCATCTCAAAACCTCATATTTCAAGTAATATTTGTTTACCAAACCGATGACGGACATCCCACCAGCAGCATCAGACAAACCCAAATCACACCATTAGCTCCTTTCTTCTCCCGACTGTGTCTCTGTTATGTTGCCTATGTGTGCAGCCTGTTTGTTGGGGCTGTGTAATTGCTGTGGTATGCTCCAATGCTATGCTCAGTGCCCCCCCCCCCCCCCCCCCCCACACACACACACACACACACACACCCCATTCTGAGCTTGAAGAAGTATGAACCTGTGTTTGCCGGGACATGCTGCAAACAGCCGCACTCACGTACACATTTGCGGTCTTTATCTTTTTTCCTCTCATTCCAACGTTTCCGACTGCTCTCATGTCTTAACTCTGGTTGCTACAGGCGATTCCAGACATACTGTAAGTTATTGCATAGGTTCCCATTAATTTTGCTTCCTTTTCCCTCCCCTTCTCTTCAATCCAAACTGAAACATGAACTCCAGGACCCGCCGCCGTTGATAGCATGCCGCTGTGATGTTTAACACCTGAAGAAACCCGTGCATGTTCACAAAGAACCTGCTAATAAAATATATAGTTATTTTATCGTATGACTGTTAGCACTAAGCATGCATATCTGTCTTTTCAGATGGATCCTGACTACAGAGTTAGGAAGTTCGTGAGTCTGCTGCAGGAAGAAGGAGCGTAAGTATTCCTTTCCTGTTTCTAACCACATCACCAGAGCAGGATTGACATTGAACACTCACACCGCACACACGTCTGTCACTTTCACCAGCTGTCAGTTACAAATGTAGCAGAAAGGAAAAAGTTAGTCAGAAGCACAAAGTGTTTACATTTTAATCATCGTACCAAGTGTGATTTATAATACACATTTTGTCCTTTTTCTCCCTCTACAGACTGGTTTCTGATAAGTTTGTGGCAATCTAGACTCAGTGGAGCCACGCGGTGAAATAGAGGCATCCTTCAACGGTGAGGCCGCTTTAAGCTGAAACGTTAAATTTTTTAACTCATCATATCCTGTCGAGGGTTGAGGAGAGCTGATGTGAAAGTCTGTGATTCCACTCTTTGAAGAGTCACAGTCAAAGTTTCGAAATAACGTTATGCGAGTCCAGTCAAGCAGATGTAACCACAGAATAACGGAGGATGTCGTTAAAATGCGCTGACTCAAAACTGAATTACCAAACTTACCTTTGACTAAGTAGTTTTACAGCTAATCTGTGCGTGCGTGGAATCGGAAGCATCACACGAAACAATTGTCACAATAAAAACACTTCCACAGGGCACCAAACACTACTGTAAAAAACCCAACAAAGTGAATGAAGGAGACACCTTTAGCAGGAACAGCTTGAAGTAACCATTTTCTATATAACTTTATCAGTCCTTCATATTATTGTGGAGGAATTTTGACTCCCTTTACAAAGTCACTTTAGTTCATTGAGGTTTGCGATCATTTATTATGCACTGCTTTCTGAACTTTTTGAGGCCTGGACTGCAACACCTTGATTCTTTCGAACGATCCAGTCTTGGCCGAGCTTCAGCTGTTGGGTAGATGGCCTCACATGTTACTCTAGAACAGTGAGTAACAACAACCCCCGGGCTGGTCCGTGAGTCGTTTGGCACCGAGCCCCGAGAGTTGAGACTCGGGTGTGAAATTGATGGTTTTCAGGGGTTTTATCGTTATTTTTTAATCGTTTTTATCGTTATCTAAGTTTCCCTGGGTCTTTTTCCGTGTGTTATGAATAAATCTTCCTTTTTTTGGTACTGGTACTGGTTTTATTTGTTGTATTTATCAGCGAGACCTTAAAGGCCGGTCTGTGAAAATATTGTCGGACATAAACCGGTCCGTGGCACAAAAACGGTTGGGGATCGCTGACCTAGAATACTTTGGTATGCATTGGAGTTCATGACTACAAGGGCCCAGGTCTCGTGGCTGTAAAACATGCCATCACGGCGGTGTCGCCACGCGTGTAGCTGTGCTGCCATGTTCTTTATGTGGAGAGAACAGACATGTCTCCTGGCAATGCTTCCAAACGAGCCATACTTGTTCAGTCTTTTTAGAATTTTACTGTCATGAGCTTCAATATTTAATATGCTAACTGAGGCCTGTAGAGCATGAGAAGGAGCTCTTGGATCCACTCCTGGGAACACTGGCACCTATCTTGAATGCTTTCTACTTCTTTCTGAAATTGTTTAAAAATTAAACCCTTCCCAGATTGATGGGGAGCAACAATTGCTTCTTTAAGCTCATTGCTGATGTTTCCTTTGTGGCATTAACACACCTGAATGCTCCAGACCAGCAAACTGCCAAAACGTCTGCTTTTATTAAGGTCCTGAAACTTGGAATTAGTGAGGTTGTATTTACTCTGCATGCTGCTTCTGTGTTTTGACTTAATAAAAAAAAATGACATGCTGTTATATGTCATGTTTTGCTCTAAATCTCCAGCATTTTAAGACCTGTTAAGGACCAGATTATCGTTATTATGTCCTGAGACATAAAACCTTAGAATTTAAAGAGGGCGTGCTTTCTTTTTACCTTGACTATGCATGCTTGTAAAACTGTGACGTGCATTGGGTGTTGTTCAGTTCTGACAATGATTTTGCTCAGAATGTTGGCATCATAAAAGCTCTCTAGGTGAATGAATACAAAGTTATTATCATTCCATGTCTTTATCCGAATCATTACAAAAACGCAGGGCAAAGTTTAAGAAAGTTATGTGTCTAAGTTGCTAATCTTGCCTTCTGAAATGAACCGCGGGAGGACGGTGCCCACGGTGATAAACAACAAGTCTTTCAACAAGTAGCGGGAGCTTTGCTTCTCATCTTGGCATCAGAGGCTTATGGTATAGCTGGTGCACAGCGTGCCTAAAAATAGGTCGACTAGACAGGCGCTCTCCTGTGGCAGCATGCCTCCTTTGCCCGCCTGCCTCATCTCACTTTTATTTCTCTCTCTTCACTCAGTTGCAGAGGATCAGAAGACTGATAAAGGATGGCAGGAGGAAGCAAACGAGATATAGATCCCATCTCTCTACATCCTTCTCATCCCTGAAGCTCTGCGTGCTTCTCTGAGCTGCAGACACCAAGCAGGCAGTCTCCTCCTCTGCAGCATTATGTGATAATATAAAATAAGAGATATGCGCAGTGCTTGTTGTATCTGGGTGTCTGCTTGTGCTGCAATCTCTTTGTGATGCCTCTAGCACTCCATTGGGATTTTATATATATGTATACAAAAAGAGTCGGGGCAAAGTACATGTGCACAAACACTAATTATGATAATGTTTGTTTATATAGACTTTATTTGTAGGAAGAGATCATTCCATGACTTCTTTTCTTATGTTGCACATTTCCTTGCCTCTGATCTTTTTATTGTATGAATAAAATAATATTACTAACAAAAAACATTGTAGTATCTGTAGTTAATGTTGTTTTTAAAGGGACGTTACAAAGGAACTTGTGCTGTGTGTTCCATTATTATAATGTAGGTTTTCAGTTGCTGTTTAGTTCAGACACTGTTCAGTGCGTCCAAATAGCTGTCTGTTTTCTACAGTAGCATGTAAAAAGTTAACTATTAAATGTTCTCATGGCTGTTGAAATCATAAGAATGTCATAACTATCACTTAGTGTAATTACCTCCTGATTATGAAATATTTGAGAAGAGATGAACCCATTCACACATTTGAGGTTAACCTCCACAGCTTCTGGGTTGAGCAATGATTGTAGAGCCTGGCAAGAAAACACTCAGCCATTTATGGAGGAGCTACTGCTGCATGTGTGCACGTTTCTTGATGCAGTTCTCCAGGATTGTAGTAAAAAGTAGCAAAATGTTGCTTGAGATATTAGTAGAAAATCAAAATGATGTCGCTGTATCATTTTTTTTTTCCTTTTTTGTATTTTCTGCAAGTGAGATTAAATTTGAGCTAAAACTTGTGAATTATGGGAAGCTGAATTCATGCACATACATGTTTTTCTTTATAAAGAGATCACCTCATCCTAAGTAGTAGCCAGTGTATTATCAAGAACTCCGGGAGATCACTGGATTAGGCAGGTGCCATGGTAAATGGTAAATGGCCTGTATTTATATAGCGCTTTACTAGTCCCTAAGGACCCCAAAGCGCTTTACATATCCAGTCATCCACCCATTCACACACACATTCACACACTGGTGATGGCAAGCTACATTGTAGCCACAGCCACCCTGGGGCGCACTGACAGAGGCGAGGCTGCCGGACACTGGCGCCACCATGCCCTCTGACCACCACCAGTAGGCAACGGGTGAAGTGTCTTGCCCAAGGACACAACGACCAAGACTGTCCAAGCCGGGGCTCGAACCGGCAACCTTCCGATTACAAGGCGAACTCCCAACTCTTGAGCCACGAATGATAGTTCATTTGCTCGTTCTAACTGGATCAACAGCAGTAGTTTTTAAGAATCCTTTGAGACTCTTTTCAGCTTTAGATTCATATACATTTCATGCAGTATGTGGGTTTGAATCAGAATAACCTACCTACTTCCACAGAATGGCTCATGCATGTGTTTCTCAGATATCTCTGGAGCTGAAAAAATGACACGTGCATGGAAGTGTCTGCAGTTCACTGAATGACCACTAGAGGCTGCCTCTTAAAGTGAGTTACTTCCCATGCACTCTTGTTAACATGCTCAAATGTAGAGCAGCTAAAGTGGGATTTATCCTTCTGGATTAAATCTGTATGTTGAGCAAAGAGTATGATGTAACTGCCAATCCTTCTGAAATCCTACACCATAACTTCCCTATATGAGTAACTACATGTCACGTCAGCACAGCCTGCAATGACTGTGATTCGCTCCTTCAGTATTATTGTTTCCTACTACACATTTCTAGTTGCTTCTTCTACCATAGTTTTTTCAAACCTACTTGAAGAGAGCAGATCGACCTGACGATAGAAATTCCACCGCAACCCAAAGCTTTGGATGTGAAATTGCAGAGCAATGCAGGGATACCACATATAAATCCTAGCAACAGCACTAGCCAGTCGAGTAGACAATATTGTATATAGATCCAACAGAGAACAAAATTAAACCAGTGGTCTGTGTACTTTGTTTGAATTTTAGTTTTTTTCTATGTTTGTTCTTTAGCATTTATTAGCTAGTATCTGGACCAAAGACTATAAAAGATGGACAAAGCTGTGCTTTAAACCTGCATTCTTTTTATGGCCACATGATGGCGATACTTGTAGTTACAAGAGGATTTGCAGTCCTATAAAAATCTTTGGAACAATTACTTTCTAACTTGACCTCCATAAAGACTTTCCTTCCGTGTTTATAACCACTCGATGGCATCATAACGGCTACATCTATGTTTTGCTAGCTAATAACCAAATGTGCAACCAATGCGATGTGATTGTGCAGCTGGAAAAAGTCACATACACGTCTACTCAAGTTGGAAAAGAAATATTTGGTTAATCATGAAAAAAGTTTAGCCTCTTGTCTTTACTTGCTCCGCAATATGGAGTGACACAGATCAGGTAAAGTTAATAATTAGAAGTAATCTGGTATCATTTAAAAATTAAACAATAAGATGCAACATGTCACAAACATGTTGTTTTCAGACTACAATGCAAAAGTACCCAACAAATGACTTCCCGACTTTGGAAATTTGACTGTTTAGCTCATAACCATAACCAACCACCTACTAGGAATAACTTAAAGCTCTTTTCTGAACTGACTGATCTCTGTTGTATTTTAGGCCTGCTTATAGAAAAAGTTGACTCGGTGAATATCAGCAGTTAGCTGGTCCCTGCCTGTGCAGCTATCCTTACAAAAACTCAGAAATTAGTTTTAATGGTCATCAAACTGCATCTTTATTGATATATACTGAGGTGTCATTAAAGATAAAGGGAGGTGGTCAAATGTCGTCTTTTAGAGGCAGAGTGTGAAGGAGCACATTAATAATAACTCTCTGCTCTCATCCAAATATGGCCTCTTCAAAAGCAACCAAGATGACCAACAGCCAAAACCCTCTAACTTCATAAACCAATGGGCGACTTTCATGTGGAGAAGCCCATCTTTTATATACAGTCACACAAAAAAACTCGATAGGAGTTTGTTTTTTCACAGGACTTTTCTACAGTACCGTAATAATAATAAAGTATAATTAAAATTCTCCTTTAAGTGGAATCAAATTAAGTAAGTGAATGCTGTATCAAAGGACGGAGTATCTAACAGACCTTTGTTTCAGCCTGCATTTCAACTTCATGTAGAAAAGTGAGGCGTGTGTTTGAGTGTACCTTTGCAAGCATAAAGAAACATGACACAGGTTTTCTTCTTCAAATATATAATCTTAGTTCAGTCATACAGATATATACATTGTATAATAAATAATATTTATAAAAACATAACATTTACGATTATAAAATAAAAAGGGAATTATTCAACTTTAAAACATTTGTACAAAACTTTGGATATAGCGGGGAAAGATGAGGGGCCTTTGGGGGTCTCGGTAGGGTGGGGGGACTGAACACAGAAAGGTAGGCCCAGGTAGGGAGGGCTGTGTAGAAGATGACGTGAACACTAAGCTATGTCCCAAAGAGAGGACAGCCTACACACTACTGGGTAACTTGTGTGTTTGTTCTTGAATATAATTAATAGGAAGCAGGTGGGACTGTCAGAACATGTTGTGTGAAACCTCTCTTGCTTTGCTCCACCATTGTGAAGAGCCAGCTCGCTGTCCGTCGGTCCATCCATCCTCTTCTGTAGTAGCTTGTCATGCACACGCACATACGCATCCCTTATAAATCATCCGTTCTACGCTTCATGTTCTCAGAATCAGATGTTTTTTTAAACTTCGTGAATTGGCAGTCTTTACAATCCACCCACAAATCATAGCAATTTTTGTTAGTGGTCTTTAAACCGGTTTCTTTTGTTGCAAGTTACAATGTGCTGACACTGAAGTCTATGAAAAGCATTCTTTTGATTAAATGGCAGTAATTTGTTTTTCCCAATATTCTAAAAATCAAAACATGACGGCAGGAGTGTTTCGGGGTGTACTGACAAGAATACGAGTTCATAAATCAACCGTAAAAACCTCAACTGTCCAGCTGACTGAAAACACAGATGGAAGGATGTGACAGCCAATCAGATCTTTCTCAGCCCATGTTGTCTCCACGTGTCGTCACATATCCCCTTGTTTTCTTTCCCTTTTGTTCCCAGAAGTAAAAGATTTTTGTTGAGACAAATGTTTTTCTGCACCGAAAGTGATATAAAATAAAACAAAACAAAACAAAACACCAGAGTTAATATTGGACATAAGCTGGACTCAAGTTTGATGCACAAATTCATAACGACACAGCCATAATAGGTGACCTTCACACATATAATCAGAACTTTTCTGTGGTTAGTTTTTACCCCCAGACTCCGTAAGTTTGAATGGTGAAGTTGCATGACATTTGTAGAAACCATGAGCGATTTACAGGGTGAATGTGGTAACAGCGCCGTCATTCATAAGAACTGCTAGCTTGCAACCAAGAAGAATTTGCTCACATAAACAATGCTCAAATGTTTACCACCTGGAGTTATGAATAGTGCACATAAATACATATGCACGGGTTGTTAGTTAGCAGAACGAGCATGCCTCCTCCTGCATACCTCAAACCCCAGCTCAGTGGTAATATTTCAGAAATGTGGGTTTATTAAAAAATCAGACTGAAGCACATGTCTTCTAGTTGACTGTCGCAGTAGTCAGTCTGCAGGGAAGGAAGGGATCAGCTCAGTAGTTTAGAAAGGACAGGACTGCGGCACTTCCAGTGCCTCAGTTCAGTTCAGTTCAGTAGTTACAAAGTGATGGTTTCCTGGGGCTGCTGACGTGTTCAGTATTACTTAAGAGTAAGTGATTGGGTAGAGAGGTTGGTTAAGTTAAAAAACAGCAACAACAACAACAACAAAAAGGTAAACCAACCAGACTGGCTGGAGAAGTGAGGTGTTAGTTAGAAGATGCTTTTTACTCAAAAGCAAGGAGAGTCACTGTTTTTGTTTTTTTGTTTTTTTTTTACTGCATTAATCTCACATGTAAAAGTGTTACTGTACATGCCGAAAACGCTGTGTTGGCATGAAGGGTGGGAAATAAATAAAGACAAAGGGGAAGGGAGGGGTAGTCATGGCCCAATGCTGCAGGGTGAGGACGAACGAGGGGAGAGTGGCAACTCTAGCTTCTTCCCGTGAGAGTGGACCAAGTTATCCATCAGGTCAACACGGGACACATTCTGCTCAGATATTATGTAGTTATGGGGGTAGTGGTTTGGAAGATAGATTCTTGTGCATGGTTTGTACAAAAAATGGTACAGAAGTATCCATTACTGATGTGCCATTACCCATTAGGGCTTGAATGTGTGTGGATGAATATGTTTTTGACTGCGCTTGTGTGTGTGTGTGTGTGTGTGGTGGGGGAATCAAGGAAGTCATGCAGGAGGTGGGGAGTTGAAGGTCCAGCAGTCAGCTTGTCTGTCTCACTTACACGTGTGTACGTCGTAGACGCGCACACACTCCTGACAGCTGACGTAGCAGCACCAGTGGAAGATGCAGTGACACTTCTCTTTGCGTTTCTCAGTCCGGGTGTTGTGGCCGCGTCCGCAGCACAGCAGGTCGCAGCCCTCAATGCCGTGCGACGACACGTTGCAGACACGATCGCGCGTCCCAAAGGAGCCCGTCTCTGGGTTGGGCTCGCAGAAATTGGGCGAGCCCTCGTAGTACACCAGGTCGCGCTCAGTGGGGTGCTTGAAGAAGGCGTACTTGACTCGCAGGGTCTCCACCCAGCCACGAGACTCGCGGTGCTTCTCCACCACCATCTCTGAGGCGCTGTCGTACTTGTCCTTCAGGTAGTCGCCCAGCATGCGGAAGTCCGGCTGCGCCCACCAGCACGTCTTCACCTCGCAGCTTCCAGAAAGGCCGTGACATTTGCAGCGCAGGTGCATGTGATCCAGGATAGTCTGAGAACGAGAAAAGAAACCAGAATAAAAGTCTGTGCGTGGGAAAATGTTTTCTCCCTTTTTCAAATGTTGCAAAAAAATGCTAGATGTGGCAAATATTATACAAATTAAAACGCATATATTTAAATTTATATTTAATTCGTTATATAAAAATGTGTCCGACAGTTCAAGAAACACATTTAAATGTCCTGGCGATTATTTCCCAGGCTTGAAAGGGTTAATATTAGTTTAGGTAGGCCACCTAATTGCAACACGAGGCTGTACTCACACTTGCCCACCTATTGTGCATCTGCAAGCCACTTTGTAACCCTCCTCTACCTCAGTGCTTCCTTTTCATACCGTTTCTCTGATAATCTGTGTAATATCTGCTGTCAGTGTCTCTTCTGTCCTTTTAATAGGTCTTCTCACTACTTTCTTTGTCTTGGCTGCACATGGAGGCGCTGGGAGTCCCAGAAATGAACCATAAGTCCAAATATGAATTGCTGCAGATGGAAATGACAACCTTCTTTTGACTATAGTGACTGAAATAAAGTGAAAACCACATATTTGGCATCTCAGCATGCATCCAAGATTTTTAAGCTTTTCTAATAACACTTTTCCTCACTAAAGCATCATCTCTTGAGCGTCATGACTCTTGCCCAGAAAAGAAAATCTGCCTCATCCAGCTGGATTCAGAACAGATTTCACTGACAATCCTGAGTCACTGCATGAAAGGATAGTGCGCTTCTTAAACACACAGATCACTTTTTGTCTGTATATGTTCGGTATGCTCCAAAAAATTAAAATAAATTCTCACCTAGCCAATAAATCTTTAAGTACGCTTCTTTTGACAGAACGTTGGAGCTGTGAGGTTGGTGAGATTTTAACTACAGCTGTTGTCCTCTGGGTAGAAACAAGTTATGATTTTTTTTTCTCTTTGTGCAACGCATTGCTCTGAAGTGTAAAATGTGCTGGTCTTAGTTTGATAACTGTTTTGGAAGCTGCCACAACGGAACAAGATCTGGTAAAGCTTTATGCTCAGAGATTTAGAGTGAATTCGGTAATGCAGACTAACAAAACCACTAAAGCCTTGCAAAGCAGGCCAAGAAAAACAATATGCCAGTGGCTGCACTTTATTGAAGTGTCATGCAGCTGTGGAGTATGGAGGCTCTGCGCCGCTGCTAATTCTCTCTGAAGTTATTGGCTCACGTTGTGAGTATGCTCCCGTGGGGCGTGTTTTTATGTTTTCGGTTTTTCATTGTGTTGTGCTTTAGCTCAACAGCTATATTTAGCTGCAGAAATCCCCCAGCTGGGGCGGAAGGCAGGTGGCTGTGGCACCTCTGGGTGAGTAGAGGGGAGAAAAGTGGACCAGTGACATCACACCGTGAGCTTGTCATGCCAACATCAAATCCAAGGCCCTCGGGGCTAAATAACGAAGCGTGAGAGGGCCAGGTGGAGAGGACGGGTGACTCCTCTGACATTACCTCTGTTCAGTGAGCTCCTGTGGTCGCTCTGACTGCTGCTGTGCGCATCAAAGGGCTGTCTTGTTGCCGTGTGGTCCCCCTGTTTTGCCTCTCAGCGAGCAGCCTGTTTTCTCCCAGCAGTGACAGCAGCCAGTGATGTTTTAAGACTGAGCTGATTTGCTTCTTTTTTTTCCCCCTCAGCTCACTTGGGTTATTTGACTGTCGGGGAATTTCTCATTGGGATGCAAGGCATGAAAGGCAAGGTGTGGGGGCATGGCGGGTAGATGAATGTTGCTTAGATCAGTAATTAACCAGTCATTCAAAGTAGAGATGGCACGATACCACTTTTTTATGTCCGATACCGATATCATAAATTTGGATATCTGCCGATACCGATATGAATCCGATATAGTGTTTTTTAATCAACAAAACTGTTTTTTAAAATATCTTGCTGCATTTTGCAAGTCTGCAAGTTCATACTCAAGTTTAAAACAACAACTACACTAAAGCTATTCTGTTATACCTGTATACAAAAAAAATATTTCATAGTTCAGCAATACTGATCAATCTAATAAACTTAGACCTACACCATCCTCCCTATTCTGGTATTTTAAAGAGTACTTAGCGTAAATATTAAGCAACCTAACTAATAGGGTTCCAACTCCCAGCAACAACAAAAAGAAATAAATAAAAAATAAGGAACCACCCCTCACGCGCCACCTCATGATGCTTAATCGACGTAATCAACCTTAATTTGATGCAGTGGAAAAAAAAATGCACAGAAATCAATTATTTTTCAAGAAATATTAAATAGATTCAACATCTTTCTTCAACAAAATTGCAGACTGCACAGATGGTACCTTCCCAAAGTAAAAAGTACTATAGCTTACTAGGGTATATATATTAGACTTAATAGTTACTATATACAGTAATTGACTTCTATTCATTTTACATCAAATTAAAACTTTGGGTGTCAGATAATTATTTATTAAAAGCTCGACATTTTAAATGAGAATAAGAAAGAAAAGTATGTCTTTGTGCCCCCTTTTCCCAGTTAATGCCCTATCGGCCCCCCTGGCTAAACTTTGCTAGATGCGCCCCTGCACAGTTACCAGCGTCAGCTACGTAGAAAAAGATCCTGGTGTAGAAAGTAATATTAAATAAATTCTAACAACAGCTTATCAAGCTTAAACGTGCTGCTGTTGTTCAGCCGCTGGTTTCCTCTTTCTGGTGCAAAGTGGGCCAAAAACAAACGAGAGAGACGGACTCGCGACAGAAAAGCCGATCAGCTGATCATTTAAGCAGTTTCACGATTGAAGTAGCAGCCGGAGAGCGAGAGGCAGTCGCTTGTTAAGCTTAACGTGGGAATGCTTTACAAACATTCAGAGATGGACTTACACACTTGCTTTACTTCTCTCGGGGATAACTTTGTCGGAGATGAAATGCCAGGTTGCTAGCGAAGCTCCACATGCTATCCAGACCACCGACAGGTCCGGCATGCCACAGCCGCTCTATCACGTGATGCATACTGCTCCGACGTGCTAACGTCGTTCTGAGGCGAGTTACGGCGTGTTGCAAGTTTTGTGAGGTGCTTTCGTGATATTTAATGGATCGGATTACATTTTTTATTTTTCTCCGATATCCGATCCAGTAATTTAGGTCAGTATCAGACCGATACGTAATATCGGATCGGTCCATCTCTAATTCAAAGTCAAGTGCTCGTTTTCAGATGGAAACTTGGGATTGTGAGGACAAGTCAAGTACCTATATCATGCCTGTCACATGAGCAATCAGTAATCCAAAATAGTAATAGTTTCACTCAGCTTTTTGTCCATTGTTTTTACATCACCGTGGTTAAACGTTGACCAATAATTGTAACTAACTAACATGGCTTATCAGAGTGCTTCATCTGACAAGTACATTTAGTCTGAAAACACATAAAACATGTAAGCTAATACTAAAACTGAGCTAAATATTCAGATAATAAATAATCATTATTTTTGAGATATTTTGTCATTTTTTCTTGAGTCTGAGGTTTCTTCCTGTATAAAGGGAGTTTTTCCTTCCCACTGTTACCAAGTGTTTGCTCATAGAGGTGCCGTCTGAATATTTGGTTTTTCTCGATGTTATCATAGGGTCTTTACCTTACAATCTAAAGCACCTTGAGGCAAATATTGTTGTGATTTTATACGATACAAATAAACTTAATTGAACTGAAAGTTTAAAAAAGAAACATTGACTTTGATTACCTGTTCTATCTTTGTTTTTTATGCTCTCTAACTCTTATTTCCAAGTGATCTTTGGGTTTAAGTTGTGCAACGACTTTGAACTTTTCCCGCAGTGTCAGTGTTGAACCTTACTTTGTTGTTGTGACTGGGTGAAAGCCAGGTTCTAAAAACTGGGGCAAACTCTTCTGAGATGAGTGGGAGCTCTTACAGTAGCAGGTTAATATCTGTGGTTTTAAAGGTTTTCATATGGATATTATATTGTAGTACCCACATATTTTTGGCTGGTTAATGTTATTTTCCATGTGAAAAGTAGAAAAATAACAGTGCAGCTCTGCAGGTTCCTAATAGTAAATGTGTTTACCGTGCGTCCCGCCTCGTTGTTGTGCCGATTCATTGCTGAGCGAGCGTCTGGACGGTTTTCTCTGGCGTCCGCAAACTCCCTGGACACCAGCACCCCAAACTCTGCATCCTCGCTGCAGCCACCCCACTTCCAGCCCTCCCCTGGAGGGCCCTTGTGGTGGGAGTCGCACCCACACATGGTCGACGTGCCCTCGGCACATGAGCGTGTCACTGCAAATGCAACGCCCGCTGAAGCTATAGCATGGACGAATGCTGACTCTCTGGTTGCTGAAAGAGACGGACGAAGACAGACAGAAAGACAGAGAAAAGGAGAAGGAAAGGAAGTGTGTCAATCTTATGGTAAACGTAGACAAGGTGATCTTTACTACTGCCAACATCCAGACAGATGTATTGAAAGGGATACCTTCAGGCGCTAACCTTTTAACACAACATTTCATCTTTGAGAAGGCACATTAATGGACAGGTATTTGCCACTGTAATAAAGCAAGAAGCCTATAGAAGAACTCCTTAACATCTCCTATATACAATATAATATAAACAATGTTTAACTATGTTTACACAGTTCTGATCATCATCAGTGACGTGGAAGAACCACCAAGGAACCTAACAGCAGAGTCCCTGCAGTGACATCAGCCTATTGTAGTCTAACGCTCAGTGGGATCTAAGTGACCCCCTGTCATCCCTGAGGTGTGCTGCTTTGCATCTGGATAGTGTTTCAGGAATGTTGTTACCCCCCACCCATTCCTGTTTACAGCCTAAGGCCTTCTGGTGAAACCTAGCAGTGTGTCAGGCTGTTTCTTCTTCACTCTGACGGATGGAGTTACGCTGTCTTTGAAGACAACAGCTTATTATGTAACCAGACACCATTGTTTCACAATCACAGCACACTTACTGTGGCTCACCCATTACACTCCACCAGATATAGAAAAACACACACTATTGGTGTCCTGTGACTTCGATTCCAAAAAAAGGTGAGGGGCTTTGTTAAATGAAAACACAAACAGATCCAATGATTTCAGAGCGCTTAACCTACATTTAAATAAAAAGACATTTTTTAAAGTTTGATACCAGCAGTGTTGGGCAAGTTACTTTGAAAAAGTAATTAATTGTAGTTACTAGTTACTGCTTCAAAAAGGTAACTGAGTTACAAGATTCTAAAAGTAATTAATTATTTGATTTGAACTCTACATTTCACCTTTAAAAACGATTTCCTTTGCCTTGTTTGGTATCATTGTTTTCAGCACAACCTCACGTGTCTGAATTTACAGTTATGTTTTCATTTTGGCATACTGTATTAACACAATTGATCTAAAATCAGACAAAAAACATAAAATCTGAGTAGAAAAAGTTACATTTTTTACTGTAACAACCACAAACATATTTAATGAATCATATTTCATAACTTTAAATGCAAATATAAATTGTCAATTTTAAAATATTCACAAGTTTTGCAAACAACAAAGTTATTTGCAGCTATTTACCTCTTACCCCTTTTTTAAATAACCATTTCAAACTATTTACAGAACAATCAGCTGTTCTGCTCAATAACATGCCACAAAAATTATTTGTGCCACCAAAAAAATAATTTCTGTCCACTATAAAGGAGAACATCACAGCCTGATACCTGCAGGTCTGACAGCAGCAGGTGTATCACTCCTGTTTCTACCTGGAGACAGCAGTCGCCTCATTGTTCTGACACACAACACAAAACTATCCACAACACTACACGCTAACTACACAAGACAACACATTAACTACACACTCCAAACATGCTAAACGTCACAAATCTCTCACATCTCAAAACTCGCTCACTCCTAAAACTTCCCCCTCTTCCTAAACAACCAAATGTCATGTTGTCATATCATTTTTTTTATTGGTCAACATGGTACATTTTTCCACCAACACGAACGGGCTGTTTTTTCTTCTTGCTAGCGCTGTCCTTAGACAGTAATCCTGGCGAAACTATTCAGGAAAAAACGCCGCGTATATATTGTTTATAGGTAGCGCCCAGATTACTTACAGCTACTTCTGTGCAACTGATATAAGATGCGGTAAGACAGTTCTGCTCAGTTGCCATTTCATATGACACCAAATGATTTCTCCCTGCACCAAGACTCTCTTACTGTGGAGCTATGATGCTGCAATATCCCCAGAAAGTGCTAAAAAGGGTGTTCCCCAAGTGTTGGCTGAACAGAAGCACCTGTATTCAGCATTAATGGTGCCCTTACAGATCTCCAAGCTACCTATTCTATGTGCACCGACGCCTCACTGCATCATTATGGATGCTAACCTTTGAACTGTGTACTAATAATGTTGGATGTTCTTCACTTTACCCTGGAGGCCATGATTTTCCCATAATTTTCAAAAGGAATAAAACATTTCTGATGGCCCGAACACGGGGACAGTTTTCCAGTTTGCATAAATCTTAAATGAACTCAGGCACAAACAAGTTGGCAACATCAGGAACATTTCCAATGTTGCCTCTGGGTTATTAGAATCGTTATAGTATTTTATAGTCCTTGTCCCACCTTTTTTTTAAGCATGTTTCTAGTTTTGGATCCAAAATAAAGAGATTTCTCTCTTAAAAAATCTGAACCATATTGCTTTAACACCATTAATCAATAGAATTAGAAATCATTGTGCAACATTTTTATTTACATTTTACCTAGCATCCCAGCTTTTTCCCCTCTATGATAGTTATACAGAACAGACCTTCAGGCTTTCAACAGCTGGAATATCTGATCTACGGAATTGCACAACTTGAGTTTTGAAATTTGTATGAACACGACTGGAGAATTAAGCTCCTATTTTGCTGACCACACTGGCAACTAGAGCTAGAAATTCTTTGATGGATCCACTGCCAAAAACTCAATGAGACCACTTAACAAGCCACAGACAAAGTTTACAAATGTTTGTCTGGAAGCTAGCCATATTTTCCCCACCCACAATTTGACTGCAGTCAGTGTCCCAAAACCAAAACCCTTTTTTTATGTTGGCTGCTTTTGAGAAAATCTTGAGAAATACAGACAGTGAAATAACGTTAATCAAAACTATGTTTGTTAATTATTTTTGATATCTTTTGTAAAACTGAAACAATAAGAAACTGTTTGTCTACACATTTCATGTTTATTGTTTATCCCTAATGAAAAGAGGTTTTCATCTAAATGTCCAATGAACGACACTGGATGACATACTGTCCTCATGTTGGGCATCCCTACTTGCCCTGGCAAGCCTAAGTGGGCCCTCCAAAACAGGGGCCTGTGAGCCCCGGGCCCCTGGAGCTCTGGCTGTTAGCCAAGGCTAGCGCTGCTCCTGCTACCTGCTGGGCCCATCAATCCGCCTTTGTTTCCCTTGTGTCACACCGTATTATCCACACAAAGGGTCCAGCGACTCACGCCCCCACAGCCCAGCTCTGCCCGGAGCTGGCATTCCCTAAACTCCCCAAGTCCCCCTCCTCTCCCACCAGCCACCCCTCCGCCAACACCCTGATCCGAAATCCCATACACCACCACCCACTGCAGCACCTCAACCCCCCACTTCCTCCAGGCATCCACCAACAGCACCACGGCAGCCAACCCACAGCTTAAGGTGGCCAGGGTACTGGTTGGTAGCTCTTGCTTCCCTAGCATGAGCTTCTCCATTAATCACTCCCAAAGTGGCACACTCTTCATCCTTACATCCTTGCCTCCTTCCCTCCATCCTATCCTTCCCTATCCCACTGTGCACACTCGGGCTAGGTTGGGAGAGATCCCCTTTCAGCCTGTTTTCATGACAGAGTCAAAAGGGCGTGTGAATGGGGTGTCCGTGGGAGCTGGACTGTGTGAGGCGCGCACTGGCCTTCATGCACAGTAGGGGTTGAGCGGAGCCCCCCGGCCCTTTTCTATTGCCTGTAATCTCATTTGGCCTCCCCTCTCCCTTTTATTTGACTGAGGAGCTTGGACTGCTCACACTGCCCATTTCTGCCCAGATTCCTTCGCCTCTGACACACAGGCTAATTCATTTCCAATCAGCAACCTCACACGCAACACACAAACGTCTGCCTTTATAATTAGGGACTGGAAGGCCTTAAGCAGGACACCTGTGTGCCTTGTTTCCCACTGTCAGGTCTGGTGGGACTGCCTAATTGACGCAGATAAGTGTAGGGATAGTTTACACTTAGCATTCTGCGTGTACAGCACCTGATGGATGCCTCCAGTACATCAGCTGTCAGGTTTTGTTGAGAGATTTACCGCACTGACCTTCTTTCATGTACGAGTGTGTAAACAAGGTTGGGAAAAACCAAAAAAAAAAGCCCATGAGTTTGAAGATAAATGCAATATAGAAGATAAAGATGACTAATGTGTCAGTGCTTGTACCTGCACTCATTTCTCAGTGCAGCCAGGAAAGGTGGATATTATTGTAATTGCCCTAGTTAGTCGTTTGTCAGCAAAAGCCCAGGCAGCTCAGGCAGTGCTGAGCCTTAGGGTGGAAAGTGTTAAACACCAGTTTTGTAACAGCTTGCAGTAGCCTTACCTTCAAAGACTGCATTTTAAAGTTGGGTGTTGTTTGGAAGAGATTATTTAGATCCCTCTAGATCATTTTTTTTACTCAGTAAGCCTGTATGTCAGTACAAAAATCAGCATGAAAGATATAGCAACCTAAAAAAAAGTCCTACCTTTATCTAGAACAGGGCCGAAAATGGCCAGGTTGTCCTTGATGGTGGTGCAGTTCCATCGGCGACCCCTAAACTGGTGCTGGCACTCTTGGATCCCCAGCTTGACTCCTTCAGCGACACTGGGCATAATCTCAATGTAGTTGCGACAGAAACGCAGCTGTTTCGGTACGAGGCCAGGGATAGAGCCACACAGGATTGGTTGGGAGCCCAAAGATGAGTACTGCTGCCCCAGTGCCAGGGACCTGTGTCACAGAGAGAGGGAAAGCATCGTTAAGTGAGATCAGCACCTCTGTGTTAAACACACAAGTGCAAAAAACACTTATTTATTATTTTTTCCTGAGGATTTGCATCAAACCTCAAGACATATTCAGCAAAAGTGCCTAAATAATTGTACCCATTGAACAAATTTGGTACTGCTATCTGACTTTTAGGAACTTTGACATTTTTATTGTAGGTTTTATAAGCAAAAAATAAATAAAACTAACCTGTACATTTCTCACATTAGTTTGGTATTCTTTCAAAAGCCCTTCCCTGTGCTTCCCTCACATCTTCTGTGCCCTCTGTGAACTCAGTTCCACAATAGCAAGAGTGGTAACCTGCCAGGGAGGCCTCACTGAAAGGCAACCTGCTCTGTGAGTGGAGACTGCTTCTGTATTCATTAATCTCCCATTACACTATAAATGTAGCCCTGAGAGAGTACAATGATTCATACCTGAGTGTTTTATTGATTTATATTGTTTATACTAAGAGCTCCTCTTTATTTTGCTTCCTTTTTTCTCACCAGAGAGAGGAGGCTAATAAGCCCACTTCAGGGCAGGGATACAAGCTATTAGTACTGACTTCTCAAAGTGTTTCCACTTGTTAGCTTGCACAGATCTGCTGATCTAACTGATAACACACACAAGAACCTGTCTGTTTAGTTTGGGGAAAAGCCCCCTCGTGTGATTTTGAATATATGAAAACACCTGCCCTTGCAGTACCGTCATTAATTTGCGGTTGTCCTCTGGAGGTGATGTGTTAAGAACACTGATGGTGATGCACGAAGATGGCACGTCTGAGGCGATGCGCCTCACCAGAGGACTCGTGCAGATGTGTCTAAGCAGGGATTAATCACTGCCAAACAGTCGAGCTCAGCATGTGTTGCCAGAAACCATTATAGTTTCACTCAGGTAATTAATTTTAATTGCTTTCTATTTCTCTTGAAATAAAAGACAGAGAGAAGACGTGTGTGTCATGCCCATGTTTTAACACGCTTTTCATGTTGACAAGCTCAAACAAAATTTTCTTCCAGAAGCTCTCTTAGATGCCAGATTTATATTTCTTGTTTATTTATTTCTATGCATAGCCTTTATCACCCCATGAAAAATATGTGTTTGAATACAAGCTTGCCCAGCTGCTAATTGTTTTGCAATGTATGCATGTGATTTGAGTGTGTACAGGGTAAGAGGTGTAAAGATGTGCTGGCAGTTCACAGGAGTCTGCAGACTCTGCAGCACTTAGCGAGTCTGACTGGACAACGTGGCGCTGGAGGCCCTTAGAGGATCACGCGGGAACAATTGATGCCGATCAGATCAGAGCGCCACTCGGGATGACCTCAGGACACCCGCAGGGCGCAACCCAATCATAGCAGGCACTGACTCTGACAGATGAGTGCAGTGCAGTGCCCCACCCGAACACACAAGTGAAGCCATTGAAGTTGGGAAGAAAAAAAAATCGGCTCTTAGATACTCATGTGCACTTCTACATGACGCTCCCACCAAACCCCCTGCACCCACATCTTCCTTCTTTATACTGTTTTTCATCTAAGCATTGGTAGCCTTAGATTAATATTTTGCCAGGTATTAAGAGTTACTAGCGGAGGTAGCATTCTGGCACATGAAACTGTTTTGCTTTTACAGACGACCTAATGTAATTTGATCATCCCATAATCAGCTGAGCCAATTGTGTTGCTGCTGTGAGGTTTGTGACTGACACAGATACACAATAAACAATTCTTATGTTTCACGTGGAAGCTCATAACAAAACTTGATCTGATACTCAAAAATTATCGAATGCTGCTACGCACAAGGAAAAATACGCTTGCTGTCTATTAATAACTCAAAGTTAACATGCCATTTTCTCCGATTTCATGTTCCCATGCGGAGCTAGTAATTTGATAGTGCTCATCAATCTCCATTCATGTTCTTGTCTTGAGTTTACCCAAGCGAATGTAGCCACATTATCTCATCTGCCAGTCCCAATCCCACCAACATCAGAGTTCAAGTGTTGCTGACTTCACTCCGTCTGGTGACTGAGTGACTAAGGACCTTAATTACACTGTCTGCTAGATGGGTTGCTGCCCATTAATCTCTCAGTCATGGGATAGACCAGAGAGGATGATGAGCCACTAGATGAATGCTGGTGTCACATGCTCCCCAACAACATCAATGAGCTACCTCAAAGACAAATCTCTCTTGCTCAAGTCAGATATTTATGAATCAGACCACTGTGCCATTCAAAAGGATGAATCTGTTTGCTGTGGTGGGCAGGATTTCTGATGGAATCAATTAGCTAACCACATGGGACTTTGTGGTGGACATAGCGTGTTTAAACAACAGGCTGTGGATCTGCCAGGCTATTTGTCTTTGTTTGCAAAGCATGTGCCTCGCTTGATCCTTATGGATAGATAAGATGAAAGGGATACGTTATTGGCTAGGTGTTAATGAGAGTTACAAGACTCATTGTGCAAACAGACACACACGAAGATGCATGCACAGAGACCGCATGTGTGCACTGCTGATCCTGCCTGCTTTGCCTCACTTCTCGGAAGCTACGCGCAACGTGTCTCAACCGAGTGAGGGAGCAGCAGACGCAGAGACCTCCAGAGAGGCAGAATGCCGGGGGAATCTGCTGCAGGGGATGAGACGAGCAGAAGAGCAGCAGCAAACGGCAGGGCTTGGCAGGTGCATGCCCGGGCACATCCGTGTGGGGCCTCTTCTGGCCTGGGGGTTTACAGCTTGGTTGGGGGTTTTCTCAGTATCTAAACCGGACTGATGTGAAAGTATGATGGGCCACTGGAAACCACAGAAATGAAGCAAAGGAAACAAAGGGATTCCACCACACACCTTGCTGAGAAATGGGAATTCACGCAATCAAGACTATAACACTGTCAACAAAAACTTTTGGCTCAGCCACTCCCAGTGCAATAAAGTCACTACTGCAGTCTCTGCTGCTTGGGGAGGAAATTTAGGTACAAGGCATGTCTTTATTGCACATTTTAGTTCTTGTTTTGTTTCTGAGCAAGCTCAACCTGAATAGAAGAGTCGACTCATGTGCTGTGTCGTGGGAGGTCTGCGTTACAGGGTTCAGTGTGTGACAGCTGCCTATATCCAGGGACACGAAACGTACCAGGTGACCTTCTGAACTTGTTGAAAACAACATGACATTTGACCTCATTGCCGTTAGCACGATGTGTCCACAGAAGTTCATGACCAGGGCCGATAAGCACAAATCTAAGCAGCTCGGGAGTGTTGCTCTCCAGCCTGTTTGCCTCGTTAAGCAAATAGAGGGTCATTATAGGTGAGTGCCCACAGGGATATGAAGGTGTAATCAAATGTGACTTCAAAATGGCTTGTCAGACTTTACCAGTGTTGAAATACACAAATTTACAGATTAGTGTGGACAAATCTGCCGCGGGCACCTTACGCTGTTTGAAGACTTGTTACATTGGTGTGATAATTCTAGACAGTAAAAGACAGCATGACTTTACAAGAGCATGCACCAACAGAGGTCGTACAGAAGAGCTGAAATTCAAATTTCATAACTATTGAAGTTTATCTGTCAAATTTGGCACAGATTGCTACACTGTCACTTTGTGTAATCATCAAAATATTATTCTTTGTGTTCATTATGTTAACATCAGGGCTACTAATGTTATCACTCAGCAATAATAGTGTCACTCATATTAATCTGTATGTTTGTTTATTGTGTTTTAAATATTTTCTGTAAATTTGTCAGGAAGAGCTAATCCCAGATTTTGTGTTTCTCAGTAATTAAGCAAAATTGTTTATTTATTTTTATTATTTATTTATTTACATATGGTGTAAAAAGATGTGCTTTGTCTTGACTAGAAGCATACTGAAGAAAAAACTCTTTTTTGTACTTATATTTATTAATTATAACTATTTGACACAACCTGAACAGAGGAAATTAACCAAGCTGTTTCATCTAGCTTGTATGTTTTTAGCTTTAAGCTAACAGATAGCTCTGTGTATAGTCATCCTACTTTTAAAGTAAAAGCATTACAGTATCGTATACTACACCTTTAATTGTTCTGCTTTTGGCTTATAGCCACAGTGAAGCGTTATTTTAACAACAAGTTGGGTTTTCTTAGCGATCTCTACCATGTGTTGGCCTATTGTTGGTGTGCTAGTTAACTACACGCTCAGTCACATTTTGCTGTTTTGCTAAAGCTGAAAAACTAAAACTTTAACTGATTAGTACTAGAAGTACAATGACCCAAGCATGTTGTAATTTTACATTGTTGATCAATGTTTAAAGCTGATTGATGATTACAGGCTAGTGTATTTTATGTTTATTATATGTTTTGCTTGTAAAATGTGGAAAGTAACAATTGCAGCTATAGTTTGTAAGTCTAGTTAGTTAGTATGCTAACCGTGGCTGTGCTTGTATATATGCTGGTAATGATTTTATTGGTTTCTAATTCCAACACAATCTTTATTTACAGTACATGGCAACAGATGAAATGCTAAATTTGCATTAAACATATTTGTAAATGTCGTGTAAGATGTCAGAGAGCAGGTAGAACTAATGGTGCATTTGTCTTCTTTAATTATAGAGGCCTGCAAGTATGTTTGAGTTTTTATGTTTGACTCTGTAAATTATTCCAACTAATCAAATTGTTCTCCTCTTGGGCAGTAAACTAGGAAAGTGCAATATGCAAATCTTTAGTATACCTACAACAGTGGTATACTAAAGATGCTACAGATGAAAGATTTGTCATTTACAAACAGATCTGATGCTTTCTTCAAACTTTATTAGAATCTATAGAAATCCAATATTTGTGCTCTTAGTGAGAATTGATAATAGGTACCCAGGCCAGTAATAACCACTGGTTTATGGGACTATTTGTTGTCTTAAAATATATCTTTTCCTCTTGCTTTATCGGTGTCCATTAATATGTAAGGCACAATTAACACCTGAAGGTGATCTGAATGCACCTAGAGGCTGTTTACTAACCCCCAATTACCAGACGTCAAACCAATACAATGTGTTAGGTGTAGTGAGGTTAAATGGTAACGTCCAAATAGAACAAACATCCTAAGCCATCAGTTAGAAAATAACCAAAAATAAAGGTCCAGTTTAAAATCCATATGTAAAGTTAGCATGTCTAACAAAACTACACACAATCATTGGATAGTGGAGTGGTGTGGGAACATTCCTCCTGTCTTCATGAGATCTCTATAGTAGGCAGATCCGAATTTAACACTCGAACCCTTAATCTTAAGACAATATTAGGAGACTATTGCTGGTATATCTTTTATATAATTTGCTTCTTTTGTGTTCACGGTTCCAGTAAAGTTCTGTTTGGCTTATGCCTAGATAGCATAAAAGATGGACGTTGCTACTGTGAGTCAATTGCATTCCTTTTAATGGCCAGCAGGAGGCGACTCCTTTGGTTGTCAAAGACTACATAAGTCTATGGGAAAGCTGCCCTCAGTGCCCTTTCTCCGTGACCTCAGTAAAGATTTTCCTCTTCACTTTATGGGCTCCATCGCTAACTTGAGGGTATATCAAAGACAACATGAAGTTTATTTTGCAAATCATTGTCATTGTTGGAGACAGAAAGGAACGATCATGCTCACTGGGTAACATATTGTAAATTACTCGTCATTAGCCAGTGAGCGTGTGATGCTTCTATTTCACGCTCAGATCCACCCCTGCTTTTCACATTTGGTCTCAAAACACCAACATGTTGAGGGCAAAAACGCTCAGCTCGAGATAACATTTCCCTAACCACGTTGCTTTTATGGTGGGTATGAGTTACGGTTGAGGATTAGGCCAGAAAAAAGGGTGCAGTATGTAGCAGAAGACACCCACTCTCTACCAGTGGATGTCCCACATTATTAGCTATGCTTTTTGCACGTCGATGCAAGCTGATTTCACATGGACTTCATATTAGGGAGCTGGAAAGTTAGACATTTGTTCTCATATGCACCTCGCTGACATGCTAGTACAGTTCAGGGCTGCAGTGGCTTTTCTCCATCAAATGTTTCTTTAACATCTGAGTTCATAACACTGGCTTTGAGTTGCAACATATGGCTTTCTGGTCCTCTTTCTCAGCTTTTGGGCTACATCTACATCCACCTGTTATTGTTATCAGTGCACCCTAATATTTCACTCTAAAACCAGCCCTGATGTGTTCCAATTGTTCTTAGCCGTGTCTGAATAAGTTAACTTATTTCGCATAGAGGAACTTTATAGATATTATAGTTGTTTTGTTAGCGTATGCTGGGTCTGTGCCTGAAGCATTGAGTCCCATGTGTGTTGTGTCACTTCTTCTGTGAGAGCGACGCTCCTCTGCAGTAACAAACTGCAAGACTGTTGTTTGCATTAAACTCTAATCTGCCTCCGATATACCGCTATATGTTGATGCTGCGGCTCAGCTTGGGAGATTTGCCTGGAGGATGTCACATTGCTAAACGAGGCCGTAGCAAAAGCAGGCGGCACCGTGCGCCAAAAACACTGCCGTCGGTATCTCATCTATGAATCCCCCCGACAGAATCCACAGAGAGATAAAGACACTCGAAAGAGAGTAAGTGGGCCAAGGAAAGTTGCCGGCTTTGCCCGAGGATGGGACTTTTCCTGGTGGAGGCTGGAATGCAAAGCTGCTATCTGTGTTTTGTTGTCTTCTCTTTTTCTTCGGCACACTTTTGATTTGTAGTCCAACAGCTCCTGGCTGATCAGATAAAAAATGACAGGACCCCTGAAAAATGTTCAAACCTGTTCTGTCTTTCTACCTCCTTCTGCCTCCCCTCCTCTCCAAGTTCTCTCTGCAGACTGCTGCGGAGCATGCGGAGTTAGGACAAGGAGCCCCTGCAGTCACAAGTATGGAGACGTGCAGAGGGAAACTGAACATGGTGTAAACTTGTGAACCTCCCTGTCAGGAAGAGAATGAGAGCAGCAATAGCTCTGCACTGAAGTGCTCTGGGGAGTATAAGGCACTGATAAATGAATGTCAGAGCGGGAACTTGGCATCTTTCTCTGCTGGTAGGTGGACACAACAGAGTCTGAGCTGTTGTCTTGAGAGGACAGAGCTTATTTGAGTCCTGAGGGAGTGTTTGAATGAACCGCAACTCAAACAGCGCATTGTCCCCAGCTTCTCTTCATGAA
This sequence comes from Maylandia zebra, assembly GCF_041146795.1. Taxonomy (NCBI): domain Eukaryota; kingdom Metazoa; phylum Chordata; class Actinopteri; order Cichliformes; family Cichlidae; genus Maylandia; species Maylandia zebra. The sequence continues at coordinate 25,878,316 of NC_135174.1, read as the reverse complement.
AGGCAGCTTGTTGGCACTCCTGCTCGAATTGTCAGCGGCAATGCATCTCATGCAAATCATAACTCACACTGAACTGTTGCAAATCTCTTACTGTATTTCAGGAATTTCATTGTGGTCATTTCAGACACCACAAATTGTCTTTAAAAGTAATTTTAAAAAATTAATGGCTTTAATTAAATAAAACACGGTTAAGAAAGCCCGCCGGTTCACACACACTTCACTCAGAGCTGCTGCTGCAGTCTGAGACACTGCCCATTTCTTTGGACCTGCTGTTGCAAGACCATGCAATCTTTATGCAACTTTTCTCTCCTCTACACGTGTGTCAGTCTGGCAACTCATTGGCTGGTCTGGTGGCTTAACCTCTCTGGCAGTGTTTAATTTTTCAGGGCTGTTGTTGTGGTCAGAAAATCTTAATAGCAAATAAAAAAAATATAATAAAAAATACTAATAATAAACTGAATTATTGTCAGAAAATATCAGATGGTTTTTTTGCTGTGTATCTGCATGCAACCAGAGAATGTTCAAATGTGACTGATTAGTAAAATTCTGGCAACAAAAGGAAAACAGAAAGCTTTTGGTTCTGAAAATCTTTCAATGAAACATTCCTGCGTGATTTACTCGATCTTTTGTTGTTGTTGTTTGGAGAAATTTTTAAATTTTGTGGTTGCAAAGTAAAAAGATCTTCTATTTGAAATGAGACCCCTTCTATTTTTGAATGATAGCCTCCTCCTTTTCTCGCTGCATCTGCCAGGCGTTCGGCTGACCTGGTCAGTGACCTGAGGGCTTTAACTGAACACAGGCTGCACAGGTGTGATCGGCACATCTTTGTCACTGACCCTGTCTGTCAAAGAAATTGCTTGCCACTAATAATTGACCTCTGTAACAAGCCACAGAGGTGAGATCAGCCAGGTAATGAAGACTTTAAATAATGTGTGCATGTGCGCCTCCACACGTGTCCTCTAATGATCTCTTCGCCCCTGGCCGTTGCTGTTTTCCCTTTGAGTAACTGTGCTGCCCTGTGGTTTAAAGCAGCTGATAGCCATGCACCAGGGGGACTTTGTCATTTCCTACAAGAGCACATCCCATGTCCTTTGGTGGTGGGAGAAGATTAGGACTCGCCGTCGCTGCTTTGAAACTCCACACTCCTTTGAACCTCTTACCTTGCTCGGTTTTGCCTTGATAGTGTCATCCCACAGTCTTGTTGCGCTGGGTGAAGTAAAGTAATGGATCAGAAAATAAGGGCAGCAAATCTTTTAGTGAGTGACTGAATCAAGTTTCATCAAGTCAAATTTTTCAGTCAGTTTCAAAACCTCATCTTTGAAACACGGTTGCAAACATACAATTTTTTTCATCTGCTAGAAGAAAAAAAAATTGCTGGCTGCAAGAAAAAACAGAAACGTTAATGCTCATATGACACCTTCTGCTTATGAGGGACGGCCAATCAGAAGGAAATAGGCTTAAATGGCTTGTTTTTAAAAGACAGTGTGTGAACCATGAGGCTCCACTGAGGCCCAGCGTACGTCCAAGAATAACTCTGCGTAGCTGGAAGTGAGCATAATGGGTCCCTTCAATGCATATTTAGTCATATTACAGATGTTTTAGGATAAAGGGAATCTTAACATTTGTTACATAATCATACTTTTTTTTTTTTTTTTTTTAGAAATGTATTATTGTTTTGTACCCAGTATCCCTGTGGACGTCAATTTCTGCTGAGACATTTCTCTTAAGCTTTAGCCCTAAATTGCCTTTGACCCTGGCCCTATGGCAGCCTTCAGCCGTTCATAATGGAACCCGAAAGTTTCTTATGAATTACATTCTTATGGATTTTCCTGCCCTTTTCTTCACCTTCAACTGCAGAATAATACCTAAACATCCTTGATCTTTTCAAACAAGACTTGCAGACGGGAGGATTTTCTCGTAGTAAGGATCATTTAAGTGGCCCCCTTTGCCAGCGGTAGGGGTTTTGGAGTTGCGGGGGGGTGTCACAGCCAGATAATGACATTCCTGAGACCAGGAGATGGACTCTAGAGCCCCATTTAAGCTGCTCAGGTTGAACCGGGAAGGAGATCTTGAGAGGTATGCCACAGATATTATTGAGGCCCCAGTGGTTTTCGAAACTTCCACAAGTAATGCAGATTGAACCAGGAAGTTGTATGTATCCATAGCGAGCTCCAAATGTTAATTAAAGGGCATTAAATGTATTATCTGGCACTTGTAGGAAATGGAATTTGCTAGTTTTTTGTGTCAATGTTGCAGATTTATTTTTTCTGCTTTATTGTGTCAATAATTCTTCACCTAAATGGAAGTTAAACTAATAATGGTCACCCGCAGTTGCACTTACTGCTCATTAAAGACGATTTTCAAAAACATTTAACAGACTCTTGCGTCATTCCTTCATCTCTTTCTCTGTCATTCCCCTCTTTCTTTCTCCTTGCCATTGTTCTCTATTTGATTTCACCTCTCACAACAGCAGCTATGTAAATTTAAAGTAATCTTTTAATGACAAAGAGCACGGACAAAACTGACAAGAGGTGTACAACTTCTCTGCTTTCTCATGTGGATTTAGCAGCGGTGATGATAACAGAGGATCAGGAAAACAGCAGTTATTGGATTTAAACATCTTGTGGCCGAGTTAAAACCGATAATCACTGCCGGTGCTCGATGGCTGGAGTCAGTTCAGCTGAGGTAATTCATCGCTGAGAGTGGCTGTCATCATTCACTTACAGCTATCACTGTTTATGCAAGGAAAACAAACACACTGCTGGCTGCTGTTCTGAAAATAGATGAGATCCTACGCCACACTAACTTACGATTAGGAGTATTAACAAAGCTGGCGTTTAATAAGAGAAACATATTATGTCATCGTTCTTGGGTTAAAAGGTGAAAACAAACCGCGGCAGTAAGTCTAATAATAAGATCTTTATTTCATTTTTCCTTCACCACACAGAGAGCATGGTGTTGTCAGATAACTGGATAGAAACACTGTGGAACCTGTGGATTATGTGAGGTCACATCTAAGCTTCGAGCTTTTATGACTTCTCTCAAAACCTGATGTACAAACTCGCTGTTTTTCCAACATTCTTGCATTTCAAGAAGGCAGTTTACTGCTCTGTCTCTCCAAACCCTCCTCATTAGTTTGCTATGGCTTTTCTCTCCACCACACCTCATCCTCGTCCACGCATATCTGCATATCACTCGAGTTATTTATGCTCTGTTTTGTTTTCAACACCCCATCTTGTAAAAAAGCACGGCTGCCAGGCATAAAGCAGTCAAAAACTCCTCTTCCACTCAAACCCGTCCCACCTTGGCTGGAGAATTTATGGCCAAGTCATCGCCCCTGAGACAGAAGCGAGGAAGAGGCTGCCTGGGCCCTTGCTGAAACTCGGCACCCTCTTGTTTTTGATGCACCAGCTCATTTTGTCACCCTTTGGACATACTCTATACCGTGGGGATGGTGCCACTGACGGGTCCCGTTCCTCAGCACCTGCTCGGTCACCTGAAGCTACCTGTTTCATCTCAACTTCGCCTCCAGTAACATCTACCCTAGCCTACACTTCAGAATTTGTTACCCAAATCAAAGGTAGCGCGCACTGTTAAGGTTCAAACATTACACCAGTGTCATGTAAGCTCCTTGAACAGAACAGCTGCAGGTAATTCACACAGAGAGAATCCCGAGCTCTTTGTCACTGTTGTCTTAGGGTTCTTGCTGAATCCAGGAGTGGGTGTAAAGTCCTCTTTGCCATTAACACTTCAGCCCTGTGGCCTGTGTGCTTGGCAGCTGCCTGCTCTGTAAATGAAACCAGAAGATGCTCGCGGTTTGGACAGCACCACGGTGGGACCACATGCTAGTTGGGCTACTAAAGTGCAGTAGCTCTGACAAGTATTGTGTCGGGTGCCAAAAGAGCTTTGTCATACGCCTACACAAATATCTCCAAAATAGAAGCTTTATGTTACAAAAGAAGACCAGGAGCTATGAGGTCAGCTGCATGTCGCTGAATCTGTAATGAGATAAACCTCTAAATTTCAGTTGCTGGTGCCAAAAGCGATCTGGGATAATTTAACAAAGAGTAAAACCCTGCGGCACCTAAACATATTGTCTCCTCACAAATCCGTAGTGGTGGGGGTGAATTGTATTGCAATTGAAGTAAATGTCCAAAATGTACCGATTTAAGCGCAGCCTGTGCCCCGTGGTAAACCGCAAATTTGTAATATTTTCTTTTTTAATTGTACAGGACTTTGTCAGTCCCAAAAATCTTTTAGATCCACTTCACGGCAGGTTTTTTTGGGGGGGCCGACGGCCTGAATGTAGAACAGTGACGCACAATAACAAACAAAACCAAAATGACGATGATCTTATAAGCCATTATTGTTGTACTTCCTAAGGCACTCCTAAAATTACATGGTTGTATTTCAGAAAAGAAATTAATTATGGTTTATAAATAGGGGGGGCTGTTTTTTGAGGCTTTGTTGAGTTTTCATGCGCAGCATCAGTCCTGTCATTGTCCCTGAGTGAAAGACGCAATTTATGTATTTATGAATGACTTTAACTGTTATGTGCAAATACTCCGAAGTCCATCTTTTGCTGTTGACATCAGCATGGTGACCACTCGCTGAAGTATTTTATCCCCCTTAAATTAAAAGAAGACACCCACGTTTGAATGATTTAAACTAAAAATTCACCCTTTTTTGCATCATAACATACTCCAACGTGATAAATAGACCTGAATGTGCAGGGGAAAAGAACGGCAAGCCTTTTCCGTTACACTAGTATTTGAGGTTAAGATTCTTTGGACTGGGCTGGAGAACATTTTTCCACGCAGTCTACTGAAAGTGCACATTCTGCCCTCTCAGAAATGATCATTTGACCAAAAAAAGTCTCTCTCTCTTTATGCAGCTATAGGGTCTGATGCTGAAACTGTGGATTCGTACTCACCACCAGATGGGATAGCCTCCAAGCACCCGTGAGCTGGACAACCACACACACATCAAATATCCAATCAGATACAAATCCATGAGGTAAGCCTTGTAGTGTGTGAGAGGGTAAGTAGATCAATACATAGAACTTCCAGTAGGCAATGAAGAAGAGTTTCCAGGAAGAGAAGCTTTAGGGCAGCTTGATTGTTGAATGAGGGGAAAATTAAAATGATATTGAAGCAAAAAAAAAAAAATCTTCCTCCTCTTTTCCCCCCTTCTTTGAGTCGGGCCAGGAAAGTGTGTCTGTCTCCTAGTAGTTAAGAGAATAAGTGTCTCTTACACACATGCACACACGCTCCTACCCGTCCTCTCCTTCCCTCCCTCTCTCTGAGGTTCTTCCCTAAGGTAGATATATTTTTCTCTCTCTCTCTCTCTACTTTTTTCTCCCTCAGGATGCCTCATCCACAGGCCCAATATTAAGAGGGGGGGTGGTGGGGGCAGCAGGGGGAGAATGAGGTTTGGAGATGTCAGCTGGCAAGCCAATCACAGAAGATGGCCTTAGGTTACGAAAAAAAAAAATTATTATTCGTTCCCATCTGTCAATCACACGCCACCCCCTGGTAATGTGAAAAAGAAAGGAAAGAGTGAAAAGAGAGAGGGAGGGAGGGAAATGAGAGAAGGAGGGATAGGGAGGGACAGATGAAAAAGGTAGAGTTGAGTTGTTGCTCAACTTGCTTAATCCCGGGATCATCGGGAAAAAAATGATCCCCCAAAGTGGTTTTGGAGGTAGGCGATGTAGCTCGGCTCCTGCCCAGGAGGAGCCTCACACACGCTGACATACATGTTGACACGTTGATTTTTTCGGGGGGGTTGCGCTCTGACTAATTGATCCGGATACATGTGCGTACAGTGCGCACACACACATGTCAACACACGCACGGGCACATATACAGTGAATTTTCTAAATTGTTGCCCGCCCTCCCCAACAGGGGAGGACATAAAAGGGAACACAATAAAGCCATAAACTGTGGCGGTAGCTGGGCCAGGCATGCAGGGGTTATATGCTTCAGCGGCCCAAAGGCGACACATTTTACATCAATACCATTGTCATTCTGATGGGCTGTGGGGCAAGCAGCCGTGGGACGGGGAGGAGGAGGAGGGAGTGGAGAGAGGGAGATAGGGAGTGAAGGAGGAGGGTGGGATGCTTGTGATGGACTTAGCCTGAAGTAACCACGCATTTGATTCACATACAAGGAAACTGATCAGCACCAATGCAAACAAGATAACCCAGCAGAGATCAAACAAACCCAGTTGTAGTGATGATAATCTAGTTAAAAGTTTCGTCTGAAGGCATTGTCAGGTGGCTATCACGGGAGGAATTACCATCAAAGATGCGAGCACTTCAGAAGCGACTTATCCCTGTAAATATCTTACTTAACATCATGTTTTTTTTAAGAATCCCTTTTTCTTTAAAATCAGGATTATTTTACTTCTAACTAAAGTGCAGGAAACATTTTTTTACATTCTTGCCATGTGAATATTCAAACAGACAATTTCAGACCCGAGGAATTCTTGAATCAACACAATAGGAATGTGAGTGAACACTTATTAAAAATTAATATACAAGCCTGGATAGATAACCTGATGGATTTCACAACAGATTGAGAATGCGGCGCCATATGGAAGCCAGCATTTCCTGGAAATCCTGTTTTCAAGTCAGAAAGCTCATCAACTTTCAGAATGACCTGTTTTATTGAGAATTTTGAGAATTCCTGATATTAATTACACAACTATGCACTGCGTTAATGCTTCTAATTATACCATAATCATGTACAGTAGACTTGTAGTTCATACTAGCTGTTACACAGTGCTCATGATGTACCTATCAGCATAAATACTATTACATTTAAATAAATGCAATGTGTATATGTATCAGTATTTGCACCGCACTTCTATATGTCTCGGATGGCTGTGGCTTGGGGGTGATGGTGCCTTTCCTGGAGACCTCTAGGGCATGAGTGGGGTGGTGAGGTTGCTCAGCAGGGGCTGGGAGTGTGCACTCTGCATCGAGAAGGCTCAGTGCCCGCCGCATGAAGAGAGAGCTCGGTGACCAAAGTCTGGAGGTCAGCGGTGGAGTGCCCCCTTCACCCGCCCCTTCTGTGTTTTAGTCTTCCTTAACAATGAAGATGGGGAAACAACAGTGACTGAGCAGCACTCAACCTACCGCCCTGTTTGAGAGGGGCGTCGGGGTTCTGTGGGGGGTAAATATGACAATAACTGATAGATTGCCTGGTGAAAGTTGTATGAGGCCTGCTCTCCAGTTGGTTGTGGTGGGGAGTCTTCTATGCTATACCAATAAAGATGACTTTTCAATGCCTCAAGTCAAGATGCGGTATGTCATAGGGGTGCTGACATTGAGGCAGGTCTGTTTTCGATTATGAACAATGTCATGTGTTACGGCATCGTCAGAAATGTGCCGAGCTCAGCGCTGGGATTTGGATGACAGTTGCTGTGCCGGAGCGATAGACGGTGTGCAGGGCCAGGGATGGATTATGGGAATGTGACAGCGGTCTAATTTATGAGTGCAGGCAAAGGAATCAGTCTGCGGTTTGCATCTGAACAACATTGAAACCACGTTTCCCAGGTTGAGGCCACAAGTGCAGCGCAAACTGCCCAGAAAGGCAACGCGATTACAGGCAAAAACATTGGAGACTCAACAACAATTGCGGGGCATTTTGAGTGGTGGTGTTGTGGAAAAATTTCTGCAGAGGAAGACCTCGGTGTGCCTGTCCACATCAGGAGGGGGGAGACACACAGAGGTCCCCTACCGGGCTGGTTTCTACGGTGACCTGAGAAAGGCCGTAACCAGGTCCGGCTCTTTCTCAGGCCTAATCAGCGTATTACCACAAAGAAGGACATGTGTTCAGCCCCTCCACCCCCACTTCTTTGGCCTCCCTACTCAATCCGACCGGCATGGCTGGACACAGGCAGCCAATAAAACTAGGATTAGGAGGGTAACTACACACACTGGGCTGTAGCGAAAAAGTTTCTGAACACGCCCAATCCCGCCCTGCTCCCTTCACAAATTTCTTTTCTTCTCTGCATCTCATTGCTTCCATCTTTCACTTTATTTTACTTGCTGCCATGTTTGTATCCTTCCTTTCAGAGCCCTCACCCTGTAAGCTCTTCACACAATGGGGTGTCCAGAAATTACTCATTTTGTTGGAGTAGTTCAGCAAATTCCCAATGCCTCTTGCCCACCTCCCTCTTTGCACTCTGGATCCCGTGCTTTATGCTGTTATGATAATGAAATAAGCTCCATCACAATGACAAAGCTGCACATGTGTTTGGCTGTGTACGTGGAAGAGAGAATTTATGTGAATTAGCGCTCCTTTGCATAATTTCGCGTGGGTTCACACTGACCTATAATGCGTGCGAGATTGAAACCTTCCACTTTAATTTAGTGTCCAGGAAACAGATTCTCGTTGGCCTCCATCTGTGAAGTAAGGGCCCGATTAATTAATACCTCATGATGATAACCTCAATAAGAGCTCAATGTGCAGTATGTTCTGTCTGTACAGGAAGTAAACTGTGTGTACTGTCTTGATGTGTCTGTCTTTTGGCAGCTTTGTGCCACTCGGTGGTGGAGCGATTGCCTCGTCTAACAGACCTTGCTAATGCTTCCTGGAAATGGAACAGTGTTAAAGATAATATCAGGGCCATTGTGAGGACTTTTTAAGTTGGGGGCAATGAGAACCATACTCTTAAATAAATCTTTTTCATTAGAGCAGCAAACACCTATCCCTTGGCTGTGTGAAGGGCACTATTGGTGTGTTTGAGCTGCTCAGCAAGGTCCCACAGGGAAGAGCCTAAACCCTCAGCGGTCTTCAGCCGGACACTGAGGCGGCCTAATTAAAGGGCACTTAAGCCCCACAATGTGTGGCGGTGCAGGTTGGAGTTGGTGGGGGTCCCCGGCGAGAGGGACAGAATTCATGGCACTCGTAGACAAGGGTGTCCAGGACAGAGGGACAGAAGAGGGCTATGTGCCAGAGACTTTGTTCACACAAGATGAAGAGTCAACAGCCTCCCCATCCCTCACCCCTCTTTAGCCATCCCCCCTAATAACCACCTTCTTCAGAGAAGCTGCAAACACAATGCTGTCCCACTCCCCTCCTCTTGCTCTCAATCACTGCTGGGACAATGAGGGGAACTCCCCCCCCCAGCACCCTACCACCTTCACCATCCTTCTGCCTCTCCCCGACCCCCAAACAGACACTTCTTTTATTGAAATTCTTTGGTGTTCTAATCCTCCGCTTCCTCCAGGGGCAATAATGGACTCCCTGCGTCAGCCTTTTCCAGCGAGGCTATCATCCAAGCCTGCCTGGGTCACAAGTCCACCCCTCCTACTGGAGAAAATTACCCCGGCAGTGTCATTCCTGTCACAAGCAGCCCATCCGCAGGCCATAAACCCCCAACGCCACTGACCTTAAGAACATATCCGTGTTTGTGGGTAGATATTTCTGTATTTTCAGGTAACGTCTCTAAAGCATTGCTCCGATGCGTTAATTAAAGGTGCGACACTGATTTGCCCAAATCCTTTCTCTGCAGCACTTCCAGATTTTTATAATTCTTTTATTTTATTTTTCTCTTTTCACAGTCTCTATCAGCTTTTTAAAATTTGAACAATTTCCTTGTGGCTGCAATTCATTGAGATTCTGAACTCATGAGTTAGTAGATGTCTAGAAAGTGCTGGAAATACAAGATACTGGATGAACTAAAATGTAAACCCACAAATTTTCTCGAAGAAGTGATGAGTACAGATTATACTTTATATGTTGTGTAAAGCTCATACTTGCATTGCCTAGCCTTATAGTCTTGTTAACTTAATTTACTAAAGTGGAAACTTGGTCCTATGACATGAGTGCATTTAGACAGGCACTGAGTTCATTATATATAACAACTTCATTTTAAACACCTAAGAAGAGGCTCATTACCTCCTAAGTTTCTTTGCTGCTTAGAATGACAGAAAAAAGCGGGACTTAATTATGATAATTAATAATTATACCTCATATTATATCACTGTGCCTCCACAGTTGTGTCTTTAAGAGTAGAAGCACTCACAGTCCAGACTCCAGGATGGCAGCAACCAGTTCAAAGTGTGTTGATGGTGACATCTGCTGGTCTTCTACAATCAGACGCTGCTGTTTATCTGCATATTGCAGTCTGATGAGTGAAATATACAGGTGCAAAATACTCGCTAATATTTATGGTATCAGTAGCAAGAGATGTACAAAAACCTGACTTTTTCAAACCTTGTAGAAGCAGAATTCAAACTGTGAAAGTTAAACTTGGGAGTCTTTTTTTAAACGGACCAAACTGACTGTGTATTCTTTGACTCATTTAGCTAAAACTGTGATATTATAACATTATCTGGTGCAATATACTAAAGAATGCTTTGAGTTAGATTTTTTTTGCCACATCACAGAATATATAACTGCTTACAAATTTCATTCCTGATTTTATGACTAATGGAAGCTACACTAGTTTAATTTTGAAAAGGCTTTGATTTTTTTCAAATTACACAGCAATATTTGGACTTGAAACAATGTAGGAAAAACAAAGAAGCATTCAACTAATTGTTTAAACAGCGCTATAACACATGATTTACATTTTTTGTAACAGCAACAAATTTATATGGTGAAGTTCCTGGGTACAGATTTTTTTTCCCTGTCCCATTTTTTGTTAAAATGTTCCCAGAATACACGCATGGAGCTACAGTACGTCTGTAAACCTATGGATGATAATTGGATACAGATTTATGCCTCGAAAAAAATATTCCTGGCTAAAACCATGCAAAGAATTTACACTTGACCCGCATCTTAAGGGAGACATGGAAATATGAAATGCATCTCATCATTAAAAGCTCTTGTTACTGGCATGCATCCTATTAATGGAATCGCATTACATCTGAAAGACTTAGCTAAATGAGCCGTAGGCAAAACCCTAAGAGTAGAGAAGTGGAGTTTACAGAGGAATGTGTCTAAACATCTGTTAGATTTATAGCTGTGGAGAAATGAATGCAACCGCACGACACCGAAGCTTTGATCTATCATCATCAGTGGTAACCAAAGTTGTAAGACAACTATTAAATGGTGCTCTGGACTAAACCAAAAGCTAATGATTTAAAATGGCATTTTAACATATAACAAAACCCATTTTTCTTAATTACATTTTGTTATTAAGGTTTACCCACGCCATCATTTGCACACTCGTGGTGAAATCACTGAAATACTCATCTCTTGGTGTCATACGTGCCCACATGAGTACTTTCATTATCTCCCTCCTCCTTATATGTATTTTATCAGTGTCATGTACTTGGTCATTGTTCCATTGCCAGAGATGATCTCACAGCACTGACATCCATAGTTCTCATTTGAGCAGAGCTCTAGGTTTACATATCTGACACAACTATAACTCCCAAGGCTATGAGCACACGAGACAGTCCACTGTCAGATGGCTAAACCCGTTTGATGCCACTCATCACAGGGGTACCCTTAGATACAGTAGGTGTCACATAACATTTCATACAAGCAGAGGACTGATGACCCCCTTTGCTTCAGGCTACTGTGGGCCAAAGTTAGTATATGGGTTTATCTTGGGATCTAGAATATGACACTGTTGATCTTTTGATTTTGAAACCACAGTATGATCCACGTTAGACATTTACTGTTGCCTCTAGCAAGGTCTCCTCTCATCTTGGCTACATGAAGAATCGAGAGCTTTCTTTTATGTGTGTGTATAAAGATTTTGCTGCCCACAATTTTGGAATTTATACCAGCTGTGAGAGCGTGGCTGAGACTGTTTTTGACTCTTTGTGTGTTACTGTGGCAAAATGCTAGCCTGTTGAAACCTAATGTAGTGTCTGTGGAGACTCACTGTCATTGGGATTTTATCAGAATATTCACTTTAATTCAGTTTTATTTATCTAGCACCAAATCATACCAACATTTACCTCGAGATTCTTTATATTGTAAGGTAAAGACCCTACAATAATACAGAAAAATCAGCGAAAACCCCAATATTAAGATGACCTGCTTTGGGGAAATGCTTTGGCGACAGGGGAAAGGAAAAACTCCCTTTTAACAGGAAGAAAACTCCAGCAGAACCAGGCTTAGGGAGGAGCAGCCATCTGTTGTGACCAGCTGGGAGTGAGGGGAGGAAGACAGGACAAAGAAACGCTGTGGAAGAGAGCCAGAGATGAAATGTAACTAATAAGCAGCAGAGGATGAATGTATGGATTCATTGGTAACTTGTGATGTACAAATATATTTCAAGAATTGTCTAAAGACCAATTTCTGTAGCAGCTGGAGTCCATTGCAGGATGATCTCTAGATAATTTTGTGTTTTAATCTCTCTGTTCCATCATATATTTATAAAATGTTTGTTTTTCTAAAAAAAAAACAAAAAAAAATCAGAATCAGAATCAGAATACTTTATTGATCCCTGGGGGAAATTATTTTTTTGTTACAGTGCTCCATTATAAACCACCATAAACTAACATTAACAAGACAGACAATACGCTAACTAAGAATAGTGAAAATACAAGTCAGAAAAAAAAAGAATACGTAAGAAAAAAGAGCTAAACTAAGAGAAAAAGCAGGAGCGACTGTAACAGGCTGCACGCTGGTTGGCGCATGCGCACTATAAAAAAACAGCCCTTCAGCAGCTTCTCCAACTTAGGGCTGTGGGCGGCTAGAGCCTGCTGACATCAGAATCAGAATCAGAATACTTTATTAATCCCGAGGGGGAAAGTATGGTGACCAGGTCCCTGCAATATTTTTTGTCCTTTGTCACGACATCCTGTAACTGTGACAGTGTGTAACATTTTGATTTAGTCTAGTTTTCAAAGGCACTGCTATCCAGTGGTTATGAACAAAGACCATCATCATGAATCATGTGCATGTTATCGTCACACTCTCTTGCTGCCTTGGCTACAGTATGCCAAACAGGGGAAAACAAACAGGGGAAGTCACCAAGTCTAAAGCGTTGCAGATTTCAGTGGAATATGATGGAAAATACCTTAAAGACAAGCAAATGCAGCAACAATAAAGACTATGAAGCTACTTATAACAGGATGACACTGGTGGAATTTTTTGCCTTTGTTATTGTAATTTTGATATTTCACATGGTGGTGAATAGCGACATGAAGCGAAACAGTGCATGTCAGTCTCACAAAGCTCCTGGGGCTAAAAACAAGAAGTGAAATGCAAATCTCAAAGCTAGCTGGCTCCTTTTAGCTTATTCACAAGGGGATGCCACTGCACGACACATCAAATATGGTGCCAGATTGACAGATTTTTACTGCAGATGACCTTCCCGCCTCAACCCCTAGGGGATTTTTATCTTGTCACTGGCTCAAACTAGGCATACTACCTTGTTAGGGGAATGTGGAAACAACTAAATTATGGAGCCAATGGCCAATCTAAGGTTGTGTTGCAACTGAAAGCCAATGATTATTACCAGACAGAACATTAACTTAACTTTTTACATTTATTGATAGGTGTGTTAGAAGATGATGAAACAAATATTTTATGTTTATTGAATTTGCCTAAATTTACTCAGGGAACTGGGAAAATAGCATTTGACTAAAATGCCATATTTTTTGTCCCTAATGTGCTAAATTCCAGGTCAATTCAGCACGAACGTAAAGGTGCTGCTATAAATGGATTTAGTATCATATACTTAACTGTAAGGCAATTATTTTATTAATAATACAATAATAAAATTATTTTACATATATCTTTTAGTTTTTTGTGATCGGAACCACAACGTTTTTATTTATTTATTTATTTAGATAGTTATTTTTGTTTGTTTAAAAATAAAAATATAAGCAATTTAATTGCATAAACCATATCTCCTCGTTTTAAAAATCAGGATTCCTGTTATTAAACGTAGCTTATAAGTGTCAATCACTTTTCCCTGAGCTCCTCCTCTGCCCTGACGTCAGGGAGACGTAGCTACGTGTTTTCAGCGCACTCCGCTGTGATTGGCCAGATCAGCTCACGTGACTCGAACATGACTTATCACAGAAAATTGCGAGGAGCAAAAAAACTCCGCCGAAACGTGTGCCGAGAGAGAGCGACGATGACGTAACACCGTGGACCGTGCTGTGTTGTCACCAGCTGTTGGCTAAAAGAAGACGAAAGAAAAGTGGACGCGTCTCGATGGATTGCGTGTTCACGAGTGGACCGTAGGGCTTAGAGACACGTTCGGAACTGAAGGAGGGGAACCGGGCGACTAATGGAAGCCCCGCAGACTCATCAGCCGCGCAGGGATAGTATTAGTTACATAACTGAAGCCATCGATAACGGAAAAACTGTGATAACGGAGTAGTGCCCGTAAAGGTCGGAGTTGAAGCCATTTTTCTCTGCAGTAAGCACAATGATTTCATTAATTAACCCAACGCATTTGAACTTTTCTTGTTTTTTGCTGTTTTTGCTTCCATGCTTCACTTCAAGATCTTTTTAAGGATCAATTGTCTCCAGTGATGTTTCCAGACAACTTGCAAAAGAGCATGCTGGAATGATCAGCGCTTGCGACATTGTTTACTCTAGTCAATCAGTTGCTACTGAACCAGTAGACACCAGCTTTATTCACGCACAAGGCTACTTCTTAAAATGTGTAAATCTCATTTGATCATATTTTAATGTTTTCTTTATTTATACCACGGCAAAGGCATCTGATTGGCTTGCAGATGTCAGGTTAAAGCCATCATATAACCTACTGTTGCTTTATTGCAATACATAGTAATACATAGAAGTAATTCTTTTCCTTTATGCAGTTTCATTTAAGGGCAACCAAGCTACATGATTCATTTTCTTTTAGTTGAGTTCACTACAGGTGTCTGTATAACCCTTTAAATATGACTGCTTACCATTAGAGGTTGTAGATGGTCAGAAGGTAACATCTTTGGTTTTTGTTTCAGGAGACAGTTACACAGTCTTACCGCCGCCATCATGAACGTGGGAACAGCACACAGTGAGGTTAACCCCAACACCCGAGTGATGAACAGCCGGGGTATGTGGCTGTCTTACATCCTGGGCATCGGCCTCCTTCATATCATCCTGCTGAGCATCCCCTTTGCCAGTGTGCCCGTGGTCTGGACCCTCACCAACCTCATCCATAATCTGGTTAGTGGTGTAGTGGTGTCCCTCAAAGGACCAGCACTGCCACAGTTTGCCTTAACCTTTATTGACTAGGTCAAGTCAGGTCAAATCAAGTCGAGGGCACGTGCAGCACAGTAAAGAGGTTTAGGATGTGGTGAATGGGAGTAAGTTGAGAGCTGAGTCAGAGACACAACTGCTTGCTGCTTCACTGCTCTTAGACATGCCTTTGGTTAATGAGGTGATTCTTTAACAAGCTTCTTGTTTTTTGTTGTTGTTTTTTCATAGTTCCTTTTTTTTTTCTTTCCAACTTGGACAGGCCCACATTTCTTGAGAAGAGCGCAACCACACCGTGATCCTGTTACACAAGTGAATTTGCTAGTTGAGGCATGGGCTGTTTCATCATGCAGCTTAAAAGTGTTCCTACTATTGAGAACACATCTGACTTTTACTTATGAGCTTTACAGTA
Source organism: Maylandia zebra (assembly GCF_041146795.1). NCBI lineage: Eukaryota > Metazoa > Chordata > Actinopteri > Cichliformes > Cichlidae > Maylandia > Maylandia zebra. The sequence continues at coordinate 25,862,770 of NC_135174.1, read as the reverse complement.
GATTTAGATTTATTTTAAAAGAAGAAGAAGAGGAAGACCTTAGTAAGTTAACTTCCTGGAAGATTTTGTACTTAACGAAGTTTATTCTTGTATTCACATATCAATAATCCACTAGTGTGGCAATCATGTGTGGCAACAGTGTTCTGTTTTTCCCCTTCTCTGTAGTGCATGTACCTGCTTCTTCATACAGTCAAAGGGACACCTTTCGAGACCCCTGATCAAGGCAAAGCTCGCCTCCTTACACACTGGGAGCAGATGGACTACGGTGTGCAGTTTACGGCTTCACGGAAGTTCCTCACCATCACACCTATTGTCCTGTAAGTTGCATTCCTCTGCTTTTCTGTTTAATGCGGCTTTTTGAGGACCGCAGAAAACCATAGAGGACAATATAATGGGACAATACCTTAAGCAAGTATGTTAGGTCTAAGGAGAGTGTAGACAGGAAATGACAACCAGAGTAGGTCATCAGTTCTCTGACAAGGACACGTCTCACTACCGTGTCATCCATCAGCACTTTTGTGTGTGACAGGCCTAAAGCAAAAGCAGCTCTCTTTGAATGAACCTGTGTGTTTGTGGCTTAATCATAATGCCAGTACCTTTTATTCAGAGTGAACTTGCACACACTTATACCTCAGTGGAAAAATATATGCTGCATTATAAAATTCAGCGCTTATTTTCCTTTGGTGTGAGTGTGGATTGATTAGCATACACGCTGCTCCCTTATTAGCCAAGCCTGCAAATTGAGAAGGGGCACAGTGGTTGCAGAAGTGCCGCTTGCTGCTTTCTTGGCCTTTTTCTGTCCTTATTAACCACCACAGTTCAGTTTACAGGAAGCACTCTGCTTCCCCAGGGTTTATTTGCCAGCTCAGCACGAACATTGTAGCGATAGCGCTTTTGCAGGTGTGGACTTTGTTTTTGCACTTATTTAAAGGGGCTCTTTGTCATTTTGTTTTGCAACCACTGCCAGCAGGAAGAAGTGAGCGGTCAGTCTTTAGACTCCAGATGTAATGGCTACACATCTGCTGAAATCTTCTGGGAGTGTTTTTGTACATGTCCTTACCTGTTCCGCTGAGAGCAGGAAATGCAATTCATCATTCTCACTTAACAAAAATCCCTTACTGCCACACCTAAAAGTGCGACTCATATTAAATCAACATAGTTTTATTTATTCCACCATCTCACCAGGATTAACACAACTCTGCAAACATACAGCCAGCACACAAGCCGAGTTTATATACATGGATGTGGTATGTATGTGGTTCTTTTGTTTTTTTCAGGGGGCCATAATAAAAATGATAAATAATCAATAAAACAAGTGTAGGACCACATGATGAAGAACTGTGAAATCAGATGCACACATTGCTGAATTCTGGTAAACTCTATAAGCCGCCGTTTGTTTTTACTTCTCATATTTTACTTTGGTTTCCTCTGAGGTTACAATAAAAAACTAGCTTACATCTTCCTCATATGCCCCACTACTTTTACTTTTTATGATGTCGCAGGCTGGGTTGAATTGTGGCCGAAGGTTCAATTCTACAAATAATTTTTCAGATTGTTGTAAGTTGAAAAATTTCTGTGATAAACGGAAGCTTTATAGATATGTTGATTAGGTGTCATCACTGAATGTAGAAATATTGAATAGGTAATAGAATATTTACTATTTATGAACAAATATATTGTGTTATACATGAAATCTAGCCTTAGATCTTTAGACCATTCTAACCACCCCAAATGCAAATGAAAAAACCGTTTATTGATAACGAGACAGAGCTTGACCAGAGACTGCAGTGTGTGGAAGGCCTCTTGAGGCCTCTTGAGGATGGGCAGTGGCTCCTGAGCCAGTTAAGTCCCCTGAAACCTCTGAGAGAGGATGACAGACAGAGGAAGAGGGGAGGGAGAGCAAGGAGAACAACTGCTGTGTGGGACAAGTGGGCATCTGTAGATAAGCCTCAAAAGGGAATGTTTATGTGGTCCTGCTCGCGAACTTCAGATAAATCATCTCATATTCATAAACCACTTTAAGTGTTTTATCTGCTTCTCATCCTCGTCAAAATTGGAATCATCAGTTAGCCTAACATGCATGCTGGGATTAAATTAGATGGACTTTTTAGCTTGTTGGTGCTTGGAAGCCTAATGTAGATTTAGGCTTACAGATTCTCATATCAACTCATTTGCTCATTACCAGTGTTGTAATTCTGTTGTTTGGCACATTAAAATGGTCTCACAGGACAACTGCTGGCACAGCTTTTGGGAGTTAGGAAACATCTGGGTGTGATTGGCAGAATAAAACTAAGTGAAAGGTTTTTTTATACATAGAGTGACATTTTATAAAGACATTGTGGTTTTCTTCAGGCTTTTAACAGACTGCCTTGCTTTCACACCAGCAGAGAGAAATCTAGACATAAGCTTTATGTCCTTTGCTCATTGTAATCTTCTCCTTTTTTGTGCCTATTCTTGATTCAGGTATATATTAACCAGCTTCTACACCAAATACGATCGGGCCCATTTTGTTGTCAACACTGTCTCCTTGCTCACGGTACTCATTCCCAAGCTGCCCCAGCTGCACGGTGTGAGGATCTTTGGGATTAATAAGTACTGACACAGCAGAAGAGGACACCTCCTTCCTGTGTCCCTGTGGACTGCTGAGAGCACACAGAGTATCAAGCTTCTGATTTGGCTGCAGAAACATTGGGATCTGTGGTCGTTTGGCGCCTCACTCTGCAGAGCAGCACTCTAAATAAAGCCTATTGAGCATACTGCCATGGTACCAAACCCCAGGACGGAGACACAAAACACTAGAGAGCACAAAGGGAAAGTGTTCAGTTGTGATTATTTGTGGAAAATCTTCTTTGAGCCTCGTGATTTTTCCAGAGACATTTTAAAAGGATTTCTCAAAGTATTGTGTACATTTCTGTAGACGTTCTCAAATGTGACAAGTGCCGGGGGAACAGGACAATGTAGTTGTACAAATGTGGTGTGCCATTTTACACTACTGGCACACTGAGGCAGTAATCAAAGTTATTTTGTATGTAATGATACGCTGCTGTATTTATTCAGCTTCACTCTCGCGTGTAGCTTCGTCTTCCTTGAGGTTTCTGAGCTTAGAGGAGAGCAACAATAGTTTAATGAAATGGTAGGGGACCTGTGAAGTGCAGCGGAAGCGAGACACAAGAAACCATGAGATTTTATATTTAGCCCTCGCTGTTCTGCTCAGGGCCAAGATTGGGAAGTTAAGCAGCCTTTATTTTTATCTGACCATTTCCTTATTTGGACACCTCTTGTCCTGGTTTGTGCGCTGCAAACCTCCAGTCTGTGTGCAAAAGCACTCGACTGATCTGACTTATCCAAAGGTCCTGCAGTCTGGCTCTGGAGATGGGCAAAATATGTTCACACATGTTTGTTCCTGCTCTGTAAAAGTACTCAGGATCTGGTATGTTGAGCATGAGTCAGCTGTGTCTGCAGCTCAGACCAGTCAGCAGATTGCATACTGAGTTCTATGTTTATTAGGTACGCTTTGTGCAGTCTGATGCACTGTAGCACGGATGCTTTCATTTACCTAAGAATTAAAAATCCTCCAGAATGATGAAAACAATGCAACAATAAAGCACTCAGGACAAAGATAGAAAAATAAACCCTTGCAAAGCGGGATTAATCACTTTGTCTGCCAGCTGTAGCTGCCATTTTTCTTTAATGCTTTCTTCATAAAGCATCCTGATCTGGATCTAGGCCAGATATTTGGTACAAAAAGGACTTTTCAAAGGTTTGAAAAATGAATTTAGGATGTGGTGTGCTTCATTTCTCTTGCATTACATTGGGTGGAGTTGCAGGTGAGGATTGTTAGCAGGTTCCATAACATAAATTTTACTGACTTTTTTATGGCTGTGCTTTATTCTCCAGTGTAAGATTTTGATTAGGTAGAAGTAAACTTGTTAATATGGGATAGAAATGTCCAAATCACCCTCTGGAATGTATTTCAAAATTCTCCTCAGAGAGCTGGTATTCGTTTACGTTAAGCCTAGTTTTGATCCTGAATTCGGGGAAAAAATAGCCAAGCAGTAGTCAAACAGTGGCCTAGGGCTTACATTCAATATCACCTTAGGTAGTTTTTAATGGAGGATGCTTCTGGCTACTTGAAGTCTAGTTTTCACTCTTGATTTTTCTTTGTGTTGCTCTTCTGTAACTACCTGTCTCATGAACTGCTTTAGATTACACTTTTTTATCATGTTTTTAGCTTACTCCGTCTCCCGTTTGATTGTTTTCTGAAATTAGCTGGTGCTGGAAACGAGGCTAATGAGAACAGTTTGTGGACTGAAAGAAAAAGGATAGAAAAAGGAGACACTAAAGAAAATAGCTGCATAAGATTTTTAAAGTAGGTACGATCCAGATCTTTTAAGAATATCAAGTACTTCCTCGTCATCTGATTGAAGTCTCCACTTCTACTAGTTCTATGTGCTAAAAGAGGTCATTGCATTACAGTAAAAACACTGGTTGCAATTTTCGGAGAAATACAGTGAAAGTGCATCTTTTCAAATCCGCCATGTTTCTTCGTTTTCATTGCGTTTGTCAGTGAAAGGCCAAAGCAGGCCTCATCGTAAGCATTCAGGGTCTTTGAGTTACTGTGGGCTGTGTATCACGTGCACAACAGTGCTTTGATTCAGTTACACAAACAGTTGTCTTGACCTGATTTGTCTTTAAGAAGACACAATTCATATATGTTTGTCAAAATTATTGCCAGGTTTAATTTTTCCTGGAGCAAAAACCGCAGATGGCCAGAGCTGGAAAATGAATACAGACTATGGTTTGAAGAAGCATCATTTCATATTTGGCCTCTGAAATTGATAAATGGTACTGATTAGTTGGGGACAGGCAGAGAGGGAATGAAACATGAGCTCAAACATGGATTTCGTTTAAAGGTGACTAAACTGTATAATAGTTCATCTTAATTCTCATTCGAGGTAAAATTATGTTTTACATTTCTTCTTTTGAACTCAATTTTACGATACCAGATGTTCAATCAGAGGGGAACGTCTATTCTGTGCTGGGATACGAGGATCCATTCAAATCTGTTATGAATTGAAAAAATAAAAATGTATAGATTAATAGTTAAACCACTATTGTGCCCTTTAGCAGTAGTAGAAGCAAGAGCAAGTATAGATCTAATATTTAAAATGACTTAGAGTGGCAGCGGTAGTAAATGTAGCAGAATCATATTTTCCTTAGATTTGTGGTTCACGCTGTCACTGCAAAACATGAAAACATTCATTTTATTAAGTGTGTTAAATTGGAAAAAAGTAATAAATGAATCAAACATGGATCATAGAACCAAAGAGTTCACGTATGTGTACATAATAGTTGATCTGCCCGAGCCTTCATCATGTTTTCAGATGTATTCTTACTCTAAAGGGCTTCATTGTAAGACTTGCTACAGCACAAGATGACAATGCATTTACTTTTTTTTTATCAGACTGTTTGAGAACATCGGATAAACTGAATGTTGATTAAATGTGAAAAGTTGCGCTTGTAACTCCTGGTTTGATTTTCTTTTTTAAAAAAGTGTACTTGCTTTGTTTTTGAAGGACATTGCAAAGCCATTTTCTGTAAGAGCGCTTGACTCTAAATACAATGTTTTTCAAGCATCATCTCAAAATCCTTCATTGTTGTACTGCGTATTTGTGCCGCCGTGTCCTCGTTTTCTGGCGTTTAATTAAAATGCAGAAAATGTGTTGGATCTGTAAAGGAATTGGTAAGACGAAGCATTGTGCTCATCATTTTTTGTGTGCTTTTCAGTATGTACAACAGGCACAACATGGTGTGAGGCAGCCTCTCCTGTCTTGTTGTGGCTGTGCTTAACTTTTGTTTGCACATCCAGGGCTCTCAAGAAGGTTGAGTGTTGACTCTAAACACAGATGTAAGCATCAGATGGATTACTGCTCATCAAAAAGAGAAAGGCTGTATTTAGGACACCTTTTTCAGTGACTACAATGTACTGACATGCCTCCTCCATGACGTGTTTGCAGGAGTTTAGTTCAGACTTTTAGGTTGCTTAACATCATGACTAGTTAGTCCTTACAGTACAATAGAGTTTGCACAAAAGGAAAAATGAAAATTGTACTTTTTTTTTTTTTTTTTTTGAAAATTGTACTTAATAAAAGCAGGAAACACTTTCAGAATTGTGCATAGATGTGATATTTTGTGCTATATTCTGTACTTTGTCTTTGCAGGTACAAGGGTTTGTAGAAAATGCCTGAGAGTAGTAACTCTTGCAATGCACCTCCTGAAAGCTGTGCAGTGCATCAGGTTATTCAATCTGAATGATTGTCCTAAACTCTGCAGCTTGAAACAGTACTTCTTTGTACTTTCTGTCAACTCTACCTGATAGTAAACCTATGCATCAAATCAAAAATTAAATCTATGGTCTTCATTTCCCCCATTGCAAGCTGATACTGACGCTGTACAGTGCTCACCCTGTTAAACAGCACCGGGGGCTGTTTAAACATTCAGTAAGCGAAAGTAACAGTGAGGTATTACGAGGCAGTAAATTAGCAGGGTGTCACACATTATATGAAAGCAATCAAATGATTTAAGTCATAACAATATAAATCCTCATTTTAGGGGCAAAATAAGCTTTTTATTTGGTGTTAAGCAGATATGCAATGGCATCCCACCCATTTATGTTGAATAGATTTAAAGTCTTCTTTAAACATGAGTTGAAATCATGATTAAAGTTATACCTGGGAGGTAAATGTTTCGTCCAAACATTGTATTTTTTTGATAGAAATAGTTGAACGACTTGTTCTTTGTTGCTCATATCCTAGTACTACATCAGTAAAATCCAGTATGTTGATCACGTGCTTCTTTTTAATGATGACTACTACCCGATGTTCATGCAGACGTGCCCCCCCCAGTCGTGACATTTATCACAATTACCTGTATGTGTTTTAGCATAAATTTGCATAAAGGCCTTCTGTGTTGTTATGCTACAAAAAATAAGAGGAACTTAAGATGAACAAAACTATATGAAAATTAGCATTATTTTAAAAGGTCAGTTACCTTAAAGCAAAAACAAAGCCGTATCGGGACTAACTCGTTTAAGATGACAGACGCAGTAAATGGCTTTTTAATTATTGTAAGGAGGACAAATGTCAGGCAACAGGCAGAGGTTTAGGAAAATCAGTGCAAGTGTTACAATAAAAACAGTGCTTTCTTTTTTAAAAAGTATTTTTATAAGCCTAAAACTACAGTGAGGGTAATTCCTCTACATTTTTTTATTGCAGTTAGTTTTCTAGTTTCTAGGTCTAGTTTTTCTTTTAGTTAACTAAAATCTTTTTTGACCTATTTTTAGTGTTTAGTTTTAGTTTTAGTTAACTATAATAACTTTTCCTGAAGTCTGAAAAACTTTCCACTTATCCAGTTCTGTATTGCAGGGAGCCTGTCCCAGCTGTCATAGGGAATGGGACAGCACACCACCATGCTTCCCAGTCTGAAAGCTGTGGCTCTCAAGTATTGCTTTACTTTTAAGGGCTTGATGATAATAATGAATCTATTCTAAAATGTTTGTCTCAGGATGCTTTGGCTCATCTTGCTATTTTCATATTCTTTTTACACTCCATTTGAGGCCAAAGAGACCAGTGCATAGGGCAAATGTGAATGTGTGACCCAGAGTTTATGCAAAAAAAAAATATTATGTTCTGGGCTATGCAGTTAAAATCTGGGCCATATATTATGTGCACAGTGTACCAAATAACAAAATACGTATAAAGAATTCTGCAGTTAAAAAACACAAAGCAAAAACAAATATGCTACAGTAAGTACACCTGAAAAAAGCCAGTCTGTATTTCTACAGTAGAGGGCAGCAAATAGCTGCCATTGACCTTAATATGAAGAGACGTTCTGCCTCTATAAATAGAAAAACCTCAAGGCGGAGATTATTGGTCTTTCTCTCTTTTTGTCAAGAGCTTTTCTCTTCTCTGTTCATTCCCTTATTTACGCTGATTTACAGTGTCATAGAAATGTAGCGACTTCTTTCTTCTCATCGCTCTCCTTGAAAAGGTGTTAAATTTGTCTGACAGTTAACACTTAATCCAAGCTAACATTTGTCACTTTGTATGGACGCGTGAACGCAAATTATAAAAAATATTTGTTAGCAGAGGAAGTAAAGGATGTAGATATCTGCCATGTTAAACATACGCAGTGTGAAGTAAAAATATCGGAGCTGTTTATTTATAGTGTCAACATTTATTTGATCCTTTTGTTTCATGTTGGGAATTCAATACCTTGTAGTTCCAGTCAATGAATATCAGGGTTTGTCTTATTTTGGGATTTACTACACTGTACTGCACTGTATATGCTCATAAAGTCAGAGGAGTCATGTCTCACAGGGTGAAAGTTATCATACTGAATCACTGATTAAATCTGATAAAGATATATTCTTACAGTTTGAACCTTTATTGTTCAACCAAGTCATAAAATTACTATATTGATATTAGTTACTTGTCCAAGTTAGTTTGTTATAGTTATTTAACCACTCTAACCCTTTTAAGATTGTTTAATTGAATTAAAAACAATCATTTAACTTTGCAATATTTTTATTTGTAATATTTATTTACATAAATTCCATTTCTTCCCCTACCATCTCAAAACTGGCCACTGAGATTTACCGAGGGCAGTAAATTAAAACTACTTCCGCCTCAACCAACTACAACAGAAAAGTGCTGCTCACATGTAAATGTAACAATTTAGAATAACACTCATTTGAAGCTTATTTAGTTAATGAATGTTGTTACCTTTAATGTATGTTTTTTTTTGATGACAGAAACCACATTTCTGCAGAATGAGAAATCTTACTTTTAACATATTTTATTGTTATTTTGAACATTTTATTTGTTTTTATTATTTTAGAAGTACCGCTAATTAACGTGAATTAAGATTTTTAATAACTGAATATATTTAGAGGATGCAAGACTCAAAGATATAATGTTAAGATTTGATGTAAAGTAAAAAAAAGTATTTTCAGTTGTGAAAAATGTGTAGAAAAACACATCTCTTATGAAAGTGCACTCATCCTCCTTAGCACCTCTGACTCCTAGAACCAACAGATTTGAAATTTTCTGTAATATATTCTGAAATATTTTGTGTTTTTACAGCCTTTTATACACAGAATGAAACACACACAAAACAGTTTTTATGTCTCGTTGCATAAGACACGAGCTAATATTTGTGTTACCTGGTGGGAACATTATGTGTCTATTTAACATTTTCACAACCTCAAAACAATTCGTATCAATTTTGTATCAAAACTAAACTTAAATATGTTTGTTTAATTTTTAAACAGTAGCTAGGTCTGATCTAGACGTATGATAAAGTTTTCCTTTTGAAATTTACTGTAACCTGATTTTAGATTTGACAGTATTTACTATTTAGAGATCTTTTAAACCTGCTATCATCAGAAAATTAAACATTCACTTTTCAAGCAGGTTGAAGGAGACATATTTTTAAAAATCGTGATTGGCTGACCAGATTTAACCGAGAAAATGTGATCTGTGGATGTCAGGTGGTGGGCAGTGATTACCTTATGATTACTTATGTGTCTCATGCCTGTTTTCTCGCACTGCTGCAGAAATGTAAATGAATATGTCTGAAACATCTATGAAACCCAATGACCCTCTGATCTTGTATGCATGTTTAATTTCCCCTATTTTATGTTAACTCACAACTTCAAAAATAAGTTTTTGCTCATCCCAAAGAGGCAGCATGTCTGCCTTTTTCTTTGGAGGAAAACAAAGTCACATGACTGCCAAACAACCAACAACCTCATTAAGTATGGATGACCTCCCGACCAGAAATGCAGTGCGCCCATCAAGCCCTCTGCAACCGAGGGGGCACGTGTCTCCTCAAATTGAACATTTTGAAATATGCATGCTCCATGTTGTGAGGCTCCCACTGCATACGCTTGGTTTTCCTGTGGATGTGACAGTGCTGGGTCTCATAAAACACAATGCACTCGAGATTCATTTCTCAGCTGCCCTGCTGTGACCTTGACAAGCTTCCACCAGATAATAATGCGTTGATCAAGGGTGTTGAGAGTTTCATGTCATAGGGAAGAAGGATGTCTTGATGTGTGGAAGTGGTTAACTATAAATAGAATCAAACAAGAACTGGATCAATTAATTATGAGCTCTGGATTCCCCGCAGGGTCTTTGAGAAAGCCAAGGACGGGACGGACAACAGGAGATGACGTCCCTGTAAACACTGCCCTCCTGCCATTGAAATGCACCGTGGGGTTTAAAGAGTTTGCCCCTAGACTTTCTTAAGCTCTCTCTACAGTCTCTCTGACTGCTCTGTCAAACTCTATAAAACGTCACATTCATAGTGAACAAAAACTATTTATGTTTATTTTCTCATACCTGAAAAAAGCGATTTGAATATGAAGTCCAGAAATGAGCTGGTGGGGTTAGTCGCCATTGTATCATATGACAAAAACAGGAGTTTGGACGTTCTTCCTGCACCTCTGTGGGTTTTCTGCAGGTACTCCAGCTTGTTCACTCAGTCCAAAGAAATGCATGGTAGGTTAATTATAACCTGTGTTAACCTATGTTAGTACTAGGATGGACTGGCAGTCCATGGTGTACCACACCACTCTGCCTGTGTCAGCTGGAATATGGGAACCTAGTATGATAGACACTTGAGCAAAAATGGATGGATGATATAATTAACACATTCTGCTTTCCAAAGTTGTTAACAACATTTAGAGAGACCCCATCCTTCTTAAAATATCTATGCATGCATCCATCTTCTGGTGCTTATCTAGGTTCAGATTGTGGGTACAGCAGTTTAAGTAGTGACCCAGACTCTTTCAGGTCATTTTCCCAGCTCTTCAGGGGGGGATCTGAAGGTGTTCACAATCCAGTCTTTCCAGTTTACCAACAGAAAAAAAATTCTCAACCTATTGCTATGGGAGAGGCCCGCCACCCTTCAGTGGAAGCTCAGTTTCACCACCTGTATCTCATTCTTTCATGCAAGAGGATAAAAAACTGCAACTTCAGCGGTGGAGGCATTCCAGCATGAGTCAGAGTCTAGTCATGATGTGGCTGTGGGCTGTCAGGAGACATTCTACATCTCTACACTAAAAGTGGGATTGTTGTGACATTTGATTTTGCTGCAGGAAGCTTTGTTGTTCGAGTTTCAGCACCATCCAGTTTTGAAGCGAGTTGTTACTGGAAGCCTCTGTAGCATTAAAGCTGCTCGACACTTATTTGGATACGAGTACATGAAAGTTAAATAAAAAGTCAATGAATGATGTATTAATTTGTCAATTATTACTTTTCTGATTGAATAACCAGGTGGTTCTTACTCCTATAATCCCATATTGTTAAAGCTGCTGGTATGTCAAGACGTCCTTCTGCTTTCACTCCCAAGTCATCGATCTTTAAGATGACCAATCACCTTTGGGTAACTAAATGTATCCAACAATTAAAAGCAAAACCCCCCAAAAAATCACTGGGAAAAAAGTGAAACTGAGTGCTATTGTCCCCTGGCTGATAATTATTTCTTGTGCGTGAAGGCAATGATGCAATGTCCATAATAGTGAGATGCATCTGAAAACACAGCATTATGTGAAGCCCCCCAAAAAGAATATGCTGGAAAAGCACAAATCTGTGTATAACTATGATATAAATGTCAATAAACAACTAAGATGTCCAACTATTTATTTTTTATGTAACTAGATCATCATTTTTAAAGTACAATAATTAAAAAAAAACCCAAACAACTATTGCATATTTTAACAAAAAGCCCTTAAAAAGTCTTAAATGTAATTAGGTGCAGGAACACTGGGGGATATGCTTAATCAGATGAGCCTGGATGAGCCCCATAAACAGGATATTTCTATCCACGTTAACACACTCACTGATCTAAATCTGACTCTTGGCTGGTTATAAATTCCTCTTGTCTGTCTTCCCGCTCATAACAAAAAAATGAAAATGAATAAACTTGTAATAAAGAACCTCGAAACAAAAGTGTTTAACTAAAGTCTGAAACCCACTTTTGTGCCTTTATAGACGAGGACGTCCGCAGTGACGCCTTCAGATGACGAATAGTTTTTGAGCATGAGCTGTCTGGCTTATGTGGCAACTCATAAAGCCTTACCCAGATCTATCACATGTACTATGAATATTCATAAACTGTTCTTGTTTTACATTATTAACATACTCATTCCACCCAATAATAAGATTTATGATGGCTTTGTGACACTCAGAGTTTAAAACCAGCAGTGGAAAATTTGCTGGTCACCATGGTAATGCCACATAAATTAAGAAAATGCTCCAGAAATGCTGCAATAAATAAAACACATCACGGCTTAAGAGACTGCTCTAATTAGATTTAACTTCACTGCAATTTAGCACTGCACTGCTGGGTATTAAGCCATGACTAAATCTGAACACCCCTAATTAATTACCTAGGGCTTACTGAGCATCTTGTGCTTGCTTTGTATTTTTGTTTTGTTTCGTTTTATTTTGCCTTTTCAAGGACGGTCAGCTGTATTGTTCTCCCTCAGTCTTTGTCTGCAGCTGTGTTCGCTTCTGTCGTGTTGTTATTCTCACATTTTGTGGAGTAAAGAGAAAACATGGAAGGGTGAGCTAACAGAGGAGGAGACAGGAGGGGAACAGTGTTTGTGGGTCACTCAAAACCACGTGACTGAAGGCATTTTCAGGTCTGAGCAGAATTCATTAAGACCAACAAAAATAGAAAAAGCAACAAAACAGTCTTTTTTAATAGTGGACATAAAGAACATAACTCTATAAAATAAAAATACAGATTGCAGGAATCCCTCCTCAGCTGTGTTATTGTGGATAACTGCTACACAAACACACAAGCCCGGTTGAGCAATTTAAGTTAATACAACCAAGCTGTGAAAGCTACAATAAGGTTGATGTCTGCACCGGCAGATTACCAGCTACCGTGTTAACATAATGAGAAAACTAGATGCATTTGCGGTATTGTTTAATAGAAAAAATGTCCTTACACTTGCACTGTATGGTGTTTTTAGGAGGCACCAAACCTTACTCTGCCTGTAGTAAAATAAACTACAGATTCCTGTTAGCAGCATGTAGAATAAATAACAATAAAAAGCAAAGAAATAGCAAACAATACAACCAAATCTAAAAATACACTATTCAAATGTACATGTTTTATACAGAAGTGCTCTCTTTGAAGACTACCACAGTGCTATTGTCCAAATACTTGTAAATCTAACCATATCCAAGCCTGATTATTGCATCTCCAACTAAATATCTTCAAACATCTTTTCAGACAAATTTAGATTAAAGTAGCAGCAGGACTATAGAAATTCTCCCCCTAGAATTTCATTTCATTTCATTTCTGACTCAAGGACTACAAACTGGAACGTGTGTCATAAAAGCACTTGAGCCCACACCCTGCGCTCTCATCACGAGTACCTTCTGAAGGATAATTTCATCTGCTATACCACAATTGCATTACTGAGCATGCAAAAAGCTGAAAGCTGCCTCTGAAGGCCTATGTTCAGGCTGAAAGCATTTCGAATGTATTAGTAAGACAAATTACACTTAGTTCGAACGTACTGTCTCTTTCAGGGACCTGTTTCCACTTGTCTATAGATTCTTTTTAATCTTCCTAAGTGGTCCAGGTTGTGTCCCTGTAGGATCAGAACAAGAGAAAGAGAAAACTTGTTGTGCAGCTTTCGGATTACTCCGCTGCCCCTCTGCATGTACACATATTATTATAGAACTGTAGTCTTATTTATCGTCAGGTTGTTGCTGTATTTTCAGATCAGATCACAAAGCTGTTCCCCAGCTAATGGCATTCAGCCATGTCAACATGCACCTGCCTAAATATGAATGTATGTGTAGTTCAAAGGGGAATGCAAAGATAAAAGCAGCATCTTGAACTCGGCCCACTTTGACGGTTAGCATTAATGAACGACTAGCATTTTTATTATATAGAATCGTGTTGCCTGCCTTTGATCACCACTCTGCACTGGATGATTTATACTTGAAAGGTTTTTACTGCAGCTATCCCCTCACAGCTTTATCATATCTTATCCCTGCACTGAATTTCAGTGCATAATCAGATGGGTGGAATTAATGTTTTTGAAGACTAGACAAGACATGACTGTAAGTCACTTAACTTAAATCGTTGTTGATAATTTGCTATTAATCCGAGCAGTCATTTGGTGTGGAAGCATCATCTCTCTTTTGCTTTTAGTGATGACAAAAGTTTAAAGCTTCACCCTCTTCATTTAAGGGTTATGCTGAATATTAATAATTTAATCTGTGCTGAGCCACACGAGCTTTCTGTCCATTCCTCGAATAAATGGATCCGGAGAAATCAGCAGCTTTATCTATAGAGTACGTTTTGTGCATCATTATCAAGTCCCATTGTTAGCTGCTGCCAGAGGGCATTAGATGGGATGGTTCTGTATGAACTTTGGATAGTTGGCTTTCCTAAAAATACACATTTTAAAATGTTACCGAAATTTGAAATGCATATTATTTTGTAAAATATGTTTTGCTATATCAGGGATATTCAATTAAAATTTAAGGACATCCAGTTATAGAACATTTCCTCCATCAAAGGTCCAGAATACATTATAATTCAATGCAATCTATTTTGAAGTGTCATCCTTCACTGCATGAACCTCTTCTAAGGTCTTTCTTTTTTCCTCCTGCCTTCATTTTTTTCTCTTTTGAGTGTGGCAGCTTCATCTACAACATCCTTTGTCCAGTATATCTACTATTCCTCCTCTGCACATGTACAAATCATCTCTAAAGCACTCAGCCTGTGCTGTTCCTCTGATATACTTCTAATCTAGTCCATCCTGATGACTCCCAACCCAAATCTTAGCATCTTTAGCTACGCCACCTCCTGTCTTTTTGTCAGGGCCACAATTTCCAAACCATACATCATAGCAGGTCTCACAATCGTCTTGCAAACCTTTCCTTTGACTTTTACTGCTATCCTGTTGTAAATCACTCAGGACACTCGTCTGCACCAGCTCCACTCTGCCTGTACTCTCTCCTCCACCTCTCTTGTTGATTGTCTGCTGCTTTACGAGGTTGACCTCAGGTATTTAAACTCATATACCTTCACTTCCAGTCTTTGTATGTTCACCTTTTCTCTTGTCTCCTTCTCATTTCCATACGTATTCTTTTCGTTATACTGACTTTCATTCCTCTTCTTTCCAGCACATACCTGTGCCTGTCCAGACTCTCTTCCACCTGCATCCTGCTCTCACTATAGATGACAGTATCATCTGCAAACATCATAGAGACTCATGTGTCAGCCTGTCCATCCCCATCACAAGCAAGAAAGTGCCCAGAGCCTGTGCCTGAGGTAATCAAACCCCCACCTTGAATCCAGTGTCACCCCTACCACACAGCTCACCACTGTCTCACTGTCTTCATGCACCGACCTCCCATACTTCTCTGCCACTGCTGACTTTCTCATGAAGTTCTGCAGTTCCTCTCTCTCTAGGTAGATGTTATGATTATATGTCACATGAATGATGAACTGCTGTGGTTTAGTAATGTGGTTCACAGATTCAGTCTGTTGCTTATGTGGGTTCTTTAAATTAATGTATTTTCTGTGGCAGATTTGTAGAAACAACGTGAGTTTTATGTGACGCTGTGACTGTTTATTTGTTTTTATTTGGAATGACGAGATTTGGAATATGAGTGAATATTTTCCATTATGAAAAGATCCAGGTATGCAGTGCAAGATACAGACATTTCATCTGCTATACCACAGATGGTCTTCATTGTTCAACCTAAACCAACAAGATGATTGCTGCAGATATTCAGCACCAGAGAAGCCAAAAGTTGCTTCCAGATTAGATACATTTAGCACTTTAGGTGTTTTAAGTTCTCTTCCTTATGCTGGATATATAGCGCTCCAGTGTGAGAAGGACTTTGGGAATTCAATCAGCACATAGTTTTTGCAGATGGGCTTCAGTCTATAACAAGTGTGTTGCTTGTGCATGATATGCTATGCAGAGATTTAATGCTGTTTTGCTGTAAAGCTTGTTTGAGCAGAAAAGAGAACAGCTACAGCTCAGCTGCAGCAGACAGCTACAGCGTGTAGACGTGCCTCTGCAGAGCTCTGTATGGCATGAATACTGGACCATGTTTGAGCCATTTTCAGTGTGACACTTGATTGACACATGATTTTGGTTCAGCTACCTTTCATGTCTGATGTGTAGTGGCTCAGTCACACTAGAGTAAATATGGGATTGAAACTTCCTTGCGACTAGGAAGGTTGTTAAGCGGTGATTGCACTGAATTTTTCCACACTGGGTGGCTGATTGCAAGTTCTTGAAGGATGACGGTTTTGCAGACTCAACCATTAAGCAAGGTTGGGCATTTTTTGTTGGAAGGCAATTGCATAAGTCGCCTGGCGGGAGACTGCAATTGCTCTCAGACAGATTGGGAAAAGTTTGCCAGTAACTTCCGTCTAATTTATAAACACAGATTGTCACAATCAATCTGAGTGAGTCAGTGAAACTAACTCATCTGCAATGTGTCACTTTGCAATAAGGGACTTGACTCAACTGGATGCCAGCTCGTTGTATTCTGGTCATATTCTGACAATGTCATTGTGCAGTTAAATTGCCATCTTGCAGCAACTATGTCACTTTAGGGGAATTTCCTTTGCAGTTATATGAATTTCTGGTTAAACTGAATGTAAGTAATTTAAGTTCATCTGGCCACAGATTTGCAGTTTTCTCTGATTTGTCACAGTCATTATCACAAACACATGTATTTGACAACTTGAGCCTGTTTAATCGCAGGGTGATAGCAGACTGACTTCATCTTGCCATTTTATTGTCATTTTGAAGCCAGCAACTCACTGCCAAGCATCCACTTCAAAGTTCATTGCACACGGTCGCATACATTTTGGTCCTGCCATGGTCTCCAGCTGGTCACTAGTGTAACATCAACTTTATTAATGTCAGTGCATTACTCAAGACGTCTCTCTGCTCTTGTCTTTACACTGTAAATTGCTGTTATTCTGAATCTAGTTTAGCCATAGCTGCTTGTGACCAACCTCTTAGTCATTGTTTCCCCTTAGGGAGCCCACCCCATGCTTTATGGATCATCAAACTCACAACTCATTATTTAAATAATTCAGTAGTGATAGCATGTAAATGATGAGCTATGTAAGTCACCCTGGATGAATCTAGCTTTCCCATGAATAATGCAGACTGCAGCAGGATCCCAGGACTCTGGACACAGCACTGCCTCCATATCACCCCACCCCTTTATCATGCATGGCCCTTCTTTCATTCATCCCTCCTTTTTACTACAGTTTTATGTATTATTACATTACTCTTTGATTATCCCCTCTCTTTGTCTCGCTGCCATCCAGTAAACCTTCTATGTTTTTTCTATGCTTCACATCGTCAAGCTTTTTTTTTTGTCTGCCTGACCAGTTTCCTCTGTGAAAGCATTACGAAATTATTCACAGTGATTATTTCCCTCTGCCTGGGCTTACATTGGGTTCTTGGCTGATACATGAGGAGCACCAAGGTCAGCCAAGCTGCTGCTGCTGTAACTCCCATATACATCAGTGAATAGAAATATCCTGCTGCTTTGCCTGGAGAAAGCAAAAGTGTTACACATGAATCAGACTTCGAAGCCTCTACTAGTTAGTAACTTTAGTCCTCACTCCTCTGTGAAAATATTATGGGATAATTAGATAAAGCAATGTCAAAGCAAAACAAAATGTGTTTTAATTTTCTTTAAAATATAATTAAATCTTTTTAAAATTCTAACCCTAACTCCTAACATTACCACATTCCAGTATAGACTCCTAAAATTTTAATACAATGTTTGAGAAGATATTTGCAGGCTGGAGAGGTGCTCAGAATTTTTAATGAAAGAAAAGTCCAAACAATTACTGGAATAATCATTAAAGTTAACAATAAACCACAAAACTAAAGTTCAGGACCACTATAATCAAAGAACTTTCTTTTTCTTTGTACAATTATTTATGTTCAAAAATGGGGAAGTGGGTTGCAAAGCAGCTTGCAGTAGCACATGTAGGCAAGGTGAAGTAATTTAAAAACTGTGTACAGAGTATATGAGAATTTCCACATGGAATCTTGGAAAAGTATCAGCTGAGCCGTAAATTAAAGTGTGCTGGTACATCCAGGTTGGAGACAGGAGGTGGAGCTGGAGGTGGCAGGGTTGAAGATGCTACGATTTAAATTGGAAGTGACCGGGATGGACAGGAGTGGAAAAAAATATACCAGAGACACAGAGACAAAGTTAGAGAGGCAAGGCTGAAATGGTTTGGACATGTCCAGAGGAGGGACAGTAATGATAATAATAATAATGGATTGGATTTATATAGCGCTTTTCAAGGCACCCAAAGCGCTTTACAATACCACTATTCATTCACTCTCACATTCACACACTGGTGGAGAGGGACAGAGGAGGGACAGTGGATATATTGGACAAAGATTATTAAAGATAGAGCTTCTAGACAGGAGTAAAAGATGAAGGTGACAGAGAAGGATGGGTGAAATGAAGGCGGATATACAGACGGTTGGTGTAACACAGGAGGATGCAGATGATTTAAAACAATGAAAGGGATCCAGCAACAAAAGGGGGGCACAGCATAAAAATTAAAGGGTTGGTGCTTCACAGTAAATGACTCCTCTGGTTTCAGGCCTCAGATAATCACTGACTGAAACGGGTTTGCATCCAAGTATTAAAAATAATCCCTGTTGTAATTGTAATAATCAATTTACAGTACTTTTGTGAAAATGGGGGTTCTTGCTAAATGGTTGATGTAATATTTTTGTTAAACCCTTTGAATTATAGTGGAAAGTCTTCACTTCCATCAGTGTTTTTTATTGCTTAATCTCAAATCCCTTTTGATGCTGCACTGAAAAACTGACTGTAAATTGTGATCTACAAGGGAAATAAATTTGAGCTGCTTAATGGTAATTTTTTTTCAGTTAGTTAAATCCCATTTTATTACATTCATTTGATTTAATAAAGTTTAAGACATTAATATAGTTTCCCTGATTTGCTCCCTAGATGAACCAATATTGCATTTGTATACTGTAAAAAAATATTACCTGCCAAAATGATTGATTGGGCTGATCCTATCACTTACCTTTTCAATATTGCTAAAAGATATCATCATTAGACTGATGGACTGGAACTTTTCTCTGTGATTACTTTTCATGTTTTACTTTAACAGAGTCGAATATTGCTTTGACTATTAAAGTCAGTAAATTTCAAAAGCCTGCCCAAATGCAGATGATCTATAGTTGTAGGAAGTGGGCTTGAATATAAATGGTGGAGCCTGAGACCAAAAAGCCTGCTGCCTTACAAGAGGGACATAAGTGTGATTAAAAATGTACGTGCATCACCATAACTGCAACACTTAACCCTAACCACAGCTCTCGCCTCTTCCCCTGTGGGAGTTTAGATTGAGGGGGACAGAGTAGAGAGGGGTGAGGAGGAATTATATGTGTATATGTCTAAGAGTGATGGGTGATGGTTAGGAGAGCAGAAGACACCGTCTGCCGACTATTAGCCCTGACTTAGAAACAAGGCATGGCAGGCAGCCGATTAGCTGACAATGAGAAGATGAGTGGCCTGTCCATCCACCTGGCATGTATCATGCAGACAGGCCATGGTCAAGCTGCTCCTATTTGCACTCCCATTAGGGAATCAGCTCTCAGTCATATTTCTTAGATCCTGGTGGAGCAGATCAATAAAACGAGATGGACTTGTTGCCAGCAGGCCCCTTGTGTCTGAGTGGGAACATCTCTCCTTATCGGATCTGGAGCAGACGTGGGGAGAGCCTTGCCTCAGCACTTTGCCAGAAGGATGAGGCGGGTGAATGCGCTGGTGATGAGTCACTTCCATATGTTGTTTATTGATCCGCCGTGGGATATTATACCTCAGTGCTTCTTAAGTGTGCTGTCTGCTCGTCCACTTTTCTTATTTGCATGGAAATGATGATCTCTGAGAGTGATGGAGTATTCCTGCTCTACAATCAGTTACTGCCGTGTCAAAATGAAAGAAATGAAGCAGATAACAAGGGATCAGAGGTTTTAGTGTCTGGCAATTGGGCAGGTGCATCGTTTATTCTCTACCAAATTGGTTTTGGTTTGCAGGAGATAACATTTTTTCCCTCTGGCTGATGTGGGAAAGTGAATTCATTGCAGGCAGAGCGCAGAGAGTTTTTGGGCTGCCTATTAAAATTCCACATGAACGGTCACACACTGCACCATAATCACAGTCCGCTCAATTGTACTTTGTGACATTTACACACTTCCTTTGTGATTTAGCCATTTGTTTTAAAAAAGCTAATTTTTAAAGGAGAGTTTGCAAAGTCATAGAAAATTGAAAGGCTATCTTTGCAAACCAAATAACACCAAAGGAATGAAGAATGGCTAACTTCATTCTGACTAGTCTTTAGCTCTCCTGTGCTTTAATTCATCCATCCCTCTGTCTGATTCATATCCCTTTTCACTTGCTTATCCAGATTCAGGGGCAGCAGTCTAACCAGAGCTGCCAAGACTTCCCTCTCCCCAGGCAGGGCTTTTTCCCTGAAGCCAGTTGGCACCCAGGCATCTATAACAAAGTGGACCCCTAGAGCACCTTCTGCAGGTGGTGGGATCCCAAAGAGGATGGATCCATTTGGCTCCTTTCCTCTGAGCTGCCTCAGTCCGGCAGGTAAAGGAACAGTCACCACGCACTCGCTGACAAGCCCATCCCCAAGACATGAGTCAGTGCCTTCCATCTATATCACTGAAATTTGTAGTCTTCAGTCATCGGCATCGGGGTGGAACATCTCAACACATGACCTCATTTCAGTGCTTCGGTTCCTGCTGATCTTTGCCTTCAGTCACTTCTGTAGACTTTGCTTAATGTGAGTTTTCCCAGAGGAACATGTACAACGTGCCGAGTGAATGTGTCCTGCAGCCTAATGACACTGGGATCCCTACTGGCATAATGCAGACATAAGTCACATGACATAAGAGTCATGTTTTCCTACATGAATACAGCAAAGGCTGTTGTAGCTCACATTGTCCAGAAGTGACATGAATATTAAAATGTAAATAGAAAGCTGTCTACCTGCAGTGTGCTGTAAAAGTCTATACTTCAACTTAAACACTCTTTTAGTTGAATTCAGAACCATTTTTATTGTCATTTATTGGCATCCGAGGAGAAATCGAGTGACAAGAATAGAATCGGTTGATGTATTACAGTATAGGCGGCCAAAACATTTCTGCTTTGCCAAGTGTTATTATCTTTACCACAGTATTAAATGTTTTATTGGCCATATAGTGTTGGTGGGAACATAGTATTTCTAGGAAGGAATGAAAGCTTAGAAATATAGTGTTATGTTTTCTAGCTGAGGCTGATACATACACATAATGCACTCATGCTGATTAGCAGAGTAATTACTCGAATTGCTTTCTGTGATTCATTTTAGTGTAATGCACCATAAGGGCCATAAAGCTTACATCATACACACTATAAAGTTCCAGCCAGATGAAATCAGTTTTAACACCAAAAGGCAGCAGGTAAAAGAAATAAGGCCAAAAGAGGGACAAAAATTTTATCTGCTGATTAAGACCTCAGGCACACATGTCTACAGACTGATTCCTTCGTAATCTCCAGTTGCTAGGCGGAGCTAAGGGAGGATCAACCCTGCTGCTTTTTTAAGACCTTTTTATTCAGGTAAGACGTCGACTTGTCTGCAACAATAAAAAAATGGTAAAATGTTAAATGGTCTATATTTGTATAGCGCTTTACTTGGTCCTAAGGACCCCAAAGCGCTTTACGCTATACACAATCATCCACCCATTCACACACTGGTGATGGCAGCTACATTGTAGCCACAGCCGCCCTGGGGCGCACTGACAGAGGCGAGGCTGCCGGGCACTGGCGCCACCGGGCCGTCTGACCACCACCAGTAGGCAACGGGTGAAGTGTCTTGCCCAAGGACACAACATCCGAGACTGTCCAAGCCGGGGCTCGAACCGGCAACCTTGCGATCACAAGACGAACGCGCAACTCTTGAGCCACGATCGCCCCATAAACTACAAACAAACAGAGAACATTTAACTTTAAAGTAAAAGTTTTGTGAACTTCTAAGTTTCTGGTTTGCATCTCACTTTTCTGTTTCACTACTACTTAGGGAAGGGTTGTCCAACTCCAGGCCTCAAGGCCCAGTGTCCCCAGGTTTTAGCTCTCACCCTGGGTCAACACACCTGAATCAAATGATTCAGGTGATCATTACCAAGACAGTTGATGAGGTAATTTAGCCATTTAAATCAGCTGTGTTGGATCAAGGACACATCTAGAAACCGAATGCAAAAAAGTTATTAATGTTATGAGGTGTGTAGCTGGGAGGGGTTGGGGAGCGAGCTCTTCTGCTTTGAAAAGTCTTTACCAGGCATTAATTAGATCGGTCTTCGATTATGGGTGTGTGGCATATGGTTCAGCAGCTCCTTCTGTGCTGAGACGTTTGGATGTTCTGCAATCGGAAGCCCTTGGAGTGTGCTGTGGAGCTTTTAAAACGTCTCCCTACAAGTGGAGATGGGAGAAATGCCCCTAGATCTTAGGAGGAAGCAAATATCGGTGAATTACTGGGTTCATCTTGGTGGTCATGGTGACACACATCCCACAAAGGAGGTACTTTTGGAATGCTGGGAGTATGGAAGAAGTCAGAAGGATCATTTTGGAAAGGTGGGGAATCAGTGGGCTAAGGAGTGTCAAGTGTATGAACTTAAAATATGTCCTGCAGTAGTGTTCCCTGTGGTTCCTCCATGGTTATTGGAGACCCCTCCTGTGGACTGGTACTTGCTGGATCTGAAGAGAAAATTGAAAGGAGTCGTCGATCTTGTTTCAGCATTTCATTTTCACAGCTTGAATGAATACTCTGAGTGTATTCATGTGTTCACGGATGGTGCTAAAAGTCCAGATACTGGAAGTACAGGGTTTTGGAATAGCAATTCCATCAAAAAAATATTGAAATAAAGAGACGCACTTCGGATGGACTGGCAGTGTACACGGTTGAAATGGTAGCAATTTTGGTAGCATTGAAATGGGTAGAGTGTTCAAAAATCAGGCAGGTGGTAGTGTGTTCTGACTCTGCAGCTGTTCTTCCAAGTCTAGTCATTTTGTTCGAAGACAAGGCAGGGCATGCTGTATAGTATGCTGTAGACTATAAGCAGAATAAGGTGTTGTGGTGGCAATATTCACTTTCTTTGGGTGCCAGCTCATGTAGGAATCAGTGGAAATGAAAAGGTGGCTAGGTTGGCAAAAGGAGCGTTGACTAAAAATAGGACTGAGATGGAAATTAAAAGCAGCGAATCTGAAGCAAAAGGTATTGTTTGGAGGCAGGTTGTTCAGGAGTGGCAGACGCGGTGGGATTCAGGGAGTAAGTGCAGACAATTGTATCATCTTAAGAAGGGGGTGACAGGGTGTAGGTTGTATAGGGGTAATAGGAGAGAAGAGGTGGTCATTACCAGGCTTAGACTGGGACATTGTGCATTAAATAAAATACTATAGATGATAGGAGAACATGAGACAGGGCTTTGTGGAGTGTGCCAGGAGGAGGTGGAGACAGTAGAGCATGTAATACTGCGGTGCAAGGGTTATGATGTGGAAAGGAAAGTTCTGCAGAATAGATTGAAGGAGCAGAGAATTGGGGAATTTAATCTGAAGAGTGTGTTGGAGGGTAGTACGGTACAGGTGAGGGAACTGGTGGGGTTTCTGAAGGATATAGGTGTTTATGAAAGAGTGTAGGGTCTTTTTTTTTCGGTTTTGTATTGTTTTTTGGATACAGACTGTAAGCTCACTGTCTGACCCATACTCCGGAACAGTAGGAGGCGGTAATGCTCCTTTACGTTGGTTGCCAACCGCCGTTAAACACAAAGAAGAACAAGAAGGACTCATCTAGAACCTGCAGGATGCTGGGCCCTTGAGGCCTAGATTTGGACGCCCCTGACTTAGGGAGTAGTTGGTAAGTGTTTGCACAAAAATCAGTGTCTTTTTTACACACTACAGGTGACCACAGCGATTTATTAATGGCCAGTGCAATTGCAAGGTTTTCAGAGCAGCACTGCATACTTTAACCAATTCAAACTGAGACACAGTGAGAATGTCTACAGCTATGCTAGAAGCTTTGAAAAGTTGTAATTGGTTATGAAAGGGCTCTCAGAGAAATCTGAATGTCAGGTTTATTACAGTAATAGTTTAAAGCTAAGAAACTAGAATCTTAAGCTAGCTTCACAAATAGTTTTAGCAAGTGAAATTAAAAACTAAACCCTGGTTCCTTTGGTTTCCTGGGGAAAATGTGTATTCCTTGGCCAGTTGGTGGTTGGTTAAAGACACAATATATTTAGCTTCTTTGAAAATCAGTTGCACCAGCCTTGCTGGGTTTGATAATAGTCTGAAAAAAATGATTGTACTTCTGAAACTTTTAATACAGTTGTAAGCAACAACACTGCCAAAACACTGAAGACTAAATATAATGGTCTTCTCTACTACCCTACAGAGAAGTACAACCTGGCTTTGCCCAAAACGGAAAACTCTGGTGTGTGATTAGGCAAGAAGGGAGCACATCAGCCAGCTTAATTAACAGATAACTGCAGAAGATCAGTCTCGGCATCAGCAGAGCAACTCTTGAATGCAAGCCTGCGAGGCAGAGTTTCAAAGAAAAGGTCTTTAAGAGACTGGCAAATAAGAAGGAAAATATTAAGTTGAGCAAAAGAATAAATAATAGATGACCCGTGGAGATGTTCCATTAAAAATCATAAATGATAGCTGATTCTATTCAATCTGATGCAATATTTGGCTGATTTCTTTCAAGAAAAACCACATTTCCAACATTAGTTCATAAAAGACTAAGAAGTGTGCATGAGTGAGGGAGAAAGAGGGAAAAGAAATACTGATTGCGTGTCACGTATGTGAGTTGCAGACAAAGTCAGCAGTGGTACATGATGTGTGACAGTGTCAGCAACGGGTCCAAACACTGGTGACCCTCTTGTCTCTTTTTGAAATGGCGGCAAGATTATTGTAACCCTGAAGTGATTTGTCAATTCTTTGGAGTCCTTTATCGAGGTAAAATAGTAACGATTTGCTGCTTCTACTGTGTAGCTTTTTTTCTTCTATTTGAAACAGCTGCTCAAACCAAACCAGCAATTTGAAAATGTGACCCAAAGAAAATGCAACATTTTCACCTAACTATAAATGTCCAGAAATTGTAGTTTAGCTGCCAGTAAGGCTGCCACGGAGTGTGTAATGTTCAGTCGTGTGCTCTTTTTAATGCTCCACTTCCTCTGGACCTTTGCCTTCAGTATGTTCTGTACACATTGCTTAATGTGCAGTTTCCCCGAGGAACATATACAACATGTTGAGCAATGTAATCTGACTGAGGTGACGGTGACTGTGGTTGTACGGCAAATACATCCTGCAGCTTAATGGTACCGAGATGTCTGTTGGCAGAATTCAGTCATATAACCCAAACGACATGCATTAAGTGTACTGTAGTCAGTTATTTAATTGACAGCTCCACATGCAATAGTTTACTTTTCATAGAGGATTCTAAAAGACACAGAGACAATTTTGTGAATACCCTGTGCTGCTTTGAAGAAGCTGTGACAACCTGAAACAATGGGTGTAATTAGCATTACAGGCTTTATGGGAAGTTCTGCGCAAAACTTGCAAGACACTAAAGTCAGGAAATGTGAGCTTTTGCCCCTTTTTTCATTTGTCTTGTGATAGTCCCAAAACATAATGGAAGTGCAGGACTTAATTGCTGGAATATCCTTTAAATCAAATGGTAATCACCAGGATATTAAATGTTAATGAAACTAATCATTAGTTGCAATTTTCTCTTTACGTCCCATTCCCCTTGTGCTCTGTGCAGCACCTTTTATCTATTTCGGTCGTTCTCCATACAGTTCTTTTTCTGTCATCCTGCTATTTTACTCCTGTGCTGTTTTTTTTTTTTTTTTTTTTTTTTTTTTTTTTTATGTGCCACTGTATTTTTCATTGTTCATATTAAAAGCTTTTAACCTAAAGCACCCAGACTAACAGATATAGACGCTGGCAGCTTAGTGGAGCCAAGCTGACACGCCTTAAGCTGCGTGTGTGTGTTCCAAATGGTTGACCATGTGTTAAGGAAACTATGCTTTTGTACAAATATCTGAAAGTCTGCATGGGTGTGCTTTTATGTCAGGCAGGCAGCGTGTCTGGATGGGGTAAATGTGTGTTACATTGGAAAACCTACACTATGACATAACCTGTGTACACAGAAAACATCAAACCACATAAGTCATGCTCGTGTTCAAAAGCATGACATTGTTCTTTAAAACGTGTCCGTGAGCATAGCCTTCAGCATGCACCAATACATCTGAAATGTTTATAGGTGTGGAGTTGTAACTGCGCCACCCATGGGCATCATCCTTCACTTTTTTTTTAGCTTAATCTTTGTGCTTAGATTGCCAGCATGTTGGGTTTATTTGAGCCAGAAGTGACATTTCCATTAGAAGAGACTGCTTAGTTGGGCTTCAGTCATATGGCCTGGAAAGCCATCTGCAATCAAAAGGGAGAAAAGAGTATTCCCCAACTGGTTGTAAATGGTTGCTTGAGGTTGCTGGGAGTCACAAGCATAGTGCTACACCAAAAATCCGCCCCGCAGCAGCTTTGCGTTTTAAAATCTCAGATCTGGTGTGAAACTGTAAAAAGTGCAAACACAAATCAAAAAACATTTTACCTTTGCAAAAGTTGCATGTTTTGAAACATGTTGGCTGCAGTGGCAACCTTTTATTTTGAAGGCAAATTTCCTGATTAGCATCACATTTTTTCAGGATTCACTATAATTCAGAGGTGTTAACAATCAAGTTAGCATATTAGAGGGTCAAATCAGCCAAGCCTTCTGCTGGATCATCTCAGAGCATAAAAATATGGTGGAAAATTTGATTATTATTATTTATTACTGTCAAATTGTAGCTTTATATATCAAATACTTTTCAGGCTGGGGGTTTTCTTTTTCAAATTTTTTTTTTTTTTTTTTGAATGAGCCCATGCAAACTTCGAGCGGCCCTGGTAATCTGCTAGCAACCAAAGCAATGACAAGTAGGTTTTTCAGTGTATCACCATTTTGTGATACACTGATATCACCTGGCAATGGCCAGCAACCTCTAAGGTGCACTTGCCAACCAGTCTGGGCATACGGTTTTCCCTGGTGACTGGTGGTGGCCAGATTGTTGCTGACAGGCCTGTAGACCTACATGACTGAGACCTTATGTTTAACCAGCAAACCCGGTTAGCAAGATGCATCCACAAACCATATGGGTGTAATGCACACAGACAGATGTCTTTTCATTGGAAGCAGAGTAATATGGATGTTGGATGTTGGCTGTACCAACAGCAGGCCATAATATTTTTGAGACAAAGCCATCCAGAACTACAGACACATTAAAGAAGCTTAGTGATCCAAATAAGCAGAAATGACCTCTACCTAGTAAAGCTTTGTGTCAGCACACCTGTGAATTAAACCAGTCATACCCCTGTTGTAAGCTTTGCCAAATCCTACGTGGTGAGTTATGAAATATAGGGAAATTATCTGTTTGTGCTGGGATGTCATAATGTTATTTTAATGGGTATTTTAAGACTGGGAAGGTTCAAACTAAAGATGTCTTTAAGCTGTATTTGCAGCCTGCAACATTGCCGTAAACATTAGCTAAGTGTTTCTCCCTTCGCCAGCATCCTCCTTTCTGCCTAGTCTACAGTACCTGTGGTGATTTCTCTCTAATTCAGTATATTTTAACTGCCTGCTTTGTTCTGCTCCCTGCTGAATTTTCACTCTACTTCACATGCAGCTCACAGCACCATAGATTTAGTGGCACCTGTGCCACTAAATTTAACTGTAACAGTTTGGATAATAATGGCACTGGCTTCACAGTGAGTATTTCTGACTGAAGTTAGATGTAAGGTTATTTTAGACCACCTGCCAAGCAGTCCATTACCTTGGTTTCATCACAACTCATGGCTACTTTTTTTTTCCTCCCCCAAAACGGTGCTTTTGTAAATCCCCATTTTGATACTTTCCATTTGTGTTTCCTCTCCAGCAGTTTCCTGTTTCATTGTGTCTGACCTTTTCACCTGTTCATGGCTTTTTTTCTCTCATCTGTTCCTTATTTTATTGGGCCAGTTCTTACCTGTGCTTTAGATTTTTTTTTGATGTTTTTGGACCTTGCCTCTTTGACAAAGAGCTGCATCCATGTAGAATTGTGCAAAAGTCTTGAACACCTCATTTCTTTCAATTATTCGTCCAAGGACTTGTCCTATTAAACGATAACAGACTGCTCTGATTATGATTATTGCTGTGGCTGTAACCTTGGCTGTGCTTTGGTTATGATGATTATGGCTGTGACACATTTCAATCGATCTGGTGCTATTGCAGCCATTGTATGTGCACAGTGATTTGACATGATTGTGCTGGCAGTGCTTTGATGACTACAGTGTTTAAAGCACAGCTGCTGTAAACGTATCATAGCTTCAACCACAGATGTAGATGCACTGTTTTAACCCCCTGGGTGGCTATATACTGCTGCAGCTTGGCTCTTTGAAAGGTGTAATAAGCAATAAAATTTGCAAGGGAACATAAAACCTTGTCCAAGGTAACATAAAACTACAAAAGTAGTACTTACAAAGAAACCTCTTGAAACCTGGCACTGTTGTCCTAAACCTTGACAGAATTGTGCAAATAGACAGTTCTGGCTTTTAGAAGTTGAAATTTGTATGCAGCCATCCAGCCTTTCTTTCCCAAGTGGACTTTTACAGATGTTTGGCCGAATACTGGAAGTACAGTGAATTCAATATGATGCTGTGTGCTCTTCTTTGACGTAATATTAATTGGTTCCTGGAAGAGGAAACTGTATTTGCGTAAAGTATAAGTGGTCACCCAAACTGATTTACTTTGTGACTTTTTGTTTTGATTGCTGTCCACCATTTTCTCTTTTATGTTGTATTTCTTGAATCTGGTCCATCTTTTGGTTCAAGTTTTAGTTGTGCCAGTTTTTTCCTGCCTGTGTTCTGGACTACCTCTTCCTGATCAGGTAATCCTCAGGTGCCATATTTTTTGATTTTCCTTGTAGTCAAGCTATCCAGCCATTTCTTATTTAGCTTTTTATAATGTATGACCTCTTAAAAGAGGTGAGATTGGACCTCTTGGACGTAACGTTTTCAGTGGGAGAAACGTTCTGTCACTTGTCCAAGTGACATCTTCAGTCTCAGCTGACTGCAGGTTTCCCCAACCTTATAAACAATACATTTGCACATTAACTGAACCCAGCTGACTGAATGAGCAATGGGCTGTGAGGTCAGTTCAATTAATACAATGAATGAGAGCCACAGACCTTTGCATGTGAGTTTCTTGTTTTTGTTTTTTTTCCTCTTTTTTTCCTGTGGTTTATGTTTGTCAGTGAATTGACAGTGGCTGTGCTGGTTTTGGACCTTGCACTGATTTTGTCTTGTCTGATATTTGTCTGCCTGTTTTATTTGCCCCGCTGACTGCGTTCATGTGTATCAATGTAAGCTGGTAGTTTAGAATTCACTTATAATTTTAACTTGTCTCCTGTATTATTGAGTCATTTTGCTGTCTGACATTATGTAGCTTATCTACATTCCAGTAATTGTCAAATATCCAATTATTATCTTTTCATATATTTGTCTATTATCTTTCAGTAATAAAGAAGATTAAAAATAAATAAATAAATAAATAATAATGACTTTTTTTACTATAAGGCTCCAGTTTTGTGTTGTGTGTAAATCAATAAACCTTGAAAGGGAACCTGTGGAAAGATCGTTAATTTTTACCTGGAATTGCTGAGTTTTTTTTTTTTTTACTCTGTAACACTTGGTCTGCTTTCAGAAATACGTGACCATGAAATGTTAGTTTGTTGGCCTAGGCTGTCTCCATGGCGACTTTGCAAGTCTCCCAGGGTGGACAAGTCCCCTGCTGTCTGGACCTTTTTGTTAGCTCTCTTCTCCATCACCAGTGATTCGAAAGACAAGGTTTATGGTCAAAAACACTGGCTAGATGTAACCTGATGGCCAAGGGGATGGGGCTGTAATAAATGTTTTAATAGTTCAGGTTTTTTTTTTTTTTTTTTTTTTTTTTTAAGTTTATAAATAATTGTGTAAGAAAAAAAAATCAACTCTGTATCCCAGATCTGTTTGACTGAGTGGCACAACAAGCCAAAGCAGTGCATGTGAACTGAGATCTGCAACACAAAAAATAAAATTAAAAAATATTAAAGTTACATAAATGCCATTTTAGTTGATTTACATAATTGTTTGTCACTTTTAACTGAAAATAGGATTATTACTTCTAATAATATTGCACCCTCAGAAAGACATGACTCCATTCTCCTTGTGGCAACTTTATTCTCCTCAGTTCAGGTTCGGAGTTTACAGGCAGCATATCATCAGCAAATAATGTTCTCACGTCTCACACACTGTTTTTCTTTTTTCTGCGCTTACTGATGACATCACACGTCTGTACTCTGACCTCCTGGAACTAATGAACTACAAAAATTAACTGAAACTACAATAATCAACTGGAAATAAGTCCAAAAATAAAACGCCATTAAGTATAATCTTTAGAGAGTTTGCCAACGAGTCAGAAAATGTAAGTTTTATAACTACTTTTGGTCGCAACAATAACAATGCCCAGGCTGCAGTACTTGTGGTCAATGTTAAATGTGCTCAGATATGGTTAGAAATGTATTAAGAGTGGTATATGGCTTGCAGTCACCCTGCTGTATACATTAACGAACTAATTAATTATAATAGCTGACACATGCATTCAGAATTTAAATAACTGCTGCCCTAATGAGAATTTATGAAGCTCATTTGAATGTCAAATTTCAGCACAAACACTTTGTTACTGTTCCATTTGTTCTAATTGAAGCAGCTCCAGAGAACACACTTCTCTGTGTTTTCCAAATCGTTTATGATGGGACGAACTGTTTGTGCTCGCAGATTACTTTCAGACATGGTAATAACAGTCCTTACTAGACTACAGTACATTGCAAAAGACTTTAGCCACCACTCATTTCTTGGATTGAAACAGGGAAGCAAAAACATAGTTTGTATAATTCTAGTGAGCTTGAAAATCTGCATTTAGCATGACGTCCTTTATACTGAACTTTCTTCTCCAAGCTTTAATGTAAATTTATTTATTTATTTATTTATTTTTTAAGTGGTCTTCAGGAACAGTCCTCCAGGCTCCTTGAAGGACATTCAAAGCTCTTCTTTGGATGTTGGCTGCCTTTTGTTTTTAACCTTTCTAAATTTTCCCTTTATCATTAACTTATTTGTCTAATGATTCAGTGACTTAATGATCTTCAAATTTAAAGAAACAGGTTTACATTTTTGGATATTGGTAGAAACAATAAAAACCAGAAAAAAAAGCTTAAAGGACGCCTCATTGTTGTTAATAAACATTTTGTGTGTGTGTGTGTGTGTGTGTGTAACCAATGTCCTGCTGGAAAAATGGTGCTTTTTGAAAAGGTGGTGCATAGTGGATTAAAATCTGTGTTCATAATTCCATCAATTTTCAAATCACAATTTATTTCTATAGCACATAATACAACAAAGTTGACCAACGTGCTTCACAGTTGGTCAGAGCAATAGCACAAGACAGTTAGAATAAAACAGTTAAAAGGAGGGCAATGAACAATATGGGTAAACAGCATAACTAGCCACGAAGTTATCAACTAGTTTGATTCAAAAGCCGGTCAAGAGCCGGCTCACCTCTGGACTTCAGACGTGATCAGGAGCATCTGATTGGAAGATCTTAGTGCTCTATTAGGATTATACAAATAGAGGAGTTCAGATAGATAGCTGGGAGCCAAATTGTTTCGAATTTTAAAGGTAAGGAAGAGAATTTTGAAATTGATAACGATATTCGACAGGGAGCCAATGTAGGTTGGTTAAAACTGGTGTGATGTGATCATAATTTCTAGTACCAGTTAAGAGACACACAGCTGCGTTTTGAACTAACCCGAGCTGGTGAAGAGAAGAATATGGGAGGCCCAAGTCAACAGTTAGGGTTTTTAATAATCTTCTAAGTAATGCTGTGATGCATTCAGTAAAAGTTGGATACAGGGACCAATAGTGGGCAAAGCTTCCTTAAGAAGAAGAGAGGGAAGGGAATTTTGACAAGATCTTGAACAACGCTGGCTGAAATACAGCCTTAAACCATAATAGAGCCTCTACTGCGTTTTCGATTGCTGTAGAAACTCACTGAGCCACACATTTCACATTTGGGTCATCCACTGATTTTCAGTTCATTTCATGTACACTTTGGCAAACCTCAGCCTTTTCTCCCCATTTCCCATCCACGAGAATGGCTTCTTAACAGCCACCTTTCCACTGAGATCATTTCTAATGAGGCTTCAGTGAACAGTAGATGGATCAGCTGAAGGGTGAGACGCATCTCTCAGGTCCTGTGTCGGGTTTTGGCTGTCTTGAGCCGCCCTTTCTTAAACGCATTACTTTCAGATGCTATTCATCTGCTGCTACTAACAAAGCACCTAAAGAAACACTGGTCTGTTGCTAAGTTGTCTTTTATGTGTAGACACAACACTGGCTCATCTCTTGAGCTAGGTCTCTTTTATGTTTGAATGATTCATAAGTCAGTGTTAAGTGGCTTAACGAACAAACACAAAAACGCTCCTCTGAAAATGATCTGGTACAAGGACCATAAAAGACGTAATGCCTGAGGAAAAAACTGAAAGACCTCCAGAAAACCTGGAGAAGTGTTGCTCAAGACCACTTAAAAAATGCAAGAACGTCTGGCTCCTTGGAAACAAAATATAAAGAAATCAGGAGTGGCTCAAGACTTTCCACACCTCCTGTATATAATTTGGAGTTAAAGCTCTGTTCCACTAAGGTACAGCCTCAAAATAGATAACATTTTAAAAAAACAAAACAAAAAACACCTGAACTGTTTGTATTCTTGTTATTACAAGTTTTGTATCTGATTGGGGAAGATTATCATCTATACAGGAAATTAAATCTGCCACTGTGATGAATTGCAGCACAGAGATATCACTGAAAATGATCCAACAATTTACTCTTAGATAATATACTACATTAGAACAGCAAACATAATGAGAACATGAAACCAAAACATGCTAATCCCCTCTCAGAGAACGATGCGTTTCAACAATTTTTGCACGAATAGGAAGAGCCTCTAATAACCCCAGAGCTTACATCAAGGTCATAAGAAAAGAATTTTTCCACAAGAAAATTTAAAAAAAAAAGTCTGGGAGAAAGCCAGCTGTGTCTTCAGATGGATTCAGAGTGAAGCTCTTTGAAGGGGTTTGCATTTTTAAAGATGTTCTCAATCACAAGGCTTCTGAACCCATCACAAGGTTTTAGTTTGCAGCTGTATAAAATATTATCCCAGAAGAGTTAGCCAGCTGAGTTTCACAAGAAAATTTCCTCTCAAGTTAAAGAGGGAGAGGGCAGGACAGTGCAGAGCAGTATATGAAAATATACACACACACCAGTTGATGGCAGGCTCCTCCTCTTTTAAGGAGATTGCATTTCTCATTCCCTTTTCTGTCGCTGTCCTCATGTGTCTCTGCCTGGCCTTTTCCTCCAGCTGCTGCTTTGATATTAGCTTCATGAAATCTGTGTGAACACCACAAACGCAGCTAATCTGCCCCGCTGCAAGGCCTCATTCAGATGGTCGCTCAGTCTCTTCTCATCTTCTCAAGTTTTCTCAGTCCTTAATCCTCCCACCGTCAACACAATACAAGGGCTGTCAGTTGTCGCTCTTTTATTTCTTCTCTCCCTTTTTTTTTTTAATAACATAAAGCAAGTTGGATAAAAGGATCGAGTGTTTTCCATCACTGTATGCAGACTCCTGACTGTGCGGCTTTGCTAAGGTTTCCTCCAGGTGTCCTGTGAGTGAGGTTCATTGATTAGTCCTCTACTCATCCATTTTTGTTACAGTCAGATGAGGCATTATATTATAAGGAATCAATACAATGAGTGTGTCATGGAAAAGAAATGCAAAATTGAGCAGCAACAAATGAGTGATGATAAAAACGTCATTTTAACTACAGCAATTACTCTGCTTAGCCTGAGGACACTGGTTCTCTAATGGTTAATACTCTTCTTTCTATTAATTTTAATGCCAGCCTTTTCTTGTATATTACATAGTTGTATACATTTTTCATTTTGACATTAATAATTAGATGGGCTGGGGAAATTGGTGAATATTTTGAACATTGAATGTCTGAATGGATTTTCCGTTTCTTTTTAGACAACTCGGTCATGGAAAAGCTTTTAAAGTTCTTGACTGGCTTCAACCAGCATTTAATTTTGTATGTTAATTTTTAAAATAAGCTTTTGTTTTAGAAAAAATAAAGGTAATATTGTCTTAGGACACCTATATTTCTGTACTGCTATCTGACATGTTGGTACAGTTAAACATTTTACACCGATTGATCACCCAAATATTTATTAATAGTATTTTTGCACTTTAACTGATGCAGATGTGTCAAATCATGTATTTCACTACTTAAACTCGCCATTTTGAATACATGAATGATTTAAATGATTTGAGATGGCACTCAGTAGTCACACACTATCAAAGTAGCTACATACCTAGTAGGTGAATGGTTAGTTATCCTGGTTTGCATTGCATTCTTCACAGTTGCAGTACTGCTTAGTGAGTAGTAGCAACTGTGGCAACCTGTTAGCGATCATAGCAATAAACAAAGAATATGCATTTTTCTCTAGTGACCACTGGTTATCAGGGGATCACTGACTGGGGCTTTATCAACTATACAACAGCTTTGAGCACCCAATGGCGTCCTGTGCATTGCTACTCATATTTTCCCCTAGAGACTGATGTTTCTCAGGTGGTCACCAACCAGTCTGAAGGCTTATGTGGCTGGGATTTTAGTCTTCTTAATTAGAAAAAATTACTAACACAATAAGTACTGATGAATTATGCACAAACAAAAAAACAGAGTGAAAATGTAATTGTTGGCCAGTAAAGTGTCCAGTTTTTTTTCTATAAAAATTTCTTGGTATTTCAGTAAATAGAAAAATTCAATGTAGATTTATTTTGGAGGTTTGTGTGACTGAGTCAAGCATGTTGTCTTTAACTATATTACATGTCTTGATTACTTTAATCTTAATTCAAGCAAATCATGTTTGGAGCCACGGTATTGATTTAGTAGTAAACATAATAAATCTGGTATTAGCGCATCCTTTTTTCCAGTGTTTAGATAAGAAACTCCTGCCTGATCAATATTTTTCTCAGCTGTGCCAAAATTGAAAACTGATGTCTTTGATTGGTTTCTTTCAATTTTGAGCACTAGATTGGACAATGAATAGGATGCCTCAGACCTTATTTGGTTATTGAGCCCAGGTTTGGAGTCTATTTTCCCCTGCTGAAGTAGACACAATGAAGTGAAACCCAGGCAGGCTTTATTTAATACAGTGGAGCAGATGGAGCATGTACTGTAGGAGGTTTTTTGGACTACGGATGATTGGTCTTCTTAATGCATACAATTGATTGCCCCTCATGAACACAAGGCAATAGATCACATATTTTTATTGATTTTATAAATCTAATTATATTTATGAGGAGTATCTCCAGATTTTCTATTTGCTTCTTAGACAATGACTTAGTTGAAATTAAAGCTCTCTGAGACTCTGTGACTCTACACACACTTAAGTTAAAGGCTTGAAAAGACCATTTGTTGCTTGGGAACCCACCTTACAGACAGTACATACAAATGTTGCCCAAGATTCAAAGATTTCTCATTAAAACGAATTGCATGCTCAGTGATCAGAGCCAATACTTCCAGAAAAGACCTCATCAGTCAAGAGAGATGAGTTATTTTCCTTCTAATATACTCAGTGAGTCTGTATGCTGTACTGCAACAAGTCCAGCAAAATGATAGTACAGCACCTTGAAAGCTAGACGATCTATCAGGCCAATTCTTAACATCAGTGTTTTATTGAAGTAATTATAAAGATAAATATAATAAGAAAAAGGAACTAGATGATGCTGATGAATGCTAGAATGATTCAGTTATATAATACAACCATTCAGTAGTTACAGCACTCTTGTTTGAGGAGCTTGTAATGGTAAAAATGACATAAAGCACATCCGTTATAATCAATGGCTGAAGATCACTTTTCTCTCAG
Organism: Maylandia zebra; assembly: GCF_041146795.1. Classification (NCBI taxonomy): domain Eukaryota; kingdom Metazoa; phylum Chordata; class Actinopteri; order Cichliformes; family Cichlidae; genus Maylandia; species Maylandia zebra. The sequence continues at coordinate 25,826,507 of NC_135174.1, read as the reverse complement.
ACTTCAGGCGTACTCGTGCTTCATGGAGTTTTTAAAAGTGGAATGAGAGGCAGCGCCTTCAGCCATCAGGCCACTCTCGCAGTTTGGATTCGGGGAAACAAACACCTCAACTTTTAAGATTAGATTTACTTTCTGCTAAAGTAGGTGTTAGAAACATGGGCAGTTTTTACATGTATTTAGTAATACAGTAAACAAAGTATAAAGAAATGTAAACATAAAGAGGTTTACAGGTAGGTCAGAGCAGGACGAGACATTCCTCGAGGTATTAACAGGTCAAACTGTAGTATAAACTGTTATAAATCAGATGTTACTTTTTATGTGCTCATTTTGACTGTAGTGTTACTGTCTGTTTAGACTTACTGATGGCCACAAATGGACAGTGTGTATAATATAAGTGAAATAGAATATGAAAGGCTTTAAAGTGTAAATAATTTACTCTTGGAATTGTGTTTATGTGATTGTCTCACCACCACCATTTGCTCATCAGTGAAATAGTGCGACACGATTAGTGTCACTTGTCACGTTTTCCTTCACACAGCATGTTTCATTTATCTGAATTATAAAAACAGTTGTGTTTATAGACTGTACAGTACTTTGCTAAAGTCTGAAAATGAGCGATATTTCTCCAGACCTTTTGAACGTTTTCAATAAGCCTCAGATTTGGTTGCAGACCTGATACATGATGCGTCTGGCTTTTCAATTGATGGGTGAGGTTGTTGGTTTGATATTTGGCTGCTCCAGTTTCCAGTCTGCATACCTAAGTATCCTTGGGCAAGAATGGGCAAGGCATTCACTGGAGCATGAATTTGTGTGAAGAAAGCACTCTACAAAAAATGGGAGAAATCGGTGTAGATAAGGCAAATATAAAGTGTTTTAAGTGCTCAAATAGAGTATAAAAGCATTATGTATCCACCAGTCCATTTGCCATTTAATTTCCACAGTAAATTAATTAGGAATCTGCTCACTGAGATCCTAAATAAAGACCCCAAAGTTGTTGTTGTGGGTTTTTTGTTTGTTTGTTTTTTTAACATTTCCTTTGCAGCTAAAAGATTGATGCCCTGCTGGGTTTTTGAAACAATCCAGGTTTAAGGCACTACCATACTGGCTTCTCCTTTCAGGCCCAGAGTCTACAACTGTCTTTGGACGCCTCTAGAGATTGTGTATTAGTCAGGTGGATGTATGGCACTATTTTTGCTGACACAACGCTTTACATAAATGTTCAGCGAGCCCTGTGTCGTCATCATCAACAGCAGCACTGAAGTTGTTTCTAGACATCTTCATTCTGGTTGGATAAACACTGAGAAATAAAACTTGATAGATACCATTTAATGGGGATTTGGTATACAGTATGTTGGGATGTGAATTAAAAAAAAATGTGGCTCATTTTTTTTTTTTTGCTCTTGCACTGTCTGATGCAGCACTACAGTTCTGTATGTTGCTTTTTATGCTAGCAATCTAATGAAAAGCTCATTTACACCTATATCTCAGCAAAATACTTATAATTAGCTGATTTACCATTCAGATGCAGCTAGTGTCAATTACTCAGGACTTAACCCTCTGTAGCAACTCGTCAGTTACTAAGATAAAAGACGTAATCGATTATTCATGTGTTAATTAGGTGTAGCTACACCTTTTAGTTTTGATGCTCTCTAGCTCTTGGCTGACACCTGATCATGCACCCACCTGTCTCATTAAAACATATCAAACACTGCCTGAAATGTGTCCTCGTGTGCTCTGTATTATCTGGCACCTGATACTGAAGCAGAGTTGACCTTTTCCTGCTGCCATATGCTGCACTGTGATGTGACGCCAAGCTCTCCTACATGTCCAAGGTTCCCACTACACTGAAGGACACAGAATGAAGAACATGTATAAATTACAGCAAATTTTTAAAGAAGACAGAATACCAGTGGCACGATAATACAATTGTCTGGTAAATTTTAAAACCTAGTTTATATAAGTACAGCTGTGAAAGAGGGTTTCTACCAGACTCTGTCATGGCTGTAGGATACAAACGCAGGACTCAAACATGGGAAGTTAACTGAAAACGGAAGCTTTATTACTGGACATAATTCTGCATTTATACAGAAAACAAAGAACTAGAAATAAAAAGTAAGCAACTAGGAAACTAAGGAACTAAGCTGGGAAATGGAGGACTAGGATACTACTAAGAGTTCGGAAGAAACACATAGCAAAGAGGGTGTACGACGAGACAATTGACAGAGGAAAACACAGGGCTTAAATACACAAGGAGTAACGAGGGAATGGGAAACACAGCTGGAAATAATCTGACATAACAAGACTGGGAGGAAGCAAAACTGAATCCACTGAACACAGGACAAGGAACTATCAAAATAAAACGGGAAACAGGAGACAGGTATGGAGACGTGGACTTGACAAGGAGACACGACAGACTGGGGGGAGACAGGAGATGAACGAACACAGAGACAAGGCTGACTCGACAAGAAAGGACGAGCACAGGATGACCCAGAGAACACACGGAGACAGAGATTGAAACAGGCCGAAATAAACACGAAGAGAGAACGAAGATCACTGAGAACTAAAGAAAAACAAAACCATGAACAACAATAATTAAAAGATATAATTCCAGGGTCTGAAACACAAATACTGGGTCACAAACGCAGTACCATGACAGACTCTTTGCAGTCCTGTAAAAAACTAACTATACCACATGTTTCAGGAGCTTGTAAAACCACCTTTATCAGCAATAACTTGAAATAACGGTTTTCTGTATGACTTTAACAGTTTCACACATCACTGAGGAGGAATTTTAGCAAACTCTTCCTTAAAAACATTGCTTGAGTTTATTGAGGTTTGCAGGATTTTGTTTTGCAGAGCTCTCGTAATGTCCTACCACAGCATTTCAAGAGGTCTAAACTTTGTCTGTACTTTTGCAACACCTTAATTCTTTTCTTTTTATTATTATATTTTAATTATATTTAATTCCTATGGGAGGAGCACTTAGTTTTACATAAAGGAAGGAAAAATTCTTTTTTGCTCGACTGTATATCTAATAAAAAAGGCTTTAGCATAAAATGACATCTTTTATCTTATTAAGACTCATGTATGTTTAAAAACAAAGCAGCACATGACAAAATAAAAAGCTTCAGCTATAAGCGTCACTTAACATTATTAAATTATAATGATATTAATTAACCTGAGGTAATAGGGAACCAAAATTCCCTTCACTGTCGTTATTTGTTGTTATACTCAGAAGACAGATTTCTCTGTCCAAGTCGTTAGAGCCTTCACTGCAGATCCTTCACAGCAAAGGAAACAAAGGTGGGAAGAAGCAATTAGGCGGCCACTGCTTAGCATCTGTCCCAACATATTCCCCCCTCAGGGCTGCAGAGAATGAAGCAGAGGTGACAATGAATTCAAATTAGATATAGAACAAGCAAATTAAACAAAACTAAAACAGCAGTTATCTACTTTCTTGTCCTCTTTGTGATTACTCTTTTTTTTCTTTTTTTTTATCACGGTGTGGGACCTGAAACACAGAGGCATACTGTGTGATGCTCATTAGTCTGTGACTCAAAGATAATCAATAACAACCCCCTAAAATAAAGCAAAAAGCACAGATTTTAGTGAGGAAGCAGCTTTTGTACATTATTGCTGTTACATTAAACTATGTTTCCACTTTATTACATTGTGGAATAAATTTTTGATAGCTGGTGATAACAACATTATACTCGCAGAGCAATTTTTATGTGGAGTCATATCGATTTTGCAAGAAAGAAGCAGGATGAGGCTCTCCTGTTTGGGTTTTAAAGAGTGGCTCAGTTGACTTTTTACTTATTCCTTACTTATCTGCAGTGTTGGGAAGGTTACTTTTAAAATGTATTCCATTACAGATTACAGAATACATGCCCCAAAATGAATTCTGTAACGTATTCCGTTACGTTACTCGATGAGAGTAACGTATTCTGAATACTTTGGATTACTTAATATATTATCATGCTGTTTACAACTACGTGAATGTACTATTGCTGTGATTTATTACTGTTACTCACCGCGGCTCTGAACCGTAGTAAAGGGACCTCTGACTAATACGGCGGGGTCCCTGTCGGCTCGTAGCCGAAAAATAGCTTTACTTTGTTGTCTGGGTCAAGTTTGCTAGCGAGAGACAGAGAGAGGCGTTGAAAGGCTGCTCCAACGGAACTTATTGTTTCGGAGGAAAACACGAACACGGTGTACAGTCGAGTCTTAATAGCTTATTACAACTGGGCTCGTCAGGCACTCTTCTTGGCTGCAGTGGTTATTATTATATTTACATGCTTCCAGCTCCCGTTTCTGCTCGATGACAACTCGTACTTTTCCTTTTTCTCCCTCCCTCGCTCACAGACACATAACGTGTATGGCAGTCCATTCTCCCTGCAGCACGGACTACACTGCCCATGATGCTACATTCTTTAGAGCTATACCTGTAGCATTCTGCCTATTAGCTTAGCACAACAACAAAAAGGCGCTCTCTCACCCAGGAAACACACAGTCGCAGAGAGAGCGTTACCCTGTAACCATGGCAACCGTAACGCTGCCGCCTGCAACAACAGAACGTAGCTGTCAAACAAAACCCAAACAGTCCTGACCCGCGACAATATGAAACAGGAAAGTACCGCCGTGTAATCCATTTATTCCAACAAAGTAACTGTATTCTAAATACCACCTTTTTAAACGGTAACTGTAACGGAATACAGTTACTCATATTTTGTATTTTAAATACGTAACGGCGGTACATGTATTCCGTTACTCCCCAACACTGCTTATCTGTTATATATATGGATCTTATTTTTGTTTATTTCCAGTTTTCTAACTCTGATAACTGGTTAGGTCACCAGTAACAGTTGCTATCAAGCCTTTGTTAACTGACAATTAGTCTTTTACAGCATTGTGGAGGAATTTTGATCCACTCTTCTTTGCAGAATTATTTTTATTCTGCCACATTGAAGCATGAACCATGTTTTTAAGGTCATGCCACAGCAATCAATCGGATCCGTTCAGGACTTACTAAGCCACTCTAGTCTACTCAAGTCTTCATATTGTTTTTCTTAAGCCATGCAGAGGTGGAGTTGGTGTGTTTGGAGTGTTTTGGATCATTGTCCTGCTGCAGAATCCAAAAATCAACTATATTGGCTTCCCAATATAGAATTGAATTCAAAATCCTGCTCCTCACAAGCAATCAGAGATGGGCAGACGTGTTACTGTAATCCGATTAGTTTTTTCAAGTAACGAGTAAAGTAAGGGATTACTATTGCAAAAAAGGTAATTAGATTACTCTTACTTTCCCGTAAGCACGCTGCGTTACTGCATTACTAAAACCGTGATTTTTTTGCGAGAATGTCTCATGACAATGACGTAAGCGAGTGCGACGTTTGTGACAACAGCTGTGTGCAGATCAACAATGGATAATATATCGAGTGCAGGAGAGAGTATGAGCGTGCAGCGTTTAAAGCGTGGAAGTACTGACCTTACTTTGAGTTTGATTCCATAAAAAGTGACAAAAACATTAGCGTGCGTTGTGCGTGGGAAGAAAACTTCTTTTTACAGCGAAAAAAACCCCCTAAACTTCCAAGCAAGCACCGAGTGCGCTACGGCGTAATGGGAAACTCACAGAGAAACTCGCGGATTCTTCCACTGACCGCTGCGGCACACCTGCACCAGGGTAAACCTCCGCCTACCCCACTCCTGCTTTACAGGTGAAAATAGAGCAACAGGACCGCTAGTCTTTGATGTTATTTATTTTCTGCTGTGTTTTACTTGCATCTATTTGAAAGAGTGAGTGTAAACACACAAAAAAAATAAAATAATTATGTGCTGGAATGTGCAGAAAATAGGTTCAAATGTTAAACAAATTTCTTCCAGTCAGTGAATGTTGCATATAATTAAATTATTGTATTGTATTGTATTGTATTGTATCTTTATTTGTTTCAGACATATAAAACAAAAAACAATATATACACACTACATATATTTTCAACTTGATGCATAAAGTTAAAAAATTAAAACTAATAAAACAAGTTTTAAAAAGAGACTTTTCCATTTGATTACATTTTGTATGATGGATTGTGCAGAAAAAGTAGAACTGGGTTGAAAGATCTATCGCTTTATCACCTATTCAGGTTGTAAATTGTGTTTTTAAAAAGTAACTAAGTAATTAATTACTTTTGAAAATAAGTAATCAGTAAAGTAATGGGATTACTTTTTGGGGGAAGTAATCAGTAATTAGTTACTGATTACTTTTTTCAAGTAACTTGACCAACACTGCATACGAGGTCTTAAATAATCCGGCCCCATCTTATCTTAATGACCTTATAGTACCATATCACCAAATTAGAGCAATTCGCTCTCACACTGCAGGCTGACTTGCCTGCCTTCAGTTTTCAGGCCCCTCTTCTGTTGAACCAGCTTCCAGTTTGGATTCAGGAGACAGACACTATGTCTACTTTTAGGCTTCAAACTTTTCTTTTTGCTAAAGCATATAGTTAGGGCTGGATCGGGTGACTCTGAATCCTCCCTTAGTTATGCTGCAATAGGTGTAGGCTGCTGGGGGATTCCCATGATACACTGAGTATTTCTTCTTCAGTCACCTTTCTAACTCATGTGTTAATAGACCTCTCTGCATTGAATCATACTTGTTATTAATCTCTGGCTCTCTTCTACAGCATTTCTTCATGTTTTCCTTCTCTCACCCCAACCGGTCGCAGCAGATGGCCCCGCCCCTCCCTGAGCCTGGTTCTGCTGGAGGTTTCTTCCTGTTAAAAGGGAGTTTTTTCTTCCCACTGTCGCTAAAGTGCTTGCTCATTGGGGTCATATGATTGTTTTTGTTAAATGCAGAATTCATGGTTTCATTTACTACATCAATGTGTTAGTTTTATGCCAGATGTAACGGGATTCAAATCTTCCAACAAGTTCAGCTTCTGTCTCGTCAGTACAGAGGTTATCAAGATGGGGGTTTTTTGGCAAATGTGAGACAAACCTTCGTTCTTTTTGGTCATCAGTGGTTTTCTCCTTGGAACGAAGATGGATGCCATTTTTGCCAAGTTTCTTTCTTATTGTTGAATCATGAGCTCTGACCTTAATTGAGACATGGGAAGCTTCACCAATGTCCCAGGTTTTCTCTGTTTGTGTGTAATGGCTCTTACCGTGGTTCACTGGAGTCCCAAATCCTTAAAAATGGCTGTGTAACCCTTTCCAGGCTGATTGAGTTAAGTGACTTTGGTTTTCAGGTGTTTCTTCAGATCGTGGCATGATGTGCTGCTTTTAGAGATCTTTTAGCCTGCTTTACTTTGTCAGACAGGTTCCATTTAAGTGATTTCTTAATTCAACATGTCTGCCAGTAATCAGGCCTGAATGTATTTAGTGAAACTGAACTCAGCTTTCCAAAAAAAAATGCAGCTATTCAGTTAATTTATGACTTAAACCCTCGCTTAATCAATGAAATCATAATTTAAAAACTGCATTGTGTATTTACTCATGTTATCTTTGTCTAATATTAAAATGTGTTTGATGATCTGAAGCATATAGGTGTGATAAATATGCAAAACACTAGGAAATCAGGAAGGGCGCAAATATTTTTCACATCACTTGCCTGTGTAATCAGATGCTTTTGCATACCTGTGATTTGAGGCAGATCTCTGGCTATATTTATTAATAGTGAACAGACCCGGAGCAAAGACATGACCTGTATACCTCCCATTCCACCCCTTTTCATTACTGCCTGATGAGGGTTGGAACATCCCTTAAGGGCTTAGGCAGTGCACTAATAGTGGCTGTCTGGAGACTGAGAGGTCTTGTGCAGAGTGCAGTCACCCATGACATACTGAGCTCTAACCACTCATTCATTCAGCTAGAATGAGTCGACCCCACTAGCAGCAGCACCTCTTGTAAACACAAGTGGTCGTAATGCAAAAAATACTAAACTTTTATAATCATTTAGCACAAGAAATTGCACACTGGAGACATTTCAGAGCAATCAGAAACAGCAGGTGTTTAAGAGGCGTTCTTTTTCTGGGAAAAACCACAACTCAGCCGATGAGTTGTGCACGCTATTGAAGCTAGTACATATTACATAAAGATGTATCACATGGAGGGTTACAAAAGCATTAAAAATGCAAAAGAAGATGTGACAGCGCCACTGCTCCTCAGTAGTCATGGCTGCAGATAATGCTCTTGCTCCAACTCAGCCTGTCATTACTGCGTCTGTTTGTGGCATTATCAAGTTGATAAAATCTGTCCACGGATGTTTAGGCAGACATGATCTTCTGGCATTGTTTCTACACATTCACATCCACAAACACATGTACAGACAAATGCTGAAAACAGCGCAGGCCACTCGGTCGCAGCCAGTAATTTTGTTATCGCAGGCTGTGCATGTCTGCTCAGGTGTTTGCAGTCATTCTGGCTGAAAAGACCACTGCTGGCATTGTCAGGGTTCAGTATTGCTTTTGATTCCTGCATTCTTGTTTATTCTTGTGAGATCTGAATTCTTGTTTTAATTCAGTTCTTCTTGTATTTTTGTGTTTGTTTGGGGGGTTTTTGGCTCCTGTTTGGATTTCATTGCTATTGGATGGTTCACACTGCAGGTAATGTGGTGCTGAATCCGATACATATCTGATGTTTTAGAAAGCGACTGCTGTTTGAATGGTCACGTCACATTAAATCAGTCTTTTACGTCACTGACACAAGACAGACGCTAATTATCAGCGCAGGAGAAGCGTCCTAGAAGACATCGTGAAATCTTCCTGGCCATCCAGTGAAGATGTTAGTGAAACTGTTGGGAAGACAACGTTGGAGAAACGCAAACATTTTATTTGTACTGTATAATCTGCAGATTCCTACAGAAATCTGCAACTATCCTTTGAAGCACCGCTCCTCTCTAAAACAGCAATAAGGATCATTATTAGGCCATATGTAAATAACAAAATAACTTTATAACTTCAAGCAAAATTGGGAAACATAAAGTCCAAAACAGTCAAACAATACTGTTTGGTCTGGGTCTAAACAGAGCGCGTTGTGTGTGTCTTCTTTTGCGCATTCATAAATAGTCACACTGCAATGCTCCACACAGTTGGGTGTGTGGAATATTTCAGTGTGACTATTTATGAACAATAACATCCTATATATACAAAATTCCTTACAATGAAAGACCCTCAAAGGCAATCACACAGTTTTCTGATCCGTTACTGACATGCAAAAGCTTCATTAGTGCAAACTGCTTTGAATTATTATAGAATACTTCTGGAAAGTAAATGTTTTATTTTATAATGTTATTACTGACGTGTCAAATGTAAATGTCAAAAGGAAAAAAGTTAACTCTGAGCGTGGGGAATGTGTCATGGTCATTGCGCATGGTCAGTGCGCCCCAGGGTGGCTGTGGCTACAATGTAGCTTGCCATCACCAGTGTGTGAATGGGTGGATGACTGGATATGTAAAGCGCTTTGGGGTCCTTAGGGACTAGTAAAGCGCTATATAAATACAGGCCATTTACCAGGCCATTTATGGTCCCTGTGCCTCACTAGCTGATCCTGTATCTCTCTCTCTCTCTCGCTCTCCCCCCCCCTGCCGGGGCGGTGCTCGTTTTGGGCTCCCGCCCCTGGCCCACACACCTGGTGCCTATCAGGATGATCGCAAGGCCGATTTAAGACGGCAGCGCTGTGTCACTCGTCGCTGGATCGTTGAGCTATCAGCGTCAGTCTCTCAACCATTAGTGAGTGGATTTGTGTGTCCCCATTGTGGGGAGTGAAGAGAGAGCCTTTGGAGTGCATCTGATTCCCGTCTTTCCCCTCACAAACCCCGGACCCCCCCTCCCCTCCCTCCAGCACGTTGTAAATAGTATCACCTGGTGTCGTTGTGTGAATAAACTGATTGTTAACTCTGTAAGGATTCCCGGTCTGCGCCTGAGTCCATTAACTAAAATGTGACAGAATGAGAATAAGAGAATGAGAGTGGGTGATTTAAACTTAATTTTATGGCTCCTCTTGTCCACATTTTGAATTGTCTTTGAGCGCAAACATCCAGTATATTCATCACCGGGTACACCAGCTCCTGGCATGGAGCTTCACACATACACAGTTTCATGTGTATGTGTCAAAGAGGGACAAGTTGTAAAATGTTGTATAATTATCGCATGAAGAAGCAGTAGAGAAAAAAAACATGCAATTATGCAAATAACTATATTAATTCATTTATTATAAGACGACCCAACATTCATCAGCATTTCAATAAAGATGTTAATTTTTCATTTGGCTACGATTAAGCTGCATTTCTTTGCCAGCATGTTCTACAACAGTTTTTTACTGAGATCATACTGAGGTTTAACCTCTCTATACTGCTGGAAATGATTAATTTTTAATCATCTTAGTTACTTAGACATACAGTATATGTGACAGGCAGAGGTTGAGCTATAATAAGAAGTTACAGGCCAAAAACTTTATAGCCAAATAAAAACCTCTGGTGAAACCAGCAGTATGTGCTTAACCTTGGGGAGTTTTTTGTAACTTGGGTGCAATGGGGCATGCTCTAAACACAATATTGACATAATCAGACCATCGTTTACTTTTGGCACTCATTTTGCCAACTCATAAACTCAACTCATTGAGAGAATAGTTATTTGCTTTTGCAAAACGTCAGCAGATTTCAAAACTGATTATTAGAAGTTGAAGTAATTTCTGTGGGAAGAAAATAGCGGTAAATCCACTGACTACTAATCAGTGGTACATTTCTTGTGGCAATCCCTTCGGTAGCCACTGACAGCGTGGCTGTCGAAGTGGCATTAACTTTGGACCCATCTGCTTTTATGGTACAGTGTGGGTCCAACATTTTTTGTTAGCAAAAAGGTTAAGCTAAAGCGGGGTACCCAATCTCAGTCCACGAGGGCCGGTGTCCTGCAGGTTTTAAATCTCACCCTGGGTCAACACACCTGAATCACATGATTAGTTCATTACCAGGCCTCTGGAGAACTTCAAGACATGTTGAGAAGGTAATTTATCCATTTAAATCAGCTGTGATGGATCAAGGACACATCTAAAACCTGCAGGGACACCGGCCCTCGTGGATTGGGATTGGGGACCCCTGAGCTAAAGGTTCAACAGGTTTATTGAAACACAAGGTGAGTATTGCATGGATTAGTACTTACAGAGCGTTTTTCTACTCCGACTGCTTTCTCACTACAAGCCTCATCTACACACACTTGTTCACCAATTCATACATGCTTTTTTCTATGCCGGAGCACTTTTAACCCAACGTTCACACACTCAAACAGATGCACCCCAGTGTTCAGTATATTGGCTTTCAACATGCAAGTTGGAGGAGCCAGGGATTGAGCCATGGACCTCCCAATTAGTCTACCGCACACTCTACAGGAGGTAGACCGGCTGTGGCTCATAATTACAGAGGTTCGTAAAAGTTTGCAATCTTCATTTTTTCCAGTCTTGAATACAATGAACTAAGGTCCCCAGAGGCTTCAAGGCTTAGATTAACCAGTTATTCTTTATTTTTGGAGCTGTGTTTCATCCAGTAGGTGAACAACAAATGGCACATACATGCTGGTGAGGCAGAACAAGGGAGGTTTAGCTATGTTTATATCTTTAGAAAAGGTAACAAGATACAAAACAGTCTGAGCAACTCTAATGAGACTGGTGAGCCGGAGTTAAATGCTGAGGATAAATGATAATGAGACACAGGTGTGCTAACCTGAGCCTGAAGAAGCCACGCCTATTTGGGGAGGAGCTGAACACAGATGACAAGTATTTAAAACTAAACAATGAGCTGAAAAAACCCAAATATCAGTACAAGGCTTAACTGTATACCTCCCATGTTGTAGCCTTGGAACAGTAAATAATGATTCAGCCACTACTGTGTAAATGTACAGACATTTCTCCACATGATAATGATAATGAATACAGAGCATGTATTAATTTGTATATTTTTATATCATATCTGTTCAACCTTTTAAATATTGCCTCACAAAAAAAAAAAAAAAATTCGTCGCTTCTCGTTTGTACCTTTTCTTATCATATTTATTCAGTCACACAACAAGCCCAGAGCAAAGAGAACAGTTGCCAGGTTCCCACAATGCAACGTGTTGCCCTTTGTTTGTTGACATGGCAAATAAATGGTGCAATTATTTCGTGATAGTTACTTTGCCTCTGTGAGAATGCAGCTGGCATTAGATTTACTGAGACTCTTTACTGTACCGTGTAATAACGATAGTGAGGAGCAGTTAGACAATGTTAGTGTTGGACATAAATGGAAGATTGTGTCTCCAGTTTTCTTTTTACAGCTGCTTTCTTCCTTGTAGCTTTCTCTCTCTCGCTCTCTAATGTTTTGCTGCTCATCTGGAGAGCATTAGCAAAATTGTCTGTAATGGCAGTGAAGCTGTTTAATTTTGTGATCATGCAAGGAGACAAAGTGTAGGAGATGTCACATAAGATTTTTAAGATGCTCAGATTAGCTGAGGCCCTTGGAAGGGGCCTAGATAAAGACAGTCTGTCCTGTGAAAGCAGATAGTATAGCATCCAAAAGAAAGTACTTATATAGACAGGCGGTTCAATCGAACAGACTGACCCACCTAAAAGTCCTCAAGGTCGAAAAAGAGTTAATACAAGAAAGAAAGTGGAAATAATTACATGATAGTGGAAAAGGGTATAGCTATTGAATAATAACATGAAAAATAAAGTTTTTAAAACATTTTTAGAGCCTTAAAGTTGTAGAAATCTTGTAAATCTTCCAAAAAAACAAAAGTCTTAATGATAAGATTGAATAATGAAAAGTGAATCAGCACAGCGCTTTGTTTGTTTCTCCATCCAATTTCAGCATTGGTGCTGAATAAAGGCAGCACTTTATTGGAAACAGATGTAAGCCAACATGCACTGCTCTCCGTTGTAATCCACAATTATCCTCTAAGCAAAGCCCAACTGATTAAGATTGCTTAAGACTGATACACGTAGCGATGTTTGGTCATTTCAAAATCCATCATTTTCTTTATCTGCTGATATTTTTTTCTTTCAGACACATGAAACTTAAACAGATTTCCCTGAAATTTGTTCAGTTATTTGTTTACTCATTTATGCCGACTGGTTGAAGGGTGTTTCTACTGTCTCTTTTTTATTGTTTTGTTGTTATAGATGCAGTTATGGCTCCATCTCCATGTAGCCAATAATCACCCATATAATAATATCAGTCTGTTAATAAATCATTCTGGCTCTACCTTCAACTCATTTACATTTAATGCATCATTTACATAAGTTAGACATAAGAAATCATCTAAAAAAAACTTGAATTTGCTGGACACTATAATCAGATTCAACTACACATTAACACAAATATCTAATCAGCCAGCAACTCAGTGCATTTAGGCGTGCAGACATGTCAAGAGGACCTGCTGAAGGTCAACCTGAGCAGCAAAATGGGGACAAAAGTTAATGAAAATGGCCTGGCATTTCATTTCTGATCTACTGACATTTTCCCTCATGCAAATATGTCTGTTTTTCTTTTTATTATTATTAAATTAAATGGTAAATGGTAAATGGCCTGTATTTACATAGCGCTTTACTAGTCCCTAAGGACCCCAAAGCGCTTTACATATCCAGTCATCCACCCATTCACACACACATTCACACACTGGTGATGGCAAGCTACATTGTAGCCACAGCCACCCTGGGGCGCACTGACAGAGGCGATTATAAAATTAAATAATTGAAGATATGCTCTTTTAAAGATGATTTTACAATATTTAATGTTAAATATTTTCAATAGAATCAATATTTTTTGGTATTTAATCTCTTGTTTTCAGGAATCTAAGGAATTATCCAAGTGACCTTTACATGCAGAATTTCAGAGTCAGTAGGTGGACATAAATGATGCACTACATGAGTATAGATCAGCAGTCTAATCAATGCACACATGAGCACACTAAGCGACTGGATTTCATTAATTTTCATGTGATATTCATAAGAAACAAACAAATTAAATTTAAAAAACTATGTCTACAAACTATAAGGGAACAGAAAGGATACATGCTCCTGGTGTCATGAGTAGATACAGTTTACATGTAATATAAAATAAGCAGTTAATGTTATAACTGTGATATAATCCTTCCATATCGCATAGAAGATGCGACTTTTGTTTCTACCTCAGTAAGCTGTTATAGATAAAATCTTTTTGATGTTTATTTTTTTTTTTTTCTTCACAAGATGTTAATTCATGTAAATGAGTCACTAAGCCATGTCTCAGTGGTTTACTTCTCCTTTACTTATTCCCTTTTTTATTTCTTTTTTAGGAAAGACCTAGGTACACTGTGTTCCCAGCAATATTCACCCATCCGGACCATTGAGCTCAAGAGTTCCAGTCACTTCCATAATCACAGGTTATGTATAAAACTCAGCACTGGGCATGGAGACTGCTTCTACAGACATGAATGCGTCTCTCTCTGGAGCTCGGTGAACTCCAGCAAGGTATTGTGATAGGACGCCACCTATGCAACAAGTTCAGTCGTGAAATTACTACCAACTGTTCCACAGTCAATAGTTAGTGGTATTATAACAAAGTGGAAGTAATTGGGAATGATAGCAACTCAGTCATGAAATAGTAGCCCACATTAAAATTATGTATAATGTCCAACTTCCTCCAGTGCCAGTCACCACAGACCTTAGAACTTCATGTGGACTGCAAAGTGTCAAAGGTGCATAAAGCACACCATGGCTGGACTTTAGAGCAGACTTCTCTGTCTGGAAATGGGCCAACATTCCCAGAAATTCTCCCAGATCATCTGTTAGATTTCACTATACAGGATCCAGCTTACAGTATATGCACACTCTGAGAATATGGACTTATCAGCTGTGATAACACTAAAGTTGGGTAACTTTAAGACTGTTGGCATTTCTCTTTGAGCACATTTGAGGACCATGATGAGCTAAAAATAGAAGCAGCACCGAAAGTGCTCCAGAGCTGTGCAAGAACATAGCAATGAGCGGTGCACTGGCTAATTTAATAATAGTTATGGCTTTTGGCCCAGAAATTTACAGCTTACCTTTTTTGTTTGTTTTTTTAAAAATAGGTTTAGATACCAGGGGTGGAGAGCTTTTAGATCTTTCATAGTGGATTGATGGACTCTATCAGTGTAAAACTGGAACTGAGCTTTCGTCTGTTCCTGTAATTTGGCCACATTTTTTGCCTTCAGTTGACAATAATATAGATGGATGTTTAATATTTAATAAGTAGAAGGGGGAATTATAGCCACTGGCCCCTGGAGCCAGACCTCCTTCCTGTACTTTTGCTGATTTGGCAGGATGTACTCAGCCACTTAGCCTCTCAATTACCACTAAACACTAAACAGCTACTGAGATCCTTCCCCCCCCCCCCCCCCCCCAAAGGACACGCACCAGCACAGTGGTGAAGTTCACATACATTACTTACATGCCACTGGTACAAAATGGACAGATGGGAATAAAGACGCTTGTAGTTTCTTGAGCTTACACCAGATGTTTGCTCTTAAGTGACATAAATCCATAAATCCAAATCGGCCTTTTATGGTGAGAACAGTTAATGGGCCGATGGTCACCAATGCAAAGTACATGGGAGTTGTTGCCACTTAAAGCCTGGACACATATGAAGATGCTTTGCTGAATTATAGGAAAATAAGATGAGAGAATCTTTGCAATGACCTCGTCGTTTTCCAGAGCAGGACATCATGTAAGGTGACATTTATAGCAGACATTATAGCACCTCCATGATACGACCTCAGGAGCCACAAGTGTTCAGGCTTAGAAAGGAAAAAAAATGATTGTGGGTGATTTCACATTCATCAGACTCTGCAGGTATGTGCTGCATTTTTAAAAATGTTAGTTTTTAAAGTCCATTTTGTTGTTGAAGAGTGACAGCTTAAGAATACAATGCAGGCACCATATAATGCCTTATATCAATTAGCTTTCTTTGTGTCCCATTTTAACGTACTTTGGTCTCTGATTGTACTCATTCACCACAGCATGGTTCACAGGTCGCATGTAGAGCTGTCTGCCATAAAAGACTGACAGACAAAACCAGATTTTTCACAATCAGAGCTGAAAGCCAGCCTGCAGGCATATATTTTTTATACACTGGTCCACTCTGAGATATACTGTAGAGCTATTTTACAAAGCTTCACTTCAAATGTAAAAAGCAAAGGAAAAGGTTTATATTATAAGAGAATGCTTGCATATGTTTTAAGTATTCAAAGACCATGATGATATCTGACTTTGAATACAAAGCCAAAAAAATCAATGGTTGCCTGGTAATTGCATTGAATTTTTTTTTCGCTGGTAGAAATCAATTGCAAGCAGTAGAGGAAACCAACAAGTCGTCCACAGGTTGACCAGCTGGTTGCTGCTTTTCTGTCCTTTGTCCTCTGACAACGTTTGCATGTAGCATCTGCTCTTGAGCCAAAGTAAACTGGCTGGAGTTTGGGTCTTATAAAATATTTTCTCACTTCAAATTTTATTCTAATATGATTAAAAGTTAAGTTGCTTTTCTTTCTTTCTTTCTTTTTTTTACATGCAAAGAAGCTGTTTCATATCAGGATATACTTTCATAGCATGCCTTCTTTCAGATTAGTCATATGAAAATGTCCAAGAAACCCATTTACAATTGTATTTTAATAATAATAATGTATACTTTATTGATCCCTGTGGGGAAATTCTTCTCTGCATTTAACCCATTCACTCAGTGAAGCAGTGGGCAGCCATTGGGCACCCGGGGAGCAGTGTGTAGGGACAGTACCTTGCTCAGAGAGGCTGTTCAGTGGATTCGAACACCTGACCTCCAATTATGGGGCCACCACTCTACCTACTGAGCTATCTCTGTCCCCTTTTATCACACTGGGGGGGATTATTGCACATTATCACCTCATTTTTATGTTAGGGATGTGTGTACTTTAAATTTATAACCTGAACTATTCATTTTTAGTAAAAATGTATGGGGTTTTGATAGATACTGCACAAAACATGAAATGTCCAGAAAACATCAACAAAAAATAATTCCTTGAATATATGGTGTCAACTGGAGAAGTTTGGTTATGATGTCAACTGATCTCGTCTTTGTTGCCATGTAAAATATGCCCATTTTTTTTTCCCCTTTTTTCCTAAACTGTCTTCCAGTTTTTCTGTGATTCCTCCTCTCTGCTTTTATTCACATAAAAGTGTGTGCAATGGAGGAACATTAGTAGTCAAAAGCAGACAATGATGTCTGACACGTCTCACTTTGTGATATGCAATAAAAACACAAGGTTTCTGTGTGGGACTGCAGGTCAGTGAAGCTTTGAAGAATCATCCATAAACCTCATAGTGCCAAGAAAACTAATATAAGCCAGCTGCAAATACCAGTGTGGGTTTTGTTCAAGAAACAACAGTTATTGAAGGTGAAGGATGAAGAGTGTGATGCTGTTTTTAATTAATGGGGAGCACCAGCACCATAGAAATATAATTTTGGACCAGCTGATATTAGCTTTGTCTGTCTCAGTTTTGATAAACAACAAAAACTAAAAAAAAAAAGAAAAAACTCATAACGTCAACATTTTATTATGATATCCTTACACTAGGAAAATAGTGGTTGGAGACCTCAGCACAACAAAAATTACTGTGACCATTTGCAATGAACCTGCAGTCTTGTTGCCTTTGAAATTGCTGCTTTAAAAATAGGGACCAACCATCTTCAAAGTCTTCAAGAATCAGTCTGCTATCAGTTTGTGATTGACTGGGGTCCACTTGGCAATTACATGAAATCTAATTGCGATAATATGGTGATTGTTACTTTTGTGAAAATTGCTAATCTGTTTCTACACACAGAAATTCATAGTAAACACTACTCACTTACAGAATCCAGGCAGAACCTCATTGATATATTGATACTCATAATAGTGACATAGTTAGTTACTGTACGACATAGCAGATCAGAATATACATTTAGCAAAAAAAGGTGAGTAGAGGTGGATTAGAGATGATTTACAGTTCTTGGTGCAGACTGACTGCTGAGTGTTGGCAATCTTTATGCATTCATAAATTAGATTGCAATTATTAACTGTGATCCCAGTCAGTTCTATTGCAGTTGTTTGGGAGCTGGTTGCTTCCCACTATGCAACCCAGCTGCCCAGAGGTTGAGGGTGCAACACTCACAACCTCTGGATGAGCAGCTGGTTACTGCTACTGCTTGCAATTGATTTCGACCAGCAATAAATTCAAATTCAAATTCAAATTTTATTTGTCACACACACACAACCATACACAGTATGACATGGGGGTGAAATGCTTGTAGCTGTACAATGCCCGACCATTAATTCAATAGAATTACCAGGCAACCATTGATTTTTTTTTTTTTTTTTTTTTTTTGCAAGGGGGTTTCCATCCTTTGTTTTTTACTCTGGTGTGACAGAGACACAACGCTTTTATCCTTTGGGCTGTCAGTAACTACCTTTTTTGACATTAACTAATTAGTCATTTGTTCTATAAAACATACAAATACTGTGCCAACATAGATCTCCTGTAGACCAAAACATGTTTTATCTGATTAGCAGTCCAAAACTGACAAAAATATCCAGTTAACTATGATGTAATAAAATGAATTATCTCACATTTCTACTAACACCCCATCCTCCAGTTTTGGTGCAATAAATTAATTTCATTTAGTCAATATCTGCAATTCTTTAAGCTTTAGTCCTACAGATAAGACGTATTTGAAGTCTAATGGATCACCATTTGATTGTTACAAGCTTATCATTTGCTATTTAGCATTTTATTTATCAGTAGCATTGTTCTTGCTGAATGAAAACTGCGGCGCCACAAGTCTCTGAACCCTACTTCAATACTTGATACTTTTTCCACACTAATCTACAGTAGATAACTCTTTGTGACTGCTTCTACCATAACCACACGCTTTTATCCTTTTGTCTTTGTTTGACCCTCTCTCCTCCTTGTTTGTTTCTCTCTCTCACTATCTGTCTCTTCAAGATAATTTACAGTTGGACATTAGCCATCCTAGTACTCTCACTCACTCCCCTAATCACTTACTGGACCTGCTCCAGTGCATCAGTGCTAGCCTTCAAAATTGTCTGCATTGCAGGGGAGAGCTGCTGACAGAGAGGAATGGAAAGATGTGAGGGAGGTTAATTTACAGTATGTGCTAGGGGAGAATAAGGCTTGTTTTTGCCTTTGGCTGACTGACTTTTCATTGGAGGTGTAGATGCAGTGGGATGCTGTAGGGTTACGTCTTAGAATAGAAGCTGTGCCAGGCGCCGGCGTCTGAGATATCAGAAGCGTTTACGTCACACTGTATGTGCAGGTTTATCTATAATGGAAACACAGAGTTGGAAAATCTTGTTTAGGACTACTTAAATTATTTACACTTTCCTTTTTATTGTATTTTAAATCAGTGCATGTTTTTCAGTCATTAGACTTACTGGATTACCAAAAAACAGACAAACCCAGGGTTTGCCCAGCCTGTCTTTGATAGACATTACACAGGATCTCAAGGTGTCTACTTTGGTGAACCTCATAGCGTCCCCCAAAAGTGTTCTTCTAAAAGAATAACCACTGAACACTGCTATATTACCCTCCAGCCATGTATATTTTGGCATACATCATAATACAGAGTATCATCCCAGTGAGTATGCTTCTGTGTTGCAGAGTTCTAGTATGTGGCTTGTTTTATGCCCCCCAAATCTCAAGGCATAGCCAGGGGAGGAAGGTGTTGGTTTTGGCACTCTCAGAGTTGCGTCTAATTTGTGCAGATAATGTGGTTCTGTTGGCTTCATTAAATGACATGACCTTTAATTCACACAGGGGCAGTTTGCAGTGTGAGACTGTAAAGAGTCAGCACCTCAAAGTCTGAGGCCTTTGTTTTCTACCGGATTGCTGACACTGGGTTTACAGGAAAATGTAACCATCTTTGTCCACAAGGAATGGGAGTGATCGTGAGATTGATTTGACCTCAGAGCGTTGTACTGACTTTGCTGTTGAAGGGAAAGCTGAACTGAAAGGCAAAACCTTTGACTTACCTGTCATTTTCCATTCCAGCCCTCACCTATGATCATGAAATGGGCAGTGACCAAAAGAATGAGGTCACAGAGATAGCCCGTCACTTAGCAGAAGGTGGCTTGGCCAAACTTTGGAAGGAGCTTGAGTATAGTAGCTGCTTCATGGCTAAAGGTTCATGATGTGTCTTGACGCATGCTCAATCATCCAGGTAAGTAAATCCCAAAAGGTTGATTCTGTTCATATGGACGCAGCGTTATCAGTGGGAGAAATGTTTTGTCACTCATCCAAGGGTCTTCTTCAGCATTTTATAAGGCTGGGGAAACCTGCAGTCAGGTGAGACTGAAGAAGTCCCTTGGATGAGTGACGAAACGTTTCTCCCACTAAAAAAGCTGCGTCCAGATGGACAGAATCAACCTTTTGGGGGTTCATGGTGTGGTTTGAGCATTGGATTAGGATGCCTCCTGGATTTCTCCATTGAGGTCATCCTGGCACAACCAGTTGGAGGAAAACGCAGAGTAGAATCTCAGTTCACTGGGGAGATTATATAGCTCATCCGCTGCCACCAGATTTTGTGGCAAAATGGACAAATGCTTTTGTTTTTCATTATTCATTTAAAGTTTCAATTACACTATATCCTTAGTGTTCGCATTCTTAAAATTCAGTCTATTTTCCCAACCATATTTTAGTATTTCTGAAGTTTTTTGTTGTCATTCTACTATAATTCAATCAGAAATATTGTATTTTATTCTATATCGATTTACAGTAGAACACAATTTATCTTTTTGGAAAAAAAAAACTTTTTAGTCCAAGAAAAGGTGAAAAAGACGACGGCATGGAGTAAGAAAAGAAAAAAAAGGCAAACGCATGAGCGAGCAAAAGAAGATTAGATGTGCACAACGGGCCTGACTGCATCATACTGTGCACAGGCATGACCTGCTGGCACTCTGGGCTCCCTGTCTGCTTTGACTCTCTGATCTTTTTTATTTTCCTGGCAGTCTGCGGAGGCCAAATTGTCATGTCAGTAAAGCCTGTATGTTCTCTACGCTGCTTTTATTTTCTTGTGGTTTTGAATGTGAATTACGGCCTGCACAGGCATGCAAGCAAACAAGGATTTCATGGGTGCAGCACTTTGATTAGTCCAGTCACTCTGGTTTGTTAATAACCGATGCAAATGAGAATCGTGTAAAAATATGGACACAATCAGATTAGAAGCTGATCGCCCTCCGACTGTGCTGTAGAATTCTTTTATTTGGCATTCGCCCTGCTGTATGTTCCCCCTACCCCAAAGTGTGAATGGTGTATCTGATGGTAATAAATTAGGTCTCAGCTGGAACCACTGAGACCTAAACAAAGGAACATATCCCAACAAAAAAGAAATTTTGATTTGGCAGCAACACGCCTCAGAAATTAAAGCTCACATTTTACCTCTACAGTGTTTCCACCACTGCTTTTCGAGTCTTGTTTTCTCAAGCTTGAGTGCAATCAGAGGCATCTGTAGAGAAATGGGTGCACAGTAAACTTAATGATGGAGCAGAACAGCCTGTGTTTGTTTTGGCTTCAGGTCGTAGATGGGCTGCATGGCATCTGTGATTCAAAGTACGCAGCATGACAAGAAATCTAATAGCTTTAAGTTTGAATTTGTAACATAGTACATGGTTTGTGTCTTTCTATAATAACATAATAATTTAATAATAATAATAATAATAATAATAATAATAATCTTAAAATGCGTAAAAATCCCAATAGTAAGTAAAGTAAGTAAAATTGTATTTATATAGCACCTTTCAAGATAAAATCACAAAGTGCTTTACAGAGGCAGAAAACAGACATTAAAATCTAAAACAAAACAAAATCAACCAAAAGTGAATTTAAACAGAGGTTTTTAACTGCTTTTTAAAAGACATGACTGAGTCCACAGATCTCAAACTCAAAGGGAGCGAGTTCCAGAGTCTGGGAGCCACTGATACAAATGCTCTGTCACCTTTTGTTTTTAACCTTGTATGCGGGACAACCAGCAACCCCTGGTCACAAGACCTCAGGGACCTGCTGGGGTGATAAGAAAGAAGAAGATCACTTAAGTAAGTTGGAGCTACATGCAGCTGAATCAGCAGGGGAGTGGCATGAGAGTATTTGTGATGCTTTGTCAGAAGCCTAGCAGCAGCATTCTCAACGCCCTGCAGTTGTTCCAGGGAGGGATTACTTAAGCAAGTAAACAAATGGTAAATGGCCTGTATTTATATAGCACTTTACTAGTCCCTAAGGACCCCAAAGCGCTTTACATATCCAGTCATCCACCCATTCACACACACATTGGTGATGGCAGCTACATTGTAGCCACAGCCACCCTGGGGCGCACTGACAGAGGCGAGGCTGCCGGACACTGGCGTCACCTCTGACCACCACCAGTAGGCAACGGGTGAAGTGTCTTGCCCAAGGACACAACGACCGAGACTGTCCCAGCCAGGGCTCAAACCGGCAACCTTCCGATTACAAGGCGAACTCCCAACTCTTGAGCCACGATCGCCCCACAAGGAATTACAATAGTCTAAGTGAGATGAAACAAAAGCATGAATAATCATTTCCAATTCAGAACGTGACACAATGGGACTCAGCTTAGCAATATTTCTTAAATGGTAAAAACAAGAGTGAACCAAAGATTTAACGTGTGTGTCCAGCGTCAGAGCTGGATCAAATGTAACACCAAGGTTCCTAATGGAGGATTTAATATAAGAAGCAAGAGGGCCTAGATTTTTAACCACGAGGGGAACACATTTCTCAGGAGCAAAGACAATGACTTCCGTTTTATCAGCATTTACACACCCCTCGTCCAAAGGCAGCCGGTCACAACGCGCTCCATCCGGAGATGGACCCCAGAAAAGGAGGATGCTCTGAGGGACTGTTATGACACCACAGATTGGGATGTGCTCCTGAGCCCACATGGTGAGGACATAGAGGGGGCGACACACTGTCTTACAGACTACCTCAACTTTTGTGTGGACACGGTCGCCCCTGCTAAGACGGTACGGTGTTATCCTAATAACAAACCGTGGGTAACACAGGAAGTCAAAGCTGTCCTCAACATTAAGAAGAAGGCTTTCAGGAGCAAAGTGAAGGAGGAGATGAAAGCAGCACAGCGGGAGGTGAAACGCTGCCTGAGGGAAGCAAAGGACACCTACAGGAGGAAGGTGGAGCAGAAGTTGGAGAGGAACAATATGAGGGAGGTCTGGAATGGTGTGAAAACCATCACAGGCCACAACACCAAGAAAAGCACAGTGGGGGGGACTGTGGAGAAGGCAAACGAACTCAACAACTTCTTCAACAGGTTTGACCAGCCCACAACCCCCCCACCCTCACCCTCACCTTCACTACAGAGTCCAATCCCCACTCTCCTACCTCCCTCGCTTCCCCCCCTTCCTGACACCATGACACCCCCCTCCTCCAATCCCTCTCTCAGCAGCAAGACATCTCCCCCCCTCCCCTCCTCCCAAACATCTCCCAGTGTCACAGTGGATCAGGTCAGGAGACAACTGAGGAAACTTCGCCCCAGAAAGGCAGCAGGCCCAGACAAGGTGTGTCCTAGGATGCTAAAGGCGTGTGCTGCTGAACTTGGGGAGCCGCTACAACGAGTCTTCAACCTCAGTCTGCGACTGGGGAGAGTGCCCGCCCTATGGAAGACATCCTGCATCGTCCCGGTCCCCAAAAAGAACCGGCCCAATGAGCTGAATGACTTCCGACCGGTGGCACTGACGTCACATCTTATGAAGACTCTAGAGCGGCTCTTCCTCAACCTCCTCCGACCACAGGTACAACATGCCCAGGACCCACTACAGTTTGCATACAAGGCGGGTGTCGGAGTGGAGGATGCCATCCTGTACCTCCTACACAGAGCCCACTCACACCTGGATGGGGGAAAAGGCACGGTCAGGATCCTGTTTCTTGACTTTTCCAGTGCCTTTAATACCATCCGACCCTGTATGCTTCAGGAAAAACTGAACAGGATGGAGGTGGACCCCTGCCTGGTGGCTTGGATCTCCGACTACCTCACCGACAGACCACAGTACGTCAGGCTGAAGGACATCATGTCTGACACAGTGGTCAGCAGCACAGGAGCACCACAGGGAACTGTGCTGTCCCCTCTTCTCTTCACCCTGTACACCTCTGACTTCGGCTACAACTCTGAATTATGCCATATTCAGAAGTTTGCAGACGACACAGCCATCATGGGGTGTATCTGGGATGATCAGGAAGAGGAGTACAGAAGTCTGGTGAGGAACTTTGTCGCATGGAGTCACACAAACCACCTGCAACTCAACACCTCAAAGACTAAGGAACTGGTTGTGGACTTCGGGAGGTCTAGAGCAGGTCCACTGCCGGTTCAGATAGAGGGGGAGGAGGTGGAGGTGGTCAACAAGTACAAGTACCTTGGGCTGTGGGTGGACAATAAACTGGACTGGTCATGCAACACAGAGCACCTGTATAAAAAAGCCCAAAGCCGACTGTACTTCCTCAGGAGGCTGAGGTCTTTTAACATCTGCAGGAAGCTCCTGAGGATGTTTTACCAGTCGGTGGTTGCTGGAGTACTTTTCTATGCTGTGGTGTGCTGGGGGAGCAGCACAGCAAAGAAGGACTCATGCAGGCTGGAGAAACTGATCAGGAGGGCTAGCTCTGTGGTCGGCATGAAGCTGGACACTCTGGTGACAGTGGCAGAGAAAAGGACATTAAAGAAACTGATGGACATTATGGAGAATGCTAGGCATCCTCTGCACACGGCCATAAACAATCAGAAGAGTCTGTTCAGTGACAGGTTGCTTCTCCCAAAGACAAGAACTAACAGACTTAAAAACTCCTTTGTCCCACACGCCATCAAACTGTTTAACTCCTCTCTGGAGGGGAGAGGGAGGGGAAACAGGAGGACAAAGGAGGGGGGAACAACTAAGCTGTAGTGCCTCTTCACCTCACTGTGCAATACCTTTTGTGCAATACTTTTGTAAATAGTCAACAGTGCAATAGACTCAATACTTGAAATGTGCAATTCACTTTTATTTTTATTTTTTATTCCTATTTATTCTATTTATCCCCTTCGTATATTTTATTTATATTGTCTCTGTATTTATATGTGTGTGTGTGTGTGTGTGTGTGTGTGTGTGTGTGTGTGTGTGTGTGTGTGTGTGTGTGTGTGTGTGTGTGTGTATATATAATATTCTGTAACTCTGTAACTTCTGTCGGTGCTGTGCTTTTTTGGAAATCGAATTTCCCAGAGGAACCCACCCGAGGGATTAATAAAGTTCTATCTTATCTCTTATCTCTTATCTTATTTAGTTGAAGGTAATTACCAGCCAGCCAATCTCTAACGGAATCTAAGCAGGACTGCAAGATTTGGAGCTTAGAAACATCAGGTGGCCTAAAAGAGATATATAGCTGAATATCATCTGCATAACAACGATATGAAATATCAGAGTAAGAGCTAAGAAGTTGCAGAAGAGGGAGTAAATACAACAAAAACAGTAATGGTCCCAAGACAGAGCCCTGAGGCACCCCATAGGCAAGAGAGCTAACGGAGGATCTAAACTTAGAGGTAGCCACAGAGAAAGATCGATTTGACAAATAGGATTTAAACCATTCCAATGCGGTACCCGATACACCCACCCAGTGGTTTAATCTATCTAACAAAATAAGATGATCAACAGTGTCAAAAGCAGAGGTCAGATCCAGCAACATCAAAACATCTCCATCCATTCCCATATATTTTATAACTTATATACTGTTTTGTTTAAAATAAATTAGCATGCTAGTAAAATGAATGGCAAAATGTTTCAACTCTCCTTTACATAAAAGGTGGAAGCCTTTTATTCTAAAGCGCTCGTGTTTTTTGTGAAATAAATGGATTTTATGTGGAAATCAGTGCTGTTTGATTGGGTCTCAAAAATCTGAAACCAGAGAGTAGCTGGAAAAACTCTGAGGCACAAAACCTAAACTGAGACTGCTTTTGTTGAGTAGTTTTTAATTATACGTTAACTTAATATAAAGTCGAGTTAAAAGAACAACATTAAATCAAGTCTGTGTTTGGTCTGGCATCCCTCTGCCATTTCAATTTTTTTGGCATGATTTTATTATCTTGGGGCTCTTCCCAAAGTTGTTCTGAGGTTTAAATCAGTTTTATTGTTTTATATCTCTACATGTAATCCTTCACTGATGCCAGAAAGTTGTTTACATTTGTGTGACAGATTCTTAAAACATGTGTGCAAAATTTTATCTCACTGGCTCCAAATTTTGGCTGTATCTGTATTTTTATTCCTGGAAAGAAAATGTATTGGCCCAAAAAATTCAGCACGGGCCAGGTTCTGATTTGATCCTCTTCAGTGATTCACAGATTGAAGGACTGATACATGCATTATACTTTTTTACCTAATGAGGAACAGAACTTTCAGCACCAGAAATATACTTTTAGATCCAATAAAGTCCACTTTAACATAAGCTCGTCTCACTCAGGGCTCATATGTTGAAGTCCTAGGCCTTAGACACTCATCGAGCCAGTAGCAGCCCTCAGCCTGGGGGCTCGCTGTGAGATAGTAACAGCTTCATTGTTACTTACAGAAATCCACTTATGTTGCAGCATTCTTGCTGTGCTGGTTACTTGTGTTCTTGTGAAGAGAGAGTTTTAAAAGAAGTTTAATTTGATGCTGAGACGACACAATAGATGTTTTTGCAAAATCTCCTTCCACTTCTCAAAGGTTGAAGTATTTAAAATGATGGTAAGGAAAACACTAGAGGGTTTTGTCATGCTAGCACAAATGAAAATTGGTTTGGTGATGAACAGTGTTGGGAAGGTTACTTTTAAAATGTATTCCATTACAGATTACAGAATACATGCCCCAAAATGTATTCTGTAACGTATTTCGTTACGTTACTCAATGACAGTAACGTATTCTGAATACTTTGGATTACTTAATATATTATCATGCTTTTTACAACAACGTGAATGTACTATTGCTGTGTGATTTATTACTATTACTGAAGGTCCGCAGCTCCGAACAGTAGTAAAGGGACCTCTGACTAATACGGCGGGGTCCGTGTCGGAAAAATAGCTTTACTTTGTTGTGCGGGTCAACTTTGCTTGCGAGAGACAGAGAGAGGCGTCAAAAGGCTGCTCCAACCGAACTTAATGTTTTCGGAGGAAAACACGAACACAGTGTACAGTTGAGTCTTAATAGCTTACTTACAACTGGGCTCGTCAGGCACTCTTCTTGGCTGCAGTAGTTATTATTATATTTACATGCTTCCAGCTCCCGTTTTTGCTCGATGACAGCTCGTACTTTTCCACTAACCCTCCCAGAGTGAGCAAGGGAACTTTTCTCTACTGAAACGACTGCTAACAGTCAGCTTCAATGCGATGTGTGATGAGCATATTCCTGTGTGGTATATGAACAGTGAACTTCCGGTCACTGGGAAAAATGTGTCTTCCCCAGCTGGTTTCTGGGTGCTGCTGGATGAAATCGGAGAGGTGTCCCATCAAAAACTTCTTTGTGATTTCTTTGGTCCCCTGCAGGGGGATGTTGTCATCCATAGTTTGCATGGAAACCACTGATTTGTCTGCAAATAGACATTGGCTGTAGTGAAATTTGACATTTGTTTTTTTTAAAGGAAAGTTATAGGAATTTAACATATTTTTCAAAATAGTCTGTTATATTTCAGGAATATCTAAAGGCTTTTATATTCACTTTAGTTACCACATTTCTTACCACAAGCACAGTTTTACTGCATTCCTTTTTAAGGTCATTTAAAATTCATTATGCTAAGCTTGTAACCATTACTTAGCATGTTTTGGGGTTTTTTGTTTTTCGTATTGGTTCGTCAAGTTCTTGGCTATCCTCAGAAAAAAAAAAGTACTTTGCATAATGAGATTTGTGTTTGTGAGGTGAGCGGACTGACCTGTAGTGCATAAACATGAGCACCAGGCCAGCTTAGGACTAAAATGGGAGGATTTTTTATGATTAATTTCCAGGCTGCTGTGAACATGGATGCAGGAAGTCTTCTTTGGAGGACATGTACTCATTTTGTTCATTTTGCACTATGAATATCAGGGAGGACTTATCGGTCTTGTCTCTGTGGTAAATCCTCTGCACCTGCAGTGCCTTCCTCAAAGAGACGCTGATGGAGCAGCACTTTGATCCTCTGCTGTCAAATCCGAGCAGCCGGCAACCCTGTGTAAGGGAGTGTTAGTGTGAATAACGAGTGACGTAGACTGTGTGTATGTCTGTGCTACCGTGTGTGCTATGAATACATAAACGCACCACAGGGAGTTTAAGACGTGCACTTATTATTCTGTTCTAGCTGCCATAGACATCGCCTGTCAAGAACCGAAGTTCAACACACAAGCTGGACCCAGGAGCAGAACACACACACAGCGGTACGAGAGAAAAAATAAACTTTATTATAACTGAGAGTGTCCCGGGAGAGTAGAAGGGAGAAAACGCACGGAACCAGAGAAACCGAGGGACCGGGAGAAGAATCGCGCAGGAAACGCCGAGAGCGGGACCGTGGGAGGGATGATAGCGGGGCCAAGGGAACCGGAGGGAGGGGTGAGGGTCCGTGGGGAGAAGCTCCAGAAAGGTCGAGGCGGCTGGGGTTGATCGTGATCCAAATTCTGGACAGGCAGGTGGACAGGCTGGTGACTCAAAACACGCCGAGCAGTGATCGCTGAAGGACGATTATGGACTGGCGTGGAGCAGCAGGCTGGGCAGGATTAAATGGTCCACCTGGTGATCGCCTGGGATGGGATGCAGGTGTGGAGTCAGCGGCCACGCCCACGGGAGTGGGCATCCCATCAGCACCTCAGACGCCGGGCCGCGGACCATGACAATCGCCTTTACACAGCCATTTGTTTCTGTATTATCAGGAAGTCACAAAATGTTGTGTTATGCTGTGAAGTCATGGCATTTTGTTTAGCTTGTGCTACGATTGCAGTTATTCCGATTATAAAATCTCATGTCCAACATGATTGGACTTGTGAGCTTGTTGGTAATATTTCTATATAAAACCAAAGCTGCTGAGCACCTGTGCCATTTTGCAGCTAGATCGTCATCGTGCTGAAGCTACGTCACTATTTGTGGGGGGATTTTCTGTGTAAGATCTGTGAGTGCTTTGGCTGAGCACTGTAAATGTAGAAGGCAACAAATCTGAGATTTGTGCCAAGTTACTACATTCAGTCATCACATTCTCACAAACAGATTGCATCTAATTGCCAGCTTGAAGGGCGTGGTCTGCGGTGCTGCTGCAGGGGAGGCAGACGCACCTGAGCGGCATCCGCAATCATACCTCAACGGCATAAAGAGCCTGCCCTAGGTCCTGTCGGTTGTTGTTGGAGTGTTTGGCTGAGCTGAAAAGCTGCAGCTGTGTGATTGTGCACAGCAACCGTGAGTGTTAAGAAAGATTATGCTGCAAAGCATGTAAATATCATCGGGTTTGCCGTGGGTCATTTACACTATTCAATTTCAGCAACCATTGAAAAAGCAACAAGATCACAATTCATTGCACATGGCCACTGTAATTTTGGTTGTGCTCCGGCCTCCACCCACAGCTTTCTCCAGTGTGACTGTAGCATTGCTGACACAGTGTCTCAGCCTGTAGGTTGGTCACCATCTTTAGTCTGGACTGAAGTATCTCAACAAAAATTAGATTGCCGTAGAGTTTGGGCAAACATTTTTGGTCCTCAGAAGTGGTCACCCCATCCCCTTTCAGAAGTGTTTGAGCAAATCTACTGTTCCCACCAGAATTATTGTGGTTTCCATTAACTCTAATCATTGAACGCTAGGTTGTTATTCACTGGTGAACATCTAAACATAACTTTTAAATATCACTATTTTAGCATGGCTGCACATGTTGATATGATTTTTTTTTTTTTATAGAACAAATGCATAAACCAGTACTTAACATTAAAGCCAAAATCCCTAATATTGTTTTTATGTCTCGTTGTGATGCCAAAACAGCTCTTAGTAGCTGGGACATGGAGAGGAGCTCTCTGGCAGTGTCCAGGGCAGTGTGATGTTGGCAGAGGATCCTTTGGGTGCGTGCTTTGGGCTGGGATTTCCCTGTATTGGATTGTCCCTGGCACAACAAACACATGCTGGATTGGATTTAGACTTGCTAGTTTGAAGGCTGGCTCAGTGCTTTGGGATCTGATGCCGTGAGCAGGTTGTTCTACTATGGGAAACTGCTGCCATTGGGGGAGCTTTGTTGAAAAATAATGTTTAGGCTTGTTCTAAGTGTATAAGTATAATACAAAGCAATAGTGCACAAAACTCCAAATGTATTTTCATAATTGTCATAATTACACTTGAGTAAATACCAACAAACAAGGTTTCCCAGCTGAACAATGCGCTGCGCAATATAATGACCTGCCAGTGGTTTTAATGCTGAGGCTACCGCACCACCTTCTAGCAGAGAAGACATCTGTTTGTGTTCCACGGCACAGATCTGTATATACATATATACTCATCACAGCTACAAAGTAAAGGGATTTGCCAATAGTACACAATAACCCTCTCTGTCTCTCTTTAACACAAACACACACGCGCTTGCATGGGCAAAAGTATTGGGAATTAGATTGTTGCCAGCTCCCAGGCACAGGGCTGCCATGTGTTTGAGGCACAGTTTTGCAGAACATACAAGCCTTGTAAGTGCTGCCAGGAGCCGGGCTTGCATGTGGGTTCCTGACGCATTGCAGAGGCAAACAAGTATTGAACATGTCTCTGTGCTCACACACAAACATACACACAGACACACACATGGTGTAGATATACAGAAATTACACAAACATCCATACTCATGATTGTGTGTTATCATACTTTCTTCCCACTTGTCAGTCACATGTTCATGCACTGAGACCATGCATTATACGACACTCGGGTTGGCAGAAGAAGGAAGGTGATGATAGAGGAATTGCTGAGGCTTTATGTTTCTTCAAGTAGGAACATTAGAATGCAGAAGACTGCAAGAACAAAAGCTTCTATAGCAGCTTGAAAAAATGTGAAGTTAAAAGTGGTAGGATGCAACCCAAAATGTTCTCTGGGTTTCAAGGACTGTTTGGTTGATGTGATATTTGTTGATTTCACTGTCGCACGCTTATGTTTTAAATTATTTTCTATGTATTTATTGTTTTTGATGATCAGAGATGTCTGCATCTGACAATAGAGGTGGAGACAGTTTTATTTCTCAAAATGAGGCTAAAAACAATAAAATCTCATATTAAGGGTAGAATAGAAAACATAAGGTAAAAGGAAATGGAAATGCCATAATCAATACTAAATCAACAGATGGCTAAATTAGTACTTAGGGTTTGATGAAGAATAAAATGCATTTCTAATACAGTATTTGTATTACTATTATTGTAAATTGCCTTTTGACTGGAGTGGTACTGCAATAATTACATTCTTGTTTACATTAAAATGTGTATATTAAGACTTTCCCTTGTTACTCACAATAAAGGAATGAGGT
This sequence comes from Maylandia zebra, assembly GCF_041146795.1. Lineage (NCBI taxonomy): Eukaryota > Metazoa > Chordata > Actinopteri > Cichliformes > Cichlidae > Maylandia > Maylandia zebra. The sequence continues at coordinate 25,794,992 of NC_135174.1, read as the reverse complement.
GATCAATTAAAGGTATATGATATATAAAGCTTTACGATGGTATGAGATTTATTGCTAAGAAGTAATGTTACAACAAAGAAAGTTTATATTCTTTCAATCACAGAGATACACTAAATAAATTCCCCAAATGTTTCTCTGACCATGGTGACCACTTCATGACGTGCCATGATGGCACTTGGCAAATAATCAAGGTAAAGTGCAAAGGTGGGGTGAAAAAAAAAAGAAACGCGCAAGAAGAAAATGAGGAAGTTAAATTACCTGAAACGACACGGTGAAATAAGGACAAGCTGCTAAAGTTATTTGTATGTGTAGCTTCACATGGCTGCATCACAAAAGCAAAAAGCAAACTGTGCCGCGTATAATATAAACATCCCAAACAAACAGTGCTGCTGGCGTCGACATCAGGCTTTGAAATCTTTGTTCCTGCTTCTGATTCACAGCATCGCTTTTTGTCTGTCCGGGGTTTTGATTACAGAGAGATGCTGACTGAAATATCGTCTCCAAAGCTGTTGCTACTTACTGTTAAACCAACAATCCTAATGGAAACAAGGGCAATATTGGACCAAATATCAATATTGCATCATTTCCTCTTGCAATAACAGCATCAATACCCGGGCGCCAAATATTGATATTTTCTTAAAGCAGGCAGGTGCCCTAATCCGATTCCCGGGCATTTTATCCTAGCAGAGTGACTCCTTTATGACTCCTCATGGTTGTAGTAATCAAGTAAATGCTTAGGAAGATTAAATTGAAGTTGTTGTGAAAAAGAAGGAATTGACAATGAGAAATACTGGATCGGCGGGGAACAAAAACTACTACTTTACTGAAATCAGTAATGAGTAATATTACACACAGACACCAATACTGCAGAGCTGTTAATACATAATTCCTTCTTTTTGCCTATTTTACAGTCGCACAGATATTGTGCAACTGTGCAGTTGTGCAATTGTACATCAGAGATGATTGGCTTGCAGGATATTGTAATAGCATCATAATGGGACTGTACTGCATTGAGTTACTCTTTGATTCTCAGCCCTACTGTGGACAATCCAGTGTAACCAAGACAACGTATAAAAATGTATTAACAGTATTAACAGCAGTGCAAATCAAATACATTCATCTCCACTGAACTAGCGGGGATCTGTCCTCATGTCTTCTATTATTGCTATGGATAAATGTTCTTCCTCCTTTTGAATTGCAGTGCTAATACAGCTGATAACTATTGCGTAAAGCCAAGGCTAAACATTACTGCTGTAATAGGTGCACATGAATTCACACTGGTGCAGTGAGTCATAGCGAAGAGGCAATTTGTTGATGCTTCAGAAGTCTGATAAAAAAATGGCTCAATTTAAATTCAGTGCAATTTTGTGCCCTCATACCCTCAGCACAATAACACAGCCCGCAGCGTTTGATTGTCTCTTGCTCTGTTTGCCATGAACTGTGTCGCCATGGAGACATAAGCACACATTTACTGACATACTCTATGGATGCCACCCCCTGTAGGCCATAACTCCCAGTTACATACAGAGTGTCTGATTACAGCAGGGCTGAAATGTGCAACACGGGGCATCGAACAGCACCGAGCGCTGTTGGATCACTTGGTCTTATGATTAAAAACCCCACGCTGCACGGCGGTGCAAGACCCCAAGAATTTTAAACTGTTTAAAGCTTTGCTAAAAATGTTTAGTTTAATGGAAATATTAGAACATTTATTTTTGGATGAATTGTTGCGCTTGGATCAAACATTCCTTTGATTTGCTTAGAAAAGGGAAGAAATCATGTTGGCTTCAACGGTGACAATATATCAAAATAACCCAGCTGTCACAGACGGTGTGAACTCATCCATCAACTTTCAAAAACATTTACCAAAGTGATCTCTCTGTTCTACAAATCTGTAAATATCTCCTTGCTTCTGCTGCTGATTTCCAAGTTTTTTTTGTTGTTTTGTTTTTTTGCCAAGAGGGATTCAGACCTTTTCATAGGTTATGCCTCAACTTCCTTAAAAACTTTATAAAGAAAATGCTAAAAGAAAAAAGTGATTGATCTGAAGTGTTTACTGTACTCTCCAGAGCTCCAGCTGGTGCTTTAGACCTTTTCCCTGAAGCGTGCCGTCATGTTTACATCTTGCTGAGTTGCAGGTATTATCAAGTGATTGATTTTCCAAGAAAATTTGTGCTTTAAAGTGTTGTTTGTGCGTTCTGACTCGCTCTTCAGCAGGATCGGGATCATTACTGAGTAGCCATGAATGTCTTTATTTGTTTGTGTAGCTTCACGTGTGTGCATCACAAGCTGTGCTGTACAATATGAAAATCACAAACAAACTGTACTGCTGGCTTCTCTATTGTCAGTCTCTGAAATGTTTGTTCCTGCTGTCGATTCAAAGTATCAATTTTTCTCTCAGATGGCGATCTTGATTATAGACAGATGCTGACTGAAATATTATCTCCAGAGCTGCAGTTCTTTACTGCTTTGCAGTTCTGTGCCAACACATGAATGACTGTAATTGCACTCCAAGACGTCATAGCGCCATGCTAAAAGAAATGTGAAACATACATGTCCCTGTACTCAACGTACTTGCTCGTCTTGCATTAGAGGTCAGGTTTCTGATTATGAAGCCCAGTTAATGCACTTTTGTTTTAAAATGTGCTGTGAAACTCATGAAAGAGCTGTTAGTTCAAATGTGCGTCACAGACATCAGTCCCTTTAATGAATACAAACAGAAAACTGTACTTAAAACGTAGTTGTAGACACTGTTTTGGCACCCCTGTGTTTGTGAACTCACGTTTTGTGTCATGTTTTTCTTTTGTTTTGTTGTAATCACTGGTTCTAGTTTTACTTTGGTAATTTTCACTAATTGTCACCTTCCTGATGTAACCCGTGTAATTGTTACGCCTGCTGTTCTGCGTTGTGTTTTGGTGTTGAAGCAAGAGGCAGGAGACAGTGTCGAATCTTTGGCTCTTTACTGCACATCTGCAACACAGAGACACATGTTCGATCCGTGCGTGTCACGCGACTGCCCGTAACCCTCTCCTCCGGCCATGCTGAAAGGAGCTGTGCCCTTAATGTACATTAATGTAACGAACCAAATACAACAAATTATTTCAAACCATTGACTTAAACTCTCGAAAAACAAAAAGCACAAAATAAACAATATGTCACTAAAAAACATCAAAACAACTTATAAGAACAATAAATGAAAGACTGCATCTCCAAAACATAAAAACATCTCCATACCTGCAACACAGAGACACATGTTCGATCCGTGCGTGTCACGCGACTGCCCGTAACCCTCTCCTGACGAAGAAAGAAAAGGTGCATGCTGTTACACAAAAGGAGAGACTGACGCGAGTAAACTCTCAAGCCGCTAGCGATACGGACTAGCTTAGCATGCTAGCATATTAGCCGAGTTCTCGGCTATAACTCATTATAATTGTGTATTAATGAACTCGTCCTCCACAAAACTTATCCCAAATGAGTCTCTTAACGATAAACAAAACCGCGGCGGTACGGTCGTATTCACACTGAAGCTTGGGATCCGAACAAACTTTGATTAACCGAGAGCAACGTGGCAGTGACTTACCTCCGGCCATGCTGAAAGGAGCTGTGACCGGGGCACACATGCACGCGCCTACGTCACCACGCAGCGCACACACGCACATGAACGCACACAGACCGAACACACAGATAGGAGAGTGAGATGCAAAAAAATGACATTTATTCCAAAAAAGAAAGTATTTTGGGTGAAATTCACAAGTGTTTAACACATATGTTACATTCACCCCCCCTGAATTTCACCAAAATCACTACACATCTGAATGGTACTGCAGTACCAAGAGGCACAACGACGCTGAACTACCATCACCTCCGGAACAGGTAACCCAAGGATCTTATCCCATAGTTCAGTTAGAAACTATCCATAAATGGATTAAAAGAAGTTGGATAGGTTGATCAGGCCTCCAACCCTTTCAGAACACAAAGGTGCAGCCTACACCTCATCAAACGTGGTCCCATAAAACGCCCAGGGTGGGTGTCATGATGCCTCAAGCAAGTACAACACATTCATAATACGCAATGGGATGACCCAAAAAAACAGTCTATGTCAGAGGCCGAGCCTCCCGTGGCGGTAACAGGCCCCATGTAATAGGCTTCTGGACCATGTTTTCTATCAGCCTGTTGACTGACTTTACCACCCGACCTGCTCTGGTAACCACTCTGCTTCGAACATTGGCATGGTCAGAGTCATGTCTTGGCAAGTTGGATGGCTGCTCAGTATACGGCTGACCAGAGGTCTGATTGATGTCTGAACCAGAAACAGGAACAGTCTGCGGAACAACAGCGTCCCCATGACAGGCACCTGGAACAGAATCTGTGCCAGACTGTGTCGAATCAGAGGTAGCGGAACAGTCAACCGGAGTAGGAAGAGCAAAGTGCTGGGCCTGACCAGCAGGGCTTGCTGGAATGTCCGTTGTGCAAGTCTGAGAATCAGGTGGGGCATTGTCCACATCCGCACCATCACATGAACCATGCTGACGATCCGTGGACTGTGAGGCATGCTCTCCTGCCGCGGAATCCACATCCACTCCATGGCTCAAATCCGAAAGGACCCACAAAGAAGTCCTTGCTGCGGTAGACTCTGTCCCTAGACTGCCAGGGTCCTCCAGATCCCCATCAGCACTGAGATCCCCCTCACTGGAGAAAACGTCTAAGGACTGACTTCCCAACGAATCCTGGACAGGAAGGAAACTCACGTCCAACAGAAGGTTTCTGTGTACAACCTTACTCTGGCCTGAAGAGTCACTGATCCTGTAAATGTGGGTCCTGGGATGCCTCTCCACAACAGTGTAAACCTGAGGCTCCCACTTGTCTGCAAGTTTCTTCTTGCCCCGCTCGCCTTTATTGGCAAGCAGGACGCGATCCCCAACGTTCAGAGACACACCTTTGATTTTCTTATTGTATTGACGAGCCTGATGCTCCTGCTCATTGCTGGTGTGCTCCCGGGCGATCTTGGCAGCCTCAGACAAGTATGACAGAAGAAGCTTGGAGTAGCCGTTAAAGTCCACCACAATGGGATCATGCAAAACAGACTTGAACATAACGTCGACCGGTAGTCGTGGGACACGGCCGAACATCAAGTAGAATGGGGCATATCCAGTAGTCTCGTGAACAGTTGCATTATAAGCAAAGGTCAATGTCTGAATCTGCTGCGGCCATTCCTGTTTGGCTCTGAGAGGGAGAGCTCGCAGCATGTTGCCAAGTGTGCGGTTGAACCGCTCCGTGCCCCCATTGCCCATAGGGTGATAAGCCGTAGTGTGAGACTTGGCAACGCCCAAAATCTGCAGAAGCTCAGAAAATAATTCACTCTCAAAGCTGGGACCTTGGTCTGAGTGAATACGCTCAGGGAAACCATATACACAAAAAACACAGTCCCATAACTTTCTGGCAACCTGCTTGGCAGTCTGATTCTTGCACGGGAAAGCAAAGGCCATTTTCGTGAAGTGGTCAGTTGCCACAAGCACATCAACAGAGCGCTTCTTTTTGTCCTCTGCTGACCAAAAGTCAATGCAGATGAGCTCCATGGGAGCAGAGGTCTTAATACTCTCTAATGGGGCTCGTGCTGCAGGCTCTGGAGTCTTGGCAAGTATGCACCTTCCACAGCACCGAACATGCTCCTTCACATCCCTCTCCATATTGGGCCAGAAAAAACGTTGCCTTGCTAGGTGGAGGGTGCGAACTTGACCCTGGTGCCCTGCCAAATCGTGGACACCTTTCAAGGCCTGCACCCGTAAATTCACTGGCAACACCAACTGGAGTCTCTTTGTTTTGCTCACAGGGTCTCTCGTCTCCCTGTAGAGAATGCCATCCCGAACCTTGAGCCTCTCCCAGTGCTTCAATAGGGCCAGTGCCCTGGAATCCATACCATGTCTCTCACGCCTGGAAGGGTGCCTCCTGCGGGCTACGAGTGGCAGGACAGCGGAGATGACGGGATCTTGAAGTTGGTGGTCCTCCAGCTCATGTAAGGTAAGTGATGGCAGTACATCATTGCCAACTGGTTGCAACTGCTGAACAAGGTAGAGAAGGGAGGCAGCTCTATTCTCCGCAGCGGTTTCCCAGTAATCATGGTGAACCAAGGTAGCCGTGACTTCCGACGAACTGTAGGAATCTTCTGAGGTCAGAGCTGGAACAGGTTGTTGGGCAACCTGAATATTTTGGACACCAAACCTGAAAGCGTCCTGCACCTCATGAGCCGCCGCACCTTCTGCATTCCGCACCAAGTGCTCGTAGGGCTCCTGAAGCAAGCGCCCACCAATAGAATAGGTGAAGGGGTCACGACTGAGTGCATCTGCTACAACATTCTTTCGACCTGGGATGTACCTCAAATCAAAGTTGTAGGATGACAGCTTGGCCACCCACCTTTGTTCATAAGCGTCCAGCTTGGGTTTGGTCAATACATGAACGAGCGGGTTGTTGTCAGTCCACACTGTGAACTGGTGCCCCTTCAACCAGTGGCTGAACTTTTCAGAGATGCTCCACTTCAGGGCCATGAACTCAAGGCGATGGGCTGGGTATCGCTGCTGTGACCTGCTTAGTGCTTTGCTCGCAAAAGCAATAGGGCGTGCCTTATCCCCGTCGATAGGCAATTGTGATAAAACCGCTCCCAGTCCATCCAGAGAAGCATCCACAGACAAAATAAACGGTCGTGAAAAGTCAGGGTGAGCCAACACGGCACAGTTAAGGAGGTCGTCCTTCAGTTTATGAAAGGCCTTGTCACATGCAGGGCTCCAATCTGCAGCAGTCAACTTCCTGAACATGCCAGCACCCCTCCCAGCGTGACTAGTCCGTCCCTTCCTCTTCTGACCAGCCGTCAGAGCAAACAGAGGCTTGGCAATGGCTGAGCAACAAGGAATGAAGCACTGATAGAAAAAGACCATTCCTAAAAAGGACTTAATCCTTTTCACAGAAGGAGTGCAACCATCCTTCTCCATTAGAGCCTCCTTTGGCATCTTGGAAATCACTTCCACCTTAGCTGGGTCCACAGCCACTCCGGTCTGGTCGATGACATGACCAAGAAACCTGACTGACTTCCGCAGCAGATGACACTTCTTTGGACTCAACTTGAGATTGTTGTCTCTCAACCTTTGAAAAACAGCTCGGAGCCGGCACAGGGCTTCCTCTTCAGTGGGAGCAAAGACCAGGAGGTCATCCAAGTAGCAGAGCAGACTGGTGAAGTTGAGGTCACCAAAGATGTTCAGCATCATGCGCATAAATGAAGCTGGGCTATTGCAGAGCCCTTGTGGCATCCGGTTGTATTCGTAGAGGCCAACAGGCGTTGTGAAAGCGGTGTACTTCTTATCCTCCTCACACATTGGAATGTTGTAAAACCCAGAGGTTAAGTCCATCGTGCTGAAGAAGGCATTGCCCCCAAGCGCGGCAAGGCAATCCGCTTGGTGAGGGAGTGGATGCGCATCCTTAAGAGTCCGCGCATTCAACCACCTGAAGTCCGTACAAATCCGCAATCCGCCATCCTTTTTCCAGACCATGACGAGGGGGGATGCATACTCGCTGATGGATTTGCGAATAATCCCTTTCTCCTCCATGTCAGTGAGTACCTGCCTTAGTTGTTGGTAATGAGCAGGGGGTACTCTTCTGTAAGGCATACGGAATGGGCGTTCATCAGTCAGGTGGATCCGATGTACAAAGCGTTTAGCTTCACCACAGTCAAGCGGGTGTCTAGAGAAGATGTCCTCATACTGCTCAATTAGCTCAACAAGCTCTCTCTTTGATTGTAAGCTGGCATGGCATGAGTCAATGTCAAGATCACCCAAACCTAGGGAGCACAACCTGTCATTCAAGTCAGCCTCAGTAGCAGCTGGCCCACTGACTGGTACCTGGGCCATACTCGCCATCTTGCAGGAGTCCTGCTGGAAATCAAGGTCCTCCACCGCAAGGCAAGATGAAACGACAGCAACCCTCGAGTTGCGTTTCAAGGTTAGTGGTTTTGAGGAGAGATTGGTCATCTTCAATGGCACCCACCGATCACCCCACATGGATGTGATCACCCGGCCAACAAGAACGTCTCTCGGCCCAGACCCAGAGGTGCAAGGTTCCACGATGATCGTGCTGCCTGGAGAGACTGGCACATTGCTGGGCAGCCTGCCCCATACCAGATGCTCACACCGTGGGAGTAGTGTCACAGCACGAGGCAGTTTCACAGTGCCAATTTTGTCAGGAACCTCCTCACCCCTCCATCTGGTGGTGCACGACATCATGTCCAAGAAGTGCTCATAGTCAAGAAGCGAGTGCTTGCTTCCCACAGACACAAGCTTCCAATAGTCATCAGAATGTTTCATAACTCGCATCAGGTACTTGAGAACATTGGAGCCAATGATGAGCTCATCACGCTGGCCCGACACTACCAAAACTGGTACAATGCATTTCACACCGTGGACAGTAAGTGTCAAGTCATAAACGCACTTTGGGTGGGTCTGCTTCCCACCACAGCCAACCAGCACAATACGTTCGGCCGACTGCGGTCCACTCACAAGAGCCCCAGCCTCTCTAAGTGACTTCTCGGCCTCTTCACTCATAGTGCAAGCCATAGACCCGGAATCCATCATGCCCCTCAAGTTAACCTTGTTATTCACTGCAACTTGGGTGTAGAACAATTCACTAAATGTAGGCACTACTGCTGGTCCCTGAACCACGACACGGTATCCCTCTGGCATTGTTGAACAGGTGTTGACATAAAGAATTTCGAGATCCGATTCATCATGATTGAGGGTATTAGGTTCATCCCCCACACTGCCCCTCTCCAAGTGTGGGTGATTCAGTTTTCCGAAGGCCAACCCTGCCTCGCGACAGCCCCGGCCTCCCGTCCCTCACGACGACTGTGACAGTCCTTTTTCCAATGACCAGGAGCAAAGCATGCAAGACAGAGATTCTCTCTCCTGCAGTGCATGTGAGTGGAATGACCAGTGTTGCCACAGACCTGACAACTCTTCTTAAGAAAGGGCCCGCGGGTAAAACGCTGCGAAGGTGCAGATGCAGGGACTGTAGTCTGCACATTCTGACATGCAATCACGCGATCCAAGAGGCCGATCAGAGCGCGCATGCCAGTCACATCAAAAGCTTGGGTGTTAGTCGAACCAAGCTCGCAACCAACTGACTGCTGACTAGATTGAGTGGACACAGTGTACGTTGGTGACTGTTGGAACTGAGGAGTAGGAGTAGGCACCGGACAAGAAGACACTGACGTCCCAGAAGGACAGGTTGTCGAAACATCAGCTAGAACAGGAGTGAAGCAAGCTGCTGTGGGCGAAAGCTGACAAGTAAGGTTTGAGGCTGGTGCTGTAGGCTGAGACTGCAAGGCGACACTGGCCTGCCCAGGCTGTGATGCCATCGCTTCTTGAGGCACAATAGAGCAGTTGTGGCTAACCTCTCTCCTCTGTGAGGTGTGGAAACTGCCCTGACTGCGTGCCCTGAGTTCACGCTGGAAGCTATCAATGCGTTCTTGAACCTCAGTGGTTGTCCACTCCTCAGCTGCTTTGATGCTGAGCCTGTTCAAGAGGATGGGGTCAGGGCAATACTTGATGAACATCATCGAGACCTCACGCCCTGGATCCTCAACATTACGCCCCTGCCTACGCAAGCACTCGTCAGCAGCGTCAATAGCATTGTTTAGCCTTATCCAATATTCCATCACTCCCTCATGTTGTAATGGTTTCGTGTTATAGAAGTCAGCCATAGGCATAGAAGAGTAAGTCAATACACTAAAGTGCTGTTTCAGAATGTCAAATATCAAATCAGGAACCTGGACATGGTCAAGTGAGGGGTTGTGACGTAGGGTGACCCTCACTACATCCTTAGCCTTCCCCATCAACCTAGCCAATATGTCACGTGATCGCTGATCTGTTGGTGTGTTGCGTTTTACAAAGTACATTTCCATCATTTCAACCCATTCATGAATGGAAAATTTATCACTGCCATCACCCCTGAAAACTGGTGGCTCCTTGACGTCTGATTGCAAGAAGAGTTTCACCCCAGACAAATTTAGCTCAGGGGGTCCCTGCTCAGCCTTAGAGCTTTCAGTAGGCATACTGGTCCCCTTATCACCTTGCAGCTGGGCTACAATGGACTGACCAATCTGATTGGCCAAATCTGAGATGAGTGTACTCAACTCAGCACTGCCAGCTGTCTGCGGGGTCTGAATGTCACAGGGGGGAACCTGGAGACGAGTGGAACAAAACTTGGGAGCAAATGACACACCAACTTTAGGTGTCTGAACCCCATCCCCAAGAAACCACCCTCGCCCCATACCAACATTAGAGGAAACCTCCCCATCAGGAACACCAGTTGCCTCTGAACCAGATGCTGACTCCATAATGATGAATAAAGCACAATCACAAGAAACAAGATTCCAAATAGTGCAACTGTACAAAAGCAAACACAGTATTCTTAACTAACACTTAATGTTATTCAGGATGAGAATTGAGCAGATTAAATGTCCAAGCTCATTCAAAAAGTCCCACACAAGTTAGGAAAAGCAACCAACTTGGAACGAGGGCAATTATGAAGAGCTCCCCACGGTGATCGAGATGACGTCGATGCTTGATGAATCCAAAGGGTCACGGCACCAATGTAACCCGTGTAATTGTTACGCCTGCTGTTCTGCGTTGTGTTTTGGTGTTGAAGCAAGAGGCAGGAGACAGTGTCGAATCTTTGGCTCTTTACTGCACATCTGCAACACAGAGACACATGTTCGATCCGTGCGTGTCACGCGACTGCCCGTAACCCTCTCCTCCGGCCATGCTGAAAGGAGCTGTGCCCTTAATGTACATTAATGTAACGAACCAAATACAACAAATTATTTCAAACCATTGACTTAAACTCTCGAAAAACAAAAAGCACAAAATAAACAATATGTCACTAAAAAACATCAAAACAACTTATAAGAACAATAAATGAAAGACTGCATCTCCAAAACATAAAAACATCTCCATACCTGCAACACAGAGACACATGTTCGATCCGTGCGTGTCACGCGACTGCCCGTAACCCTCTCCTGACGAAGAAAGAAAAGGTGCATGCTGTTACACAAAAGGAGAGACTGACGCGAGTAAACTCTCAAGCCGCTAGCGATACGGACTAGCTTAGCATGCTAGCATATTAGCCGAGTTCTCGGCTATAACTCATTATAATTGTGTATTAATGAACTCGTCCTCCACAAAACTTATCCCAAATGAGTCTCTTAACGATAAACAAAACCGCGGCGGTACGGTCGTATTCACACTGAAGCTTGGGATCCGAACAAACTTTGATTAACCGAGAGCAACGTGGCAGTGACTTACCTCCGGCCATGCTGAAAGGAGCTGTGACCGGGGCACACATGCACGCGCCTACGTCACCACGCAGCGCACACACGCACATGAACGCACACAGACCGAACACACAGATAGGAGAGTGAGATGCAAAAAAATGACATATTTATTCCAAAAAAGAAAGTATTTTGGGTGAGATTCACAAGTGTTTAACACATATGTTACACTGATCAATAGAATCGTCTTTCACATCTGTTTCCTAGTCGTGGTTATGCTCCTGTGTTCAGTCAGTTAATCACCAACTAGCATGTTTCATTCTCCAGTTCTTTGTCAGATTGTCTTGTTTTTAATAGTCAATCATTTCAGCATTTCTTGATTTCCTGGTGTTCCTCTTGGTTTTTTTCCTTGAGTTATTGATTAAACTGTGTGTGACGTTTGGACTGTTCTCGGGTTTTCCCCTTTTTCCTGTGTCTTACTAGTTTGGATTGAAGATTAAGGTTAAGATTAAAAACTTTGAACTTTTTAATCTTGTTAGTTTTTGTTTTCATTGTTCTTCTGTTTTGTTGTGCTTTGTTTTTTAATTACCATATTGCAAAAGTCATATTTTCCATGGACACATCTAAGAAGGTAAAATATTTATTACAGCATAAAAACAAAACAGCGATGAAGACATCCCAAATCCACGAAAGCTTTGAGAAACTGGTTTGATCCTAAATTTGACCAGATTGACAAAGATTAAAAACACTTGCTGCAATTTTTTTTAATTTTAGCTTTATCTTTTGATCATACAATATCATGTGCCTTTTTTCAGTGATCTTTTACGGCCTAGTTTGAGTTTTTAGTTTAGTTTTGGTTTGTTACGTTAACCTTGAATGGGACCATGCTTTACAAAATGGTCATATTGCTTGTATGAAATTTGGAACCGGTAACTGAGACCATGAGCTCATTAGAAAAGTGTTTACTGAGGTCATAAATCAAGACGTAAGCAGATTTTGTGTTCCTGTACAAGTCCATACAACCCGACTTACTCAATACATGAAAAATTAATTATCTTGCAGCTGGTTTAAAACCACGTTTTCTTATCATCACAGCAGATACTTTATTGGTTTCATGTTTCTGTAGTTTATATATAATCATTACAGGTTTGTGCTGCCAGAAGTGATTAGACTGAAGTGATGGTGCATGTCTGTAACTCTCATTTAAACTCATTTTTAAAAATCAGGAATTTTCAGTTTTTACAGAATTTTCCTAAAAAACATTTAAAAGCTGCAAAAAAACATGTAAACATTGTAAAAGCAGGAAAATGACATCATTCAAACACTTCATTTCAAAAGCTAAAGCTGTTGTAGTGCGTAACAATATTTTGCTTTGTAACTAAATGCCATTGTGGGGTTAATAATCAGCTGGTTTGGGGTCTGTACACACAGCAGCACACTGAATGAAAAACCACGCAAACAAATGTATCCTTCCCTCAAAGGATCTCTTATTGTCAACACAAGCAAAGCTCGTCACTGTTTAGGAATATCAACTGACTGCACAGACACACACTCCTTTAGTGCTTAAAAAAAGAAAAAAGATTGTTTTTGAAAGTCTAGCAGAGAATCTTCTCAGCATGCTTTCCGTCTTTTCATTCTTTCGCTCTCGATTGTTTTCCCAAAAGCCTTCTCGACTCTGTTTAGACACGTTTCCTTTTGTCTCTTTTGTTTCTCCCCTGTATCTTCTTTTACATCCTCCTCTGCATTTAAAGTTGTTTTCTTGTCGGTGTTTTCAAAGTCAGCGTAATTATACAACCTCGGTACGTATGCTTGCTGAAAACCACCGCAGAGCCTTCTTGCAAATAATCCTGTCAAAACAAGGAAGATCAATTTCCCTGTGGTTGTACTGAGACCAGGAACTACTGACTGTGTATTTGTTTACTGTGCCACAGACAGAAAAGGGATGTGTGATGCAAACACACACTTATTTTCCATGTTTGTGGAAAATGCACACAGAGTGAGAACACAGGAATTGATATTCTGACAGGAGAGGTTTCAGAGAGCAGCGGGGAAATGTGTATAAGAATTCTATTATTTTGCAGCCATTAGAGCTCGACTGCACTCTTTTTCTTTTTTTTTAAAACATCAACCCTGACCTCCGCGGAGTCCTCATCATTAAAACGGCAGCTCTGAATAAATGTTTGTTGTCCCTATTTTAGATCTCGGGACAAGCTGCGTGACTGCATCACCATATCTTGCAGCTGAGGCGCACTCTCCATGTTTACGCATCCTTACACTGCCTGATGTTCATGCATGGTGGATATACTTGGTAACAGGACAATAAACCCAGTGTGTATCTGTAAAATTACAGTGTTTCTCCACACTCGTTCATTGTTTTAAATTTGACACCTTCTGTGTAACTTTATTTCACTATAATCGATATAAATAGAATAAATATACCAGTTATTCTAAGGATATCTCTTACTATAATGATGTGTATGTATATATGCACCCTCTCCTCCTTAACGAGCAGGCCAATCTGAATGAAACCTTGCACAAACATTGCTACACACACAGCAGTTATTCAAATATATATGTTTTTAAAAAGCTTTTAATATAAATCCCAATTCTTTTGATTTTCCTGTATATCATTCAGGTCATCTCCAGTTTGCATAAAAGTTTATGGCTCCAAGTTTAATTGACCTCAATTTCAGGTATTTAGCGGTTAGACCCCGACAGCCCAGGGGAGCAAAACTGAATCCCAGCGGTGACAGCGATTAGGACAGGACTCCCCGAAGTCTAGATGCTGGTGGTGGAGATGAAGGTGGAGGCTTGGGAGGAGGTGGGTTGCACAAAGGCGACTGCAAGGAAAAATGACAGGTGCACAGTGAGATTTAAAGCATGCGGACTGAAAGCTACATGGCCAGAAAAAGGCCGGCAGAAAGCTGATCAGACTAGACCCATGATGTCACAATCAGCTGGACAGCGTGGGAAAGTGGAAGCGATGTAAAACTTAGATTAGCCAAAACCTGGAAAGCAGACAGGTGAGTGACAACAGATCTTCATCACTGAACTTACGCATAAATTTCATAATGAAACCTTTGAAGCTATAATGAAAAACCTGTTCACAAAGCTGCCAAAATCAACATTTAAATCCAGTAATATGCTTATTGGGGGTTTTCCCTTTCCTCCAGTTTATGGAGTAGCTTTAGTGTTCAGAGTGCACACTGAAGGAAGTTACTCACGGAAAGTACTTACCACAATCGAGCTGAATTCCCTGTTGCCAGTCCAAGCTTTTCACCTGTTTCTTATTTCTATCATATTTGCATAAATAACACCTCACATCTAGTGTGGCTCCTCCTTAAACGAATAACAAAGAGCTGCCTCTCAGTCTGCAGCTTCCTCACTAGAGCGGCTTATGGTAACTAAAATGTCTCAGCCAGGAAAAAAGTTATATCTGTGGTTATTCCAGAGTCCTGATATGTTTGAATTTCAGTAGAGTTGGACTTGTTTTTGATTTCTTGTATTAACCTTGTACTTTGAATTGTTCCAAGCCCCTCAGTGCTCCTTATGTCATGTTCAGTGTGTGTGGTTCTTGGCTCTCAGTCAAAAATCCAAAACAACTGAAGTGAAACCCTTAAAGGGTTACTGTGCTTTCAAATCACCCATTATCTATTTTGCTGCCTAAAAAAAGCAGCTTAATGCTACTCTCACAAAAGGGAAGTGTCTGGGCACGGCAGGATTACAAAGTAATGACCTTGCGGGCTTGTTGGCTTTGAAATGGTTGCTTTGAAGATTTGGATCAACCACTGACAGACCTGGTCTTCAGAATGCCTTTAGTGCGTCAAGACAATGCTAACACTTCAAAAAGATGGAATTACTCAATCACATTGCAATTGCATGGAGTCAAGTTGGCAATTACCTGCAATTTGTTTGCAATAGATGGTGATTAACTGTTATATAATAGTGAAAATGACCAACCTGTTGCTTTGTGCATGCACAGAAATTTGCATTAACTACTTTAATGTCCAGCCAGAAACCCACAGATTTGACACGCAAATTTAGAAAAATTAGCAATTTAACAGAAAAATGACATGGACAGTCATGACCTTGCTTTTATATTAGAAAATAACCAGTTGGCAACCAGCTGAGTGGAGTCCCCTATTGCAAAGAGATGTTTTAGATGAGTTGTGCTTACTCAGAGTGATTGCAGGCTATCAGCATCACCTTTCTATCCATCCAAAGTTAGAAAAAGTTGATCATTTGGGTTAAATAACAGCCCTTTTTTCCAGGTTAACATTTACTGGAGATTTACTTTATGGTGTATCTACAAGTTCTAATAATTGCAGTGCATTGCGTGAGAAAATTAAGTATTTTTTAACATTCAAATGATGCCATAATTCTAAACCTCACAACAAAACTGAAAATGAGATTAACATGGGGACTTTAAGTTGGTATGAAAAGGGAACTAGTGTGACCTCATTGTCAGAAAAAAAAAACTATTACATTAAAGAAGCATCAACAAAACTCACCTTTAATAGTAACTCTTAATATCTGTGCCCTCAGAAACATAGTTCATTCATAAAAACTAGATTGTCCTGTCATATATAGTACACTATCTATCCACTGCCGTCATCTCACAAATGTTCCAATGCAGGTTTTTTTGTTTTTAAATCATCAGTTTTGATCTTTACTAACAACACCTGAATGATTTCTGTGTCTCTCACTGGCTCAGAAAAGTCGAAAATACTCCTAACATCCTGTAAAGAAGCTGGTTTTAGAGCTAGTGTGACTTTGGATAGTTTGTTTCAATTTTGAATTATGTATAAAAAATATCCTCTTTATTAAATTAATGTTCACATTTCTAGATCACATCAACACATTTTCCCTGTCAACACGGTGCAGCAGAAACATAATGCTGAAAGATTACCACCCGTTGTTATGGTGAACTTCTTATGAAGCTGTAGCCTGTTTTCATGTGTCTGACTGCACGTTTCGTCCTACTGATTATAACGTCTACATTCACGTGCCACACTGGGCGTTTTTCTAATCACCGCTAACACCTCCACGATGGAATGACACGCTCGCTGCTGTGCGTTTCAAAGAGTTTCCCTCGTGACTGACCATATCCATTTGGATTTTACTCCACACGGCTTTTGCCTCCCTCATTTTCTCCATGCTACTGCAGAACCAGAGGAAGTCAGTCTTCGCCTTTGCTGAGGCCCAGACGTAATAAGATTTGAGGGACATCAAAGTGCCTCTCCTTTGAGGAGGAAAAATAGATCGGATGAAAAATAGGCCTGAAATGCAAATGTCCCACTGCGCTGATGAACATGAGTCAGCTTCCTCAGGAGTGCTGCACAAAGACACGAAGACAAGCTTGGACAGTTCAGAAGTTTTGGAAAATGAGTTCATGGATACATTTCAAAGAAAAGCTGTTTGTGTTTAAAACAAGATATGAATCATGTTGTGATGAAAGGCTGCAGTTGGAAAATTGACACTCGGAGGTAATGATGTGAAGCTGTTGAAAAACAAGACAGAGATGAATGCACACAAAAGCAAATACACTAAAGTGAGTCAACAAGGGAGGCACAATGGCATCTCAAGAAGTGTCATTCCTTCTTTTGAGGAGCGTGAATGGAGTTGGCTCGTGCTTTGAATACTGATCACTGACCTCGCTGCAACGTGAAGCAGGATTAGAGGCTGTTTGCGTGCACAAACTTTGAGGTTAGGGCCGACTTTTCCGTCTCATTGACAAGTTAGATCTAAGCTCTGTCTCCGTGCTATTTAATTACCTGACACCGTAATAAGAGCGCGGTAGTGTAGCAAGCATATGAAAAACAAGAGTTTTCAAGATAACACAGTTTCATATCAGCCTGCGTTTCCTGTCTCTGTGCTTTATCTGCTGCCTTCCTCTTTCTCTGCAATTGGCAAGCTTGTTGTGTTTGTTTGCCTTTAACTATTTATTGACAATGCAACCAAGTGGAAGCTCGATTCGGCATTGATCCCCTCCCTACAGCTACAGATACTGTCAGGGGTTGGTTGAGTCATAGTTTCCTGTAAACATTAGGGCCCTTCGAATTTAAACAAATGCGTGGATTTGTGTATGCACAGCGATGTCACGTGTGTAGAATTCTTCTTTTTTATGAAAGCTTGAGTGTTGCAGGAGATGTGCGCAAGTTTCATTTCAACTTGTAAAGAAGAAGTGCAAGTCTATAATTATGAATTGATTTGTTGACTTGGTGAACTGAAAATAACTTTCCACTGATGTGGACAATGAAGGTATTCTTTTCTTTTCTAGTCTAGTCTAGTCTGCACACACAACCATTGCACACATTTGTGGTATTGGTTTTTGTTTTAGTCAGTTATCCTTGTTACAAAATGCCACTCTCATCTGTCTCTGGGCTTTTGGACATGATGTAGCTTGTTGCAGCGTTAGTCTTTCTCAAAAACCCAAGCATCAGATACCATCACTGTCAAACAATTCCTGGACTCCACAGTAAAAAATACCCAACTTTACAGCAGAGAGATTTCAGTTTCAGTATTCAGATGAGTTTTTATGGACCAATTTGTAACGTTTCTGCATCAGTACTTGGTGAAATTGGCTCTGTTTGTTCAAAGGCAGCACAGAAATTAGGTGCCAAATAAGGATTCACCACATACTGGAGTATTATGCAGTGAGCCTGTTTAATTATTCTCAGTTCTCATCTTCTGGCAACCAGCGTTCATCATCATAATTTTTTGGTGCTGTCATTAGATTTGTGTAAATAGTATCATGCAAACCACTTGCAAAAAAACTGCGTTTTTTACAAATTTTCTACTAAATTTAACCAGATCTCAGTTTGTATTAAAGTTACATTATCATCTTATTTCTGCTGCTGTTTGCTTTATTGCTCTCACTTAATATGTTTCGCCTGTGCACACATTTACATTTCAGTAATGCAAATAACAGTGTGGAAGTTTGCGTCCCTGTGTGTGGGTAATGGGACATTTTTCCCATAGTGATTTGGATGACGCTTGATTGTTTTTGCTTTTTATTACAAATGGAGCATTTAGAGGAGCATTACGAGAGCATTTGGGCCGTAAGTGCTGCTGGAAATGGACAGTTTAAATGCAGCCTTATGCTTTTTTTATTCATATATTTAGATTTACGCTCCATTAGGAATTGTCACATAAATTAATATGAAAGTATAGTAGAGAAAAAGACATAAGATGAATGTTTAGAGAGCATCATAGAGAGCGAGGAAATAATGCCTGGAGGCTCCAGGTGGATATAGAGAAATGATCAGGGTTAAATCATCTGGCATCCTTGGCCTACTGGGCGTCTGGACTTCTTTTCTCTGGAAGATCATCCTTTTGTGAAGAAATGCTGGTAGGAATTTTTTGTAATGAAAGTCTCGAGGGGCTAGTAAAAGCAATGGTAATAACAAACAGTAATACAGCACAGCTAAATGAATTTCCCTTTTGCTTATTTCATCGCCACACAGCAAGGATAACTGCAGGGATGACAATGAAGTTAACAAATGAAACAAGTGAGTTTTGTCAAAGGCGGGGAAAAACATTACAGTTTGTCATGTTCACTTAAATACAAAAGAAGTATCCTAGAATCTTCAATCACTGCTTTTACTAAGGAGTGTGATGTAGTAATATTCATGCGGATGGCTTTAATATGTATAAATGTTATTGCTTTAGTTTTGCTGATTTGTTTTTTTCAGCTCCAGGGTCCTTAGATCCCTGCTTCTTTGTGGGGATTTCGTTTCTTTCCTTTTGGGATGTAAGCCCTCTTAATCTGGTTTTTCGTAGCTTTAATTGTTGGTTTACCTCATTTGTTTATGAAGGGAAGTCCCCAGTTTGTGGCTTGCACATACTCCTTCCACTTTTTTTGCATTATTTTTTTCTTTACAGCGAGAACATTGGTTTATTTTCTGTTTTCTGGAGGTTTTGGTGCAGCACCTGCTTTGCATCTGACTTGAGGCAGGAATGGCAAGCAACCAAAAAAAGTGTTTTTGGGGAATACACAAGTTTGGCTGACCGCTCTTTAGGCCTGAGTGACTGAAGCATTATCAGTGAGATATGTTGAGGCTGTTTTTCCTGGTTGTGGCTCTTGCACAGTGAAAGCATTGCAGTTAACATCATCACCTCACAGCAAGAATGCTCTGGCCTCAGATCTGTTGCTTCCATAGGTGTGAATGTGAATGGTTGTCAGTCCGGTGATTAACTGCATGTGGTGCAAAACACATATCAGCAGTTGATTCTGCACACGCCTCAGGTAGTTTTCTTCCCACAGCGATAGGAGTTGGTAATCTTGCTGCAGAGTTAAAGACGTAAAGCCTGTCAGCTCGCCTGCTCCCTCTTATCCCATTACTCCCTGCAGTATTTGAAACTGAGATGCACATTGGATGAAAAACGTCAGCATTAACCTGCTTTTCTGCCACTGTTCCACAGTGAGTCTGTGGTCTTTTGCCGAGCAGAGAAATGGTTGCAAATGTGACAAAGTTAAAAGTATCTTTACATGTATGTAGCATGTGTTGAATTAAAGTGCATTTAGTCAATTATTCTGCATTTTTACCTTAACTAATAAATTAATCGTAGTGCTTAGGAGCACCACACAACAAAAATCGAATTCTTCAGTTGACTCTGTTTTAACATAAGTGTGAGAAGCCATCATCTTTCCCCCACTTTGAATTCCCAACTCAAAATAATATGTGCTGATCTATGAATCCTCGCTGATTTCAGCTTCTATTTAACCTCCGTCATTTTGCCCTTTACATAATCGATACTTTTAACCTCAGTAGTTTGTGTGATTTTGCCAGACAGATTAAAGACAAATTAAAATTTCAGACAACCTTCTGTCCCATATTATTGCTTGCAAAACACACTCTTTACACCACATTTAGTCTGTTGGGATCTGGTCACCCTGAAGCCAAAATTATGCTCGCTTGCAGATGTGGACAAGGACAGCTGCAAACATCACAGTTGAGTAGTTATTCCTATTATCCTTTTTTTCTAGTCCACTTGGATTCCGCCTCAAGGACAAATGCATAGATGCTGCGTCATAGTACACATTGCAAAAACTGAAGGCCATCCATTTGCATTTGCTCTTTGATTATGAAATGTCAGGAATTCGCTGCATCCATAGTGTCACAGCTTCATTAATTTAACAAAATAGTAAATAAAACACAACCTGTGTTCCTTACTGTGTAACAATAATGAAACAAAGACATGTTATTTGTGACTAATTACAGCCAGCAACCTCCTGCAACCACTCTCCAATCAGCAAATACACATTTTTCCCTAGCGACCGGTGGATACCAGAGGAACACTCACTGATTTCCAAGCATATGTTTAACAATAAATTTCACAACAACTATCAGCAGCATGCAGCAACCAATCAGGGTGTACTAATTTTTCCCTTGGTCAGTGGTTGCCAGGGGTCCCCAATTGGTCTGTAGGCCTGTGTGACTCGAGCCTTAGAAATGAACATTTGAAGTAGATCACACACAAATTATACTAGATGAAAAAAGTTGCTTTTATAATCATCTTATTTATAAATGTATTTATTTTTATTTGCTTTAATCATTTATTTATGAATAAAAGTATAAGTAACCATGGTTGCTTGATCTCACATATTCTTAAAAAATTAAGACGAATGTCTGAGAATGTATTGAAATAATAAAGGACCCTCTTCAATTGTTTCCCCAACACAAGAAGTGAAACGTTTTAAAACCCAGCAGTTGATTGTATTGTACTGGCACATAACCTTGAGCACAGCAGGGCCTGTATTAAGCAAAGAACAATATGTTAACTTCAGTCAACAGAGATTGCTATCTTTACGGGCTTGATTAGGTACTTGTGCAATTAAGGCAGAGTACAAGCTGCATGGAGCGATCCATTATTCAGAGCAGAGCATCTCTAGTATCGGGCTCTGACAGCCATTTGTTAGATTAACTCTCACTCCCGTGCGCCGGACAATTCATGTTGAAAAATGTATACTTTAATTGGAAAGTGTTGCTCCTTTACCTAAACACACTAAGCTTGTTTAAAGAGTTTGACAGAATGGTGGATGCTGCTGGGGTTCTGTAGTCATATTCAAAAAGGATTTGACTGCTCATTTGCAGTTGCAGAGGATCACCTTGCAAATGTCACAGGTGCAGCTTTCCATTAAAGTGGGGTTTTGTTGTTATACCAACAAAGGAACACACAATCAGCGATAGGGTCAAAAATACAAGTGCAAAAGGCAAGAAGGAAATGAGGTTAAATCGAGGGCATGGGCATGACTAATGCTCACTCTAAACCACTTGTTTTTATTCCTTTGTCCTCTCAAGTGTGAAATATTGTGGTCTGAATAAGGGATTCAAGATGCAGCTACCTTTCGTTCATTTGATTTCAGTGGTCTAGCCGGCATAAATATATTTATTGTATTTTCAGATGAGTTCCTCATGTGGAAATTGCATTTTATGCATCGACTTTCTGGTGCTCAAAAACAAAGATTACCAAAGAGAAGCACTCCCAGTTAGATTGCTTAATAATTGAAAAATCATTTATACAGCTGGTTCTGACATTTGGCATCAGAGTCATATTTACATTGTTCTTCTCATTTTGACTGATAAGCATTTTTTTTTTATAACAAGCTTTTTAAATCCTACACATTGTACCAATAACAATATGTAAAAATTAATTTATGAGCAGGGCGGGCAATCAGTGCTTCCATAGGATTAACACTGGAAGAAAATGGGGATTTAATTCAGTCTGTGACCTACGCAGACAGTTTTTATTGCTTTTTTAAATCTCCAAAATCTCTTCAGCGTTGTAGCGTCAAGTGCAGAGAGACAATAAAATACTGGGTTTAGTGTTAAAGCTCTAAATGCCATTTTTGCCCTTACTGTATGGAAATACGCCAAGGCTGCTTTGGCAACATTTAGATATGGGCTTGAACTGAAAAAGTTGAAGGCTGTCGCTCGTGTGCTCTGTCATTTTGGCATAATTTTACTTATTATATGTACAGCCAGGTGAGATCATTAACAGCTCAAGCAGTAAAGCAAATCTTTATTTAAATAACACATTTCATTGCATGGGGAATACAGTGTGTTTCACAGAAAGCCAACGATCATTAGAAGAATATGCATATGCATGGGCACAGGTTTCACTCGCACACTGGTGGGAAAGAGGACATATTAAGTGTGCAGCCTGGCGGTTTCCAATTAGAATTTTTTTAGTGTCAGAAAATGAATTTCCTCCGTGGATTGTGGTGAATTTTTAAGCATCAACATGTGTCCTTTCTGCATCAAATAAAGCTGGACTTTATTTCTGTAAAGGAAACATAAAAACCTTTTCTTTTCTAAATAAAAGGTTCTGTTTTGTTTGGTTTTTAATTTTACTGAGAGGGAGGAAAGCGTAGGGGGAAAACATATAATTTTCCATATATGTGTATGCTGTATAGATTGCTAAATGCAAAATCACAGTGACAAATTGCACAAAGCCCAAGTGAAGCACTGCAAGTTATTTGTCTTTTTAACCGCAATAAGTGTCTCAAATACAATCCTGAGCTTTCCATCAATTTCTAGAAAGAAAAAAAGACTCTTTGCAGACATATTTGACTGTGCCATTTGGCATTTTTTTGGTTTCGTGGCTTCGGTAATGTTGATAAATGGTGAATCCAAATCCAAGTCTCGAATTTCCCAGATGCTCTCTATGCATTTCTCCACAGTCTGTGGTGGGAATAGATTCATATAGAAAGGCTATTATCCATCCAGCTGTCCATCTTCACCCTCATTCACGTATTCATCCATCCATTCTCCAGACCAGATGTCCTCATGGCATCTTCCCCCAGCTCCTTTACAGCCAAATCTCTGCATAGTGCATGTAATGCGCTCCTAGTGGATTCTGTAGTGGTTTTATGCCAGTGCAGGAAGAAGGGCTGACATTTGAAAAGCATGTCGCCAAAGGTTAAGTTTAGGTAGTGCAGTGTGTAATTAAAGTGCTTGATTGGACACTTGGAGAATTTAATATTCATCCTTGAAATTGATCTTGTTGTAAAGTAGTTGCTCATGAATAAACCCAGCACTGCATTTGTGTGTCAGTAGGTGGTTGTACTACTGGATGGATTGGCAAAAACTAAAACTGCTCTAAAGTTCACAGTTGATGCATTTCTCCACCATGCTGATCCCCCAGCTTCATTTCCACCAGCAGGTTGATTTTTGATCCAGAGTGAACGTGTCCTGCATCAACTGGCTGGAGCGTCATGCAATTTGGCACACGGTTGCTGTCCCTCAGTAATTGGCGTCCTTCGGCGTTATCACAGCAGCAGCTGAAACTGATGACATCTGAACTAAAAACTCCAGATGCAAGCCTGTAAATCACGCGCCTATTCGACACCCTCTTTAAAGCAGAACAGAGAGGAATACATCATCATTATTATTAACTAGTGTCTTTCTGTGAGCAGCCGGTGGTTATTTGGTTGTTGGCGCTTTATTTTACAGAACAGGCTCTTCCTGAAAATAGAAGAGGAAATGAAACAAAGCAGCAAATGACACTAGCGCGACGCCAAACAGAAAGTCTCATATTAGGGTTCACATTTTAAAGCCCTGTGTGGGAATGCAGACACACAAAAATCGTTCATGTGTGTGCTGCAGTGGCATTTGAACTTGAAATAAACCTTTATTCTTTACACATTTCCACTTCTGCAAACCCATGAAATGTAAATGCCACACATTCTGGGTGTTCAGTGTCAACAGAGTGTGTCACTCTCGGAGCTGACGACTGCCTGCATATTTGCGAGCAAGATTAGCTGGACAGAAATATCCGTATGGCTTTCAGGGGCTGTACATTCACCAAACACAGGATGTCTCTCAAGACTGGAGAGAGGAAGGAGAAAGCTTTTGAATCCCTGAAGCTTCACTTCATAAGATCTTCCGGCGCCATGCTCTTTTTAAGAAAAAAAAAGTTGGACTTTATTCTAAAAAAGATTTGATGGTATTATTTATATTTTTTTTTTTTGAAAAAAGAAAGCTTTTGCACTTTACCATTTGATGATAGAATCCTTGATGCCTTCGGGATCTCAGCGGGACGGCTTATTTGAAGCAATTGTGTTAATTTTGCTGCAAGAAAGAAGATTATGTTTTTCCAGCTGTTATTTTGATCAAAATAAGTGGTGTCTATTATCTCTCAAGTTTAATATTATATTTGATGATAACAAAGAATATTATCCGCTCTGTATCCACAGTTGTTGTTAGCTATTAAATAAGTGGAATGATGCACAAGAAAGCGAGAATGAGATTGTAGTGAGAAGAAAACACGTTTTATTAAATATGATGCGTAATCTAGGGGTGACAAACATACGGCTCGCAGACCAGAAATGGCACGGCAAGGGGTGCAGTCTTGCTGGTTGCCTTTCTAACATCCAGTGAGTTAAAAATAAGGAATATATAAGATGCACCATATATTAGAGCCAAATGTTAAAAAAACAACAGCATTTAGAGCGGTCTGAAGCCTGCTCTTTGTCTGATGTAGGTTTCTATCTGCGCCGCAGTGCTGCGTCTCCTTTGTTATATTTTTCACTTCCAGCGGGGCAAAGGCCTGAACTGCATGCAGGTCGCTTCAGCATCCCGACTCCTCTGCTATGAAGCCATGCTGCTCTAATAGCCACAGTAAGCTGTTTAGCATCATCATCATCCTACTGAAATATATAAGCTTCCGTGAACAGGACATCATCTGGATGGAAGCATGTGTTCTTCTAAAACCTTTAATACCTTTATAGCACTGATGGTCCCGTTCCATATGTGAAAGCTGACAATTCCATAGGCACTAACGCATCCCCATACCATCAGAGACAGCAGGTTTCTGAACTTAACTCTGATTAGCCAGACAGTCACCCTCCTTAAATTCAATTTAATTCAATTTTACTTATATAGCGTCAAATCACAACAGTCGCCTACAATAATACAACAGAGAAAAACCCAACAACCCCCTATGAACAAGCACTTTGGCGACAGTGGGAAGGAAAAACTCCCCTTTAACAGGAAGAAACCTCCTGCAGAACCAGGCTCAGGGAGGGGCGGCCTTCTGCTGTGATTGGTTGGGGTGAGAGAAGGAAGACTGGACAAAAGACATGCTGTGGAAGAGAGACAGAGATTAATAACAAGTATGACTGAATGCAGAGAGGTCAAAATGAGCTTTGATCCAGAGAAGACGGCGGCGTTTTAGAATTATGTTGACATATGGCTTCTTCTTTGCATGATGGAGCTTTAACCTGAATTTGTTAATGGCACGGTGAACTTTCACACACAATGACTTCTGAAGTGTTCCTGAGCCCATACTGTGATTTCCATGACAGAATGATGCCTGTCTTTAATGCAGTGCCGCCTGAGGACCTAAACATCACATGCATCCAGTATTGATTTTCAGCTTTGTCCCTTGTGTACAGAGATTTCTCCAGATTCTTGGAATCATTTCATGGTGTTACGTACTGTAGATGATGAGACATTCAAAGTCTTTGCAATTTTACATTAAAGAAAATTATTCTGAGATTGTTGTAATGCGCATTTTTGCATATTGATGAACTAATTCCTAGCTTTACTCATGAAAAACTTCGCCTACTTAAGATGCACATTTTATGCTCACCTAAATAGTTGCAAAATGTTTCTCCAGCATTTTTTAGGACCATTTTTCGAGACCCTTTTTGCCCCTGTCCCTAATTTCCACATTTTTTGCTGGTGCTATCAAATTAAAAACAAGACAATATTTTCTTAGAATTGTAGATAATTTTATTTTATTTAGAAAAAGATTTTATTGGAGTAGGTTTGGACATATATGTTTAAAAGATATGATAATTGATTAGGCTAACAGATGAATCAATAAAATCGAGTGCTTTATTGAATAAAAATATTTCACTATCCACCTTTCTTTAAAAATCAACTGTAAAGGGATATTAATCAAACAAGACAATAAACTCGGAAGGATTATTAATTATTTTGGTGATTATTTCTAATCACTTCATGTGTAAAATGTCTGAAAAGCATGGGCATACTCCCATATAGTCAGCTTACGTTTGATTTTTTCTAAAGAATTATTCAATAAATTGCTCAATTTTATTGATTCTTCAATAGACCTAATCAATTATATTAAAAAAATGCACGTCCAAACCGATTCCAATCAAAATATAGCTATTTGTGGAATCCTATTAATAAAATGTATCTGTATATATCTATATTAGTTATTTTATTATTAATATATATTATTATATTTCCCCGGCTCTTACATTGTTTCCTATTACGTCCATTCATGACATCTGAATGTTCATTGAGGTGAATGACTCCCAGATTCTCAGGGGGAGGGAGGGAAGGATGAGGAGGAAACGGGGATGGAGGGGGCCTCCGAGGGGGTGATGATGAAGTCAATAAATAAGGGCAAGTGAGGCGAGTCAAAGAAGAGGATTGCGCCGCATTTCACGCGACACGAACGTCCCGACATGTGTCCGTGTGTACAGTGCGTGCTTTACAGTGGAATTCCTGTAGAGAGCAGTAGATAGTTTTAATAAGTGCTTACACCGCCGAGCGCTGCCCTTACTGTACCGGGCATAAGCGGAGGGAGGAGCGAGCGTGTAGTATTTCTTTTTCGCTTCTTTCCCCCGATGTCGTTGCAGCCCATCCAAACGCTACTGGAAGGCAGCAAAAAGAGGAAACAAACGGCTTCAATCCGCGCTGAAGCTTTGCAGGAAGGAGCACTGGGGGTTGTTGTCCGAGCGGGGAGATAATTTGACGGTACGAGGAGCAGCAGCTTGGCCGAGGAATGGGCTCGGAGTGAGGGGACGGGGGAGCCATCCAGCGCTTCTCTACTGCTACACTTGTGCATGAACCCGGGGACTTTCTCACGCTTTATTTCCGCCCCGTATCCCAGCGGGAAGTTGTGTCCAAACCGCGTGGGGAGTAACTGAAGGTGAAGGTGAGTGTCGCGATCATGCCGAAACACGACGTTCACAGCGTGGTGGGCAGGCAGTTGTTTGGCGGCGCTAGCCTCAGTAGCCCGGGCTGGTTTGACAGATCGGATCAGCAGCGAAGGGTAACGCACGGAGTGGAGTCCAGCAGGGGCTGGGTAATCCTGCTCGTCACTCCGGCTAGCAGTTGTCAGCATACCCAAAGTGATCGTCAGGGTACTGACAGCCTTTTTTTTTGTTTGCTTTTGTTGCGGTTAATTGTGGTGTGTGCAGCTTGGCATTTACGCCTGCTGCACACTGACGCGCACGGTCAAATCACGCATGCACACGTGCACACACACATAGGGGCTGATAGCCTAACTGATAAAGATCAGTAGCTATGACAGGCTACACCTACAGTCCTAAAGGGAACCTCAAGCGGCGGTTACCTGACCCTAATTTGGTTTCCAACTTTTTCTTCCCTCGGATGTTGCAGAAGTTACAGTGCTGTCTGTAATCTAGTATCAGTAAGAGCACTGCAGATCAATACTTATTATTACTATGACTTACGGCTCTAATAAATTAACTTTTATGTCAGGGGCGTTTCCAGGATTTTCTTTTTCTTTTTTTACAGTGGGGTGGTGAAGGGGAGGTCCACAGGAAGTCAGAATATTTGATCAGAAAGAGGGGAAAAAACTTTATTGTATTTTCAGGCTCCTGTGCAGCCCTGTGCACTAATGCAAGCAATATTAAATGAAAAGTAGTGTTGCACAAGAGTTTAAGCATCATTTTGTAGAGGGTGGGATTTAGACTCTTGAAGTAAAAGCTATGGCCATAATTTAGTAATAGTACTAAAGCTTATCATCAACACAAGTGTCTACAGTGAAAATAGTTATTATACAGATTGCACTTATTGAGTCATTAATGTGATTCACTGCAATCGTGCTGAGGCATATGATTCCACTTTTAATTCTGCTTTATCAATATCAATCTGCAAAAATAGCAACTGACTGTGCAAAGGTATAATGTATATGGTGGTTGAGCAAATCTACTGACTATATGCAACCGCTGGTTTTATCCATGCTCTCATTCATTGGTGGGAGGCCAGTAATGTGTCACTGATGGGGGGTTGTGTCACTCTGTTTCCCTCTCATGGACACCACAGCCCTGCTCAGGTGATGCAGAAGTAAGATTTTAAAGCACTGGAAATGATCTTGCATTGCAAACAGTCCTATAGATCAAAACGAGTATGCACTTTTAAGTTTGCAAGATCCTATGTTTGCATGTATTTTGTGCATTTGTGTAAATATAGCTGGTTACATAATAGTCCCTGTAATCCTTACAGGCTAGCATTTAGGACCTTTTCTCTTCCTGCTTCTGTCTATGCACAAGTACACCAGTACAGCTCTGGTGATCGCTGTCAGATCTGATCACTTTATATTGCACATATCAGAGCATTGTTCCAGTTGATCAGCACATTAAAGCAATTGCAGCTGTTAAATGCGCTGTTATGCTGTGCATCCACTAATACAGTTTGTTTTAGATAAACAGCTGCAGAATAGAGTACAGTTCAATACAGCAGGGTGGTTAAAGCCAGCTTTGGCATGAATGCCAAACCAAATGCAAAGTGTTGCCAACTGAACTGCTTAATGATGCCAAGAAAAACCTTAATAATGCTTGTTAATATGCAGCAGCTTTGACTGACAGACGACAAGCAACACTGACACCTTCATCATCCCCACGAGGCATGTGAGAATCCCTGCTGAAAACAACCACTGTGCACAATTGCAGATCGTTAGTACCGTAAATGCAACTGGGATTGTTCCCTGTGCGCACTCGCAGCTGTTTGCGTGCAAAAGCAGTCATCACCACATTACAGCACTATAATAATGAAATCACTTAATGTAACCACTCTGCTTAACGCCTTTCCTGGGTCTGGATTCTTAGCGGCTTGTGCTGTGCTGATAGAAGGTGACAGTCTAAAAGCTGTAGGCTCTTGCAGTCGAATCCATCAAGCTTGCAACAGAAACACTTTCTCTGGCTCAGTGAAGCATTTATCAGTTAGCAGGCTATAAGGTTTTAAACATGCTAACCAGCTGCAAATCTTAACATGGAGAGTTTTTACATTTGGAAGCGCTTCAGAGATAGAGAGCAATTTGCACATCAAAAGGACCTGAAACCTAAAAGTGTATTAGTCATATTTTTGGACGAGGCTCTAAATGACCGTACAGTCTTGGGGTTTAATACAAAAGCAGTCTAAAAGTGTTACTTTATGTCAGATGAGGTGATATGACCCCAGATGGCTGCGATTCATTAATCATTAGCTATCAGTTTAAATCTCAGGGTTCTGTCCCTGGGTTGATTATTAGCCTTGGACAAATCCACCATTCGAGTGCAGCTGTGTTCTTTAGAGGTCCGTTTAGAGGCTGTGACTGTAAATGGACTGAAAATGAGGTGTGAGACAAATTTAAGTGATGTTTTTTACACTCAAACTTTTATTAGTGTAAATGTATTTATTTTTTCTATGCAAAGAAGAAAAGCAAATAAGAAATCCTGGCTCTGCTTGTTGACTGAGTGTGTGATGTAACAGGGTTGCCTGAAAGATCACAAGGATGGTGGATCTGATCTTCTCTTCTCTTCTCTGGGGCTCCTTAAGGGGGCCAAGGGTGACCTTCAGTTTCTCCCGGCAGCAAGCACCCCAGCGGGCCTCTCTTTTTCAGACGCTCTTTCTTTTCGTCTTTCTTCCTGGCCTCCTTGCTCTTTTTCCTTTTCCTTATTCCTCCCCCTCATCATCTACTCCCATCCCCTCCCTTTTCCCCATGGTGGGGCAGCAGAGCTGAATGCTAAGAAACGTAGAGAGTTCACTTATATAACCTCGACTGTGCAGCTGATGTCCTGGTCTGTATCTGCTGTATAATGATGTCAGAGCTGTCTAGAGAGGCAGAGGGCATGCTGGGTAGGCCAATATGTCAAGAGCTATTCCTGAACCTAGTATGGTGAATGGGTTCAGTCCAAGTTTTCCTTCCTTTTTAACCTCCTAGAGTCCATTTGGACCTAAATTCCAGGTACTGAATATAGAATTGACAGTCTTGGTAAAGGGTCATAGATTTTATTGGATCATGGATTTTATTAGCACAGGTTGTCACAGTACTCATGCACTCTTTTCCCCATAAATGTACATTCTTGATTACCATAGGACATGTCAGTTATTCACTGGTCTTCACTGTCTCTTTGACTTTAGTTGCCCAACATCTGTGAGTTGACCCACAGAGTTTTTGCCTTCCACTAATTAAACCATGAATCTAAATCGTGAATGGATTTCATAGATGTTTTGAGCTTTATTCTGATGGGTTTTATCAGTAAAAACATCCTGTACAAGTGCTCATGATGTTTGATTCAGTTTGTATTTATTCAAGCGAAGAAATTGGCCTCTTTATGCACAAAGAGAGTGCTCAGATGACTAACCAAACATCCAGCATCTTTGACTGAGTGTGCCTATACATGATTATGCATACTAATTAATGAGTCCAAGCATGCAAGCAAACAAGAAATGATGTTAACCTGCATATTTAGATGGACTTTAGGGCTATTGGAGAGTTTGCCGGCCCTGTATAATGCTTGCAAATGTACAGGTTTGACGGTAGCTTGGAATAACATACAGAAAACTAGGGATTGCTCTTTCTTTGTGACAGTGCTGCAAAAATTCTATTATGGCACCAAAATACAGAATTCTACTTATTTCTGTCACTTATAATGAATTAGATTAATTAGATACCTAAACAAAACCTGTGCATTTACAATAAATGCTGTGAACCTGTTACCCTTTTACGAGCACTATCTCCCATTTATTTCTGTATAAAGGCAGTCTCTGCACCCCAAAAAGTAGCGTCATTGTTAAAACCTTTGTTTTTTAGGGCTTGATTTGCTAAAGCTGAATGGACATATTTATTTATCAGATTGTTAGAAATACAGTAAATTCACTTATTTACTGAACACACCCAGACTCGCTGCCTTTAATATAAGCGAACCAATTGTTCTTACATTCGTAGTCACTCCCAAAGGCTGTTGGCTCCTAAGCCCTCAAATGAGTGTAGATTTGGTCTCATTTTGTTTAGGGACACAGAAACCACAGTTTCCCTCCCTTTTACTGACTCAACATGTGACACAATTTTGATACACAGAACTATCAGTGTAGGATTGGTGTCCTCCTCAGTTACACTGTGTGCACATCTAGCTCACAGCCCAACACATTAGTGAGAAATGGCAACGCTAATACTAATATTAGTGATAGGTGAAAGTTATGCACCAAATACAAAAATGCATATGATGTTAGTATCAAATATGAAATTGCCAGAACAGTGGTAACATCCTTACTATTAATTACACGCATGTCCTTATAGTTTGGTAATTTCATTAGACTTAAACCCCCAAATAACAAAATGTGTTGAAAAATCGAATAATCCACTGTGAAGAAGAGTAACGCACAGAGTTTGTGTTCCAGAAATCAGTAAAGACCTGGATATTTTAATTACTGAATAATTGATTATTTTTAAATTGCTTGAATAACGCCAGACAAACCAGTTTAGTTCAGTTTACCAGTTTCTAAGCCCCAATATCTTCGTGTCATGTGGTTAAGTTCTTGCTGTACAACGCAGAAAAGTGCAAATATATTAGTTTTGACATTTTTGTCCTGATGTTTATAAAAATGTATTCATATTATTTATTTCAATTACCAGACTGTTGGTTCGGCTGCAGTTTAATAGCAGGCCATCCTGCTGTAATGTTTTGGGCACACAGTAATGGTTCTAATGGAAAGTGGCAATTCAGACCTCATTAGCAGAGAAGAATGAGTCTAACCCTCCAGTGTGATGTCGTAGCTGGTTTGCGTGTTGCATTCAGAGGCCCGTGACGCTCCACCGCTGATAAGCATGCTGTGTTGGTGAGCAGGACAAGAGATTATCACTCTGCTCTGCACCAGTCTTCACACAAAGCTCTGGGGGTCCTGCTGTCTTTTAGATACTGCAGCGTCTCATCCCTCTAGCACACAAACACACTAGTAGATGTATTACATCAGATGTCAGCCAGCAGCGGGTACCGAGTTTGTGGTTTTCTTTTTTTTTTCCCCTTTTTCATAGTGTAGTATGTTTGGGCCCCTCCTTTTTGTCTTCTCTTTGTAGGTTAGGTTTCGTTTTAATGCGTAGTTGGGGTTTTTTTTTTCAGTTGTTTCTGTTAAGCAGTGGTTTCAATGCAGATGGTTACCAGAGACTCCCCTGCTTTATCTTTTGTATTTCTCATTCCCATTGAACCGTCGCTGCTCTCTGCTGCCGCTCCTCTTTGCCAGCTTTTGCTTCACCACCTTCCAAATCACTGGGGAAAATAATAACTTGTAAAATGGCCTTTATTGGCCAGAAAGAGCTGCAAGAGTGTTTTACACAGCCGCCCTTCTTTCTTATTAACGCCAGTCAGCTTGGCTCTGCCGGGGTACGACTGGGGCCACTCACAACTAGCTTTTCATCAACGGGAATACTTGGCACCAAGGGCTGTGAGGTTTATTTCTGCCAGGGTGAAGCGTAGCACTTTACGAGGTGGAGTCCATCCGACGTTTGCTGGCACTGCTTCCTCTCTCTCTTGTCTCTCTGTGAGAGCCACCTAAGTTTATGCAGATTTGTTGACATGTTGAACAAGCAGTTCCCGTGACGCTAAAGTGGCTACTTACAAAAAAAAAGTTATAAAGATTCAGAGCTTAATCCAGACAGATTCCCTACATGGGCATCCAGGATTAAATGGGCAATAATGCTTTCATTATCTTCGCCCCTGGGGCAGAAGCTAATCGGCTCATAATCAGAGGTCCTTTGAGAACTCCTTGTGTGATTATAAGTTTGTATGTGAGTACAACAGCGGAGGACGCTGAAAATAAAAGTAATCAAAGATAACTGTAAGTTTACTCTAATAATACTCTTGATTAAACTTTTTCCTGCACAGAAATATTTGTGGTAGCTACTAAAGAGCTTTTAGCCAGAGCTTCAAGAACATCATCAGCACTGTAATTATGATCTGCTTTGATTAAGTAACACAGATTTGTTGCTTTTAGTGTGAGAGGAGCAGCTGGTACCTCAGACCTCAGGCACACAAGCCTGGAGACCAGTTGGCAAACCCCCTGGCAACCTCTAGTCGCTGGGATAAAAATGTGTACTCCGTAGCTGGTTGGTTGGTGAGTGGTTGCAGGCAACCAAAGCAGTTGCACAGAGGTTTTCTGTGCAGAGCATGCCTTTCGGTGACAAATTTTACCAAGCGACAGCATGCAAACTTCATCAAGCTGTGACCTGTTACCAGTGTGCTGTGCATCAGTCTCTTACATGTGTAGGAAAAAACCCCAACTGCTCATTTTAACCCCGGAAAAACCCTGCTGATAGCTGTTTTAAATGCTGTCTTAGATTATTTCTAATGTCCTGGATGTATCCCTGTACTAAGGATGTGCCAGTTGTCAGTTTCTTTATAAATACTAATTTTCAAAATGTCGATTTACTGATAGGCAGCATCAAAACTGATGTTTTTTGTTTTTTAAATGTAAATATTTATTTTTACTTTGGTTTCTGTTTTTGCCAGTGAACCAGAGAAAGCTTCCTTAGGAAAAAAAAAAAAAAGTCCTTTGGCTCTTCGTCACACTATTTTTGCATGATTTGCTAGTGCATAATTGATATGACACAACAAATTAGTCACAGGCATCAGTCAATGTATTTATTTACCATCAGGCAAACAGCAGCCGCACCATCGTGACCAATATCAATATTAGGCCAGTGTATCGGTTAATCCCTAAACTGTGCATATGACACGTGTAAAATATCAGAAAATAGTTCAAAATGCCTGTCAAAAATGAAACATTGCACCTTTGAAAAAGCTGTTGTGTAAAAAGAATGAAGATCACAATCACAGCTAAATACCTCGCAGCATATGGGAGCAGAGCGCAGCTGACAGGGCTACAAAGCAGTGGAGCCAAACGAACAAAATCTGCTGGAGTAATGAATAACTCTGAGCAAAGAGATGCTTATAACAAAAATCCACAATTACAATTTTGGCTCAGACCCAAGCCTTGATATGGATACTCTGTCCTGCCAGCATTTACTGTACATCACTCAGCATTTCATTAGCGCAGAAAAGAAAAAGCCATGAGTACAGGACAGTTTGACCTCCTTTATCCTATCAGTGTGTGTTTAACGTGTTTGCCTTGCTGCTGCTGCGCTGTATTGTTGAATAGAACTTAACCAGGATTACTTCTTTTGGGAAACCAGGATTTAATTTCTCTATGAAGCCAGTGCAGCTCGAATTCCGCTAAAACCCCCGGATTTAGGAGCTGAATGAATGGTCGGCCATAGAAGCAGGAGTTTTATTGCTCCCTCTTTTTCCTAATCTGTCACGCTTGAGGAAATTTAGATGGACTCGTTCCAACACCTGATGGTTTGGCAAGATCTGAAACGCCACCTCTTAATCTTTGTAATTTTATTTATTTATTTTGTTTTGGAAGTGAGGATAAGGCCATTACTTATTCCGTGCAGTGCTGCAAAGTAGCTGCACTTACAGTTGGCCTTCGGGAGAATAGCATGCAGCTTTTCATTAGGGCCAAGGCTTTTCACTTTAGATGGTGTGGAAATAGAAGTGTAGTAATGAGGCCGTGCTTTGCTTGCTCTACAGCACCAGCCTTGCTCGTCGGGTGCTCGTACAGTCTCTACTAAAGTACCCATTTCAGTGTGACCACTAGCCATCTTCTAGATGTTTTCAACTGATTTTATTTTAGTGGGATATCACTCAACAATAAGAGTGTAAATTGTGCTTGCACAGAGGATGTTACAATTGCATTTTCAGTGCTTACATTTGCAGCTGTACTGCAGCACTTGCAGAAATAGAATAGAATACCCTTATCTGTCATTGTATGGGTATAAGGCGAAATTTGGAAGTGGAAGCTATAAACAATCGTCGTTAATTTCTGCAAATTTGAATATTAATTTAACAATGCTGAAAGTTCAACTGTTTAGCTCTATGCACACATCCTCCTTGCACGTTGCTTTAAAGTTGAAGGTTGGTTGACCCAAGACCTTTCAAGCTCTAGTTAGTTAACCCTTTTATATATATTTTTGTCATATATAATTCAGTGGTACCTATACATTATCTGCCACTAGCAGCCACTTCAAGGTTGAGATGACTTGCCCACTTTGTGCTGCTAAAAGTTATTTCGCTGACTTTTATTGTCACTTCTTGGTATCTGGCCACCACATCGCTGCTAATCCTTTCCTGTGTGGACTTCAGTTTGTCTCATAATGCTTCTGTGGTAGCTGCTTATCTGCTACTTCTGTCAAACTGTTTCGGCTTTACGTCACTGTTTTGGGTAGCTGTAACATCTTTGGTACCTGCTAACTAGTTTATATGCTCTGCCTCTTTGTGTCTGAGTTGCTGTGGTCCCTAAATACTTCCACTTTGCAATGATACCACTGGTAGTTGATCAAGAAATATCTAGGAGGGTCAAAAATTCACCAAATCACGTGTTGCAATAGTGACATCCTATTACGGTGCCATACTCGCATTCGGTGAACTCTATAGAATGAAATAAGGCAGACTTTATGACTAGGTGCTTAAAGATGAAGAAACTTTGTGGCCCACGGCACAAGTACCACTTTGTACCACTAATCCATCTACTACTGTTAGTTACTGTTAACTAAAAGTCCAATCAGTTGTTGAAATTGTTATTTCTATTTTTCTGAATGAACCACTGATTCTGTATACACTCTGGTATCCCTGGTTGGGAATCAGTGTTGTGCAAACACTTCGAAGTAACATCTGCTAAGTATTTGTGAGATATTATTACGTATTTAAAAAAGGTTTAGGACTCTGTTTTTAAGACTTATCAAGATTTGAATCAGCTTAGTTATGGCAGGTTGCTCTCGTTTCACTACTTTTTAAAGCAACTGCTTCTTAAGCCAGAGAGTGACCTCTAGTTTGTCCATATGTGGGGTTTTCACAGTAGCAGTCCCAACTCCTGTCTGACTGATGCAAATATGAATGTGCATGCAAGATATTCCCCCGGGCTAAGGAACTAGACGTTGGTTTATGTTATGACTGTCTGTGAGGTTAAAAGATCACTTCAGAGTTTAGTTGAGCTCCTTTGAAGTGTGACCAACAGTTACCCACACTAGGCTCTCTGTTATTGCGTGCCGTGCACTTTTCTGTTTGAGGAAACTTTTTTTTTTTTCTGACATCACATTTCCAAACATTTCTGAAGACGTCATTTGTCCCCCCCCCTCCCCCTGATGGCCTTTTTCCCTCCTCCCGTCACGGCGAAGGCACCGCGTTTGACAGAAAGTGAAGCCGGCCACCGGCTGAGCGAGGTCAGCTCGAGCCCGAGTGTTTTTGTGAACATCGGTTTGTCAGCTGGCCTGTGATCGAATGATGATTGTGGAAATGGTCTGTCATTAAACACAGCTGCAGGTAGGCACACTGTGGCTTGTGGAGAGGCTTACTGTTAACAGGAAATGTCAATCACCTTTACAGAAATTTGTTGGTGGGTGCTATATCGGGAGCGGGGTTATTAGTCATCTCCTGTTGATTAATATCTCTCCTGCACGTTGGCACATTAGCACAGTTGTTTTTCACGCTTGCGTTTTCTGCTTTTTCAAGGAACAATAATAATAATGAGGGAGGATTATTGTAATTAGCTTGCACATTTTAAGAATGCGTTTCAAAACATTTGAATTTGTTATAAATACATATTCATATGAAGGCAATGGTTGTGAAAAACAGTGTGAGATCTGCCACTCGGTCCTGAAGGCTTAAAGTATTTTTCAGATGAGCACTTTAGAGGCTTGCTTCATGCTCGGAATATTTCTAAAACGAGGCGATGTGACCTTTGTGACCTTTTTTTTTTTTTTTTTTTCTTCATCCAAAGCAACCCTACAGGCTTCATTTGCTGATGCTCGCTGTCTGTATGGATTTAACCTTTTAAAGCTGTTATAGAAAACTCACGCTGTGCAGCCAAGCTGAGCAAAAATCCCCACATGCCGACTTTGATGCTCTTCTTTATAACGCAGGATTGTAAACTCGATATCCGAAGGTAACGTTTTACAGATAACCAATAAATAAAGCTAATAACGGCATTTTAATCAGCAAAGAAAATCTAGTAATTAGTTACAGGCCCATCTTTCCTGTCAGACACTGTGAAATGAGATGATTTTTAGAGCATGTAATTAAAAAAAGAATATAATTAATTTGTTTTTATATCAGGAATCAGGTTTGCCCATCAGTCTATGTTTTGAATGAGTCAAAGGTGTAAACTGAAATGCTCAAAGGGAAATTTGTTCTACTCCACGTGTGAAAATTGCAAATAATAAAGTGAAAGATAGAAGAGCCGGTCTTGTGCTTCCAGTCTTTCCTCAAAACTAAAAATCAATCCAGCGTATAGGAATGGTTGTTTTCGAGAAGGCTGCACTGCAAGGTCTTTCGGCCGATTAGGAGTATCCTGTAATTAAATTCGGAAAACTTCTTCAAGAATTACAGAAATTTGGAAGCAGTTTTAGATTTGAAAAACCCACCGAGGTCCCTCAGTCTACACACAGCCTTGCTAGCTTTGCTCAGTTGGAATTTGTGATTAATCCAGGGATCCGCGCAGCATTTTAACTAAGTCTATGCTTCAGGTTTTTTTAAATACCTCCAAGGATGGTTTAATCCACTAAAATATAGATGACAAAAGAGCCCAGCTGATACTGGCTTTCTGGGGTGGATGTCATTACTCATTGATTGCTGCAGTGGTGTTTTTGCTGACAGCACTCTCTCTCTGCTGTGCTTCACTGGGTGTGCGAACAGTGAGACTTGAGAAAGTCACAGAGAGCAGTGGCAGATAGTGTGAATGAAACTCACTCCTCTCACCCACGGCAGTCGTGGCAGATGGCTGCCCCTTTCTGAGCCTGGTTCTGCTGGAGGGAGCTTCCTGTTAAAAGGGAGTTTTTCCTTCCCACTGTCATCTAAGTGCTTGGTCATAAGGCGTCGTCTGATTGTTGGGGTTTCCCTGTATCATGGTAGGTTCTTTATCTTACAGCATTAAGCGCCTTGAGGCGATCATTTTACCTGTTTTCAAAGATAAGATAAGATAAGATAACCTTTATTAGTCCCACACGTGGGAAGCCAGCCTTTGTTAGTTTTTTGGGTTGTTTTAGATGTGCACTCCTTCTGAGCTTATTGTGCACAAAACATTTGTGTATGTTGTACAGTCTGGTCATCCATGATGCTATTTTGCTACAGGTGCTGCAGAAAATGAAGGACTGTAAACAGTGGAGTCTGAATGTTGCCGAATAAACAATTTCACAAAATCATTTGCATTTTGGTCAACGTATACGTCTATATCGGTATATGTAGGCCAGTATTGGCTAGTGGTCTGTCTCTGCATGACAGGATTCGCACGAGAGTCAAGGAGTGCTTTTCATCTCTACCTGTTAATTTTGCTAGCCAAGCAGGGATGGAGAGCTACACACTGGGAGGTCCAGAGTGCAAAGTTAATGCCAAGCACCCTGAGGCAGTGCATGTGCATGTGTGTATGCGTTTGTACAAGAACCAAGAGACTTTTGGATCTGGCAGCCTCGTGCATTCCTCATCTGAATTGTTTCAACTGCAGCCAATCAACAAACGCTGGCACATAGCAGAGATCTGTGTAGTCCAAGTTCATTCAGTTTCTCACTTGTACTGAAAGTAACAGAATTTATGTGTGGGCATGTAGTGAGAGCTGTGTTATATGTTAATGCGTGTACTCGGATGGTGCTAATAGTATGCGTGGGAATATGTGTGTGCTTGTGTAATTCTGATTCTTAGAGCACGGTGTTTCTGCACCGTCTCCATGTGTTTGATGCCGACGACAGGCTCATGTTTCCCTCAACATAACTGGCCTTGCTAGAAGGAAACTTAATAGGCAAAGTGTGAGGCAACCACTCTGTGATTAGTTTGCACTACCGCTTTGAAGTAGCCTTTGCCTGGCAGCGCTGGACACAGAAATTCTGGCAAGCTGCACGCAAGCATTGCACACTTGCACAGCTTCTCAGACAAACGATACGCATGCATGTACGTGCATGCTTTCAAACCAGCATGTAAAACCCGCACATGCATGTTCACAAACATGCAGACAGCTGTTCTTAGTTACGACGTCGTCAGCTTCAAATTTTATAAATCACTGCCCTTTAATGAACACATGTTCACATTCATTTGCCTTTACTACTGACGCTGGCCCTTTTTTATGTCTCTTTTTTTTTTTATTATGGGTTAGCAATTCACCTCATTGATCAGTTCGTGTTTTAAACACTTGCATTTCATAATCGGCGCGTCGCTAGTTTGCACAGATTTGTGTATATACACAAAGGTGCATCCTTTTCATTTTTCCGCTGGCCGACCAGCTGCCTGTTTGTACAGCTCTGTCCAAACTGTCTCCAGTGAGCGGCTACTTCTGTGCCCAACAACAACTGTTCGGCTTTGTTTATTGCAAGATGACACTGGATGGCAAAAGCAGCTGCCAATAGCCCTGTATGACAGAAACAGCTTCTTGTTTAGGATTACTTTGACATGGGTACACTGTACCACTGCAAAATTCTCAAGCTGTGAATACTGTCCAGTCCTGAGCATGCATAAAACACATAAAACGCACCAGAGAAACATCAACAAGAGCAAACTGAAAGTACACTTGTAGCCCCATGCAGCACATGGATTTTAAGTGAAGCTGTTTTCAGGACTAAACTGATGATTGAAACAACGGATGAGGTGTGAAAGTGAACTGTGAAAATAATCAAATGAGTCCACCGATGATTTATAGATTTGTTTTTAAGGTGGTCCAGGGTGACTGAAGAAGGTGACAAGCCGGCAGGCCCCTGAGAAGAAGCTCCGATTGCTGCTTGTGTTCTCTCACTCGTGTCCCTGACCCTTGTCCAGGTTGGACGGGCTCCAGCTGGTCCTCAGAGCGAGCGAGCTCTCCGTGCTTTCACATCTGTAGCCCTGTTTTTGTGCCAAGGCAGGCAGCGCTAACCCCTCTGACCTTCCATTCGGGTTTGTGTGTGAGAGGGAGCGAGAACTATAAACAGATGACATTACAGTGAGGAACTGGCATAAAGGGAGAAATGGTGCCAAGACCGTGTTTGTATTATGAGTTTGTTTATTCTCTCCGTGTTCATATCAGGTGTCACGTGAAAAAACATGGTTAACAGTCTATTGCTTCCCCTTGTTATTGGTTGTGTGCGCGTGTGTGTGTATGAGTGTGTCAGACCTTATCTGACACGAGGGATTAGCAGACTGAAGCCAGCCTCTGGTGTTCTTTACCCTCCCTGCCTGCAGAGGTCCATCTGATTCTTGTTGCCTTGCTGTTTTGGGTTTATTACCAAAAACGACACGATTGTCTGGTATTCCTTTTGAAGTAATCAGCATCTGAGACATGATATCCCCCACTGTATCAGTAACTATAAACTTGAATTTCGTTATGGAATTAAGGACAAAGTCAAAGGGAGCCAAATTTGGCGTGTAGGGCGGCCAACATTTACGTGCATCCAGCTGCCTTTGTGCTATAATTATAATTTTGAGTGTTCTCCTTCAGATGCTGAAGAACGTCAGCATCTGAATGAAAGTCTTGCTGTTGCAGTCTGACCCTGGAGGGTGGATTTAAGCTGCACCACCCTGTTAATGTCAAAGAAAATGTTGTGTATTTTTTGGGCTCGTGCCCCTGATAGTCTTCTTCAGTCCTTTAGACTGCAGCCTCTTCTACTGCAAACTTTGCATCCTGTTTTCATCACCGGTGATGATCCTCAAGGCAGGTTTGCTGTCAAAGAGCCCTGCAGAGAAGGTTATTAGACAGGATACTGACTACCAAAGTTACTGCTAGCACCTGTTGTGTGGTTGTGCATTTCTCCTTCTCACCGGGCGTTTTTACAATGATTTGCAAGCATCATTTTAAATGTGCAGTTTTTAAATAGCAGCCAAATTCCTAAACAAAAAGATCAGGCTACGCACTTTTTTTTTTTATTTAGCCTCTTTTGTCATTAGCGGAAGAATCTGTTTTGCCTGCACAGGATTCAGATTAACTTCACGTAAACAAGGGGTTCACAGGAAATGATGCAGCATGCAGCCCATCCTTTGTTAGTGTTTGCGATCTTATCTTGATCAAGACAGTCTCACTCTGCTCTTACCGTCTATCAGACTTCAGCCACAAACAATGGATGGTTAATGAAATGTAGTAACTGTAACCTCTGATAAATGTTACTTTTAAAAAAATAACATCTCTCCCACCTATCCTTTTATTTTTTACTAATTTGGGGAAACTGTACCTTTAAAACTAACTCGAAGCAACTGCGAAATATGCAGAAAAAGTTATGTAGTAAGCGTAGTGCACTCGAAAAACTGAAATACAGAAAACACTATATAATGTGAAAGTAATATGCATTAAAACAACTGGTGGGAGGGCGCCATTATGTCTTATCACTCTATTTAATGCCATACTGTATGTTCATCGTTTTGGCCTAATGTGAGTCGATTGTGTGCTTCAGAAATGCAATAAATATGTATTTTGTTTTTGCATCCAACTGTTGTGCCAACAGATTTTATTATTAGAAATGAGCACCAGTGTATTTCCAGCGAGTGAATAATTGATTATTGAACCGTTTCTTTGGGAACAAAGGCCTCTCGCCATGCATACTGATGAGCTCATACAGTACATGCGCCTGCCGTGCATAGGGTACACACATCCCCATAAAAGGCCACTCAAAGGATATAAAACTGTCAGCAGTTGAAGCAGAGCATGGTCTGGTGCTATACTCTAGATCACGTATACGTGTTTGTCTGTGCTGGCTTTGGTCCTGCGGCACACTGCTGCTTCAGTGAATCAGAGTCCCAGAGCTTCTTTACTCTAGATTAGAGAAAGGAAGGAAATTAGAGAGAAAGAGAGAGCGAAAGCTGGAAATGGGTCAGACATCTAAGAGCCAGGCATTTCTTTTTCTAAGATGGGTGTCAAGACTTTATCCAATTGCTTCTCTTTCCTTCTTTATCTTACTTTGTCTCGCATGCACCCCCCCCCAACTCTCCCACTATTCCAGCCAAAGAAAAGTGCAAAGGGAGGAGAAAGTTATTATGCCTGGCATGGCTGCAGAGGACTGCCTTTAATTTGGACGCAACCCAGCTGATCAATCTCCTCATTGGCTCTGTTACAGCACTGTGTGTTTGTGAGTGAGAGTGCGTGTTCAAGCCCATACGTAACAGCTAAGCTTTTAAACTACGCAAACCAACAGAGTGTTCCAAAAGTAAAGCACACTGGATTAATTCCATGTGGAAT
This sequence comes from Maylandia zebra, assembly GCF_041146795.1. NCBI lineage: Eukaryota > Metazoa > Chordata > Actinopteri > Cichliformes > Cichlidae > Maylandia > Maylandia zebra. Next base: position 25,752,458 of record NC_135174.1, on the reverse strand, counting down.
TGACTTAACTCTGTAGACAGAGCCGCGGAGGAACAATGAATCGGATTAGAGCTGGAATGAGCGTTAGCGGAATAAATATTGCAACAAAGTCAAAATAAAGGACCATCAGATGCATGTGTGGAGTTCTATAGATGCTGATGTTAGACCGGGTCAACGGGTTTGGAAAGAGGGGCTCTTGAATGCGCACACACACACACAGATGGAGGCATGCATTCACTCTAATTTACATTTAAGTAACTCTGCGTGATTTGCATACTGTGCAAACATATGGACGTGATTCAGCGGGTGGTTTGGCAAAGAGGGAGAGCCTGCAACATTTCCTTTTGAGGCTATTCTCTGGCATTGACAGCATTTAGCCGACTTCTTTTAGGAAGCATTAGTTATAAATGCATGACAGCAGCTTTCCAAAACAGCAGCCTGGGTCCCCTCAGAATTCATTTTAACAGGAAATCCCCGAAAGGAAACAATAACGTTTATTCATATGTGTGCTGTAAGGAGCACAGGGTCAGTTATTTTCTCTTTATTCTAGTTAATTATTTTGCCAATAAAATGCAATAAAATGTTTGCAGGTTTTTTTTAAAAAACTGAAAATAACTGTTTGTTAAAACAGCAAAAAGTGACCAATAGCCGCTTATCAGTACCAGCACCTCACAATGAGGCCTGCTCCCACAGGAAACAACACGGATAATGTTGTAATTCCAAAGCACTTACGTGACGTCACAATTGTGGAGCAAAAAAGCCAAACAACCTGCTCAGTTTGGCCACAATATACAGGTTACACTGTTTATAGACTGTACTTTGTATTACCTTCACTGCTGTTTGCTTGCTTTCTTCATACTCAGCATACAGCAGTGTGCAGCACTTCATGCATTTGCATTAAATGTCTTTATTATAGCTGTTTGTTTTTGTTTTTTTTACTTTAAAAAAAAAAGGGCTACCGGCTTGTAGGCAAAGCAGCCTCCATATTGTGCATTTACATTGACATGCAATGTGTGAGTGTGGTTGATTTTGATTGGCTATTTACTGTTTCCATGGTTACAAATTGATCATTGGGAACAGTAGTCTTCCCTTCAGTGCGCCGTCCTGTTCTATTTTCATGTGGAAGAACTTGATGCATTTTAAAATGTCAAGCTTTGGATAAATGGCTCGGTACTAAAGCTGAGATTTATCTAAAAGGATTAACAGTCCTCACAGAAGCTGTCATCTTCTTTTATTATTGTGAAGATAAGCATCACACTGTGCTTGCAAAATATTGGTTTGCAGGACCGGCATACTGATTTTTTTTTTTTTATTTTAAACTCGAAGACTGAAAAGCTCATGACGAGAAAATGGAACGATACTTAAAGCTGAAACAGCTTTGCAAGAAAACGTAACAGCCTGTTAGTAAATATCCTTTTATGCGGTCTCAGAATGATTGCAGAGCAAACAAACAGACTCGTACTCGCTCCCTTTTCCATCACCTGCTTTTCTGATGGACTTCTGATTGAAGAGCAGAAAGTAATGGCATTTTATTTTTCAGTCAGGGCAAAAGTGAATCGAGTTTTCTTGATGTTGTGTGACACTTTTTTTTTTTTTTTTTAATTTTTTTTTTAACATGAGCCATTTTGCTTTTCTTCTGGAAAATAAAATAAAATAAAAATTCTAACAATAATCAGGGTCAGAGCTTCCTAGTTGTTACTGTATATATCACTGGGTTTATCCAAGGTTTTAAAGATTCTTTGTCATTATTCAGTCACATAATGAAATTCTGTGAGTTGGTTATCATCTTTAAACAGCTGATATTGAACACACAGACAGAAACCCATTAAATAAATAAACCCAATAGGGAAACATAAACAGTAGGTAGCATTGCAGTTACATGTTGTAAAGTGCATGTCCCTGTCTTTTTAGGCATGAGGTGTGAGCTCTGGGGAAGAAGATGGCCCTCAGTCTGATTCTTGTTTTTTTGGTCCTAGACTGTCTTCAAGAAGGCAGAGGGACAAACAGCTTATTACCTGGGTGGGTGGAGCCATCATCTGGACACAGCCAGCATACATTGTCATAGAACTGGGAGAGGAATTCCTACAATCCCCATTACTGTTCTGAGTACTTACCTTTGCATACACTCATTGGGAACTTCATTAGTGACATCTGTTCATCTCCTTGTTAACACAAATTTCTTATGAGCCAGTCACTTGGCAGCAACTCAACGCATTCAGGCATGTAGACATGGTCAAGATGACCTGCTGAATCTTAAACAGAAGTTCTTAGAATTGGGAGTAAAAATTAATTATGTGACTTTGAATGTTGCATGGTTGCCAGATGGACTGATCTTAGTATTTCTGAAACTGCTGATTTACTGCAGTTTCAAAAGAGAAAATATGCAGTAAATTGAAGTTTTCTGGATGAAACTGCCTTGTTGATATCAGCGGTTAGTGGAAAATGGTCAGACTGCTTCATGCTGACAGGCAACAGCAGCTCAAATATGCTCTTCTGCAACCGAAGCGAACCGAGCATCCTGAATACCCGACATGTTGTCCACACCAGGTGCTACTTCTAACAGCTAAGAGTAAGAGACTGAGGCTACAGGAGATATTATGCTGAAAATATTATATCATTATGTGACTCAAGGTGCACCTAATAAAGTGGCTAAGTGTAGACAGAAATGCCACCAAATCTCTCACATTTGCAGATTCAACAAAAACATCCTAGCATAGTATCACTGGGTTTACTCATCCTAAAAGCATCAGTTGTAGTCACTGCTAAAATATGGAAACTCGGCCCCATATCCAGTTATATTTGCTATATCATCTTCCAAACATCTTCCAAACAAGCATCTGGGATGAAGGGGGCTTGTGTTGTATTCATTATGTGGTGAGACTCAAGAAAGAAGGGGGAAAAAAAAAAAAAAAAAAAAAAAAAAAAGAAAGAAGGGAAAAAGCCTCAAGGAACAGCTGATATTATTTAATGCTTTTAAAACTGCCGCATACGTAATCTGTTGTGAACATCTGCTGAACCTTTAAATCAGACATTGACCTCTCGGTGTGGCTGTGTGTCGCTGTGCACCAAAGCATGTCACAAGAATGAAGCTCATGTGAAGACATGTTATGCTGTTGAGGAAACAAGTCAGTCTCTCTCAGGCTGACAAGTTAGAAAAAGAGCATTTTTACTCCTCTTTGTATCACCTGTTCTTTTTGTGCATCACGATCGGAGGCAGGAATATTAATGAGAAGCTCATATACTGCCATTTGTAATCTCTGCTCCCTGCTTATCTTTTATTTGCTCAGACAAATTACTCAAGTAATGATGTTTGGCTCGGGTGATATTTTTATGCCCGTGTTTAAACACCACAACAATAGTAGTGCAATAAAGGTGCAACTGCTAAAGCCGGTTGTTGGCTATCAAAATAGATTAATCAATGCTGATAAAGAAATGAGCTGTCTAATACTCCAGTGCAATAAAGCCTTCCTAGTATGCGTTACTCCATGTAAGTCCTTTGTTTTGTTTAGCACTTAGGCGTTATCCAATGAGCTTCAAGCTCTGTGGATTTTCTTTCCGAATAGCATCTTCTTTTTGTGTTCCAACTCTTTCAGAATAAAGCACCGGGTTTTCATATAGCAAAACAAAAATCTGGAGAGGTGCTGTCTCCTTACATGTAGCAAGAGAACTTGTAAGGGAACGAGACTCACAGAGTGAGATCTTGGTTGGATGAGCCTACAAGTGCGTGAATAACGTTTACATTTTGATTTACATCAAGCTATAGCTTAGCAGGGTGCTGGTGTAGCTCACCTGGTTCAGCAGTTTGACTATATGGTAAAGGGTACAGTGTGTGTGCCCCCTACCCTCTCCCTGATTTCCAGTCTACACTCTAATAAAAACTCTAAAAATAGCTGTTAATTCTCTAATATGTTTAACATGTTGATCCTGAACGCAGCTCATTGCTTTAAGTCTGTTTTGGAGTCTGATTGATCCTTTATGATTTTTGGTGAGCTCAGCACGGTGCATTATGGAAAATGTCGCATGGGGAGTAAGATGCCGCTGAAGAGTTTGCTGCAATGACTGCTAGCGTTGTTAATAAGTTAAAGCTTGGTACGTCTGGACCCTTCTTGCATACCAGCACTAGTGTACGGCACAAAATAAAGTATCATTAACTACAAACACCAACTTATTTCTCTTTTAAATAGATTTTATAATGTAGGTTTCCTGTCAGGTTTACCTCTTCTCTCTGCCACCTGTGAGGATGCATATTTATCCCTCCCCAAGTCCTAAGAGCTGGGTTAGCATATGGGTTAACTGAACAATCAAATGCATGGCTGCCAAACTCGATCACTCTTATCAAATGAAGAGTATTGGTTGCAGAAACGTACATTTCTTCAACTTAGAGCTAATTTATCGAAGAGATCCGGTGTGAAGTTGTGCGTGATTGGATGATGGTACAATCCTTTTTTTTTTTCGTTTGATCAGTCCATGAGTAGTAAGGCTTGGCCTCTCTGGCTCATTCTGTTAAAAATTAAAGGCCTTTTAATAGACCTCCCTGCTTTACAAGCATTAGGTAGCACTAACAAACTGCTTCTGAAATTAGTTCACTGAGATTAGGTGTGGTGAGGTCTTGTGTAAGTTTTTAGGTCCATTATTTTATTGGCTACCACTGGAAGGAGACACTAATGCTGTTCCCAAGCCCTGATAGATTGGGGGTGGGTTGCATCACAAACCTGGACAATAAGGAAAACACCCAGATCCATCTGCTGTAGCGACCCTTTGGGGAAAAAAGTGTAGCCAAAAGTACCTTTTAAGTTATTAGCTGTCACCGTGGTTTTTTGTGTGTTCCCAGCATAAAATGAAAATGAGAATAATCAATCCACGTAGCCTCTGCATATCTTTATATTTTAATTTGTGAAGCAGCAACAGCTGTGAGACAACATCTAACACCCAAAGGCCACCATTTCTGTTTCTCATTCCCGTTGATTGTGCCGCCAACAAGCTGTCTTTTAATGAATAACTTCATCATTATCTTTTCAGTGCAAGATATGATTTTATGTGTGCTGCCTGTCAGGTCAAGAGGAAAAGTGTCAGCGGTGATGTGCGTCTGCGACTGAAAGTCATCAGATAATGATACAAGCTATGGAAATATATCTAGTATGCCAAACAGAAGATTATGATGTAAAGATACCAAGTGTGTTCAGTTGTGTGTGGATATCTCAGTCAGAGCTTTGAACGTATTTCTTTACATGTCACATTGTTAACTACGCTCGGGAGGCATCTGTTTTCCGGACTTTGTTATTCTCTTGACATATAAGCATGTGAACGTATTTGTGTGTACGTAACAGTAGCGTCCTTAAAAAGGATCCTGATGTTTTGCACTGTTGACATTAGCTGTATTCAGATTATTGTTACTACTATTATACTTACTTATTTTTAACTTTTTGCTGTGATCAATGATGATTCTGAGGCCTCATTTACCTTGGAAGTCAAAGGAGAATCGCAGTGGGCAAGGCAACGACGAACTCATTGGATAAGGTCTTCAAATCTAAGGACATTTCTTAGCCGATGAAAACATTGATTTTCACTTTTTTTTTCTCCATGGGGACCTATAGTTGGGGAAAGTTTTCCTGGGGAAAACAGGACAGTCGACAAATTGTACGTGGTGCTGTAGAAGGATTTTATTAAAACCATAGACAGCCACCAGAAGGACCAACAAATCAATCTTGGAAGAAATCAAGCCATCAACGTCACTGGAAAGACAAAAGATATGACACGCCAACTTTGAACATGTCATCAGAACAGAATAGTCATTAAAAAAGGACATCGTTATTGGAAGAACAGTAGGAAAAAGGCAATGCGTTGGTTCGGCGCCATTAAAACAATGACAAGAAGACTTCAAACTCACACAGGATCAATGTTGCTGTACAATCCACCAGATTTAGATTTCTGAGGTGAATCTTTGCAGAGCCTATAACATATCCTGCATCCTTGTAAAAAGAGGATGACTGATATTTTCTGGCTGGAAATCAAACAAGAGGAACTGACAGTACCGGACAGCTCATTGACAATAGTAGCGGGCTGTGTCGACCCTACATGTAGTTGTGCATAAATCCCCAGGAAGGCCCAACCTTTTGCCTTCTTGTAGGAGTTGTGAAACTTGCCATGTCATTGGCATATTTTCTGACTACATTCTGGTTGAACTATTGTCTTCAATTTCAGAAACTCACATGCATTCATCTTAGCCTGTAGCCCCACTCATGTGATGCTGTAAAACAGACTTTTTTTGTGCTTGTTTCTATTTTCACACAGTACACATTAATGTGGGCACCAACCTCTGCACCCCCCACCTCCCACAGGGTGTGAGATACAGCATCTTATGAACATGGGCATGTGTTAAACATTTTTGCAGTTTATATACAATTAAATGCTAATAGAGTGGGAGGCTGGAGAGTTGGAGGGAGTTAAATAGCTGAAAGCATGAAGTCATGCAGAGCGAGGATACAGAGGTCAGCACAGTTGTACGCATCGCCTATGGGGAGAGGTAGGCCATGGCTATACATGATTAGAGCGTGCGTGAAACTATTGTGAGCATAAATTTACTGGCATGCCTAGCTGAGCTATTGCGAGGCTCAATTATCTGTGGTTGTTCGTCCCATACTCTTGCATTCACAGCCTGTATGTATTAATTAATCATTTCAATCCCCCTTTTTCACGATCAAAAAATAAGCTAAATAAAATCGAGCCATTTTGAGTTGGCATTTTTATCAGACTGAGTTAGTGTTGTCCGAAACACAAACACACACAAAACATTATTTAATTTGCTTCTACCAGATCACTTCAGTTGATCTGATATAAAGGGCCTGTTCAGAATAAAACAACTCAATGTTAAATATAATTTACTTTAGTGGTCATATATAAAGACCAGCTCTATTATGCTTATAGCCTTTAGAAAAAGTGCAGATATGCCTAGCGTGAATGCTCTCTCTCAGCTTGCTTTTTACTTGGCGTTCATCAGCATCGCCATGAGTGTGCAAGTACCTTGATAGTATGTGTTGAAGCATGAGTGGTAATTATTCAGTTTTTCTAATGCAACTGATTAAAATATTTAACTTGGCCGAGATGTCTGTTAATATTGCCTGGGGTCTTTCGTTTATGTACAGTAATAGGTGTTAATATTGAAAGGTCTTTTTGTACAAAGTGTAATGAAGCCAAGCAGACAGTAAAGCGAATATCTGCATAGTGTACTGGAGAGCTGTATACTCCATATACCTGCCCCTTTGAAAGTTCGGCAACATTCATGCTGTAACGGCGCTTTGATGCCTTTGACCAAAGCCTCGAATTAGACAATTCATTTGGTTGAAGGATTAGACTGCTAAGCTTTTTAGTGGTAAGCTGGTCACATGAAGATCTAAAATTGGTTTTGATAGACAAGAAAACCTTGCGCCTCCTTTGGGGATTTTCCTCTCTTGAACTCCCAGACTCCTCCCATGTCATCCCTGACTTAGCAGTACATGCATGCTTCAGTGGCCATGTGGATTTGCTTGTGCTCGAGTTGTGGCTATCTGTAGGATTTGGCTCACAGGATTCCTCTGAAAGCCTTTTCACTCCCTGGAACTTTTGGCCTGGTGAATGTTTTGCTTTTGTTGGCAAAGACACGAAGAATCACAGATTGTCTCTTCTGATTGCAGAGTCTGCGAAGACCTGTGTTGGGATAAAAGCTGTATTCAAATCTAAAGAAAGGGCACTGAAGTGAAGGCAGCTGACAACCAAGGTAAGAAAAAGTTTGCATGGCTTTGTGTACAACGCTGGCGGCTTGTATTAACTGTCAGACTTCGTCAATGGGATCTGTTAGTGTAATGGTACTGTGATATATTGACAGTGAAAAGCCTGGTTGGTGGTTGGTGTTACTTTTCCACTGGAACACAGTGTCTCATTTCCACAGGTACAGAGTTGATGGGGTTTTTTTATGGTTGTTTTTCGGGAGACTTCTGTATATATAGTACATATGAACTGTACACTTATTGACTGGCACTGACATGTTTGTCAGGTTCCCATGGTTTCCACCTGTCAAGAATGTCCAGAACATTGGAAAACGATCAAAAATAATCTATCCAGAGCGTTTCCTCATCTTTCCAGACGAGCTATGTTAGCAAACCTGATTCTATTTGCCACCTAAGCACCTCAAGGGTCACATGTGTTGTATGAACAAGCTCCAGACTTCATTTACAAAGGAAATCGCATGCTAGATAGTTTTTCATTTTGCATGTGCTTAATGATTCTTACATATGCTGTTTCCTGTGTATGCAGCTTTTTCAGTGTGGCAAATGAAGGAAACTACACTTTGAGAACAATAACAGTGTGTTTGGGCAGTGCATTATGCGTGCTATGCAAACACATTCTCAACTGGTGCAACATCCCTGTAGGGTTGTGGAGGGTTGAGGAATCACTCAGTCTTGACAAGACAGTAAATGTGGACATGGTGGAATTAACCTTGTTCTGCAACACATTTTCTGGGCCAGCTTTTCTTTTTTGTCTGCTGGCAGCGGGTCAGCGTATCGTCTGACAGTTTACATTCCTGAAATTGCAACAGTCAACGATTTTCCCCAAGAGTGGTGTCTTGCACCGTGTTGGATTTTTGCCTTTTATCATAACTGCTACATGTTAACATGCTGTGCCTCATTGACGAGTCGTGTCTTTGATTCAAAGCGGCGTTCCTGATGACTGATGATCTATTTCTTGCTTTATGCATGTTCTCACTGTCTAACACCACCCTGGTTGATGGAGTAATTGGAAGAAGTCTGCTGAATCCTAATCAGGTTTTGAGTCTGATACAGAAGAAGTAAAAGTGAAAGATTCATATGTAATGACTTCTGTTGGCTGAGGAGTAGGAAACAATCAAGCTTTGAGCTGCAACCTAATAAATGTTAACAGCCTGTGTCTACAATCGGAAAGTGAGAGTAACCGCATATCTAACGTTGATTAAATAAATGCATTAGAATGAGAGCTGGAGGCTGCTGACATTTCCAAGCTTTTATTTCTTTAGCTAATTCTCCAAATGCAGGTGGTCCCAGGTCAGAACTTGAAGTTGACAAGCTTGAATTACAGATTTGATATAAATCAGAGATTAACATAGAGACTCTGACATGTGGAACCGATATGGTGTTATTAGGTCCATTGTTTTTCTGAGGATTTATAACTCAGTCGGTCACAATCGGAGGGCGGCTTTGGGCACTGACGCATGGATCTATATCTTTACTTACTTTGGCTGATTACTGTCATCACTTTGCAGAGCCAAATTTCATTTTGACATTTGGGATAATGGCAGGAACATGCTCCTCTGCACTGTATAAAAGCATTCATACTGTAGATAAAGGGTAGATATGAAGCAGAGAAATTCAGGGTCCAATCATCTACAGCAGCTGAACGCATTGAATTAAAATTGTTAAAAAATGCTGAATGAAATTTTAAATAAGGTAGGGAAAAGTAGGAGAAGTTTGAATATTTTTGGAGATTGTACTATCTATATAGCTGAATCATCCAGGTTTGACTGTATGATGGTGGGTGCCACAGATGGATGTGCTTCTCTTTTGAAACCTAACTGCACATTGCTACGATGCCACGTTGTTGATTGTTTAGTGTGGGAGCACTCCTACACACTTACATTGATCTGAACACTTTTGTTTCCTTTGTACCCAAAAAAATGTAAAAGTTGTGTGATAGCATCTGGCTACGTCAAAGAGCTAACTAGCATCATAATTATTAGAAAGTTGTCAACTGCTGCTTCCCCATTTCTATAGTTCTCTAATTCTGTGTGTATTGTTAGTTGCTTTGAAGTTCTTCCTCTTTTTGATATCACATTGTTTGAATTTACTACATACAGTGGGAAAGTTACCCCACCTCCTACTAGTTTTTAAAGGTATAGTTACATAGTGAATAGGACATAAAATGGTCATTTTCGGTTGGATTTTATTGTACTCAAAGCTGAGTCCATTAGCCTGCATCACACTTTAAAATTTGTTTTAGTGACAGAAATAGTAGTTTTTGTAACAATCAATCCATCCATCCATTCATCCAACTATCCATGATCTGCCGTCATCTGTTTTATAAGGGGCAATAGTCCAGGCAGAGATACGCCTAAAATACCTCACCTAGAAGACACCTGGTTAGGTGCCTGAACCACCTTCAAATAGTGGCTCTCTGAGGCCCTCTTGAATGACTAAGCTCTTTCCTCTGTCTCTCAGGCAGAGCCTAGACACCCTTTAGGTACAGACTGATAGAATGAGATCACAGCAGAAATGAGCTTTCTCAAGAGTAGGTGAGGATAGGAACGCAGATCATCTGGTAAATCTGCAGCTTTGCCTTCCTGCTCTTCACCGCAACAGACTGATACACAGTCTGCGTTATTGTTGTGTCGTGTCAATCTACTGCTCAAGTCTTGCCTCACTTGTGAGCAAGATCCAGAGATGCTCAAACTCCTCTACTTGGAAGAAATGGTTAGAAATCTTTCTAATAGCTTAAAATGTGTCAAATATAGGGCGTTATTACTTCTGCGTCATTACTTCTGACTAAAAAGGGTGGAACTGATATTTAGGTGTGGTACTGAGATTATGTATTTCAATTGCATTTTGATTAGAAACAGAATGATGACGTGACGCACATTATAGTAGGTATCAGTGCAAACATATCAAGTGCATTTTAGATACATAAAAAAACCCTTTCTAAAATGGGCCTGCCTTCTGACATAAACTTGAATAAAAGTTCTTGACTCAAATGGTCAGGTTTGCTGGCTGTGTGAGAACACAGATTACCCATAACACACAGATAAACTCTGTAACAGCAAGATAAATATCTGTAGTTGACAGAGCCTACCGCAGTTTATGAATTGTAGTACTGACTAAAAATGAAACGCTTGGCGTCTGAGTGTTTTGTAGTTTGCTAATTGCTATTAAACCAGAAACCACAATATAATCCTTTTCTAATTATAGTCAATTGACTTTTCTGTTGTGCTGCGCCGAGCGACTAAATCAAAACAAAGCAATCTCTGTCAGCGGATTGAGCGTCGGGCATCGCCTCTGTATACCCTCGTGGCTCTCAGGTGGCAGAGAGAACGAGCAGATCCACTCCCTCCCCATCTGTCGTGCCCGTCAGGGGAATCACCTTCTCGCTCTGGCACACACTTGCAAACAGACGCACACACACATCCACCTGGGAATGCATTCACAGCTACAATCATAAACAAGAGCAAGCATAATCAAATGAGCATCCACAAGCTCACAGTCGCTGATAAAACAAATGGGACGCATTCCGATTCACGCAAAGATAATCTGTGAGCTTTGCTTATCTGCAGACAGGATGTACCTGGGGATGTGTAAAGCAGGATAGGCAAAGTGTGAGTGGGCTGAAAGCCAGTGGCTGAATTGCTTTTTTTCTTTGACAGTTTGACTCACCACCTCCCTGGGTAATCCCAGCGTTCGCTTTTGGACAACTCGCGTACCAAGCAGCAGTTTCACTTTGATTGAATTGAATTCGTCAGATGGCCATTCAGGCCTTTGCTGCCACTAACGGGAAGACGTAAACTGTATGACAGTCAAAGCTGCGTAGAAGAGAGACACAGTGACATTTAAACTGAAACCATTTCAGTCAGACAGATGAGCGTTCAGGCTGTCTCTGTATTAATGCTGTCTCCTTTTCTGTGACATTTGAATGAGCTTTTTTCCCCCTCCACATTGGTGATCAATAAAGTAACTTAATAACCTGCCTCGAGACTCTAGGACGATTGGACAGAATAGAGTAGCGTCAATTTAGTGCAGTTTTATTCTGCAAGGAAGCAAGGGATTCATTTGATATTTCCAGGAACAATGGAAACAATAACTGAATAATGACACTAACTAATACCAGGTGCGGGTTTACCTGCGTTTTGGCTGGAAACATGGCTGGGTGTCAGTGAAGCAGTAGAGACATGACACTGTTATCTTATTGTGTTTTTTTTTTTCTTTCTTTCTTTTTGTGCAGCGCAAGTGCTCTTTGCTTTCCAGCGTATGGGTTTATTGTGTTGTAAACAAGGGGCAGCTATAATGTTAGGCTGCAGCATTATCGAGGTAGCGTGTGTGGTATTTTTATGAAACTGTGTGGTTTTTAGGACGGCTCTCTCATTCACTCACAGGAAGTGGTTTTTGCCTCTTTTCTGCAAAGCACAAAATGTTCCTCTTTTGCAGGTCTCCTGATACTTATTTCATTCATTTCTTTGTGGTCACGCCAACATCTGTATTAAAGGCGAGCTCTGCTTGGGGTCAAAGCGGAAAAGTGCAAACCGCAATTGGTAAAGATTAGAAAGGTTTTGTGGTGTAACGTAGCTACCCCTGAGGGCCGCGTTTGTATTTGAACTGTAGTTTATTGGTGCTGCACAGAAAAAAAGATAACGTGAAATATATATTAAATATATTTTACCAACACAGCCTGTTTAGATTGTCTTTCAACTGCATTCTTTTCATTACATGATTTGTACTGCTTTGTTGTAGACATTGAAGATAACTGGCACAATGGCACAACAGGGAAGGAAATAGTACTCAGCACCATCTACTCTTCTTCCTGTCCTTTGTTTGTTGGCCCCACTTCAGTGCTAGACTTTTAATCTTCATATATGAAGGTGCTCTAGTTAAAAGTTAAAGTCCAGAGAAGCCTGCACTCACTGAGATGCACTCGCTCACCCTCTGAAATACTTGCTGTGTGGCCCAAACGCAAAATAAACAGACCAGACGAAAGACACACCGGGAGTATATTTCCCACTTCGAGCAGCACGGGGAGAAAGAAGTGACGAGAGAGGGAGAGCCTTGTTCACATACACTCACTAGCCATTTCATTAGGTATACTATACTTAGTATTGAGTGTGAGCCCGTTTTGCCCTTAATTCCTCATGGCATAGATTCAACAGTCCTGAGAGATTTTGGGCCGTATCGACATGACAGCATGTCACATTTCCTGCAGGTCTGTAATGTAAATCTCCTGTTTGACTACATCCTAAAGGTGCTCTGTATGATTGAGATTTAGTGACTCAGTTTCCTCAGCTGACAGGCGTGGCAGTCGGTGTGGTCTACTGGTGCTGTAGCCCATCTGTTTCAACATTTTGGGCGTATCCTGCATATCTTGGCTGTAATGAGTGGCTATTTGAGTTACTGTTGCCTTGCTGTCACCTTGAGGTGTCTTTAAAGATGCAGCAGTAACTCAAATGAGCAGACGCTCTTCTGCAACTGAGGTATGCAGACGAGCATCTGATTATTGCCTAATTATGGTGCTGTTGCTTATCACCTTGAAGCAGTCCTCTGAACTCTGGCATTAACGAGGCGTTTTTGCCCATAGAACCGCTGCGTACTGGGTAGGGATGGTTGTGTGGGAAAATCCCAGCAGAGCAGCGGTTTCTGATATCCAAATGTGTCTGTAATCACACAGTTGCTTTAACCTCTGATTTAAAATTCAAAACAATAGAAATGTAAAAGTGCAGAGGTGCTAGCCTGAGGTTGCACGGTACGAAACAAAGCAGAGCTAAACACAACCCACAGTTCTGATAGCTTGTTTTAATCGACCAGCTATCGCAAAATGAAAATCTGGATCTCATATCATAATTGTTTTAACATTTTCTTCGGGGGGAATAAAAGCTGCATCAGAAGAAGAAAGCCAAAAATAGATTCAATTCTGTAGCTTTAAGTCCTGCACAATCTCAACATTTTAACAATAAATGAACCAAAACTTCATTTGCAAATGCTTTTGAGGGACTCCTCAAACATGTTTACATTGACTTGTTTTGCTATCGTGTCACACTGTCATTGAAAAAAATGACGTTAGATTCATGTAAAATAGGCAGCAGCTCACTGCACAGGCAGTGCACTTTAATCGGCTACAGAACTGACTTCTCTTTTATATTCCTCCCACTTTGTAAGCCATGATTGCAGCCACATGCCGTTGTTCCATTCAGATCACATACTGCAACACTAAGTCTTCACCAGGCTCTTTGAATTGCTTGTCACTGCAACAGCTCCTGTCAGACAGCCAACTGTACTTCCTGGTGTGAAACAGATCTGATTGTATCGACTGCTATCTAGTTTCAAAGTAACAATGAGGCAGTTCTTTTAGCAACCCAAGCTGGAAACATTTTTCTAAGTTCACAGGTTTCACGGGGAGCTTGTGTTTCCATACACCGCAGCGGCAGCAAATCTGACAGGAATACAAGTTTCTTTAAATGTTGACATTTTAATGCATCCATATAACAGACAGGTTAGTGGAGTCCTGAGGTTTTGCACACTCAAAATAACGAACATGGTCGTGCAGCTTTTTCCAAAATAGCATTATGTGTAAACAGTCTGTCACGTGTCAAAAACCAGCCGAGGGGGCCAGAACTACTCCACTAATAAAAGTCATTAATTACTCTAATTTGTCTACTTTGTAAAAATCTTGAGCCACCCCCCTTTTCTTTATGTTTTGTTTCCAAGGAGCCAGACCCTCTTGTAATTTTTTAAGTGGTCTTGAACAATAGTTTTCTAGGATTTTTGAAAGTCTTTCAAAGATTTCTTTTGGACATTGGCTGGGATGTTTTTGTTTTTTTGACAAACCTGGATATGTGGAAGATAACAGAAGGTGTAAAAGGCCTCAAAATATCTACAGCAGATGAACAGTAGCTAAAAGGCATGTCCCTAAGAAACAGGAAAGATGCATCTAGTCCTTCAGTTGATCCACCTGCTGTTGAACGAAACCTCATCGAAAGTCACATCTCTGAATTGGAAGGAAATTTGGAACAAAATTACTTAATAACTGAACTGAAACAGGTGAAAACAGGTCTTATAGGGTGATTAAATCAAATCTGAAATTTTTTGAATCAAATCATCAATAATATGCACAGAGAAAGTCCAGGAAAGAAATACAACATCTACAGCCGTCTGTAAAACACGATGGAGGCTTTGTCTTGGTTTGGGGCAGAATTTCAGCAAGTTTTGTTGGAGATCTTGTCAAAATCAATTGAATTATAAACTGTCATTGTGCAATATTTGAAGCAGTTTGTATTTAGAGGGATCAAAAGCTGCTAACGAAGACCCAAAGTTCCAAAGAAGAACTTTGAAAGCCCTTCGAGAAGCCTGGAAAACTATACCTGAAGACTATTTAAACAAATGACAAGAAATCTTGCTTAAGAGAGTTTAAGCTTTGATGAAGATTAAATGTAGTCATGCCAAATGTTGACTTTTAAGCTTGTTGAAATTGCTGCATCTGTTTCCCTATGAAAGAACTAAAACAAGTTGTCACCGCTTGTTTAAATGAAGGTAAAATGAAATTAATAGTTTCAAGTAATTGCACACATTTGATTTAATGGCTGTTTTATGAATACTTTATACTCCATTAAGCACCAAACCCCAGTTCACATTTCCCTCATGTTTATTAAATGGGTGGATTTAGTTCTTTTCCCTTAAAAAAATCAGTGCCCCCTCCCCACTTGTTAATGTTTCCGAAAGTGGTGTCAGTTGAGTCACGTAACAGGTGCAGCAGGCACAAGATCCTGCCCAAACATTTTGGCCCCCCCGCCATGTTATATATGTAGTATACAGTCCAGCCTGTCCCTGTGGTGCCAGAAAACACGCTCAGCCACACCAGACAGATCATTTTGCTTCTCTGGCTAACGTTGCCCTGCCTGTGTTTGGTCTCGCTGTCACGGTTCAGCTATATGGGACTATAGATAAAGGTAACATATACCTTGTGATGTCTTTCACCTCAAGCTAAGGACCAAAACATCTGAGCTACTGCTGCTTTACAAGTTTAATGAATACGCCTTCAGCATGGATAAGAAGCACTGTACATTAAATGTTGATTGGATAGAAAGTAGGTCATTTTGTTGCATAAGCTCTGAGGGAGTACATGCAAGAACATGCTGGCTTATATTTTTCTATACTGAGTGTTTATCACAGCATGTGGTAGTGGTGGTGGAGCGTTAGTGCACAGTGTTGATGTTAAATGCAGTTTGTGCCATCTGCCCAGAAACTTTATATATTTGTAATGATGTAAAGAGACAGAGAGAAGAAGGAACGATTAAAAAAAACTGACAGAGACGTTGGAAAGAGACTTGAGGAAGGGGAAGAGGAAAGAAGTGGCCTGTGACCGGTGGGCAGCGTTAACCAGTTGAGAAAAAGGCATTCCAGCGCTTTTGTTGTCGGGCCACAAATATTCCAGTCTTCCCTTCCTACTCCTTTGCCACACAAACAAAGTGAACTCCGGCAAAGGCGGAGAAGAGAGAAGACATTTAAAGGTCTCACGTACAGTGGACATCATTGTGTCCCATCTGTTAGCTCTACACTTTGTTTGGCTTGAGTTTCAGCCATACATGTGTATGAGAGTTTATTAAAGACAGACTAAGGAGGAAATTGAGTCCAGCTTCAGAACTTTGTTTGCAGATATGAATGCACGCACAAACACCACCTCCCCCGCGCACACAGGCGAATGTGCGCTCAAATACGTCGAGTATATTCAAATGTATTTCTTAACCTCCTAAGACCCGAACTCTTCCACGGCATGCATTTTTAATTTCTCTTTGATATTTGGGCTGATTGGGGCCTGATAAATGTAAAAACAAAGAATTAGCAGATTTATTTATTTTTTACCTAATTTTAGTTTCTAAGAAAAATGAGAGCCACATATGAGGATATTCATTTAAAATTTTGATAGAACAGTAGCAGTATGCTGTCCTCGTAAGTGGATATCAGGCCCTTTTAGAGCAAAATTGAGTATTTTGGTCTAAGTAACCCAAAATGTGATCTCCACATATGTGGACGCCAGGTCCTAGGAGGTTAAGCTTTCAAGCACATAGTGAGGAGATGGACGCAGGAAGGTACTGGTGCACCTTTTGTACTGTATTTGGATGAGTTCCAGGTCATTGACCCGAGTCCTCCACTTTCTCATTAAAGATACAATTCTAGAATCTGAGCAGACTCAGCTCAACATGCCATCACTACTAAAAGCCATATTGGGACATTTTCCCTCCACCACTGGAAGGAGACCTATAGGAGAGCAGATTGTGAAGTAAAGTGAATAATATTGACACAATTTTTTTAACTTATTGCTTGGTTGAACATTAACTGGGTATATGCTTTAATTTTTGGCAACTTGATGACAGCAACAGAGAAGGTATAAGCCCAAACGTATGGTTTCAGATTATATTACAAGTCTTATTTTCTCTCACTTTAAAGCCTCTGCTTTACTTTGTCTTAAAGCTAGCTGTTATAACGGTTGCCATTTTTTTTATTGTTTGATGTCTCGCTAAGCTGGCAGCTGATGAGTTATCTCCATTATATCAATTGCCCATGTGCCGTTTGGCAAAGTACCTAATCCAAGTCTGTCAGGGTTAGTTTAGCTGTAATTCTGCCAATGTGGTTTGACAAACTTCTTCTGTGTGGATGTGTTTGTGTGTGCAGGTGCTGTCAGAAACTTTGTTCAGCACTTGTCCGTTAGTCAGATAGGCCTGCAGTGCACACGCTTCTTTTTCCACCAAATATTTGAGAATCTTTAAGCTTTTTTTTATTTATAATGCACCAAATCACAACAACAGCCACAGCCAACAGACGCTACAATAATACAGAGGAAACTCGAACAATCAGATGACCCCCTGTGAGCAAGCACTTGGCAAAAGGGGGAAGGAAAAACTCCCTTTTAGCAGGAAGAAAACCTCAAGCAGAATCAGGTTTAGGGAGGGGCAGTTATCTGCTGCGATGTGAGGGGAGAAAGACGGGGTAAAAGACGAGAGCGCTACAGATTAATAATAACTAAAGTTTAAATGCAGAATGTTGTATAAAAAAATCAGTATGGCTCATATTTCATTGTTTTTTTCGTTGCTAGGCTATTGAGATTAATTAAGTTGATTATATTCGTGTGACCCCACCTCACCCTAGATGATAATCTGTGTGTATGAGTTTCCATTTGGATATTGCTACAAGTAGAATAGGCGACTGATAATTTGGGGGTAAAAGATTTGGGATAAAAGAAGTTTTACTCTCAAGCAGAACAGAAAAGAGAAGCGACTGGAGACAAATCTCACAGTGAGTCAACTTTTGAACTATTAGCTGATTGAGATTTTCCTCGGATTTGTTGTGAGGATGCTGGATTATGGGATTGTACAAACGCAGTAAGCAGCTCACTTTGCAGCATGGGTTGTCTGTGGAGTCTACGGTGAAATCCGAAGAAATGATCAGCTCTGTGGGGTGCACCAGAAAGAGTCTGCTCCCTGTTTTCATCCAGCTGTCCATTTCTCAAAGTTATTAAATTCATTTGTAAGAAGTTTACCCAACAAAGTGCACAGTAGCAGCTATAGCAGTGCTTCTTAGTGTGAATAAATGTAGCCCTAATGTGAGCCTGAGTATATACTGATCAGTCTTAGTTATTACACACAAAGCCTGGTGGGGTTAGGCTAAAGTGCCTTAGACTCGTTAACATGGCTCTTGAGCCATTACTGGGCACTTCTTGCAGGATGGTGGGACACACTGTGCTGCTTAGGGAGTGCCTTTACCATAAGATGGGTGGTGGGTTGTTTCATAACATGGATGAAAGACCCCCTAAGTGCAGAACACTTAACTGTGACTAAGTGATCACTGTTACTAACTTCACCTGTCAGGGATTTTAATCTGTGTCTGATCTGTGTGACTGTACCTCCCAGTGTGTGTGCCCACATTTGTATCAATTGCTGTAGTTGACTCTTTATATATGCCTCCCTGTCTGTTCGTAACCCTATTTGTGTTTGCGTCTTCTTGCGCCGTGTCTCTGAATGCGTCTCATTGTGTTCATCACTGCCCATGTGTGGACTCCCAAGGCTGTGTGAGTTCATTGTGCGTGTCTCCTCCTGTTTAGATAACGCCAGTGTTGTCCATACGCGGAGAGACAACTGCAGAGGCATACACTATGCATACTTATGTGGTCAGAAGCCTATGTTTTATGGAACATACTGTACTGAGCTGCTCTGCTGCAGTAAAGGGGCTATAAATAGAAGGTGCTGATAAAGAGTAAGAAAAAATGGGGCACGGTGTGAAATAGACTCACCAAGCCGGTTACTGTTTAAACACTCAGACAGGAGCTTAAGGAACACCAGACTGGGCTTAAACCAACACTACGGTAGATTATATAACCGTGAGCAATATTAAAAGCACAAGTATTCTCAGTATTGACTTTGAATTGATGTGTCTATATTTATAGTAGGGGTTTGGCTTTCATTACCTGACGTATTTATGATTTTCATTAGTGAAGGAACGCAGAGTCATATATGTTAACTGTGAAGGCTGAAACCACATTGAGGTCTGCCAGATAGGTTCACTGGGGGAACAATTCAACTACTCTTCACCAGCACAGTTGGCCAGCCTTACCTGGCATTTGCACCGGACCTCATTTTCATGTGTTGTTTTCAAAGGAGGACCTTTTTCGTCTTTGACTTTGTATGCTTCTGTTGTTTGTACAGTAGCTGCAGTCATCACACTGCACCGCCCATGCATTACCAATCCACAAACAGTCATCTCAAGACAGTTTATATTAGAAGTTAAGAATCTCAACGAAAGAGCTGCGGCGGAGAGAAAGTTCTCACTTCCAACAGGAAGACATCTCCATCAGAAACAGACAGAGAGACGGCACAGAGAGAAGTTAATAACACGCTGAAGTGGCATGTGAGTGGAAAAGGAACGCTCCATGCAGCATGGGAAGTCCCCCGAGCATCCTGAGCCTATAGCAGCATAAATCAGGGATAGTCCAGGCTCACTCGACCCAGCCCCTAACTGTAAGTTTAATCAAAATGAAAGTATTAAGGCTGATCTTAAAAGTAGTGTGTTTCTGTTTCCTGAACCACCATTTACTTGAACTGGTGGTGTGTTTTAAACTCACAGATGCCAGGAAGAACATGGGAAAGTATTTATTTTTAAGACAATACATTTTCAACTTTTTAAAAAAAATTTGGTGATTGGAGGATAGTAAAACATCTTTAGCCAAACCTTAACTTTGACCCAAGAATCTGGTGTGGTCCCGCTCTGAAACAGACCCTTGGAAAACCCGGAGAAACCCAAAACAATGACATAAATAATTTTCTTATTTATTTATATATATATTTGTAATTTGATTTAAGGATGATTATGTCCTGTCCAAAACTGAGAGGGGGATTAACAAACCTCACCCAGACTGATGAGCATCTGATGAGCATCTAATTAGCATCAGTTGGTTTAGTGGAGGCGCGCTGCCTGGGTGGCAAGATGATGCCCTCTCGCTCGCTCCTAATTCTCCAGGCAATTAACTCTGCTGCTCTGATATGAGCACAATCCAGCATCAAACAGATTGTGTGCTATGGAACTGGTAAGCAACTCACATGCACCTCTGCTGGGAAATGTCTGCAAAAGTTCAGGGATGGAGTGCATGTGCGAAAACATTTTCAGGACAGTTATGAGGGAATTTCCCTGCAGTGCAGTGTGGTCACCTCGAAACAGGACAAGTCGGTAATATATCACACCTTCTATCTATAGAAGCGTCATGATTTTAAAGAGCAAGTCATAGTTGATGATTTGTCATGACTACAATTAGTTTAAACACATTGAAACTGGCAGGAAATGCGTTTTACAACAGCAAAGGTTTCCGGTCGCTGAGCAAGAGAGATGAGGGGTATCCTATCCCTGCCATGAGCGACATACTCAGAGGAGGAGGTGTTTTCAATTGTTTGTCCTCTGATCCAAAAGGTTACAATGGTTTACATAGATGGGCTCCCCTAGCCTTAGAAAAAGATGAAATGCAAAGAGAACTGTGGGCTTGCACACCCGCGGCCCTTCTTTTGTTGTCTTATCATGTTGGGATTTTATGCTTTCAGAACAATATGTTGAAAAGACAAATTGAGGTTTTTGCTCTCGAGTTTTGCAAAAGACGATACAAACATTTTTTGCTCTGGTGATGATCTGCAGAATTTATTGGAGGATATGACTAATGAAATAAGTAAAGTGAAGTTCTGGCTTGATAAAAACAAATTATCATTAAATTTGAATAAATCTAAACTTATGTTATTTGGAAATAGTAGTTTAAATACAAATGCAAAGATTCAAATAAATGGTGTTGATATTGAAAGAGTCAGTGAAAATAAATTTCTGGGGGTAATAATAGATGAAAAACTTAACTGGAGAGCTCACGTAAGATATATTCATTCCAAAGTATCACGAAGCATTGCAGTACTAAACAAGGCAAAACAGGTATTCGACAGAACATCACTTCATATTCTCTACTGTTCACTGGTTTCACCATACTTAAGCTATTGTGCAGAGGTCTGGGGCAATAACTATAAAACCACATTACATTCACTTTTTACTCTTCAAAAGAAAGCAATTCGAATCATCCACAATGCAGGTTATAGGGAACATACAAACTCACTATTTTTGCAGTCTGAAATATTGAAAATTGACGATATAGTGAAATTCCAAACAGCACAAATTCTATTCAAAGCAAAAAATAAAGAACTGCCAGGTAATATTCAGAGTATGTTTTTTTTTGAAAGAAGGAAGTTATAATTTAAGGGGTTTTTGTAACTTCAAAACAATGAAGGTACGTACTACAAGAAAAGGCTTTTGTGTTTCTGTTCACGGAGTGAAACTATGGAACAAACTGAATATGGAATTAAAGCAATGTCCAAACATAAAACTGTTCAAAAAGAGTTATAAAAATACGATCTTCTCGATCTATAAAGAAAAGGAAAATATTTGAATTAAGTGAATGTCTCTATTTAAAAACAAACAAACAAAAAATTCATGATGTGATATTATAGTATATAGTATATCAGAAATCTGTTCACTATTTTTATTACAAATTATATCAGTAAGGAAGCTGACTAAATATTCACTGATAATTTATGGCAAAGGGGTGGGATTAAATAAGTGTATACTTCTTCCCACTCCCTTTCAACATGTAAATTAATCAGAATGGTTTTTTGTATGTAATTTGTATAGTATTTTTTTCTCTCTTATTTCTTTTCTAAATGTACTTGTATATTGTTCACATGTTGAAATAAATTATCAATCAATCAATCAATCACTGAAAAATTGATCCCAGATCTGTTCAGTCTCACTTTCACCTGCCTTGCTTTTCCACGAATCCTTGGCCTTGATCTTCCCTAGTCCCCCCCTTTGCTTCTACCTTCTGCTGTGCCTCCATAACACTCCTTCAGATTTTCTTTATGCCTTTGTGTTAACACATGCGATACATGCACGCGCATGCACATTCAAACCATATCCATTTGGCTCCCTGCACACACTGCACCCCCAGTGTTCCCATTTGGAATTCTCCCATCCCCTCATTTCCAGAGTCCTGTTTTACCATAGCAACACTAGCATGTCTGAGCTCAAACACACATTTCATATTCATCACACTTCGCCCTCTCTCTTTCTCTTCTTTAAAGCCTCAGTTCTGGGCCTGTTTTTCTGGCCAGCTCCCCGCTTACTGTGTTCCTTCAAGAATTTTGGCGCAGATTCAAACATCTTAAATCAAGTACAGGCTGCCACAGCAGCCCGGGCCCCTTCGCTCCTCGTCTTCCACCCCACATGTTGACCCCAGGGAGTATTTGTGTGCAGAAAGGGGGCTGACAATCAGGCCACTGACAACCTGTCCCAAGAAGACTTTGCCGCCTGTCACATCCCTTTCCCCCCGTCTCTTAACTCCTCCCTGTCCATCATTTTCCCACTCTTTTCCCTTCAGTTTGTTTTGTCACTATTGGATAGATTAACATTTAACTAACACTATCTCAGTCTCCTACAAGGATGGCTGATTTTGTAGTCCCAAGTTAAAATTTCAGAGAGATTAACATTTTATATGCGTCTGTGTATCATTGACGCCCAAGCACAAAGTGTATCAAATTGAGCAATCAGATTTTTTTTTTTATTATTTTTTGTTAGTGTCTGTAGTTAGTGTTTGTGGGGTTTTTAAACTTTAATCTTGATCTACTTGGAATTTCGTTTTGTATTGTTGCAGAAACATTTCTTATAAACCAGTGCATTTGTTTGAATATCTTAAAGCGGTAGCCGGGTACATATTTCACCAGTCTGGCTCGATGAAATCAAGAGACTGTTTTAGGTAGACAGCGTCCCTACAAAGTCAGATTTTCAAACCTTTCCTTTGGCAGTTTATGCATCTGGATTGTTTTGGGGTGAGATTTCCAGACCTCGAATGTCTGTTGAAATATCTGCCTTCGTTTATAGATATAACACAAAAAGACAGCACACAGCTTTTATATTTGAAAGACTTATGAAAGATTTTTTCAGAATTCATCACCTGATTATCTGCAGTCACTGCTAAAGCAAAAAAACCCAGTTCCTACGTGAAACTGCTCACATTGAGTTTTATGAATTTAATCACATTAATAAAAACTTAATTTGTTTAAATCAAATTGCTAAAACCTCGTATTTTATTTTAGTTTAATGGATTAAAACGGTGTCATTTGACCTGCAGTCGCTTCCATTCATCTGCAGTAATTTGCAGAATGAACCCGAGGAGAGATCACATGCATCAAAACCTGTTTCAGTGTTTAAAGAAAGAGTAAAAAAGTGCAATTGGCAATCTAACGATTCTCTCTACTTTTGTGTCTTTTCTCCAGGGCTCATTCCCGCTCTGCTTTTCTTATTTGTGAGGGGGGGGGAAAGCAACAGCTTCCCCCCAAAAGTCAAGTGGGAAGAAAGTAATTCTACAGATGTTGTCTGCTGGAGCCCAAAGTTACTTTCTCCTTCTTCCTTCCCTTTACCTCTTCATGACCCTCTTGAATCATTTACTCATCTACACTTTGTTTTTCTCTTCCATACGGGACATCTGTCTGGTTTTTATATGCTGATTAACTAACTGCCTTTAATTTTTTTGCACTGGTGTAACACTAAGATCTGCTAAGCTGTGTGGACAAAGGAGGCCCTCTTTTTGTTCTTTCATGTGGTTTTGTGTACATGAGCCTGG
This sequence comes from Maylandia zebra, assembly GCF_041146795.1. NCBI lineage: Eukaryota > Metazoa > Chordata > Actinopteri > Cichliformes > Cichlidae > Maylandia > Maylandia zebra. The sequence goes on along the minus strand of NC_135174.1, from coordinate 25,728,533 downwards.
ACGTGTATAGAGCTACTCGAGACACTATCCAAGTTTTTTTTCCTTCATATGCGAGATGCTCATATGACAAGCCTGCTGCACATTAGTCCGGTGATTTACAGAGTTTGGCTGTGGCGCCAACCTCACCCCCTCCTGCTTCGACTCTCTCGCTGGTTCATCCGTCTTTGGTTGTCCATTGTATTTGGTCTGGTTTAGATTCTCAGTTTGATGGCTTCACTGCTGGAGAGAGAACACATGTGCGAAGCGGATGTGTTGCCTCGCGTTTTCACAGCCAACTCCCTCACATCTCGGCAGCTGTCGTTGTCACATTGAAAACTAGAACCTAATATTTTTCATGCCTTTTATGCGCTACATGGAATGGCACTGCATTCCCATCAACATTTAAAAATAACATCAGAAATAATCCCAAGGTGCCAAGATGAAGTCGGAACAGACAGACGGCTCTGAGCTTATGATTACCATATTTTCAATGGGGACTCTGTCCTTGTGGCGTTCATGGCTTTTAATGGCCATGCATTCATTTAGTCTTACACAAAGGCATCAAACTAATGTAGGCTGTAACGGACTGGCGTGTTTCTTTTTGTTTTTTTGAACAGAGTGTGTGGCTTGAAAGGCTTTGGACATCAAGTTGTCTGTCAAGACACTTTCTTTGTTACAGTGAAGTTATGCTGGTTTCTGTTCTCAATTGGTGAGGCTGTCCTGATCTATTCATCATCCTCTTCTGTTGCCATTCAGTGTACAGTCATCATTTACAACAGTCCAAGCCTATTGTGGTCTCTCTTGGAAACCAAACATGAGTAACAGACCTTTCTTGATTGGTTCAGGAATCATATTTTTTTCCTAGTTATTATTAAATTGGAAGTTGTCCTGCGTGACCTGATTTTTTTTTTTTTTTTTTTTTTTTGCAGTGTATGCAAGGCTTGCCTCTTTCCACATCTCTAAACAGCAGCCAGCATTTCTAGTCTAATCAGCAACTCTGTTTGTCAGCTCAATGCCCACAGCGGTGGCATCAGGAATGGGGACGTCATCTTCCTACTTCTTCTTCTACTTCTTCCATCTCTTCTTTAGTTTTTTTCATTTATCAGCTGATGAGTGAAAATGACTAAGCTCTGCTCTGTAAATTATTTACTTGTAAAGCAGGGATGGGCATTGAAAACTAGCTTTTTCTGTAAATGCAGTGGCGTGTTGCCTAACGTATTTATCTCTCTGTGTTATGGTCCGTCTAGGTGTGGCCAGACCATAACATAAGGGTGATCCATCCCCGTCCGACCCCAGCAGCACATCACACAATTACTACTGTTTGATGGTGATTTATTTCCAATGAGTGGATTAAAAAAAAACAAAGAAAAGGAGCGAATTATAACTGTGGGGTGGACCTAATGCCAAAATAACAAACAGAAGGAGCCTATCACAAGGATAAATCAAACTTGCCTACTCAAAAAGAATTAAACCAAACGACTGCAACTTAGCCCCCTAACTAACAAAAACATGAGAAACCTGTAATCAAACAAAAGGGCAGTCCACTCCTATATGCTCCTGTATCAAACAAACATGGCTAGACAGGGAACACAAAGTCTGCCGGTTGGGAAGGGCCGAGGATGAATGACTGGCCATCCATGGTGGTGTCATCCAGATCATTAGCCAATCTGTATGGTCCGTCCCCTGGATCCACCAATCACGGAGAGGCACCTGCAGACTCAGATTTACATATGAGACAGCATTACGACAACAGTCGTAGCACTATGTAAAAAATAAACTAAACTTAAAAAATAAAAAAGTGCAAAATTGCTGAATAAGGACAACGCAGTTGACTCCTCTGGAAGTCTCCAAGCGATGCTAGATAATCTAGTATTGCTAGCTCTTCTCACTCACCACCACACTGGGCGCACTGATGCTGTTTACTTTTTTGTTCATTCATACGGCGTTCTTCATCTGATTGCTTCATGTAGATCCGTCGGCTCACTAGTTTTGTCTGGTTTAAAACAAAAATAGTCCCCAATAGGCTATTTAGGCTTTTTTTCTTACAGTAAATGACTGTGTGGTGTGAACGGGCATACCCCGAGGCTAAACTACAGTCTTGGCCATGAGCTAGTACAGTTTGTTGTAGGTTTCGTTACAGAAATCAGTCTCTAACTGGCATATGTTTTTGGTTTCAAATATAATCGGTAAATTGAGTCCTCTGTGCTGTTGTACTGTCCCTGGTTGAGTGGAAACATCACTTGTTAGTGATTAGCTAAGGCAAAAAGAAAAAGAGCATAAACCTTCTGGCAAAAGTAAATTGGCAAACTTGAACAGTATGTCAGACTGAGTGAACCAGTTGAGACAAAAAGGCCTTTTACAGTGCAGAGGGAGCTCTTTCATCTGTTCCGTGACCTTATATCAAAATGTTGACATTCCTGGCCTGACCTTCTTTATCCCGCACCTGCATATCTTTATCTTTTATTGCTTATATTGAATTATCTTTTAATATTCTCCATTGACTGTACAGTAGGTATTCTGTCTCTGGGTATCTTCTCCAGAAATGTCTCACATTTGATATGTTGCTCTGTTGGTTTGTTAGCCAACAGAGCAAAAGCAGCAGGTCTTCTGAGCAGATCTCTTAGAGTTTCCATAGATTTGATCACAGATCAAGTATCTGTCACATCTACAGTTCTCCGTGTACAAAAGGAAAGCGTACAGTTACTCTACGCGGATTGAGTCTCTGGCAGAGATACCCGAGCCAGGTAAAACGTGGCAGTTGATGCGTTGAGCCATCATTACAGTATGTACAAAATCAGTGGAATCAAGTTTTCTGTAAAACAAACAAACAACAAAACTGTCAAAAAACAAAAACACAACACATCCGTTTAGGTTTTAGCATCGTCCAAATAAGTTTTAATGTTCTTTGGTTATAATTACATTTCATATTAGACAGTGCGATTGTGATCTTTGCTTATCCAGCAGAAAAAAGTCAGACTTCAAGGGTCATGTGATCCACTGTTTTGTTTGTTTGTTTGTTTGTTTGTTTTTCCAGTACACTGGTATAAAACCTAAACAGCCGTCTGGCGCTTCTTAACAACAGACCTTTTAGGTAGATTTCCCACAACTTGAACACCAAGATAATTGGGTCACAGTGCTGATTTACAAGCTCATGCAAACTTTTACTTCAGTGCTACAATTGCTTAAGGTATTACATAAAGCCTTAGAGAGTGCACTTGTACAGTAGTGAGCACTGCATCTCTACAGGATGTGGTTGGCTGTCCGGTGTTCTACCTTCTACTAAATGCATGACACCCTACAGTATCTACGTTGCGGTTGGCAGCTTTGTTGTTGCTATGTTTTTTTTTAACGCAACAGCACTACATGTGTATCAACCGCAGAGTTTGATAGCGCGATCGGTCAGACCATGAGGTGGCAAACGCTCTCGCTTTTTGGTGCCGCTTGTCAGATGCCTGTCTGGTTTCCCCGAGGCGTCTCTACTCTGCTGTTGTCTGAGGCAGGCGGAGGGAGGTAGCAGTGTGACAAAGTCAAAGTTAGATCAGATCAGCCTGGAAATCTTTTTCTGCTCGACACTTATGAAGCTACAGTAAGCAAGTACTGTAAGGCCCTGTGCAGCTGTGTAGCTGGGAAATAATATGGTGAATTTTACAGAGTGCATTTAGCGTGTTTATTTAAATCCTGCTGTTGAAAATGCTCAGTGAAGGTATTTTCAGTTGCCAACATGGTTCTTTAACAGGAGTCAGTGGAAGGACCAGGGCAAGTTGTAATGAGCAGAGCTGGCTACAGCTTGTGGTGTTTTCTTGTGTTGACTGCCCCTGGGAGGGGTGGTAACATTATCCTCACTTCACCTGTCTCTTCTTTGCTCCACTCCTTGGAGCCCATTCCCTTCTATACAAACACACATACAGGGAAGACAGGTTGCTAGTTATGGCAGGGTAACGGCCACCTGTGGTCAATCTAGAATCACTAAATACCCTTTAGACTGTGGGAGGAAGCTGGAGAGAACCCACAGAGGCAAGGGAAGGACCCCAGCCAGTCGGTGGATTCAACCCCAGAACATTGTTGCTGTGTTGCTGACCACTGTGCTGCCTGCTTTACCTTATCTACTGTCATTTACTGTATGTACTGTTATTATGGTTTATGTTACTTTTTAAGATAGTCATAGTTTAAAATGATGAAATCAGCATATCTAGAAGTAATCCTTGAGACAAAAGGTTTCAGACTTCTCTAAACTTTCGGGGTTTTTTTTTTCTACTTTAGGCTCTTTATGATGTCACTAAGAGCAGATAACCCCATGGTCATCTCTTATGCCCCGTCCACCCGTCATTCATACTTTCTAATTGTGAGATGCAGCCAATTAGATCAAGCACAGTTCAAAGGAGTGGGACGGTTGCTAAAACGAGAAACTTTTCAATTCTCGACAACCATTAATTTATGACTCTTCTGTGTCCTTCAAGATGCTGTCACTTCATAACCATTACAGATAACCAGTCATGAATGAAGTGTTACTGAGAACATGCAAAGGTGACATCTAATTTTGCTGACGCTTTCATGGCTGACAGCGAGCACAGCCCTGGTAGTTTACAAAGGACAGTGTTATGAAGGAACAAAGTATTTATCAGATCAAAGAAGAAATGAACAAATCCAACCAGACGTCTGATGCTCAACGCTGGTGCTTGGTAGGTTTTAATATCTGGTGCTGTGGATGTGTTTGTGTACTAAAGTGTCCTGGTTGAACGTCTGTGCTGTTAATGAGAACTGGGCTTGTTTTTCATTTTGTTGGAGAGATCCTGTTTGGCCGGTTTGCTGGGTTTGGGTTGTGCTTGACTCATGCAGCATGTTGTTAGTTCTAGGAGGAGCACTGCCCTGACCTCACCCACAGATGAAGAAGTGCTAGACCAGGTGACTGACTGCAGGGTGCACAAATATACCTCATACCAGAGGGAAATCTCTTTCATTGTCTGTGGTCTTGTCTCCTGTTGTAATCGCAATCATCAGTCGAAAATTTGAGTGACCTTAGGGTCGCCCACTTTGAGCAGCTTGTTTGTTTCTCAGAATGGTTTATGGATGGAAAGAGACCTAACTATTGGCTGAGAGGAGGCAGGACATCCCATTCTGCGTCCCCTTCAAACGTCCACTTTGGATTACACGTCCTCAGACTTCATTCGTTACTGGAAGCAGCTAGCTTCACTCTGTCTGAGGTTTAAAAAATACATAAATTAATAACAGCATTTCGGAAGCTGAATGCTGAACTGCTAAAATCATCCTTTTAAGTGTCTCAAGATGAATTTCACCTAAACCCTTTACCTCATTGCTCCCCTGCACAGCGCCTCTGCAAATCTGCTTCGTGATAAAGCAGAAAGGCTTTTAAAATATCTGTGCGTTCAGAGAGAGCCTGTTATTAGCTACTTTGATCTTCCTTTTAATTACCCCCTGCGGCTCCCTCTTTAACACTGTTAGACGTAAAAGGCCACAGTTACATCTGACCTGCAGCCGGCTCTGACACAGGCCGATGTCTGTGGCTTCACTTGTTGAAGATCTTGCTGTATTGTGGCATGGAGTTGTGTGCATAGAAGAATAGGCAGCAAGGTAAACTGCCTTATATCATGGTGAAGTCCATAATCCTGGACTGTACACACCAGGACGCCGTTCAAAGGAGGAGATAAGCAAAGACAAAGGTTGTGTTTACACTACGTTCTGCTACAGAGTTCAAGTTTTAAGTGAAGCAAAGCAATTTGTTTTATTCTGACATAGGGGTGGGTGGGTGTGCTCTTTAAGATGTTCCCTATAGAGTGGGGCGGGGCCTTGCCGCGTGGCCAGAGGGTTATGCAATTTTACTTCATAGGAGAATATATGGTGAGAAGCAGAAGTGCAGCTGTCTTGCAGTGATTTTCCAGTCACCCTCTGACTCACTTTGCTGATATACTTACTGGATAATAAAAAACAAACTCAAACAGTGATTGATTTGTGTGTCTTTCAGTTAACTGTATTGGCCAATCATTTGTCTTAATTTGCTTTTGCACTTCATCATTTTCTTGCCAAAACCCTACCAATTTCCGTTTTTACATATCTATTTTTTTTTCAGTTGTGCAACCTGAATTAAATGCTCCAGTCGAACCTCATGAACATCAATATTCTAAATGCAACGAGTTGAAGCACACTGCACTAACCATCTTAAGTAAAATGATTTGCATTTGCAGTAGGTTAAAATCATTTCACTGCCCTGTTGTTGCTATTTTCTGTGTGTCTGACAGTAGATGTGAAAGTAGGCTCAAAGCCGACTGTGGCAAAGCAATTGCAGAACTTCGACCCAAAGGCAGCGTCTCTTTGAGGTTTTCCTCTTGCGAGAAATAAGATGAATGGTCCTCTATAAGCACATTTAAAAGCATACAAATTTGTAAAAATGCAAATGACTAAAAACCCAGCTAGATGTTAACGATAGCTTTCCTTTTTTGAAAAATTATGATTTATCTCTGGTAGTATAAATTTCTACTCTCGCAGCTTTTAACACACTCTTGCTGCCAAGGGTTTGACGAGAACATGTGTTTCTGTTTTAACTCATATGAAGGTTGTTTAAACAAATGACATGTTCTTTCTGATTTGTTTAAAAAGGTCATTTTCTGTCCATACATGCAGCTTCATAGTTTACATAAGAACCGTAGTCTTTTTGGACATTATTTTAAGAAAGACAAAAGAAAACGTTACAAAAGTTGGAGATCGCCATTATGACTCTTACTGTCTGTTCTGTCTTTCTTTTTCTGCGCCTCTTTATGTTTCACCTTTGCTTCCTTTCACTTATTGCCCACACCCACTGTTTCTTAGGCCTCGCTCACTCTAGAGTAAAAATAAAATGGCAAGCTCGATGTGACTGTGAAAAACCAGTGGTTGGTGAGTGATTGCATTGGATTTCTTTACTGTTTGGGACTGATTGCAAATTGTTGTGGTGACCAATTTTGGCCACAAGGCAATCATGCAGGTTGTGCATTTCTATGCAGGGAAGGAGGCATCTTATTCCATCTATGGAGACCAACAGATTTTGGAGCTTCAGTGTCAATAAATATGTAAAAATCTTTCATGTGTTTTACAGCATAATGAACTGCAAGTTCTAATTTGAATGGTGACGTGAATGACATTCAGCTCAGGGTTGATGTTTTCATTCAGGACTGTGGCTGCTCCTCAGTTGCAAAGCCTCTTGCTAAAAATCTGGTCGTTAATGAAATTAACAAGCTTCAAGATTGAAAAGTCGATGTCACGTGCTCATCATTGTCTCCAACCGCTGTTTTCTCTAGTGTAACTGCAGCCTCATGCAAACTTCACCCACTCTCTGTGTTGGTTTATCACACTCGTAAAACTTTTGCACCACAGTTTTGCCCCGTTTCTTCCTCTTTGTAATCGTATCTGCAGAGACCAAAGTTGGCACATGCAAAACTTGAAAGAGAGCGAAACCTTGTATTTCTCTGCTTTGCACTTTCAAGTATGGAAAGAGCCACAAAATAGCCCCCCCCCCCCCCCCCCCTCCCCCGCATCTGAAAAGAACCAAGCTCAAAGCTATAAACAGGAAAGTGCTTATCACAGTCTGTGTGTGTGTGTGTGGTGGGGATTTCTGTTGATAACATAATTTTGCTGACATAAAGATCTGTGAAGTTAAGGTTTTGTATGTTGGAGTTTTCCGTAAAGTGAGCATCTCAGCCGCTTTGCATGTCCTTCCTGTAAACATCTCCCATTGAGATTAAGATTGATAGCTTGAAGCACTTTCCAGTTTAAGAGCTCAGTATTATCTGAAAGGTTCTGATGCCAAAGCGATAAATTACTTTTTCAACAACATTTAATTAAAAAAGCAAAAGTTCTGGTTAATGTTGTCACAGCCACTTAAAAAACAAGACCCCTGTAAACTGATGTGTATAATGTAGAATGCTATTCATGTACACATTTAAACACAACAGACTCTGACCAAAGGATTGCACTGGTGGTAATTAAAGCGATAATGTTTTGCATGCGAAAACCCAACTGAAGTCCAAGAGCTTCATTTTTTACTTTTTTAATGTTTTTTATGTCTCAAATATCGCAGACAGACGCTGAACGTGTAGAGTAGGACAACAATTGCAATAGTGTGATAACCTATTAAAAGGTCTAGTTTGGTGACAGATTTTGCTCTTCCTACCTGATCAGCTCAGTCCTTGCATGCATGGCGCTCGGTAACAGTCAGGTCAGTATAGAATCTGAATTATCAGCCTCGTCAGCCCGCTAACAGAGCTGGAGTCTGCTGGTTCAGCGATCCCATGCGCTAACATGAACTCGGGATTCTTTCTCCATCTGTTTGTGTTTTTCCAAAGATCCCGTAGAAACGTTGGATATTGGGTTGAGTATCGATGCACTGCTCAATTAAGGTGGTATGTACGTATGTGACGGTGTGTCAGAAAGGAGGGATGAGTACGACTCAAACAACTGAAATTTTTTATCATACAAAAGTACAGTTCTTCATTATTTTATTGGATTTGCTATAGTTACTGTATTGTTTTATTTTATATTTTTAAACCAGGTGATTCTGAGGAAATAAATTGGGATAGAATCACAGATTTTCTATAGAGTGACTCTAAGGACCAATACATTCATATTTAGATGTACTAGCCGGGAGTCCAAGAACAGCATTTTGAAGCAATTGTAACGTCACAGTAGCTTCTGACAGGACTTTAAATATTCTGCATTAGGGTTAAAACTCTGGATATGCAGTGAAGTTTAGTTGAGGTAGAAATAAACTGTTTTCAGGATTTCCACACAGATAGTTTGCCTCTGTGGACCTGCAGGCAGAAGTTTTGATCGTTTTACCTGGCCCCCGTCATGCCGTCAGTATCGTAAGAGCTCAGAGACAAATGAAAACTCAACAACGGGTTGACCTTTACAATTTAACAGAGATGCGTTACAAACCTTGTGTATGAGTTTGCACTGCAGTTCAAAAAAATAACCAGTATTTCAATATGTCGTGCATATCGTGGCTCAAGAGTTGGCAGTTCGTCTTGTAATCAGAAGGTTGCCGGTTCGAGCCCCGGCTCCGACAGTCTCGGTCGTTGTGTCCTTGGGCGGGACACTTCACCCGTTGCCTACTGGTGGTGGTCAGAGGGCTCGGTGGCGCCAGTGTCCGGCAGCCTCGCCTCTGTCAGTGCGCCCCAGGGCAGTTGTGGCTACAATGTAGCTGCCATCACCAGTGTGTGAATGTGTGGATGACTGGATGTAGTGTAAAGCACTTTGGGGTCCCTAGGGACTAAGACTACGTCCACACGTACCCGGGTATTTTTGAAAACGCAGATTTTTCTATGCGTTTGCACCTTTCGTCCACACGTAAACGGCGTTTTCGGTCACTGATAACGGAGATTTTTAAGAACTCCGGCCAGGGTGGATATTTTTGAAAACTGTTTTTGCATTTACGTGTGGACGAGAAAAACGCAGAAAACGCAGCGTCAAAGGTGTGCGCCTTTTTTGACGTCACACTGTGCGCCACGTTATTGTTTCGGTGAAATGAATTTCTACAATACTGTTACTTGTACTCTCTGCAGTGTTTAAATGCTTACATATACACACACAGTTACTGTCCCTCCACACATACGACTCAGTTCTGCTTCTATGCCCCATCTTTGGCTACGTTCACACTGCAGGTCTTGATGCTCAATTCCGATTTTTTGATCAAATCCGATTTTTTTTTGTCTGCTCGTTCACACTACAAATAAAATGCGACAGCAAACGCGCTCTAGTGTGAACGCTCAAAGCGGCCCGCATGCGCAAAAGAAGATGTCACACACAACGCGCTCTGTTTAGACCCAGAGCAACAGTATTGTTTGACTGATGGCCCTTAATATAAAGACTTCGGACTTCACGTTTCCCAATTTTTGCTTTAAGTTATTTTGTTATTTACATAATAATATAAATAACCTAATAATGATCCTTATTGCTGTTTAAGAGAGGAGCGGTGCTTCAAAGGATAGCTGCAGATTTCTGTCAGAATCTGCAGATTATACAGTACAAATAAAATGTTTACGTTGTCTTCCCAACAGTTTCACTGACATCTCGCGATGTCTTCTCGGGCGCTTCTCTGGCGCTGATAATTGGCTTCAGTCTTGTGTCGGTGACGTAAAAGACGGATTTAATGCGACCTGACCGTTCAAACAGCAGTCGCTTTCTAAAACATCGGATATGTATCGGATTCAGTACCACATACGAAAGTGACCCAGATCGGATTTGAAAATATCGGATTTGCGCCGTTCACACTGTCATAGCATGATCGGATATGGGTCGCATAGGGTCAAAAAGATCGGATTTGATGCGCTTTCGCCTGCAGTGTGAACGTAGCCTTTGTTTACTATTTCCCACCGAGGCTTCTAGACTTCTGATTGGCCAACATTTCTACACGGTTAGGAATATATCGCCACCTGTTGCTGTGGCATGTTCCTAGCAGCGTTTTCCTTCATTTCTGCCTTTACGTGTGGATGGGATTATCTTTTAAAACGAAAACGGAAAATCTCCGTTTTTAAAAATACCCGCGTACGTGTGGACATAGCCTAAGTAAAGCGCTATACAAATACAAGCCATTTTACTATTAACCATTCAGTACACTAAAAGCTTATTGTGCTCAGTATCACAACATTAGGTAAACATTTAGTTGCTTCAGGTTTAAACGCAGATGCAGATTTACATGAAGTGGGCTATGCTTGTGTGGTTTAGATTAGAGTTTTGCTCCAGCTCTTTCATCTTTGCTCTCTAGAAACGTCTGTCAGACTCGGCTCTTCTTCGTGAAGAAAATGAAAGCAGTGTTCAGTGTGGTTGGTTCATGTGGTTACATTAATGCTGCCATTTTAAGGGTGTATTTATGTTTGTGCACGTATTTTAGGTTTGAATAATGTATTTAATACAGACTGATTATGTATTTATCAGAACTCCAGCATTAAAGCTTGCTGCTTCATTCATGGTGTGATTTCTTGTACGCATGGCTACTCTTAAAAATCTGTAGATACTCCACTTCTGCTTTTCTGAGTGACATCACAGTCCCCGGGGTCTATTCGACAGAAAATTTGATGTGAACAGTGCGTCACTCTGTGCATGTGTGTTTGTTGATACAGCTGAAAGGAGGACAGTTTCAGTTTATTAAAAAAATGGAGAATGGGGAGAAGAGTTTTCTTATTATGCAGCGATAAACACAGAGATAGCGTATCCTTTGCAATGTGTGACAACATGTGGTGAGTCACATGGTTTCTCGCTGTTTTGTGTGGCTGAATGCGGCGAATGACCTCAAACGTCAACTCCTAATTGTCACTGATTGTGCTATAAAACGTCACGGATTTAAAAGGGAGTTTATTATGCACATATGTATCAAAGCTTAAAAACAGTGGCTTCTATACAGATGCCCACGTGAATGCAGTGAGTCGGTGTGTGCTCTGGGTACATGTGGCGACGTTTCAAAGGTTAGTTGGATTTGTGAAATTACAGTCAGCAAACTTTTGAATGTTAAAGTCATCATGTGGTGGAATCTGCAGCATCAGACGAGTCTTCAAGTCTCCCAGCCTCTCATCACATATGTTCTTAAGGCACTAACTGAAGAACTGCAGCATGCTGGGTTATGTTAATGACATGGCTGCACAAAGGAACTGTCCGCTTTAATTATGGAAGTGTTGGACTCCTGGCTTCTGCTCTCGTTTCTTTTTTCCCCTCGTCTTCTTCCGCGCACTTCCTTCCCCTTTTTCAACCGCTTCCCACTGTCCTTTGATTTTCCCCTCCCCTGCACAGTGAGGAGAGGTGGGCTAATCCTCTGTATCAAATGTGTCACCTACTCTAAGCAGGAATGAATAGGCCCTAGATTACCACCAGACACTAATCGCATTTAGCCTTCCCGATGATAGCTTCTGTTCCGGGTTGGGCACTGAGGCCCGTGTTATTTGACGCATGCCTTGAGTTTTGTTCGGATGCAGCTGTTGTCATGCACCTGTTGTGCGTCTTCCTTCCTTTTTTCTTCCTGAATTCTGTGGAGGTCATTGTGGGATTATAAATTCAAGGTTTGCACAGATGGAGGTGAGTTTGGTTTACATAGGCACAAAAGCCTATAGAACTGCTGTTGCGACAGTGCAGACAACTATGTTTGAAGGTCCAGCAGGATCTTTCGTACTAAAAGCTGATCTGTAGCTGAGTTCTGTGCACCAATCATTTCTGAGCAGACTTTGGTCAAATGATCGCCCTGAAGATCCAAAAAAGGAAATACAGTTACACCAAAGTGCAGTTTCAAAACCACTGGCTATTGTTTGTTAGCTTTTTAACACGTATCAGCAATAACTAACTCACAAAACAGGAAGTTTCAGACCCTATGTAGAGATGCATTGATTGTAAAAGTGTGATTGCCATTTTATTTCTAAGAACTGACTGCACATATAAGCAAAAATCAACTATTCTTCAATGCAAATTGTTATAAATGTAATAAAAGAACTTATTCAACTGTATAACTCCCCCTGCAGTGAGTTACAGTTTGTCAGCTGGGTGGAGGTGATTTTAAGTGTTTGATTAGGTTTGCTGTTACAAACGTTTTCATGGTGGTCCCTCTGTGGTTTACCTTAGCGAGCTTTGTGTCTTCACTCACACTGGGGAGTTTGTAAGCTAACAAGTGTGTGCCTGCACCGATGTACGAGTGCTGAGTGTTAATGAAAGGGACAGACATATGGGAAGCTGACCTGCCAGTCAGTAGTCGGGGCCAATATTGCTCATGATCATCCGATTTGTGTCTGAAGCTCAATCAATGCATTTCTAAATACATATGCACTCGGTTACACTGATATCATGATTTCACTGGAAGCCCCAGAAAATGTGTTTTTTCCTTTGAGAGAGTTAAATAAGATCAGTTTTATGTCTGTGCTCGAGATGTTCCTGCCTAATAATTTAATAGCTGTTAAAACAATAGAAAAAGAATTCTCACACTTTGAATGGACAAAGTTAAACACGCAAACAAATATTTTGAGCTGTTATTCTCGTTTCATGTTAATAAGATGTTAGATATGACACATGCACATACAACCTTCATTCACAGAGAGAGGGAAGTAGAGCCATCTGCAGCCCCGGGCAGTGGCCAGTGTAACAAGTTTCAACTGGTACCTGCAGTTGTGCGCTGATAAACTAAACATTATATTTTCAATCGACTAATATTTCTGGCTCCAGCTAACGTCTAGTCCAGGGGTCGGCAACCTGCGTCTCCGGAGCCGCATGCGGCTCTTTAGTCCTTATAGTGCGGCACCGCGTGGTTTGGGAAAATAAATTAGAAGTATTTAGCTGAAGTGTATTTTATTTATGTTAGTTCTTTTTTAACTTGTAGTTCTAAATTGGAAGATTATTGTGATATTGAAATAAAAAAATATTATATTCTATTATTTTTTTCATCGCTCAAAATAAGCGTCACACTCGCGGAAGCCGGTGTACCCGCCAAAACGCCGTGCATTTATCGAGACTTTCAACCCCAGGTAGGCCAATTATGGATCTTCGGATCCACATTACGTCAGCAGCTATTCTCTACCGTGATCTATGTTAAAAACAAACACCGCTCACGCCTCACAGATGACAGCTTACAGTCCTGCGTAAAGATGAAAGCCCCGATTTGCAGACGCTGTTCGGGAGCAGAAGTCCCATTGTAAACATATCACGGCAGACCCGACGATGTTTGCATGAACACGCTTTTCAGCATTTCTTTATTTTCACACACGGTTGCTGACGCATACAGACGGCTGTAGCTTTTCAGCTCACAGCCCGACACATACCAACACAACAGCATAGATAGCACAGATGTAAAGGCGGCGAGGCGTGGTTGCGGGCGCCGCTCAGGTGCGTCCGCCTCCCCTGCGGCGGAGCTGTAGACCACGCCCCGCCACACACATTAACCAGGTAAAATACATATTTAATCCGAATTTTGCAAATATCTATTTTTCATTTTTTAGCAGAAAAATTTTTCTATAGAAAAAAATGGCCTTTCAGTTTCTCTAAAGCTTTGAGATTTTTGTTTTATTCTGTTTGGAGTGGAAGAGTAAGGGGGCTGTTTCTTAGCTGTGTGCTTGCGAAATATCCATAGTTGTCATAATTCTTCTCCTTAATTACACTTGAGAGGTGGAACTGCAGATTTCATTTGGGAAAAAAAGGCCAATAGTAAACATACAAGGAGTTTCAACTGAGATTTTGAATATAGCTTTAATTTGACACTCGACTAAAGACGCTCTCTTGGAGATTAAAATGATCAGTTCCCCTTCGATGAGGACAAACACATTCTTTCACGTACATATTTCATACATGAGATCAGCTAAAGAGCTACACACAGCATATAAAACACACTGACAGCTCCTTGCAGTCTCTGTCAGTGTGTTTTAGATATATTGTGTTACTATATAGGTCAACATAACATAACATAAACATAACCTAATTATATCTTGGACCCATTCTTTATGCCTGTCAGGCTTTGTTTGTACTGGCTGAAGCTTAAATGAGGGCATTGTGGACATCACAACAGCCAATCTACGAACAAGCTCTGCAAATTAGTTTGGACTATAACTGCTGTGTTGTGCGGCATTGGTCCATATCCTTATGCAAATAAACTGCAGATTCATAGAAGAAAAATCACGGTGTTTGATCAGTGGTGCAGCTACCCAGACTAACTACATCCTGCCCTTTTTACAAAGCATCAAAACAGCCTGAGAATATAAATGCCAGTGACTGTACATCGCTGTAACCACTTTTTCTATATTTAGTTTAATACTGCTTAACATTAACAGTTACAGCATTTTAATTAGGCATTTCCAATGTGGTTAACTTGCACCAGCGATATAAAAGTACATTTTGTGTGTATGTTTTAGGTCATGGGTGTGATGTTTTTTTACATCTCAATACAATATACAGAAATGCTGCTCTTTCTGTAGCCTCCATTCTCCCTTACTCCTCTTCCCAGCACATACTTCATTCTAATACAGTGTCAAGGGCACTGGAGCAAAGCTATATGCAGCTTGACCAGCAGTAAATTTTCCTTCTGTCAAGCCCTGTTCCAGTGTCTTCTCCTTATTTGCCATGACCTTCGCACTACCCTCTTTCTGTCTCCTTGAACCATGCAGCTCTGCAGGCTCTCATCAGCAAAGCCTTGTGTCACTCTCTGACTCCTCTTCCTTCTATCGCTCCTTATTGCCACCCCCTCCCCATCTCCCGTTAGTCATCCTCTCCCTGAGAGCTGTGAATTTTATGACTGCTCGTACAGTGAACCTAGTCTTCTAGACCGAGGCTAAACGACTGCCCTTGGAATGACACGTTCTCGAGCCCCAACCCAATCTATTCGTAATCTTAATAGATCGACATAGATGTATTTGGTAGAACTTTTTCTGTGTTTTCCTTTTTCTTAAATGTGCGAGGATAGTTTCTAGCATGCACATCAATGTAAAATTATTTTCTTCACAGCTGGCTTTATTATTGATTCCTGACATCAGAGGCAATATCTCCAGCTACATAGCAAAGTGTGCATTCAAATCCAAATGACATTCTGCTTTAAAATGCATGTAAAAGCTGCACAATGGAACAATTTCCCTTATCCATAATTAACATAAATTGCAGCTGGTTAAAACAGAAACAGGAAAACCTGCAAGTTTAAGTTGCTGCAAGCCTCTTTGCATGTAGATCACAACTTTATTTGTGATCTATATGTCCTAATCGAGGTCATATCTTTTCCTGCCCACTGTGTTCTGGGCAGTTCTTTCCACTGCTCTTCCTCCTTTTAACTTTTACGTTACAAGAATTGGAGAATGTTGAAGTCCCAGAAAGGAGCCAAAAGTGTAAACTTTGTGTGAACTGATTACTACAGCTGTGTACATTTAGGTTTTATTAGTTTTGTTTGTTTAAAATTTGAATTAATTTAGCTGGATAAGGCATTTTATACTAACTGTGACTCAGCATGAAGCACTCTCAAAGATGCTGGATCCTCTAAATGATACACGCAGTGTCCTTTGGTATGATCGACATGAAGCACCAAATGCTGCAGTATTAAACACTGAAGGCAAACACATTCAGCAATATAAAACTGCGACAAAGGGCCTTATGTCATATTTGGGAAGTTTATATTTCCTTTGTTTCAGTTCACTTTTTGACACAGGTTTTGTTCTGCTGTTTGGTTTAGGCACGAATGCTTCTGGCTAGATGTAGGAACGCACCGTGACATCCTTAACCTTGGATATTGAAGAGTTACACTACAGCATGCTTTTAGATGGTATCGATACAGTGCGGATTATGAGTTCTCGCATTCCACATTGTTTCTGTTCATTCATTCATTATTGATTATTTTGCTGTGAGAGGACATAAACAGCAGGCCTGCACAGGTCTCCAGCCTGAACAGGGCTTTTTAATTATCTCTGAGTCTGAACACACATGAGAATTTCTTCTTTTTTTAAACATAAACAGCTTGAATTCAACTCAGGTGTGCAAAACCTCCATCGCCATGCATTTGATGTAAATGTGCAACTGTTAGAAAAGCATGCCAGAACGGATCAAAGGAATTGATAACTGTGGGGACAAACAGTTCATATGAAATTTCAAATGAACCACTTTTCATTTTTCTTTCGTGACCAACTGTCTACCAAGTGACAATTTACAGAAGATTGCAACTGCACACATTTCGCAGTGCATTGCACTATTTGGATGGGATCGTGGTGTAGTGGTTATCACTTTGAGCACACAGCAGATTCTGCGTTGGTTGTGGGCTTTCAGTGTGGAGCTTGCATGTTCTCACTGTCACATCCATGCAAGTTTATAGATGATCCTAAGGTGCTCATGTGTGAGAGGTACATACAACCTTTAAACTGCATATAATAAAACGCTGTGTGAATGGAACTTGGTCTGAATCACCCTGAGTACTGTAGTATCTGAATGCCAGTCCATTTTCACTCCCCGACTCTCTGTAATAATGGATATCCGGATACCTTTGCCAGACAAGTTTGTGATCCCTTAGGCTGCTGGCATGGATGCTGTTAAATTGCTGCAATTGTTTGATGGAATTCTGCCTTTATGCCATTAGTGTGTGCACAGTGTGGGCATGTCTTTTTCCAGATGTTAGATGGACTCTCCTTCTTATTTTGAGTAAGTGAGATGGGTCAAGGTTAAGTGCAGTGGAAGGAGGAGATAGCATTGTTGTCAAGTGTGGGATTAGACAACTAAAGGAGCCCTGCTCATGCACACTCCACAAAGCTATTAACAGGGGCGTCTGCTTAATATCAGTCTGTTGCAGATTGATATTACACTGCACATACACTGCATTAGTAGGGTCTTCATTAGACTTTTTTTCTTTCCTTAAGCCCTATCCTAAGTACTGCAATTTACTCTTTGCTTCTTATCTCTTCTTCATGTATGTGAAGACCATTTCTGCAACTTGTGCATTCAAAATTGCCAATTGTTGATTCCAATTTTCTAAATAAAAGATCTTATAGAAGATATATTTTGGTTTTCCATATGTTAATGTGACACTTTGTACACTCAGAGTTTGAGCTCTTTATAATATGCAGTGTTTAGCCTGGCGTGGCTCGGTCTGCTATGTCATAAAATTCTCCCTGAAGGCAGAACAGCAAGGCAGGATCTGATCTTTCCCATCCACCATTACTCAGTCCTGACAGGCCAGTGAATTCCCCACACCCCTCCCAGTCGGCAGTTCAAAGCCTTACATTTGCCACTAGAGAGGAGGGGGCGCCGCGTTGAACTTGGGGCCCACTGACAGAATTTACCCTCAAGATGTTTTCAGTTGAATGTCCTCTGAAGTGGGAGGACTTTTTCTGCTTCTGTTTTAAACTTCCTTGGGATCAGTGTGGACATTTCATTTGGGGAGATCACATTGGTGATTTTTCACACTTTCACGCCAAAAGCAACGGGTGCACAAATCCTGCAAAACGCAGCACTTCTTGCAGCTTGCATGAAAATTTCTTGGCCACAAGCCTCGCATCTCCAGTGCCTGTGCTCTTGCATCATTGCACATGATTGTTTTTAATAATTGGCAAATACCACTAGTTGTAAAATAAAATCCCACAATTTACTATAGTGAAAGTTTGCAGCCAGATTGTTAGAACATCATAAAGGAATTTATGAATCAGGTTTTACAGTTTTCATTTGCAAGTGTAAAGATGTGGCAGTGATATTAATTGTTTTTTTTATTTCAGTCAGACAGCTTTGTGAAAAAAGGACAAAAAATCCAATAGAACTAGAGAAAGGACAGCAAAGAACTAAATTAAATTAAAGAAGCACAAATTATTATTGTGCTCTTATTATTGTGTTATTATTGACATGATGTAGGGGAATGGAGGGCAGGCATGGGTCAGATAAGCATCAAGTGATCCGTCATGGTGAGCACAAGAGTCAGCATATGAGCGATCTTATCGAAGTATCCGCATTTGGATGTTCTGGCACCCTTCCAGTCTTGGATGGATAATTGAGATCACATAATTAAATATTCCTGCCAGGAAGCTACTTTACGACATTATGCCTTTAGGTCACATACAGCTTGGGAACATTAGAACCTTAAACACCTCCCACATCTGGATCTTCTTGCAGTGTCGTAGGTATCTACGCTACATTTAATTACCGCGCTCGTATTGTTTTTACTTATGGCATCTGTGTTTGTTTTGTTAAAGGCAACCTAATTTGGTTTTCCTTATTTGTTGTCATATGTATACTGTTACAGTAGAGGATGCTCATATTGAACACAGGCAAAGTTAAGAGTCAGAGACAGACTGCTGTAAGCACTCTGTCTCTGACAGATTTTTCTGCTCTTAGGTCTGTACGATGCCAATGAAAGCAGATACTTCTATTTTGAACTCTGAATCATGCAAAGCTAGTTATTTAAGAATAAAAACATGCAGTTGAAAATGAGCCGAATAGGTTCCCTTTAACAGGAAACAGGAAGTTGCCGGTTTCAAGTTTGCTATGTTGTTATTTCATAGTTAAAGAATCTACACCTTTAAGTTTGAGGTGATTCTTCAGAATGTGCCGTCTGAAGCAAAGAAGAAAGTAGGTAATTGAAGGCAGTCCATGGTGAAAGCTGCTGAACATATGGCCTGATGTGTCCTTGGCTTTGGTTCAATCAGATCTGCGCATACGGTTTCGACCCACATCCTAAAGTGCTCAGCAGTATGTGACATTGCACTGAGGTTGGCTTAGTGCTATATAAGAAGGTGGTCCAGTCAGCGCAAATATAGCACAAGCATGTGATCAAATGGCACACGCATACGATTGAAACCCGACTTGTCACAGGACACTCGTGAACACGGGCCCAGCAAAGTTTCACATGCTCTGTGCAAAACACAAGACAGCTGTGATCATTTTATTATTCACAAAGGACATGCATTGTAGATGCAGAACATACCATGAAGTATTCTTTATTGAATATGAAGTAGGGCTGCCACAAATGATTATTTTGATAGTCGACTAGTCACCGAATATTTTTGCGATTAGTCGACTAATCAGATCATGCATCCATTGGATGTAAAACGTACAGCTTATTGCACCAGCAGCATCTGCTCTTATGTAACTATCATTAGCTTACAGCTTTAAGTGTTTAAGGTATGTGCTAACTAAAAATAAAGACAAGATGATAGTTTATTACATTTTAATCAAATTTGCAGATTGTTTTGGTGAAGTTTAATAAACTCAGTCTCGTCTGCTCCTTGCTATCTAAAATATAACAGGACACCGGAGTATATTCTCAAGCATCTCACACTTCTGATGATCAGCTGTCTGCTTGATGTTTATTCAGCTGTGTAAAAACTATAACTTTAATCTCAGCCAAACCGATTTACTCAGGAACAAATAAAATACTAAAAAAAGCCAAACAATAACATTTTTAAGTTATCTAAGTAAGTTATCATGTTTAACCTGAGTAGCAAAAGACTGCGGTGGGTTTGAAAACGATTTGCCGGGAGTCCGGTGTTCTCACCGGCTCTAGTGACCTAGCCCCCGGCTAGCTATCGAGCTGGTGGGTAACAGACGTCTCCAAAAATGTTGGAGCGCTTTTGAAAATATGTGGTGTCTTAATAAACTGAGCAGATATTTGAGGTTTATACAGCTACAGTCTCGCCTGAAAATATGTTAAATGTTTATTTTGTGACCCAGAAAGAATAATAAGAGTAACATTAAAACTAACCAGCTGCCGCCATTGTTGGAAACTGAGCTGGGCCACGCTATGAATCCTGGGACACAGCTTCTTCTTCTTCGGGGTTTAACGGCAGCTGGCATCCTTGTACATGCAGTGCTGCCATCTTCTGTTTCAGTCCGTTATTACACTCTTAAATCCTGCTACTTATTCCTGCGTCCTAAATCTTCAAACGACGAGTCGACTATTAAATTAGCCGTCGACGATTTTGATAGTCGACGTAATCGTGACTAGTCGACTAATCGTGGCAGCCCTAATATGAAGATTATATTATAGTTTAAGGATTACACTATTATGCAAGTAAAGTTAAAAAAAAACAAAGCAAAGAAACATCAAAATTTTTAAACCCTGGTGTGAATCATCCAAAAATTTCACAGCTTCTCCATTCAGTTCTCTTACAGTTTCCACATTTTCCTTCATGCTAAGAAACCTTCTTCCTTGTGCCCCATCTTCTTTTTTTCTCTATTTTTTGCCCACACAGGCCTACAAGGGAAGAGCCCTCCAGCTAATTAAAAACTTGCCAGTGGAATTTCGCTGCGACAAAAGGAGCTATTCATGTCAGCAGGACGGTGAAAAGGCTGCGCCGGCAGCAGCGATAGCATTGCTCAGCGTTAGCAAAATGAAGAGGCTTTACTTTGAAGCTCGTCCTCTTACGAAGACACCCAAGCACTTGACTCGGTGCATTGCTGCTCTCCCTTTGCTTCTGTTTTGACATCCATTATCATCTGATGCTCTGCAGTGGGGGAGTGCAGCTTAAACTTGAGTGTCAGTAGGTCTGCGTAGCTGACCTTCAGTCTGAAGATGCTGTCCTTAATGAGTTCATCTGTTGCCTGTGAAACGTATCTGACCCATACTACATTTTTCTTTTTTGCACACAAAAAAAATCCATTATAGACTCGATCCATTTCACCGCCACGTTGTTAGTCCACCCCTCGGCTGTATCTGCAAGGTCAGAGATCCCATGTGCAAACTCAGGGAATGACCTTCGGCCTCATCTGTTAGCCAAATTAGTCATCTTTAGGGCCTTCAGTCTATCAAATTATCCACCCATACCCTCATCCATCCATCCAACCTTCCTGTTCTCTCTGCAGCAGTTTCTCCGGGAAAATTGATTCTTTACGTTAAAGCAGAGGGGAGTTCCCTCGTATGTGGTATTTTAAGTGCAACCCACACTTTCCATTGCAGACACACGTCATCGAGAGTACATTGGTAGTGGGTGATATGAATAGAATTCACTCACAGTGTATAGTACATACTCTGAAACATCACTTGAGAAAATTGAATGTGAAAGTCCATTGTTGACCTTGGCAACAGCGATTGATCCTCCTGCAGCAGATGGAATATCCTTGGTGGAAAACTCTGGAGAAAAGTATTGAGTGGACTTCAGGCTAGGAAGTATATGTCAAATTGAGATAGTATTGACATTAAATAATAAATGAGGAGAAGAGGAGGAGGAAAAGTGTCCATTTCAAGAAGCTGAAAACGCTTTTCTCCAAATCTCAACTTTCTTTAACTGACTGCAAAGTTGTCTACATCATTCTCTGACTTTTTTTGTTGACACTTTCCAGTTTTGTAGTACAGTCAGTTCAACATATGGAGACATACAAACAAAAGCATTACTTCAGGCATTTCCTATCGTAGGGGATCGTGGAGACATTAAGGGCTTCCTTCCTTCTTCAACGTCTTAAAACACTTTCAAATTTCTGTTTCCTTCCTCTTTCTAATTTTTTATTTATTTTTTTTTACCATGAAGTGATTTTCTCATGTGTTCTTGAACCCCCTCTCTCATTCAGTTTCTCTCTTCCTCTCTTTCTATTTCCTCTTCTGCCTCTAACCTCTGTCATTGTGTGCCAAGTAGCTGTTGTAGCCAGTATGCATTCTGACACTTGTGGGCATTACTGTCCTCATGGAGCTTTATAGGGAGACAAACTGTAATGAAATGCTACAAGGATGCTGGGATGTATTTGTCAACAGTATAGTGTTGTCTACTAAAGTATTCATTTAGGTGTCACCAGAGAATAGACAAGCTGAACTAAACATCTTTCACAGCCAAACCTCAGACATTAAAATGAGACATTGCATGCTGAGTCACTGCTCCATTGGATAAAGTCGAACTTGTGCAACAGAGTTTACTTTTGTTAAGTTACTGTGGTTTCATAGGCATAAAGTAAAGCGTCATATCTGTGGAAAATTGAATATTTTGGGGAGAAATGTGTTTGAAAGAATTAATAAGTGTGAAATGACAGGATGTAGATAAGAAAGGAAGGAAAAACAAAAGATGGGCTTATGATGACACTACATGCGGAGCCATCAGGGGTTTTCCTGTCTCAAAATTGGCCTTTGGGGAGTGACTTTGCATCTAATGTTGATTGGACTGTGTGCACTAAAGGCAGTAGGTCTGTGTCATTTTATGTGACAGAAATCTGTGTCTGTTATGCTTGAATAAATGAAACCACAATCTATAAAACTGGTTAAAAATATCTAATGCCAGTGCTGAGGTTTTCTGACTAAAACCTCTTAGGAATTTTAGTGGCTAAAATTCCCCTATGTATGAAAAACCCTGGCCATATGCTGTGCAATAGTGGCTTTTGCTTTTTAACCAATTAATTGGTTAAAGTTCTTTCCCCCCTGTTCCAGTCCACATTCAGCTCTTTAGCTTGTGTACATACAGGGTTGATGTCGATCCTTTTATCTCACTTAAGTGGCCCACATAGTAGCACAAAGTTTCTAACCTGAGATGATATGTAGGTGAAGATCAGAGTCAGAGCCTGCTCCAGGAAGCAGATGTCTGCAGCATCTGTCTGATGCGAGACTTTCAACGTTCACTTCTAGTCTGACTGCAGCTAACATAAAACCAGTTATGCTAGCTGCAGGAGGACGTTTCTGCGTCCGTTACAGCATGACTGTGACACAGACCCATACATAAAGGTTTGGCTTTCATGTTGGTCTCTGAGGTAAACAGGCCAAGTCTCCTGAGGCCAGAGTTAAAGAGTTAGAGAGAAAAGAGAGAGAAGGAAAAAGAAAGTGAGACGGAGTGGAAGAATGGGACAATAGAAGAAAATGAGAAGGAAAGGAGGAAAAAGGTGTGTCGAAGGAGAGTAACGTCAGGTGGTCAAAAGAAGGATGGAGTGAAAAAACTAGTTCTTCAATGTGAAAGAATGAAAGAATTGAGGAAAGGAGAGAACAAACAGAAAGGACAGCAAGAACACTGAGCCTGAGGAATGAGGACAAAGGGCAAGGAGGTGCCGTTACTGGCCTTTGTACCGTGTACCTTTGTTTGTCTTCTATATATTATATCCCTGCATCCTCCAACCACCACCTAAGCTTTTCATCCACTCTGACAATCCTCTTTTTATTTCTTCCAGAACGGAGGCAAGGCGGACTACACAACGCAAGAGGCCTGGGGAAATCATTAACTCCACGCTCGCGCAGTATGACTGGTAGGCTGTGTTCTGCCTGTCTTCTTGTGTATTTAATAAATGTATGCTTATTATGCGAGTGTACACAGCAGAGCCTCAGCGAGCCGCTGGCTTGTAGCCGGTGCTGTTTGTATAGCCGTTCATTATCTAATTGTAGCAGTGCCCACATGCCCACTTTGTCTGCTTGGTCCCACTGATCACTTGCTGGTCTGATTACATAGATGTAATTTTCACAGAGAAACGGTTCGACACGTCGGATTCACTGTGTGAAAACAATGCAGTATTATCATAATGACACAGCACCATCACCCAAATCTGCAGCTCTCCTCTGCTCCGCAGAGCTTTATGGCGAGTTTTTCTCTCACACCATGTCTGCAGCTCTCGAGAAACCCGTTGTGCGCTACCTGATCCACAGACAGTAAGCAGGCAAAGTTGAAGGCTTCCGCAGTGGAGTGGCTGGAAGCTAGAAAGCCAGATATTTCCCTCAGGGGTTGATTGGGAATAAAAGCAATACAAGAGAGACTGGAAATAAATAATAGATTCTGCAGTCGGTGTTTTTCATGTCGAGTTGATGATAACGTTGCGTTCCTGTGCTTCCACTTCCAACGATTGGGAGGAAAACAAGCATTTAATTCCTCTAAATTTTTTGAAATGTCAGTAGGATCACTGTGGATTGCTCTGTAGTGTTTAAAAGTACACAGCAAAAGAGCGTTGACTGTTATTTATGTGTGTGTGTGTTTTCTTTTTGGAATGTCTAACCTCTTTAGATCACCATTGCTTTTATTAATTAAAGACTGCCAAACAGGGGACTGACTTCATTGGTATTCTGGAGCTTTGTTTCTTTTGTTCCTAGCTTGACAAGCTGTGTCTGCTGCTCGTGTAATTTTCAACTCTCGTCTCAATATTTCATCCAGTTCTTCTTGACCAAAGGGGAAAACCCCCCACTAATGTGCCACCTAATGTCATGGATTGGACTATTAACAAGTGTGTGCAGACTGACTGATTTATGTAAACATATTCATCTGTCAGAGGAAGAAGAAGCTCAAGCACCTGATGATTTGACACTTGTTTTGCATCACGTTTGCGCCATCATCCTTCACTGTGAGTCGTGTCTCGTCGTAATGACAGAACTGAATATTCGGGACTTTTAAGTTTCCTTCTGACTGGAGGGGATGTCTATAAAATATTTTCCATTCTTTGTCTTACAAATATTAATCAGCAGCAGTACATTCATCTGCTGCAGATCATTTATATCTGACAGAGCTGTCACACATCTTTTAAGGTCTTATTGGCTGGAATAACACTAGATAATAAATTGATCATCCAAGTAAATCAGCTGATCTTACTGCCAGGCTCGTCGGGTGATGGCTCAGCTGATACCTTCTATACATGCAGTTGGGTAATGTCATATAGGAAGTGATCGCTGCCTATCCTTGCTACTTCCTGCTTTTTCATGTCTGACACTGATGTGACATTTGACATTGATGTCTGCTCTGTTCAGTTTCTGAAAAATATATTTAGTTGTTGCAGTGTTCTGGTAGGTTATAAATATGCAAATATGTACGGTGGATTTGTGTACGTTGACAGTTGTATTTAAATTTGTTTGAGTCATTCAAAGATTAGTTTTGGGTCAAAGGTCTCCCTTCCTCTCCCGTCCTTTCCTCTCCCCTTTCTGCACAGCTGGGGAGAAAGGGGAAGCATATAATTGCAGTTTAATCCTCTAAGTCCCTGCAGAGGAGGGAGGCAATGCATAGCGGCATGGACAGAAGAAGACAGAACAGCCATCGGAGTTGTTTGGACAGATGTTTGCAAGCCAAATGGGGACTCCTGTCAGTCACAGGTTGAAAGTGTGCATGTTAGATGGACACGTAATGTCGGAGCATTTGTAACAACAAAAGAATATTGAACATTTGACTGACTCGTTGTTTGGTAGCTTTTGCGATCAATATACACCTCAGGAGAAGTATTCTTTTATACTCTGAGCTTTTCTCACTTCTATTTCTTAATTTTAGTGAAGAGGAGACAGTAGAGCAGGGAGATGGAGCATCAGATGGCCTTGGGTTAGAATCAAAACCAGGCATCTGCATTTGGCCCCCTGTTCAACCACTGAGCGAAAACAATACCCCAGTAGAAGGGGAAAAAAAAGTCTGTTTTAAGCATTGACTTGTGTTGTAACTGATTATGATACTGCTGTAAATAATTGACATTCAGGATGCTCATCCTCGAAGGTTCGTGATTCAGGTTGAGAGATTGGTTAAACTGTCCAACAACCAGGTATGCCAGGGGTGTCCAGGAATCTGTGTCCTGCAGGTTTTAGATATCACCCTGGGTCAACACACCTGAATCAAATCAGTTCATTACCAGGATTGAAAGCCTATTTGACTCAGAAAATCCTGCAGATTTGACTGATCACTTGGTTTATTAGTTTGGCATGTGTAATAAAATATTAAGGTAAACGATTCTTTGAAAGGCATCCAAAAACATACAAGGTATGTTTGCTCATCAAACCGAACCTTCATCAGTCATAAGAAAAGTTATTTTTGTTATAGCGTAAAGCAAACCTGCAGTAAGCAGCCATCCATCTGATATACATTCTGCATCCTGGATATGGGAGTATGTGTTTACTTGCTCACCTAAGCTATAGAATATATAGCAGCTGCAATAGAAAATGAAACCCTGTACTCTATATCATCCAGTGAAGGTAGAAGCCTCAGGTTGTAAAACATGCTCCCCTGTCAGGACAGCCTTTTCTGTCATAATGATCCGCACTGTACTGCATTTCTGTGTATGCTGTAATTCCAGAATATGTGTGAAGGAGGAGAGATTTAGTCAGCAGGGAAGAAAAATTGGTGAGCAGGACATTTTAGAAGGTGTTTTTAGCCCCAGGAAGCGTGTCTTTGAGAACTGGAGTGGGGGCAGTGAAGGCTTTAGCTACACTTTAAGGTTCAGGGGTTATGTGTGCATGTTTGTCTGGTGGGGTTACTCCATGTATAAGCGCAGCCATGTGTTTATGTGAATGTGTATCTTTAAGTGCTTGTGTGTCTTCAAGTGGAGGCAATCGGGGAGCGTTAGGCAGGGGTACAGGGAGGCGAGGAGGGCGAATCCGTCTCCCATCACTTGGCTACAGGCAAGCGTTCTTAGCACCTCGTAAATCTCACCTGCTGCTACAAGACTGCTGCTGACATAGCTGCTATAGTGCGTACTGTACTCACAAACATTCGTGCACACATGTGGTGTACATGCACATTTCGTAGAGCGTGTTGCATGCAGCACCAGAGTCGGTCATGTCAGCAGCAGGAGTGAAATTGGGAAAATAAAGTGATGTATAATCTGTCTGTTAGCGTTCCATGTTGGAAAATGGCATCTTTTATTGGAAGTGGTTTCTGTTGGAGCAAAGAGGAACAGCTGCTGAACTGAAAATAAGAAAATCCAGCTGTGCTCCATCTAGTCCTGTTATATTTTCTTTACTCTTTAGTACATTGATGAATGATATATATGCGCTTGCAAATTTTCAACCTTTTGAAAGCGGTTCTTACTAAAGTTCTTACTAAGCTTAAAGGCGATTTCCAGTCAGATCTTATTTTCTTATAACTCTTATTAGCTGTAATGACACTGCAAGACGATACGTGATTGTAGGTTTTGGTTTTGTAAAGGAGCCAAAAGTTGAGAAAGATTACCAACGCTGCTTCGTTTTCAGTTTCAGTTTTGCCCTTCAAATAGATTTGACTTGGTAGTTTGAGCCTAAGCTCAAGCATCAGTGTCTTGAACCTCGTTATAATCAACGACTCTTAACCAGTGTGGACACTCTGCATATCTCGTCTGTTCTCCTTGCAGTACGTTCCCACTCAGAAAACACGTTTTTACTACAATGCAGTTGTGGTGCATCGTGGTAACCACAGATGTCAGAAGTTAAACCCGATTGCAGCACAGATTCCACTACTTGCACGGCGTTGCAAAAGCTTACGACTAAGTCAGTTTAAAATGAACAATTAATTACACATTATGACTTAAACATGGACTCCAAGAAGCTGGCAGCCACAAATCTCTGAGGTACCCATCTAAAGACAGGCATGATAGATTACTGCTAGTATTCTCACTGTGCTGTTTTTGCTGTTGTCTTTGAACATCAATTCTCAAACCTCCAAAAACCACATGCAGACAACCGACATTGGCTACATCTCTGGAAGTGTCTGTGGGTATCTGTCAGCTGGACTAACTAGCTGTCTGCTGCCACCCTGTCCACAGCTCATTGATTACTGAAACCCCCTCTGCTCAGAGGCTATTTGCTAGTGGCTCAGGGGGGCAATGGTTTCCTGGCAAACAGAGTGCGTCCGGGCTAAACTGAGCTCTTTTTTTTTTTCATACCCTGACAGACGTTTGCTAAATGAGAGATCGAATACATTAGCGCAGAAGGTACACATTTGCGACTGCTGCACTTTGCCGATGCTGCTCGTGTTTTCGAGTGAACATGGTTATTTGCAGTTGTCGTACACAAGCGAGGCCTGATTATGTGGTGCTCGAAGACCAGACTCATTCATTTTCCCTGTGGCATTTTGATATGTGTTTGTGGATGTCATCTCTCTGGCCGCACCGCTACTTTTAGATGCTTTTTTTTTTTTTTACTTGGGAGGAGGGGTTACCATCTATTTCTACACACAGTTGGCATTAATGATCTGTTATGTTAGCCACTAGCAGTGGTACCTTTGGTCTGGCATCCTGTCGATACACTGTGTATATATAAATCAAGCTGAGCTCAAGGTTAAACATTTTATGTGTGTGTTGGCTGCTTTCTGTGCTGCTGGTGCTGAAATCTGGACAATAAATGGCCTCAGTCAGGACGTTTGCATAGCCTAATTAGCATGAATAAAGTTGGCCTTTTACTTTAATTTTTGCTGTCAGCAAAGTCTGTCTCCATACTTTCTAACTTCTCTTCCGTGTCTGTGGTGCTCTTGTCTTGCCTGTTAGTTCCTACTATTTAGGACAAATGTATATTATTTAAGTTTAAATAAAATGTTAATTTATCTCCTAAAATAGCTGACCCCTCCATCTTTTAGAAAACTGTCAAGCAGTAGTAATTTATTGGTGGATCAGTGGCAGACCTCCTGCTGTGAGTACTGGGACGTTGCCCTGTGGCTTCAGGGTCACTTTGACCTGCCGAGCAGTCAACTTGACCAGCAATAAAATAGTAAGTAGAAATTAGCTAAATCCACAGATCTCATGCAACTCCCTCATTCTTGGTGCCCCTGCACGTCAGTGATGCACACAGAGGTGCAACCAGGTCTACTTCTTTACAGGCTTCTTTACGGATAGATTAACCAATAGACTCTCACATCCACGATGATACAGACGCTGTACTGGTGTGTTGTGGTGAAGAGAGTGCTGAGGCTCCCTTGGCGAACACACCGTGAGAAGTTTGATTATTTAGGAGGGACTCTGAGTAGAACCACTACTCCTCTACTTGAAGGAGGCGGTTGAGGTGGTTCTGCGTCTGACTAGGATGACTTCTGAGCACCTCTTAGGTCAGGTGATTTGGGGTACTATGGGAGAAGGTTAGGGTCAGGGCATTCATCTCTTGGTTGGCTTGGGAACACCTCACTGTCCCCCGAGATGAGCTGGAGCAGGTGGCTGTTGACGGGGAAGTCTGAGACCTGTCTGCTCTCCCTGTGACCTGAAGAAGGGACAGAAGATGGATGGATTTATAATTGCTATGTTTGTGAGGATACACCTATAGGTATAGCATATGGGTTGTTGGTCAGTTCCAAATGTTTGCATTATGAAATCTGCATCAGTTTTTCCTCCCCAATTAACCAATTGTGCACATTTATCTCTAGTCTGATATTCCTCACATGCAAAATTAGCAGTCGAGTAGTTTTCCGTTCAGATTAATATGCAAGATTGGTGCAGGAGGCTGATTGACTCAAAAATAAATTACAGTCTGTGTGTCCGGGATAATTAACAAACATGTCATCCCGTGTGGCTTAATGATGGAGCTCCATGGAACAGAGCAGTAAGACATCAGGCGTCGACCCTACTGTTGTTAGCAGGATCCTTTCTTTTTATGGGATTTATCAGAAAATGCAGATTTTTGTGAGGGTGGCGGAGTAGTGTGCTACTGCGTCATAAACACCGGCCTCTGCCGCTAATAGGACAGCATTTTCTCTGCACTAATTGCTGAGTGTTGTTTTGCTTAGACTGTGGGATCCACAGTGCGGCTTTTATTGCCTCCCAGAATCCTCGCTGATAATTCATTGAGCAGTAATTATTGTTTGTTTTGCCTTGCTTTCCCACATAAAATCGGTCCGAGGTCAGCAGCTCAGGCTGTCATCAGAAATTTGACTCTCTGAGTGCAATCACATCACATAATGATCTGTAACAAACAAGCCCCCCCACCCATCGCCCTCCGTCTCTCCTGCTGTGGCGGCGTCAAGCGTAATGACTCGTCCTCATCCTTTCCCCACTTATCTGCCAGCTCGTTTTGCTCCTCATCACGAGGCCCTCGGCGGTCCAGCTTCAAAAACAGAAACACACTGATGCCGTTCAGCGCCTGCTTATTAGGAGCGCCGCACTTGAAGATCCAAGAAATTGACCGTTTGTATTAGAGGTGGGAATCACCATACATCCCACGATACGATATTATCACAATAATTAATGCACGATACGATATTATTGCAATTTTTTTAAAATATTTTGCGATATTCAGATTCTGTACATAAAGGTAAACTTTATCAATATTCATTTTATCTAATATCAAAGTCTCGCACTCAGTCTTTCTCTCATTTCAGTCAGTTGTATTGTTGACAAACTTGAACGGTTTGTATTACAGTCTAGTCCAACTTAACTGAATGCAACCATCTGGTACAATTATAGCTATTCTGAACTATGCAATTTATGAAAACTATGCAGCCCCTTCAGCAACTGAAGAATTTGAAAGTAAATTAAAACAAAATATAATTTTACATTAAATAAAAAAGTTTTAAACTTAATTAAAATAAAACATTTCTTAAATTAAAATAAGTAAACTGTCATGTTTATTTCTGCCAAAAAAAAGTTAAACACATTTGGACAGTGAAGGAATGTCAGAATTCTTGCTCAGAAAAAGGATCAACATGCTCTGAAGTCACAGTTCCAGTCCACAAAAACTTTTTTTGTAACAAAATATCGATTTCTGCTGTCCCTGTATCGATACATTATTAGCAAACAAAATATCACGATACTACACAGTATCGATTTTTTCCCCCACCCCTAGTTTGTATTATGTCTGTTTATTTTTGCACCCTGCTAAATGTGCTTATGTTTAAGTGTTTTAGCGTGTGCTTGGTGTGTGTTCCCTCTACTATTCGAACATCTTAGGGCTTCATCTGTGACAGAACGTAAACACTCACACACTGTGTTTCATCCCAAACGGCATCTTTATCGCCATGAACAAATATTATGTGTTCAAAAACACACACTTGTGGCTACAGCATAAAGAAATCCTTGCAGCGCTTCCAAAGCGTGTCAGAGGTCTTTCTCCTGTTTTTTTCAGATGTGTCAACATGTATTTTTCCTCTGCGCATGCAGCATTTTATCTGGCCTTGGCCCACAGCTTTTGATTTCCGAGCACGTACAGGGTGGGCCTTTGCTGATCAAACGACCGCGCCTTAACGCGAGCGGCAGCCCTGGACATTGTCCCATCAATCAGATCGTAAATGTCATCAGAAGGATGTGGGATGTGGCGGCTACGGGGCAGATGAAACATGCTGAGGAAGGACTTTTATCCTGCAGGCTGGGATCCAGTGGGAGGTAGAACTTTATTCCTGTTCTGGGACGGTTATATAAGTTAGAGCCTGGTTTCTTTAACTAGCAGTTGGGGCCTGGTTTGGTCTGCAGGCCTGCATCTGGTCAATTCCCACATGACGAGTATATTCAAGTGTGAACTTGGATCCCATGGTTAAAAAATGTGGCTTCTTTCAACG
Organism: Maylandia zebra; assembly: GCF_041146795.1. Taxonomy (NCBI): domain Eukaryota; kingdom Metazoa; phylum Chordata; class Actinopteri; order Cichliformes; family Cichlidae; genus Maylandia; species Maylandia zebra. Next base: position 25,697,007 of record NC_135174.1, on the reverse strand, counting down.
CCAAGTTATAGACTGTGATGATTATGTCCAGTCTTTGTTAGATAATAGCCAGAAAAATAGCCATCAGCATGCTCATGTAGTCTCTATTGTGATGTCACCTCAAAAAAATTCTCACTTTAGTTCGAGTGTCACTGTCACAGTTAGATTTTTCTGGGAAAATAACACAGGAGTTTATGAGAATAGGGCATACATGTAGACAAGGGAGGGTTTTAAAAAGCGATTACATCATAGCGTTTGTTATTTTCCCACAGAAGATTGTATTTTTGCTTCTGCTTATTGCCAGGCATTACAAATTCATGTTGTGCAACTTCACAGTATTGGTTCTGGCACAACTTTATTTTAAGTTATGCTGGAATTTCCGAGGAAACAGTTTGTCAATGTGAATTTTTGGTAAAGTTTTCTATTAAAGGTGTTTTATGGTTTGAATAGAACTTTCAGTGACATCATATAACTCACGGTGTGGCATAAATCCTTTATTCAACAGTAAAACTGTCAAGTTAAAATGAAACAGAAACTTAGATGGATGGAAGGTAAAAAGATCCTTGTCTGAACTCCAAACAGGTGCCTTGGTACAGCAACGGTGAAAAGATGTAATGATTTGAGGACTTTGTTAAAGAGGATGCTGGATTCAATTAATTTTTCGCTATTACAGCATTTCCATTTTAGATTCCCGGGATTAGTGCACACTGGCCGTCACGTCCTGCTGTGCATTTGCAGAGTAACGCATTCATTCAAGCATTTAAATCACATAACCTCATAACTTAGATAATTAGAGCCCACCCACAGCAGGAGTCCGGTCCACTGTCAGTCTGTTAGATCAGCTAATTACCTCAATTACGCAGACAGACACACAAACACAAAACCCAAGAGACCGGTTTTAAGGAGCAAGTCGCTTGGCCTTGGGATCTTTCATCAGTCTGGAGCTTTTTGCTTCAAACTATTGGTTTGCGCTGCCACAAAACTTGAAGTATGACGTTCATAGTTTCGGATGGGGAGGTTTTGCATTTAAAAATGAGCAAAAGTTCATTTTGCTAATTCCTGCAGTAATAAAACCTGGTTCTCCCTATTGATCCTTGAGCTGTGACTCAGCGGTTATCTGCCGTGAAAGTCTTGGGTGTTTTTTGTGATGTGGTGTAAAGTATGGCAGCTTTAGTTATTTTTGTACACACTTTCATTCTCAGTATTTCCCACAGAATGAGATTGTATCGTGTTTTTCATGAAGCAGGGGTTTTTGTATATACTCGTCTGGGCTTGAGAGGGGATTTTTAAATGCTTTCTTTGTTCATAGATAACAATATCTGATATATTCTACCATCCATCAGCTCAACCGCCTCAGACTTGCTCGTACTTGCTTTCTTGGAAGGATTGGTAATCTCAGCAGACTGAAACCTGCTGGTCCATCGACTCATAGCGTGAAACAGTGACCACCCCTTGCTAGCTGCAGTCCATGACAGTGGAGTTGGAGTCTGCGCAACCCTGCGACTCGAGATTCAAAACAACTGAATGGCACCGAGTTCTGTCAAGAGCAGAAACCTGACCTTAACTGTAATGAACCAGACCAGACAGGAAAAACTGGGGTTAGCTGGTTAGAAATAATCTTAACTTTAAAAATACGGTCAAGTAGTGTATCATTATTTCAAATATTTGGAAATCAAAAATTTGACTGTAAAATATATTCAGACGAGTATCAGTATACCTGGGCTGGAAAGTCAAGTTTGTGTGTGGAAGGAAGCAGTCATTAGCAGTATTTAAACTGAATGCCTAATTATCTGGAGGTAATAAGATTATCAGCAGCATTTTGCCTCATCTCCCCAGTGTAACCTACCGAGCTTCTCCTTTAACTTTCTCCTCCTTTTCATTCAGGCTTTTATGTTTTCCCCTCACATCTGCCCTTTTTCTTTTTCCTGCCCTCCTCTCTCCTTCGTGTTCCTTCTGCAGGAAAAATGAGGCACATTTCCCCTCTGTTAATCACTATGATCAATGACTGCCTTGCCACCGTGTTGCCCGTATGGCTGCTTTCTGCTGCCTGTGTGCTCTCTCTCACTGCTCTGGAGCAGCTCACGCTCGGAAAGGCATTATGAGCCTGTAACTGACTCTAAAACACGCAGGAAACAAATCAGCTGAGCTGCATGTCTAGCTCTTGTATTCTGCATCACAAGCAGACTCCTAGTAAAAGCCATGTGCCCAGAAATAAATGTAAGATTTAAAATAAATATTTTATGTCAGGTTTTTGTCATTTAATATAAGTTTTATTGATTTTTCTTGGCTTCAGCTCCAGGATTTATGTAGTTGCGGTTCTCTAATGTAGCCAAGCAGAAGGGCAAAGCTGGAATTTCCCCTATCGGAGCCATATGCTGTTACATCCTTGTTTGCTCATCTTATAAAACTGCACTTTTACTTTTCCGTAATTCAATTTGTTCTCTATAGACGACAGTTAAACGGAACAGGTCAGAATCTGTCCCTGAACCGCACCAATCTTCCAGTTTTAGTAGATCGTAAGGAAATCTTTGTTTTACTGTCATTTAAGCATATGTGCACAGTCATACATCAGTGGCTAAGCTGTGTGTAGATAGAAAATACATCTTATAGGTGGTCTGCGATGAGGTTCTCACTGTGGGCTGAGTGTGGTTTAAAGGGCAGGCTCGTGGTAAAGCTGCAGAAATGATGAAAATGCGCCACATTGAGGCTTAGAGATATGTCTGCGGTGTGTGAACTCTGACTTTTAATTTCCTCCTCTTCATGCCTAGAAATAGCACGTTGTTGTGCCCATTTTTGAATCATGGTGACTCTCCTCTCCCTGGAGTGTTACTTCATTTAGCACCTCGTCTCGTGCCGTATTCTACTGAGACTCTATCAATGAAACACCAGCGGAATAACAACAAACAGTGTGTAGGTGTGAGCAATGTGTTTTGACACAGCCAGTCACTTTTGGCAGCTGTCCTCCGGAGCAGAGCCCAGGTCTGACGTTTGCTAATGTGCTGACTTTAGCACTCGTGTGTCCCGTTTTTTGTTTTTGTTTTTTCATTTGTTTTTTTTGGGTGTGTGTGTCTGTGAGTGTATTTGTGTGTGTGTGGGTGGGTGTGTGCACAGTCACGTAACACTGATGCAAACCTCCAATTGCCTGGGCAGAAAGGGCCAGAAACCAGTGCCAGAAACCTAAGCAAGAATTTCAGAGTAGGCGTGTCGTGGGTATGTACTGCTTTCAGCCAATCGGCTCACGGATTCACCCGGAAGTTGTGGCTTGGAACACGTGTTGTTGTGGCAACACGGGAACTGAAAGGGTTGCAGATGGGGACGGGAAGAAAACAAGCCATTTGAAGCCAGAGTGCAACCTCTGCAGGTCATTTAATGTGATTCTTGGATTTGCAGATACAATTCCACAACATGACAGAGATACTTTTGCACCAGTTAGTAATGTTAAAAGGCTTGTTCCAGGAAAATGTGAGCTAACAGAAAGAAAAGGAAAAGGCAGAATCTTATCTGAGGAGGCCGCTGGTGTAAAATAGTCTCATCTTTTACAGCTGGGTCTTGTCAGACACAGAACAAATGTCTCTCTGGTAATGTTCTCTCCACACTTCTGTTGTCAGCTAATGGACCAGCCCAAGATAAAGGCAGATCCCCGACGGACATACACACACATGCAAAGACACAAAAGACACTGCATGCAATCCAACATGCTCCTATCCTGAGAAACGGTTGACTGACTAGAGCCAATATTCTTCCTGCTCCCATAGACACATACTATCACTGCAGGTGCTGCACAATGAGGCATTTGCATTGTGCAGCCAGACTGTAACAAAAGCCAGAGTGAATTCTTTTCCAAAAAAAGGAAGTGTAAAGTAGACATCAGGAGGATACATGAGCTCGAAAACGAGTCTGCGAGAAATTCCTACCCTGGGGAGAAATAGGCATTACTGCGCAACATCTCTGAAATTACATTAACACTGCCGTTTACAAAAGGAGGACCAGATTATCTGGAAACAAATCCAGGTTGGATTAATTACTGCTAAAGATCCGCTGCTACATTGTGACAAAATGATGATACGCCTTGAGTATGTTTATTATCTCATTGTACTGATTCTAACAGACTTCGGATTTCTGAAACGGAGCAAAACTTTCCTGATGGTTTTCTGCTTCCTGTTTGTTTAAACTTATGCATTATCAGATATAACACTAGTCACCGTGTGGCAAGAAAGGAGGTTTTAAATTGAAACCATAACGATGGTTTTCACACCGTGTACTTCTGGGTTTTGCATTGCATTCTTTTGCTTTAGACACTCTGGTAACTTCAGTAGTATACAAGCCTGTGCATACTGTGCATTTTAAACAACAGGACTCAACTATTGTCTGGTTAATATCAGGACTTTTGTTTTCTTAACATGGACTTTTTACTACTAATGTCAACGCTACCCACATGAGTGAGATGGTGGCGTCATGTGAAAAAAGTTTCTATGGGCTTGTAGGGAAAACTAAGTACAGCCCATGATTCAGTAGCTTGTAGAACAGGGTAGGCAATCTCAGTCCACGAGGGCCGGTGTCCCTGCAGGTTTTAGATGTGTCCTCGAACCAACATCTCCACTTTGGTCTCATCTGTCCAAAGGACATTGTTGCAGAAGTCTTGTGCTTTGTTCAGACACAACTTTGCAAGCCTAACCTCTGCTGCCATGTTGGTTTTTAAAACTTTTTCCCGACCCTTCCAAACAAACAATACTTTATCTCTGTTTTACATTTGCTGTCATGAACTTGAACATTTAGCATGCTGACTGAGACCTGTTGAGTTCAAGATTTCTCTGAGAATTGCACAGTCTGACCTTAGGACGAATTTGTTGTTATATCAACACTGCAATGTTTCTCACTGGGAAATGGCCAAAACCCTGCTTTCATAGAGGTGGTCACATCTGCTGATTAATAAGCTACAATGCACATACACTTTTTTTTTTAAAGATCATAAGAAGCTAAATTGTTTTAAATGATAGCTGACAGCTTCAAATTGCATGCTGTCCTTTTTCCTCTGCACAGGTTCTGTTTACCTGCATGCAACCAAAGCCTGTAATTGGTCAAAAGAATTCAGGCTACAGAAAGAAACCTAGAGAACCCCTGGTACCAGTAATCCTGTCCCTTGGCTATAGATTCATATGCATAACTGTGTATATACATAACAGTTGTATTAATTTGGAAGGCACACGTGTTAGTAATGTGGTGTCTGGTGTGCTTGTCTCTTGTAAGGGACAGTGTGGCTAAAGAAGCAGAGCGATGGAGAGAGCTGAAGTGAACAAAAGAATGAAACATGAGATCAGGCACCTTCCCCAGCAGAGAAAAGGGGCTTTTTATTAAATCAGATCTTCAGTTTATGCTCTGTTTGCAGGCACAATGGCTGCTTTTCCCTCAAGAAGCTTACTGGCTGGCATTTCCTGCCCTGGGATGGCCCTGTCCAGATTAGAGGAAATTGGTTTGGTTTAATGGCTCAAAAGACAGAATCCAGTCTGGATACTTGTTCCTTATCATTTGCTTTTTTTTCTCTCTCTCTGGCTGTTGGTGCCTAATTTTCTGCATCTACTTTGCATCACACACTTAATAAGAATATTAGTAAATAAGTGTCGATTTCTCACTTTACAGCTTCTGATGGTCTTTGGTTGCATATACGGACACCTTGGATCAGGACCAGCAGTAAACTAACACCTACAGCCTCAGGCACAGCAGGGGGGTTTTGGTTAACTGGGGCTGGTACATACAGACACAATCGCATTGTTTCTGCACACCAGCTATGTTGTGTAATAGGAGCAAATAGTGAAGAACCAGTGATGTTAAACCAGTTTATATAAGAAAAATAAATCTGAGTGTCTGTGCTTCTACTCCCTCTGTCAGTTAAAAGAGACTAGTAGTTTTCCAACAGACCCTGCTCCAGTTAAAACAGCTTGTCTGCTGCAGTCCCCGAGGGGCCATTCAGGATGCACATCCTTATCTTTTCTTGGTGTTAAAGTGTCAGTGCCACACTGATACTGAGTGGCCCTTCTGCTTTGGAAAATAATCATTAGTATGAACAAAGGAATAAAAGTTTGTACAAATGGTTGCTCATGCCTATCACAGCAACAGCAGCAGCATTATAAAAGTAAACACTTAAAGACTGTGGGTGGGTTCGGACAAAAAGACAAACAACAACAAGATATTGTGATCTCTTGATTTGTAGCATGTGAGGAATTTGTATTTGAGCACAGAGTTTTATTGGGCTCTTAGCGCGTTTACAGCTGCACATAGGTATGAGTTGGAGTCAAACTGACAATACTCAAGTCAGGAGCTTTAAAACAACAAAATATCCTGAGTTTAAATGCTCCTATAGTTTTCTATGCATATAAATATACATATCTTTGCAACTAGGGGAGTCACTCTTGCTAGTCATTAAGAAGAATGTAGGTTTAAGGCAAGTTACAGAAGCTACATCTGTCTTTTAGACATAGGGCGCTAATAAGTCCTTAGGATAACCAGAAGAGAATAGATGAACGGATGGATGGATGAACTTATATACTTATGTGTATGACTGTGTACGTGACAAATAAAATTTGAATTTGAATTTATAAGTCCTTAGGAGATGGCTGTGAACATATATTAGGTGGTGATAAGAATATTATAAATCATGCTGCAAATAGTGTTATTAACGTAATTAAGTAAGTAATTAAAATTAGACTAAAAAGTAGATTATTCAAGAAAATGTGCAAAAACCAGGACTGTCGTGTAATTTTTTGATGGCATTATTATTCCATTGTTACTCACATTAATAAAAAATAGATTTTTTTTTTTTGGTTGCTTTTTTAAGATTAATCTATATGCTAAGCAATTATTGACCACTGGGTAAAATATTTCTTTATGCTTCTTACAAATAATGCTTATTCCCCTGACTTTAAGTTAAAACATTATCATTCATATTTTACATACTTTAAGCATCGAAGTGAGGTATATATGCTTAAAAGATAATTCCATTACTTTAATTTTTGCAGGACAACAACAACAGGATATCTTTCTCGTGAGTTCATTCATATTTATATACGCTTGTTATATTCCACTCGGTGGCCTCGCAAACGCATTGCACACAAGTACTCACAGCTGCGCGTGTAAACAGAAACTTTTAATAATGAAGCACTTAAAACCAGCAGAACATCTAATCTAATCTTCCATATTTGTGCTCTTTCCACTTACTGCTGGAAAATCCTGTTATAGTTCGCATAAATATGCAAACTGAGAAGATGAAGAGAACAAGAAGTACCAAGTCGACGTCAGTATGCATACAGAGAGCCCATCACTTGAGCGTACGAGTATATATGAGATGTTGCTGTGACTTTTTATTATTTTTTTAAAAACAATCAAAGCCAAGTGCACCAAGCAAGCTCATATTAATTATCCCGCAGGTCCGTGAGGTGATTGGGTGTCTCGGATGTTCACCAGCACAGAACAACCTTGTGCGGCGCTCATTTAGAGTGCAATTACTTAAACACAGGCACAATAATGATATGTGCTCATTCACCAAAACACTGGCAGCGTGACAGTTAATGAAGATAACCCACGGGTTCTCTGACGATTGAGCAAGGTAATTATATAGCTGTATTCAATGCAATTAGCTGTAGCATACCGAGGTCAGGGAGGGGACGCACACACGTGTTCTTTCACCGTTGCAGAGGGACTGTTAGCAAAGAGAAGCAGGATGGCTCCAATCCTCTTTCCCGGTCCCCTAAGGTCCCATGTTATTTTAATGTTTCCCATCTGACGTCGGCCATGCATGTCTGGTTCTGTTAGTTAGCAGCACAGGGGAGGCAGTGTAGCCAGTCTGTCTCCTGCGCTCACTCGTGCAAGTGTGCATGGCGTGCGTTTGAGTGCGACAGATGAGGAATTGTAGTGCACTATCTAGGTTATCTATTTGGACTGCTTGTTTAGTTGCAGAAGAGCCTTAAGGGCTGTGATTATGAGTCGCAGTGCACGGGTTTAAGTCTTTGCCTTCTGTTGGTTTTTATGGTGCCGATATAAATAATTCAAACAACTGCATCGTGCATTGATCACCATGGATCTACAGAACCTTATAGCTTTTCATGGAATTGCACTTAAAATATTATTTTTGGGTTTTTTGTATTTGTAACTTGCCAGGATTTTTATCATGGCAGCTGCACTCTTAGTATACCCGCTCATGTCCTAAATATTCTTTGTTGAAGGGATTAGAGTGTATAGAGCAGATTTTGGCAGAGACGTTCTTCGTAAATAGTTGAATAGAGTCACAGTTTGACTTTTATTTTCAAATCCTGCATTAGGTAATGGGTTGCACGCCGTTGCTTTGCCAGTAGAGGCACCAAGAGGATGCTGCCATCATTATATCAGCTTCACAAATAATACATTTCGTGTTCAAACACTCAGTAAAAGACATCCCCGTAGGGGTGCTACATTCAAAGCGCCAGCTGAAACTTCAATGAGATCAAAGAGCATGCGTTTGCTTTACAGCCCAATTACACAGGAAAGGTAAAAACTGTCCAAGTCAATCTTTCCACATGTTTAAAAAAACACGTCACGCCAAACAGTGAGGCTATATCCAAATATGTTGGTACATAATTGGTTTATAACTTTATCCCCATGCAGCTGATGAAAAGAACTGGCTGCCAATACAGGTACTGGATTTTAGTCTTTCATCTGTGGAGGAAAGAAAGCGAAAAATGCCATGTTGCTGCTGGCAATTTTTTAATAATTGTGCCTTAACGTGTTTCTTTTCTATCATTCATTCATGCTACTGCTGCATATCCACAGAAGCTAAAATATTTTATTCTTTCAAAAGAAATCTGAGGATGCAAAATAAGAATTGTGCAAACATAATAGAGACAACGATGAGACAAAGGCCTGCCTCATTTACTTGCTCAAACAGACCTGAGTTACACATATTTGCTTTAAGCCATGCCAAGGCAAACTCCACCTTAAATTTTTATTTTGGGTGCTACGCTGAATGCACCGCATCATCTCAAACCATGAAGCAGTTACTACGAGCAAGCGGGAAAGGCCAGTAATGGCTTGCTGCCATGTTTTTATTGGCATGGCACACACAGCACACCCCAGTTTTATTCAATAAAATGATATCTTCCTAATGTGATGTTGACTTTTGGGCTGCTTCAAAACTACTGGTGCATTGTTGCTGTTTAAACACACTGTGCTACTAAATTAGTCAATAGCTGTGAGAATAGTTTCGGTGCGTTGCATGCACCTGAGTTACAGTTAAACCTTTGCATAAAGCTGCCACCCTTCAGTTGTGTTATCAGGTGTCAGCATCGCTCGTAATCGCACCTCACACTTTCCCAAACAGCTCGAGACCACTAAAAGACAAAACAGGAATCCCGTGTGGTTTTGCACCTTTATGTGGTAAATGACATGTCTGAAATGTTGTTGCTGTAGCTCTTGTTAAGAATCTCTGTGCCAATCAATATATTGTTTGAGGTGTTGCTGTTGTTTATAAGGATCTCATGCGAGGGAAAAAATGTTGTTGTTTTTCACCTCACCCTCCCAGTGTCCCATTTGCACCAACCACCCTCGCTCACTGACATCAAAAAGCTAGCGTAATGCCTCCTAGCTGTGTCTCACGTACGGGCTCCCACCACCAGCTCAGCATTCGAACAGCCTGGGACCCCTCCAGGTGTGATATTTTATTCAGCAGAAGCTGCCTGGTTTGAATTCCTAACCCTCTTAAGCAGGGGTATTGCCATCGTAGGTAGCTATTGCCTCTCAGCATCCTTGAAAATGTACTGTATACTTCATCTTTAACACGAAGCTCTCCTAACATGTCAGATGTATAAAGTTTTTGACTCTCAAGTACAGGTTAAGGAAACATGATATACGGTAGTCAGTGCTGGCCCTCACAACAAGTCTTTCCAGCAGAGCTTTGAAGTCTGTGTTATTTAGAGATGGTGTCCAGTTGCTGATACTGCAAGGTAAAACCTTCAGGGTTCGTAACCTTTTAGATTAAATGATACTGACGAATATACTTCTAGTATTTTGGGGTTGTGTACAGACTTGATATAAAAAAGTGTGACATCGCCAGTTGGCATTTCCATAAACTCACTTATTGAATCAATCAGAGTGAAGCCACTGCTTTTTTTGTCCTTGAATGAAAAAGCAGATGTTTATCAGGCCTCTGATTAGTTGCTATTTTAAGACCGTTTTAAGACGGGAATTACATTGTATGGATATATGTATTGGTCCAACCCTCTTATTCCTTGAATTCACGTGTTTTCAGTCCTGAAAACAAGAGTATAAAATCAAACACCTAGCCATGCAGTCTGCCTTTGAAAACGTTTGTGAAAAACTGGGTTGTTCTAAAGATCTCAGTTCTGAGTGGTTCTGTAATCTAATGCCAGCATTGCAGCAAGTCAGTTTGTGAAACTTCTTCCCTCAATCATGATCCTTGATGAGCTTGCAAAGCGGATGCGCTTAGGATCCACAGCACTGGAAAGTTACAGAGCGGGGCTTCTCATTGCGGAGGTGCATTGTGTGTAAAAGATGACTCAAAGCTCCCAGTGCATGGTTTTTGATGGCATGGGTTTCAGTGGCTGTGCAGATCCTACACAGTCTGTAGGTAAGTGACCCAGTACTTTTGTCCATACGTGGCCAATAAAGCTGGTTGGTCTAAATGTCCCATCAGAAAGTTCTTTCGCATACAAGCAGGATGAATCAGCGTTTGGGGCACAGAGACTGAGCAGGTCTTAAACACACCATTTATTCCAGAGAAGGAAGAAAAAAACTGAATTGACAAACACAAAAGACACTTATGTAATAAAAAACATTTTCTGTGTGCAAAAATCCCTGCCGACAGGAATAAACAATGTTTTTCATACACTAAAATTCCCCCCTTAGTCCCGTGATACCGCTGTCCAGCCACACCCGGGGAAATGCTCCTTATATTTAAAACCAGGGGAGGAATTCCTCTTCTGAGATAGAGACCACGCCAGTCAGAACGCCAAGGAGAACCTCCTACCTCCGCCCTGTCTCTCCCTGAGGGGCTCGTTGCCGCACAGCCCAGGCGCACTCCACACTTGGGGCTCTCGATTGCTGCCACCGCGGCAGAGGTACACCCTAACCCTAATATAAATATCAGGGTAAAACCTTGCAAATGACATCAATACTGTATGCACCAATACACACTAAGCTCAAGACAGCACAAACTACAAAACAAACACAAATTTACTTTCTTTAGTCTTTTGCCATTGTGTTCCTGACTCTGATCCTGCAGATAGAAGAAAATAGAGGATGGGTAATTCCATTAATTTTGATGAAAGAGCTGAGCATTATTAAGAAGAACATTCTAACACTGCCTGTCTCCACCATGGCAACATGCATGAACTGTTTCACTGTTTCACTGGATAAAGAAGGGTATCCGGATCTGAATTTAATTTGATTTGCATGAACAAAGACCCAAAATCTCAAATATTGCCATATCTCACAGTGGTAAAGAGTCCTTCCAAAAACTCCTGAATCCAGAGCTCCAAATGTTATTTTGGACTCCATTCAGCAGCCTAAAAGCTTATAATGCAAATTCACCCTTAGCCTTTGGAATTACAAACAAATCAAGCAAACATATCCTGGTTCAGATAATAAACCAGGATATGTTTGATGTCTTATGAGACAAATGCAAATTTGGAAGTTTCCTAAATTTTCACTGTCTTTTGGTGATTAAAGAAAATGATTAAAACCCGCCTTTCGTCCCATGACAGCTGGATTGCCCTAATGCCAGAGAGATTTCCGCTGGAGAAATTGCAAGGCAACAACATGTGCGGAGAAATTTCATTCCCACCTTAATAACCCATTTGGTTTCTTTTTAATTATAGTTTTCTTTGAATCATTTATACACACAAACTGACCTTGTCAGTTGATGGCACTCTATAATTTCAGTGACTCAGTCAAGAACGCTTAAGTTAAAATTAAGTTGTCACGGAGCCCTAATTTAATGTTTTATGTACCATTAAGAAGCAAGAATCGGCAGCACACTCTACCACGATCTGCTTTGTCAGCAAGAATAAGCACTTTCACAGAGCTTCAGTGGCACGATTATTAAAGCTTCATGGTTAATTACCTAATAACATCTCACTGTATCAGTCTTCTGTTCGGCCAGGGACAGCAGGGACATCTCTGAATCTAATTTGTTGTACATTGCACCACTTTGTAACCCGATGTAGACCTGATGTGATCAAATGAAATCAAGTAACATAAGGGCTGTTTCAAAAATTATATTGTACTTTTGATTTGTCCTCCAGCTGCATTTCTGTTTGTGTCTTGTTTCTGTTTCTCAGCAGCAGGGAGGGGTGACAGTAACATAAAACAGGAATGTGAGATGCTCCCCGTAAAAGGACGAAAACACGTCTACCCTGGATCGTCTGTTTAATTCATGGATTGAATTTGTGGTGGACTCATGACAAAACAACGACTGATCTTTGAGTGATTAAGAAACAATCACAAAGGAAAACTATAAGAATGAGCTGTATGTCTGAGCGAGCTCTACTGGCAAGTTAACATTAATTGACCGCCCATTAGACTAATGATAGATCACATGAGCTCCGGGCAGCTGGGCCCGTAGGCCTGCTGTTTGTGATAAGGCTGCCGAAGCAGCATGTTTGTCTTTGGGTGCAGCTGTTGTAGGGTGGTGGCTGCAGCATAATGGGCTCTTTTATAATGCCCATCTGAGCTGATGCACGAGCAGCATGCTCCCAATTTGTTTATTATTAATTACATAATTAACTTTGTAATGTTGCTGCTGTACACCACTATAGTGGATTTTAAATGAACCAAGATGTGATTAAAGTGCCGACTTTCAGCTTTTATTCTGAAACTTTTTGTATTGTGACTACTGAATAAAACTCCGTTGTGGGGAGTGACTTCCAGAAGTCTAGACACCACATACAAATGCTGTATTTCCTCCTGTGAGATCCTCTGCTCGGTCTTTACTGCAGTCGCCTCCAGTTGCTGCTTATTTCTTTCAGTTTTGTATTTAATAACTTAAACGCATGCTCCAGGCCACTGACGGCCTTGGCTATTTCTTTGCTTTGAAAAACTCTTGAGGTACTTTTGCAGTATGCTTTCGGTCGTTTGCGCTGTGAAGCACAGGCTGATCAGTCAAATGAAAGCCATGAGCTTTTTACCTTCTTGTTTCCGTCATTCTGGTTTCATCAGTCCAAAGATTCTTCCTGAACTTTTCAGGCTTCTGTAGATGTTTACTACAAAGTCTAATCTGGCCTTCCATGTATACAACAATCTGTATTTCGATTCATTAAATCATCTTTTGTTTGTAGCCTACCTCCTCGAGAGTGATCTTGACTTGGCTGGATGGCGTAAAGAGGTTTTCCTTCGTCCACTTGTCTTGTTTTCCGTGATCTTTCAGGCATTTTTGGTGTTGCTGAGACTTCTTTTCAAGTATGTACCAGACTGTTGATTTGGCCACTTCTAAAGTTTATACTATTGTTTAGTAGGTTTATTTTGGGATTTACCGCTTAACGATGGCCTCTTTCGCTTGCATCAACATAACCTTGGACCTCATATTGAGGTTTTCAGTGAAAAGCAATGAAATGGAAGTTTGGCAAATTCCAGACCTTTTATCTTCTTAAGTAGTTGTGAAATATGCCATAAAAACTCGTTAGTCAGTTGTCCAGTTAGTTTTAGGCCTCTGAAAATGTGGGGCTGTGTATAAAAATGGCTGTAGTTTCAGAACAGTAAATGCAAAACTTTTGTTAAACGCCTTCAATTAATGGGGCGATCGTGGCTCAAGAGTTGGGAGTTCGCCTTGTAATCGGAAGGTTGCCGGTTCGAGCCCCGGCTTGGACAGTCTCGGTCGTTGTGTCCTTGGGCAAGACACTTCACCCGTTGCCTACTGGTGGTGGTCAGAGGGCCCGGTGGCGCCAGTGTCCGGCAGCCTCACCTCTGTCAGTGCGCCCCAGGGTGGCTGTGGCTACAATGTAGCTTGCCATCACCAGTGTGTGAATGTGTGTGTGAATGGGTGGATGACTGGATATGTAAAGCGCTTTGGGGTCCTTAGGGACTAGTAAAGCGCTATATAAATACAGGCCATTTACCATTTAATGCTGAAAGTTGCAAAATGACAAAAATTGCATCATTGTCCAAAAACGTGGACTGACTATGTAAGCATTGTCTGAAAAGTTGATATTAAACATCCTGTTTACTTTTCTAAATGTTGAATCTGGCTTTAGACACAATGCAAACTGTTAGCTTTAGTAATCCTGATGTCCCATGACTACATATAGCCCCGTCACATCTCCGTCTACGATGTTAATGCCACTGTCAAAGCTTGACAGTAGATCTTACTAGCCCTGCGTTACATCACTGGGCTTAATGGTGCTAGGCTTAGCTCATTCACTATTTATGTCACTTGGTTTCTCTTTTAGCACGGTGAAGAATAATAGCCTTCTTTTGAACTTTATTCCCTGAGATATGAGTCACTATAACAGAGGCCACATTTGATCTCAGGTTTTTAAGTCTTTATTGCTGCCCTGGTGGCTGAGTCCCACTTGACTAATGGGAGCCGTGGAAGCGTCTGTTGGCTGTGCACTAGTCACTGGATCTGCTCTTACACACTGTGTGTGGCCGGTGAGCCAGTTCCAGTAGTTAATTGATTGTCTCTCAGTCACAACAGCTTATTTGTCTTTAATGTCACGGCTGGGTCAACTGATAAATGAACGAATTATTTCAACAGCAGTGTCTACATAAAATCCCCCCCCCCCCCCCCATACTCTCCATTCTGCATTGCTATCTTTGGGTAAAACATGCTTGGGAATCTGCTCTTGGTATGTTATCCATGCATGGCGTGTTTTTGATGTTTTCTAATGTTTTGGCTGCTTTGCTTACTCATCTTACTTCTAAAAATAGTGGCTAGCTAATGATGCTGGTATTTTGGGATGATTTTAGCAGACCGTGCTGGAGGAAAATACATAAATGTAATGCACGGGTAAACATTTTTTGTGCCAGCTGCTAGTGCTCCCACCAGCCAGGACGTGCTCCCTAAAGTAACACTTGTTTGGAAGCTCTCTTTGCACCTTTACTATGCTGATGCCTTCTCTTTTACCCGCCTCACTTACATTTTACTGCTTGAAAAAGAAACACAGCGTAGATGAACAGATGCTGATGTGTTTTCCACATACAATAGTGTTACTGTTGTACTGCAAGAACTACTGATTAGATTATAGCATAGCAGAAATAAATGCATGCCTTTTGTTTTGTGTTTTTTTGTTTTTAATGCATTTGACTGACAGCTAATTTGGTTACCAAATAGTTGTCAACAGTCACACAACATGTTCTTCTTGTGCACATAACCTGTTGATTTATTTATAAACAATATTTTTCAAAAAAGTTCTGTCTCATCTGTTGCATGGCGAGCTAATCAAATCTAGCCTGTCACAAGTGATGCCCGTCTCCCCCCGATATCGATAATATGAAGCTGAGATGTGAGCAGATATTCATTTAGCACAGTGGGATTAGAAATGACCCCCAGAGTGAGAAGTTGGACCACTTTAAGTTGTGAAATTGCTAACAAAAATAATATAAAACGGCTCTTGAACACAGATTTGTCTTGATGGAAAGTATCTCGAGCCACCCGTGAACTTGTGACCACCAGCCCTGAATTATTCAGTGTCAAAATGTTCGCTGGTGTAGCGTTGTACGCTCACTTGCTTACATATGCATAAGTGCTGTGTTCAAGTACACCTTGAAAAAATGATGGCTGTCTGTGTGGGACGCAAAAAAGATCTGCCAGAGGTCACCAATGACTCAGTGGAGTGAACAGAAGTTAGCCACGGTCTCCTCTATTTTAATTAGAGCCACTGGTTTCTTCCTGTTCATACTGGACAATGTGACCACTTTAATGGGATTGTTAAAACCTTTGTTTCACTTAAGCAGAGAAATCTTCTGAAGCTTTACTCATTTTAGTGTTCAGATCTTCTATTTGTGCGACTGTTCCTCCACTGCCCCATCAGAAAGCGAGCATTAGCACCATGTCAAGGAATATTTATTTAGACAGCACTCAGAGACTCAGGCTTCACAGTCAGGAGACACAAAGTGCTTTACTGAAGAGACACAACAAAATATAGGTTAAATTTTATAAAACAACAATGCATCTTGACTGTAACCTTAAAAAAAAACTACCTTGCAGGTAAATCTGTGCTGATTCTAGTGACTAATGAGGAGCAGCACGCTTGTTTTGTTTTGTAGTAAAAATCAAATTGGAATAAGTTTGCAAACTAGAACTTGTATCCATGTCCAGGTCAGTTTCGTTCTTCAGTATCAAACCACATTAAGAAAAATATATGAAGTAAAAGTCCCCTTCTGTTTCTCTGATTATTGGCTTTAAATTTTGCCGCCTCCTACTTTTTCCCCAATCGGACATTTTTGGGAAATGCCGTCATAATTAGCCTTTTAATTCTCGAGGCAGGGCTAAAAGCAGGTCACTGTGACCTTTTGAGCACCAAATTCTAATCGGTGCATTAAAAAAGTTCCCTCAAGACGTTCAAGCAATATCACACTCATGAGAATGTGGACGTACAGCCCAAGCACATGCATCCGCCCGCGTCCGTCGCCGGCAGAAGCACATAAAAAGGATTTTACGACAGAAAGGTGGCCGAGAACTCAGATGGCATGACCGTGTGTCGATGAATTATTGTTTGCACCTGTGAATACAAACAGCTGTGTTTCTGGAAGGTTGTGAGAAACCGTATTCCTTTCTCCATTGTTGATGTATGTACACGCCCGCATGCATACTGCATGTGCACTGTAAGGCAAACATGTACAGATTATTGTGTGAGGTCAACATGCCTCCAATCCTTATCTGGCTTCTGTGTTTGGGTCCCATAGGTGCCCTCCCTCGCCTCTCTGTTCCTTACTTAGCTGGCACCTTTTGTTTCTACCTTTGATTCAGAGGAGCCTGTGGGTAAGAGCATGTTGGGGTCAGCATGCCAAATTGATGCAGTGCTGATCCCCCGCTCCCCGCTGTAAGGGAAACAGAGTGTATGCGCTCCTTTGGCAGCCTAAAACACCCTGCAGTGTGGTGAACTTGAGGCCACTGTACCCGTCTGACCTTTCCATGCACAAACATCTATACAGCATGTGGTGCCTGCATGATTTTATGTATACTGTAAGTATATGTTGGCTTTATTTGAATATGTGTGGTGGTGGTATTTTAAACACAGGTTCTCTGAAGTGTGAAAGCGCCTCTCTGTCGTCTGAGTCTCACAGCATCTGTGGCGTATCTGGTCGAACAGGACTATCCCACTGCAAATGTCCTGTCGAGTCGTGTCTACGTTCGCCAGAGGGGAAACGCATAGCTGCTCACACAGAAACTAAGCGCACATAATTTGGTATTTTTCCATTCATTGTACAGGTTAATTAAAGTACACGTTTAAAAAATTGCCTCATTCGAATGTGAATTCCCACACTGTGTTAATATTTTATTTAAAACTCATTTCCTCACGTTGCATTACCTCTTCTTGTTTTGAAAATTGAAAATTTTGACCTACATTCTGAAATATGATCTTATCCACTCTCATAAATACGAAAACGTGGTTTAATTAAAAGCAACATCAATTTAAAGTTTGTTATCACAAGTCTCTGTGAACTAGTCCTGATGGAGGGAAGTTGTAGCAGAAGTTTTAAGTGTAGGTGTTTAATTTCTTATGAGTTCAACTTTTAATTTTAGGAGAATGATTGTGTTGTTTCTTTCCATGCACAGCGAGACTTAAATAATTCATAGCATGCTAGACTTGAAAGTTTCTTTTTTTTTTTCCAGAGTTCACAGCTTTGAAGATCAATATCGTAAAATAATTGTTGGTTTGATTATTTCATTTGCTCATCTCGAGCTGAAACAGGCAGAGCGGAGACAAAAAGAGAAAGCAAACACCTAAATAAACCAATTTTGCTCACATTCTGACCCCACATTCGCAACGTGCAAATTAAACAGCTGGATCCTTTCATGTAATTGTCTTGTTTAGCCATCAAAGTCCAATAAAGGCTTTTGATGTTTTCTTGTGAAGCTGTCTGAGAAGAAAAATGTGGAAGGTAGACGAGAGATATAAGCTGGAATCACACCTGCACAAAGTCAAGTGTTCTGCTTGTGCCTCGAGGATAGTTACATATGTGCACGTGCAAACAAAAAAGGCATATTGGCATAGGCTGCAGTATTTAAGGCCCTCACCGCTTAGAAATCTGTTTTAGTTATTGTTCATTTTAGGTGTTTGACCTTCACTGTGCAGAACAATAAATGTTTACAAATTGGCGCTGGAGGGCTGTTTTCACATTGGAAAAGTTTAATTGAAAATCAAAGTTCTGCATTTCTGACGCAGTTAAGATCATGACCTGTGCCATTAGAACTTTTTTTTCTGAGTCCAGTAATCTTTCAAGATGTGGGTTGCAGATGAAAAAAACGACTTCTGCAAATTGGGAAATTGGAAACTACCAATGCATGTAGAGTGTAAAACATGTGCTTGTTTTGCCACTTGGGCTGGAGTACAAACAGGCTATGAAGGCACATGAGAAGGAGGAACTAGCAGTTGGTGATACGTAACCCAAAAGTAAACAAATTACTCAACCAAGCATTGCTACGGCGTTTGCTAGCTGCATTGCATATAACAGGAAGAGCAAATGGTGGATGGAGATTACTGATGTGGTTACATGGTGGTGAAAGAGGGCTTTGAGCAAGTGGTTCGAATCAACCCAAGATAAAATATCCCAGGCAGAACTTTTTTTTTCATCTGACAATATTATGCAGTCATTTGAACAATTACAAAGTTGTTACTTAAGTTTTTGTTAAAATAAAGGGTTAAGTAGTTAAGATTTCCAAGGAAAACACTATCTAGGCTACTTTTATGCTTATATTTATCATGTTGTGTCACTGTTTCAATGTTTCAAGGTTTTGCAGACACATGACCAACAACCCTTAATGCTGACTTGTTCAACATGTGCCAATCAAGTGGTAGTGTAGATTTAGGTGAATTTCACACAGGATTCTGTGACCATGTGGCAACCACCAATTGTGATGGAAAAACAGGTATACCCTGAATGGTTGTTGACGGTTGTTGAAGGTTGTTTGTTAAAGGCCCAGACACAGGCCTACAGATCACAAAAGCATAATTGCTTGGGTTTTTTGCATATTGCCACAGTTATTGTTTTCATAGAAGTAATAGAAAATGGAGGCTGTTTACCTTCAAAGTAAAAGTCGCGGCTTTCGAAACATGTCGGCTGCCGTGCTGAGCTACAGCTTTTACTCTGCGTCACTCTTTTTCCACTGTTGCTCAGCTAGTAGTTAGCAGGTGTTTTGAAGAAAACATGAAAAAACTACCGGAAGCTGTAGTAACCAAAGCAGTCACCACCGTCTTTGCAACCGTTCCTTTAGCGACAGCCAACAATGTCCGTGAACCACTGCCAACCAGTGGAGGGATACACGTTTTTCCCTAGCAACCAATGTTTGTGTCACATCTAATATGGCCACCAGCTCTTGAGCAATTTACACATGACATCATGTGAGAAACCTCAACATAATGACATGACTATGATGCTTCTGCTGCTGGCATTGTGTGGAAGTAGATTCACACTTTGAAATAGGTAGTCTGTGATCACTGACTGTAGCTCATTGGAAAAGAAGAATGGAAAATACCCTTCATTTGGTTTGCACTAATAAATGCTGCTCCCTGCCACCTGCAATCACTGAGAAAACTCTAAGTATTCTTTTTCTGTATCATCATACGCATCATTGTTAAAGCTTTAAAGCGGCAGAAAGAAACCTGTGATGTTTCTGCAACTGACGCAAGGGGTCACAACATTTTCCATTAGTTTGGTAAGATACCTTAGATAACTTAAAAAGAGGAACCACCTCCACTCATGGTCAGGTCCAGCTGGGGGTCAGTGTAGGCCTGGCAGCCTGACCGCAATGAGGCCTCCCTCGCTGGCGAGCCTGCTCATTAGTCTCCTGAAATAGTAAAATGGTAATTTAACAGGAAAAATGAAAAACAGTCCTGCTGAAAACTGCAACAGGTGCCTAGAAGTGCGTCTGAATGTCAAAGCTTAGGGCAGCAGTATTTTTATTTATTTGCTTTTTGACATAAGCATTTCTTCGAGTCTTACCTCACTAACTGTTCACCGTGAACTGACATCAATGTGTTTACTTGGATGTAGATTATGTTTTTACTTCTGATGTGTGTTTTCATTGCAAACCGGGTTGTAAATTTCATCTTAAATTGTGATAAAAGTCTTAAACTGAACTTGCATATGCTGGCAGACACACAGGAATATCACAGCAGATGCATTGTGATACAATATAATAAGCTTTATACATATTTACATAAATGGTACACACTCTACTGGGTAAATAAAGCGCTCACACACTCACCACAGATACCCTGCCATATACTTCCAACACATATTTTAAAGAGTCTACCCGATCATTACGCACATTCCAAACCCACTAAGGCAGAAACAAAAGGCAGAGGTGGCGATGATGTGCTGCTGACAGCTCGTCCCGGCCCTTTGCCCCTCCTTTTTCCTTCTAAGCATCGAGCGTGCCTCACTTTCTTGAACTTTTCCCACATGCTGTTTATTCAATTTCATCATAGGAGTCATCTGACTGCACGCTCCGCTGGAAAATAATAGATTTGTCTTGTAAAAGTGACTGAAACGAGTGAAACTGTTCCTGGATTGAATCCTAAATGGCTCCTTTTGTCTCAATGATTGTAACAGGTTCTACTTTTTTCAATTTTAGTAGCAAATGAAGTAAATTGAAGGGGAATAATGCCAGTGGAGACAGATAATAAGTCATCAGCACACAGAATCACATGCAGGCTCACGTCCTGGGGTGTTAGGTGGAGCCTGTCTGAACACACATTGTAAAGGTGTGCGCTCTGCTGCTTCCACTCTTTTTACTACCCAGTAACTAAGAAGCAAAGACATCCATCAACCCAGCACATTTCTTGTCCCTCTCTGATTATTTTTTTTAATCATTGACACATATTCTCATGCGCTGTCTGGGAGACTTTGTATATATAGGGTGCCACATGGACATGATTTTCCTTGTGTCTATATGTGTGTGTATCTGTGTGTGCGTGTCCATGAAAGAAAAACAAAGAGAAAGCATGGGGTAAAAATATGAAATGATTGAGTAACCGTTTCATTTTATTCCCCAGGGATGAAAACTCAAGATTTTGCACTTTGACAGACTTGGCTCTCGCCACATTCTCTCCTCCCCCTGCTTTTCTTATTCACAGCCCTATCATTTTCTTCTGTTGTACCGTCTCTCTGAGTCAGTGACAAAAGTAAGCTGCCCGTTCGCTTCATCTGTTCTGACAATGCTCGGAGAGCGAGCGAAGCCGCGGACACCGAGGATTGACATGCCGCGTGTGTGCGACATGTGTAGACCGCCTGACTGGGCGTGTGTCTGTAAAATGTAAATGTGTGCAAATGTTAGCCTTGATCACCATGCACATGTGGGCTCCTGTAAGCTTGTGTGTCCGAGTATGACAAGAGCTTTGCTGGTAATCAGAACCAGGACCACACAGGCATTCAGGCTAGCTGGTGGGAATCGGGGGGCCCCTTGCTCTCGGCACCCAACATGACTTTCTGCCAAGAAAATCACCTTCCAGCCTGTTGGCTCTACCTTTTTGTCGCTGCCAAGTTCTCCTCCCCCTTTACCACCTTCTCCTCTTTCACAGAATCCTGTGCACATAGCTAGAAAGGACTGAGATTATACTGTGGGGTGGGTGTAGTTATAGCTCTGTGGAGCCCCGGGGCCTCACCAGGTCTTGTGGGCTTCATTACACCGGTGGGTGGGAGGCATTGGTTGGGGGCATGTGTAAGAATTGACCATGTGGTCCTTTGTGAGTGTATGTGTGTTTTTGTGGGCTCTTTACAGTATGTGTTTTATTGCTCATTACAGAGGTGGCTGAGATGTGTAGATGAATGGGAGGTCTTGAGGGGGTTGAAGGGTGTCACGGTGTGTGGGGTAGGTGGTTACACATGCAGCTTGCTGCAGGTCAGGTCTGTGTCTTAAAAACACCTGTATGCACATTCAAGTAAGACGCAGTTCATTTGAGTCCTTGGGGTGAAAACGGGCCGATTTACATTAAAATATTCTTTTTTTTAATTTGACACCATTTGAATATTATATTAGTGACTATAAGTTACTCTTGCTAAATACACATAAGTCCTTCAAGATGGAAATGTCTCTGCAGCCTTCCTCAAATGCTTTTGGGCACGTTGTTGGAGAGTTATTACTATGTAATAGCTCAATCACACTAGAATAAAAATAGGATAACAACCTCATTACCTCACAACCTTCAGTCCTTCAAGTATCTTGGTGTCCACATCTCCTCAGACCTGACATGGGCTGCCCACATTCAGGCCCAGACCAAAAAGGCTAGGCAGCGCCTGTATCACCTACGACAACTGAGGAAGTTCAGGGTCTCTCCAAAGATCCTCAGGATTTTCTATACAGGCGCTGTGGAGAGCATCCTCACACAGAACATGACATCGTGGTTTGGGAACAGCTGTGTGAAGGACCAAAAAGCTCTCCAGAGAGTGATCCGTACAGCAGAACGCTGCTGCAGGATTGCTCTCCCCCCGCTTCAGGACACCTACACCAGGAGATGCCGGACTAGAGCAGCGCAGATACTGAAGGACCCGTCCCATCCTGGCAACAAACTGTTCCAACTTCTGCAATCTGGTAGAAGGTTCCGCATCATCCGGGCAAGGACAGAGAGACTCAAGAGGAGCTTCTATCCCCAAGCCATCCGGGCCCTAAACACACACACCCGCCCTCTCACATCATCTATAATTGACTGAGACAGGACTCTTCCAGACACTAAACCAAGGCACAATGTACATTTCAATTCCTTTAATTTTAAATATGTTTATATTGTCTATCCTGTAAAATAGTCAGATGTCTATTCATATTAATGTACAGAATTCACCTGCTTGCTGCTACTACTGCACATTCACCCAATGTATATACTACATATATATGTAGTGTGTGTATATATATGTGTGTGTGTGTGTGTGTGTATATATATATATATATATATATATATATATATATATATATATATATATATATGTATATATATATATATATGTATATGT